>NC_081861.1:107342329-108007816 GCF_963259705.1 Myotis daubentonii
GTCCAGAAAGTCATCCAGATGGTTGTTCTGTTGTTAGGTCTAATTAGCATATTAGCTCTTTATTATATAGGATAACTTTGCTGCATAGAGTAATTTTGGTTTTAGGTCCTTGTTTTACATCACTTTGAATATTTCTTGCCTCTCTCTTGTGGTCAACAAAATTTCTGTTGAGAAATCACCTGAGATTTTTATGGGAGCTCCTTTGTAGATAACTATCTGCTTTTCTCTTGCTGCTTTTAAGATTCTTTCTTTGTCTTTAACCTTTTGAGTTTTAATTATGATGTGCCTTAGTGTGGGCCTCTTTGGGTTTATCTTGGTTGAGACTCTCTATGCTTCCTGGAGTGGTATGTCTATTTCCTTCACCAGATTAAGGAATTTTCCTGGCATTTTTTAAAAATAGGGTTTTAATTCCTTGCTCTCTCTCTTCTCCTTCCAACGCCTGCATGGTGTTGCTGCACTTGAAGTTGTACCAGAGGTTCCTTACACTATCCTCATTTTTTTTAATTCTTTTTTTTTTTTTCGCTGTTCTTTCCTTTCTTATATTCCAAATCACTGATCTGATTCTTGGTTTCATCTTCTCCACTGTTGATTCCCTGTAAATTAGTCTTCAGTTCAGTTAGTCTTATGGATTTCATGTTCTTTTTTATGTTGTTGAAGTTCATCTACCCTTTCCCTAAGTTCATTGAGTATCCTTACAACCAGGGTTTATAAATCTGCATCTAGCAAATTGCTTGTCTCCATTTTGTTTAATTATTTTTCTGGAATTTTGTTCTGTTCTTTCATTTGGGACATGTTTCTTTGTGTCCTCATTTTGGCAGTCTCCAGGTGTTTGTTTCTATGTATTAAGTAGAGCTGCCGCATGTCCTGGGCTTGGTAGCCTCCCCAGTCACCAGAGTTGGACACTCTCAGTGGGCATCCCTATGTGGGCTGTAGTTGAGCCTTGATTGATGTTGGCATATCAGTGGGATGAATTTACCTCCAGCCAATTGGCTGCAATGACTGGCTAGGGTGACCATAAAGTAGCCTGGATGACATATGTTTCAGTTCTTCTTTGTATGGATCTGGTGCCTTTGAGTTTCTTCCTCAATGCTAGAGCTCATAGGGTGTGAGTCCAAGTAGATTCGTGCACAGCCCCTTTAAGAAGTACTGCCTCAGACTTCAGAAGCCCTCTATTCCACTTAGCAACAATTCCTGCTGGTTTTTACAGTCAGAAATTATGGGGACTTCCCTTCCTAGCATTGGAACCCTGGGGTTGGGTGCCTGGTGTGAGTCACTCATCAGAGGAGACCTCCAGATGTGAGATATCCCTCCTGTGATGTATCCACCCCATGGGAGTGTCAGACCCACCTGTCCCTCATCTCTACCCCTTCTACCAGTCTTGATCTGGCCTCATCTTTATAACCTTGGTTGTATTTCAAACTATTCTAAATGATGGTTGTTCTGTAGTTTAGTTGTAATTTTGATGTGGTTGCAGGAGAATGCTAGTACTGTATCTACCTATACTGCCATTTTGACTGGAAGCCCCAGAAATTTGATTTCTTTGATTTCCAGAACCCAGGCAATGTGTATCTTTATATTCAGATAAATAATACAAACATCAAGAAAAAATTAAAAAATTATCTTTGCATAAATCAGCTACTTTTCCAGCCTGGTTGCTCAGTAGATTGGAGTGTCATCCTATACACCAAAAAGGTTGTGGGTTTGATTCCCAGTGGAGTGTGTGAGGGAGACAACTTATCAATGTCTCTCTCTCTCTCTCTCTCTCTCTCTCTCTCTCTCTCTCTCTCTCTCAAATTAATAAGCATACCTTTGGATAAGGATTAAAATAGCAAACCACAACAAAATTTTTTTAAAAAAATCTAATCTTTACTAATAGAAGGGTAATATGCTAATTAGGGTGGATGTCTTCCGGACGACCATTTGAACGTCCTTCTGGGCAAAGCCACAGCAGCTGCCTGAGCCACTGGGAGGGCCAGCCTGAGGCTTAGGCAACCATGGTAGCTGCCAGTGGCAGAGACAGTGGGGTTATGGGAGCAGCGCCTTCCCCTGATCAGCCAGGTCACTTCTGGCAGAGGGAGGCCAGAATGTGGCTTAGGTTGGGGGCTGAGGCAGAGGCAGTTAGGGGTGCAAGGTAGAGGCAGGGGGGAAAGGTGGGGGTGATCAGGCCAGCAGGGGGGCAAGGTAGGGGTAATCAGGCTGGCAGGGGGGCAAGGTTGGGGTGATCAAGCTGGCAAGGGGCCAGTTAGTGGCAATCAGTCTGGCAGGCACGCAGTGGCAGTTAGGGGCAATCAGGCAGGCAGGCAGAGTGTTTAGGGGCAATCAGGCAGGCAGGCAGGCGAGTAGTTAGGCACCAGTGGTCCCAGATTGTGAGAGGGATGTCTAACTGCTGGGACCGGGCCTAAACCGGCAAATGGACATCCCCCGAGGGGTCCCAGATTGGAGAGGGTGCAGGCTGGGCTGAGGGACCCCCTCCCCATGTATGAATTTTGTGCATTGGGCCACTAGTATGAATATAATTATCTTTATAGAATCCTGTGCTTTGCCTGCATAATCAAAAATTACCTAAAAAATAAGTTTCCTATTTTTCCGCAAAAATATGCTTAAATACACAAAACATAAAATTTACTATCTTAACCACTTTTTTCAGAATAAAATGTAGCTTTATTAAATGTACAGCTCAATGTATTAAATATATTAATAATTCTATCCACCATCACCATGGTCCACCTCCATATGCTTTTCATTCTGTAAGTCTGAAACTATAAATATTAAAAAATAACTCTACTTTCCCCTTGCAACTGCCATTCTGCTTACTATATCTCTATGATTTTGACTACTCTAAGTACCTTAGATAATGAAATGATACAGTTTTTTGTCTTTTTGTAACTAGCTATTTTAACTTAGCATAATGACCTCAAGTTCTATCCGTGCTGTAGCATATGACAGAATGTTATTTCTTTCTAAGGCTGAGTAATCCTTTATTGAACATATATACCACATTTGAAAGTTGGGTTGCTTACATGTTTTAGCTTAAGTGAATAATGCTACTATTAATATGGAGGTAAAAATATCTCTTTGAGACCCTACTTTTAACTCATTTAAGTATATATCCAGAAATGGAATTGTTTCATCATATGGTAATTTCATTTTTTATTTTTTGAGGACTTGATATATTGTTTTCCCAGTGGCTGTAACATTTTACATTCCCACCAATAGTGAACAATGGTACCAATTTCTTCAAATACTTGCCAACACTTGTTATATGATGTTTTGATAGATGCAATCCTAATGAGTGTGAGGTGGTACCTCACTGTAGTTTTGATTCGCATGTTCCTAATTAGTGATGTTGAGCATTTTTTTCATATACTTATTGGCCATTTTAATATATTACTTGGAGAAATTATTACTCAAGTCCCTTTCCCATTTTTTAATCAAGTTATTTGAACTTTTTGGTGAGTGGTAGGAGATCTCTATATATTCTGGATATTCATACTTTATCAGATTCATTATTTACAAATATCATCTTCCATTCAGTTAGTTGCCCTTATACTTTATTGATATTGTCTTTTGACCTACAATTTTTAAAAATGCCAGTCTTTTGCAGTGAGGGTTCAGGAATCTGGAGAGGAGGCTGGGACATAAAAGGATACACTAGACAAGAAATAATAAATTTGGAAGGTATGGGGAACCAGGAAGAAACCTCCTCTCTAATGGAGTGGCTCTCTGAATCTCTGGACCCACGGCTTTTTATTTACTATAATATACATTTGCCCTTTAGCAAAGCAAACAGACATTTCAATGGTAAGGTTTGGTAAACAGTAAAAGATTACCAGGTTAGAGGATCACCTTCAGCCATTTGGCCAGCAGCAGGGTAATATAATGCTGATTTTCAGCCCTGCTGAATATCAATGTCCATCAGCCTTCTGAAGGACTTCTTACATAATTATGACCTGCTGGTCTTAGCCTCCAGCAAAAAAAAAAAATATGAATACTAATTTATCTGTTGTTTCTTTTATTTCCTTTGCTCTAAGTATTATATCCAAGAACTCACTGCTAAATTCAATGTTGTGAAGCTTATGCCCTGTTTTATTCCAAGAATTTTATGGTTTTAGGTCCTACTTTAATCCATTTTGAATTAGTTATTGTATATGGTGTTAGGTAAGGATACAACTTCATTCTTTTGCATGTAGATATCCATTTATTTCCAGCAATATTCTTTGAAAAGAATTTTTTTTTTACAATGAAATTGTCTTGGCACCCTTGTTAAAATTATTTTAACATGTATGCAATAATTTATTTTGGGGCTCTTATTCTTTCCATTGTTCTAAATGTTTGCTTTTATCCCAGTATCACACTGTTTTCATTACTGTCACTTTGTACTAAGTTTTAAAATCAGGAATTGTGAGTTCTCCAGCTTTATTTTTTCCTCAAGATCATGTTAACTACTTAAGTCACCTTGAGGTTCTATATGGAATTTAAGATGTGCTTTCTATTTCTGCAAAAACACCATGTGGCATTTTATAAAGAGACTAGAGGCACAGTGCACAAAATTAGTGCACTGGGGAGGGGTCCCTCAGCCCAACCTGCGCCCTCTCGCAGTCCGGGACCCCTTGGGGGATGTCCAACTGCTGGTTTAGGCATGATCCCTCTCACAGTCCAGGTTCCCTCGCTCCTTACCGCCCGCTTGCTTGCTCTTTACCACTTGGCTCACTGCTTCTTAGTGGCTCACTGCTCCTTAACGCTTGGCTTGCTGTTCCTTAGTGCTGCCACAGAGGCAAGAAATGTTTCCACTACCACTGCTGCGCTCACCAGCCGTGAGCCTGGCTTCTGGCTGACTGGCTGCTCCCCCTGTGGAATCACAATGACCACAAGGGGGCAGCTCCTGTGTTGAGCATCTGCTCCTGGTGGTCAGTGAGCATCGTAGCGACTGGTCGTTCCACCATAATGGCCACTTAGTCTTTTACTATATTTACTAAATGCCTGGTGCACAAAATTTGTGCATGGGGGGGGTTGTAGGTCAGCCTGCACCCTCTCCAATCTGGGACCCCTCGGGGGTTGTCTGACTGCTGGCAGTTGGACATCCCTCTCACAATCTGGGGCCACTGGCTCCTAACCACTCTCCTGCCTGCCTGATCACCCCTGCCTCTGCCTCGGCCCCTGCCACCATGGCTTTGTCTGGAAGGATGCCCAGAAGACATCTGGTCTAATTAGCATATTAACTTTTTATTAGTATAGATTGCATTGAATCTCTAGATTATTTTGTGTAGTGTTGACTTTTTAACAATATTAAATCTTATAATCCATGCATATGACATGTGTTTCCATTTGTTTATGTCTTCTTTAATTTTTTTAGAAATGTTTTGTAGTCTTTATTATACAAGTATTTAATCTCCTTTATGAATTTCTAATTATTTTATTATTTTTTATGGAGTTGTTTTATTAAATTTATTTTTAATTGTACATTTTTAGTGTATAGAAATGCAATTAGCTTAGCCAGTTTGGCTCAATGGATAGAGCATCGGTCTGCAGACCAAAGGGTCCCAGGTTCAATTCTGTTCAAGGGCACATACCTGGGGTGCAGGCTCTTCCTTGGCCCAGGCCCTACTTGGGGACTGTGCAGGAGGCAACCAGTCAATGTGTTTCTCTCACATTGATTTTTTTTCTCTCTGTCTCTCCCTCTCTCTTCTACTCTTCTTAAAAATCAATGGAAAAATATCTTCTGTGAGGATTAGCAATAAAGAAATAAAATAAATGCAACTAACTTTATGTCTACTTTGTATCCTGTTTCTTTGTTGAATTTATTTATTAGGGTAAATACTGACAGTTATACATGTTCTGTTCCAATTTATTTGCGTTTATTTCTTTTTTCCCCCACCTTTTTTTATTGTTTAAAGTATTACAAATAGTAGTACATATGTCTCCTTTTTCCCCCCATTGACCTTCCCCCAGCCTATCCTACCCTCCGGCACATGCCCTGACCCCAAAACCCCAGTGTCTTGTGTCCATTGGTTATGCTTATATGCATGCATACAAGTCCTTCAGTTGATCTCTTACACCCCTCCCCCGCAACACTTCCCAGCCTTCCTACTGTAATTTGACAGTCTGTTCGATGCTTCTCTGCTTCTGTATCTACCTATTTGTTCATCAGGTTATAATGTTCTTTATTATCCATAAATAAGTGAGATCATGTGGTATTTTTCTTCCATTGCCTTGCTTATTTCACTTAGCAAAATGCTCTCCAGTTTCATCAATGCTGCTGCAAATGGTAAGAATTCCTTCTTTTTTATAGCAGCGTAGTATTCCACTGTGTAGATGTACCACAGTTTTTTAATCCACTCATCTGCTGATGGGTATTTAGGCTGTTTCCAAATGTTAGCTATTGTAAATTCTGCTGCTATGAACATAGGGGTGCATATATCCTTTCTGATTGGTGTTTCTCTTTTCTTGGGATATATTCCTAGAAGTGGTATTACTGGGTCAAATGGGAGTTCCATTTTTAAATTTTTGAGGAAACACCATACTGTTTTCCACAATGGCTGCCCCAGTCTGCATTCTCACCAGCAGTGAAGAAGGGTTCCTTTTTGTCTGCATCCTCTCCAGCACTTGTTGTTTGTTGGTTTGTTGATGATAGCTATTCTGACAGGTGTGAGATGGTATCTCATTACTGTTTTGATCTGCATCTCTCGGATGATTAGTGACTCTGAACATGTTTTCATATGTCTCTGGGCCTTCTGTATGTCCTCTTTTGAAAAGTGTCTATTTAGATCCTTTGATCAGTTTTTGATTGGATCATTTATCTTCATTTTGTTAAGTTGTATGAGTTCTCTGTAAATTTTGGAGATTAAACCCTTACTGGAAATATCATTGGCAAATATATTCTCCCATGCAGCGGGCTTTCTTGTTGTTTTGTTGGTGGTTTCTTTTGCTGTGCAGAAGCTTTTTATTTTGATGTAGTCCCATTTGGGGTTTTTTTTCTCCTTAGTCTCCATTGCCCTAGGAGTTGTGTCTGTAAAAATATTGCTACGACATATGTCTGCTATTATGCTGCCTATGGAGTCTTGTAGGATTTTTATGGTTTCCCACCTTACATTCAAGTCCTTTAGCCATTTTGAGTTTGTTTTTGTGTATTATGTAAGTTGGTGATCTAGTTTCATTTTTTTGCATGTATCTGTCTAAATTTCCCAGCACCATTTATTAAAGAGACTGTTTTGACTCCATTGTATGCTATTGCCGCCTTTCTCAAATCCATTCATTTATTTTTGTTTTTACTTCCCTTGCCTTTAATATTAAATTCATAAAATGTTTTTATTTTCATTTAGAAGTATTTATTTATTTTGCTTATTTATTTTTAACTCTTTATTGTTTAAAATATTACGTATAGTATTTCATATTTCTCCTTTTCCCGCCATTGACCTCTCTGTAGCCACCCCAACTTCTCAGCAGAAGCCCTCAGCCCCCTAGTGTCTTTGTCCATTGGTTATTCTTATGTGCATGCATGAAAGTCTTTGGTTGATCTCCTATCCCCCCTCCCCTGCTTTCACTCTGAGGTTTGATGGTCTGTTTGATGATTCTTTGTCTCTGGAACTATTTTTATCAGTTTATGTTGTTCATTATATTCCACAAATGAGTGAGATCATGTGATATTTATCTTTCTCCAACTGGCTTATTTTTCTTAGCATAATGCCTCCATGTCCATTCATGCTATGTGAATGGTAAGAGTTCTTTCTTTTTTATAGCAGTGTAGTATTCCATTGTGTAGATGTACCACAGTTTTTTAATCCACTCATCTGCTGATGGGCACTTAGGCTGTTTCCAAATCTTAGCTATTGTAAATTGTGCTATGAATATAGAGGTGCATATGTTCTTTCTGATTAGTGTTTCTTATTTATTGGAATATATTCCTAGAAGTGATATTTCAAGGTCAAATGGGAGTTCCATTTTTAAGTTTTGGAGAAAACTACTTACTGTTTTCTACAGTGGCTGCACCAGTCTGCATTCCCACCAGCAGTGCATGAGGGTTTCTTTTTCTCCACATCCTCACCACACTTGTCATTCTTGACTTGTTGATGATAGCCATTTGAGAGGTGTGAGATGATACCTCATTATTGTTTTGATTTGCATCTCTCAGATGATTATTGAATTTGAGCATGTTTTCATATGCCTCTTAGCCTTCTGTATGTCCACTTTTGAAATATGTGTACTTAAGTATTTTGTGTATTTTTCATTGGATTACTTATCTTCCTCTTGTTAAGCTGTATGACTTCCCCATAAATTTTAGAGATTAAGCAGTTATCAGATATGACATTGGCAAATATATTCGCCCATGCATTGGGCTTTCTTGTTGTTTAGTTGATGGTTTCTTTTGCTGTGCAGAAGCTTTTTATTTTGATGTATTTCCATTTGTTTATTTTCTCCTTAGTTTTCCATTGTCCTAGGCAATGTATATTTAAAGATATTGCTACAACATATGTGTGATGTTTTGCTACCTGTGGATTTTTCTAAGATTTTTATGGTTTCCTGTCTTACGTTTAAGTCCTTTATTCATTTTGAGTTTATTTTTGTGTATCGTGTAATTTGGTAATCTAGTTTCATTTTTTGCATGAATCTGTCCAATTTTCCCAACACAATTTATTGAAGAGACTGTCTTGACTCCATTGTATGCTCTTGCCTCCTTTGTCAAATATTAATTGAGCAAAATGGCTTGTATTGATTTGTGGGTTCTCTGTTCTGTTCTATTGGTCTATATGTCTGTTCTTGTGCCAGTACCAGGCAGTTTTGAGAACAGTGGCTTTGTAATATAGCTTGATATCTGGTATTGTGATCCCGCCAACTTTGTTCTTCTTTCTCTAGGTTGCTGCAGCTATTTGGGATCTTTTTTATTCCAGATGAATTATTGGAGACTTTGTTACAGTCTGTGAAATATGCCATTGGTATTTTAATGGGGATTGAATTAAATCTATAGATTGCTTTGAGTAGCATGAACATTTTAATGATGTTGATTCTACCAATTCATGAACATGGTATATTCTTCCATTTGTATATGTCTTCTTCTATATTTTTTTCAATTTCCTGTAGTTTTCTGAATACAGGTCTTTTACCTCCTCTGTTAAGTTTATTTCTACATATCTGAATTTTTTGGTTGCAATGGTAAATTGGATTTTTTGTTTGTTTGTTTGTTTGTTTGTTTTTCTTTCTCTGAGTTCATTGTCAGTGTATAAAAAAGCCATAAATTTCTGGGTGTTAATTTTGTATCCTGCTACATTGCTGAATTCATTTATTAGGTCTAGTAGTTTTTTGATGGAGTCTTTAATGTTTTGATGTACAATATCATGTCATCTGCAAATAATGACAGTTTTATATCTTCTTTTGCAATTTGGATGCCTTTTTCCTTCTTGTCTTATCATTATGGTTAGCACTTCCAGTACTATGTTGAACAGGCACGTTGAGCATGGGCATCCTTGTCTTGGTCCTATTCTTGGGGAAAATGGTTTTAGTTTTATCCATTGAGTATGATGTTGACTGTAGGTTTGTCATATAAGACTTTTAGAATGTAGAGGTATGATCCCTTTCTTCCCATTTTGCTGAGAGTTTTCATTGGGAAAGGGAGTTGGATATTGGCAAATGCTTTTTCTGCATCAATTGATATGATTATTTAATTTTTATCTCTCAATTTGTTTACATGATGTATCATGTTTATTGATTTGTGGATATTGTACCATCCTTGCCTCCTTGGAATAAAGCCCACTTAGTCATGGTCTATGATCTTTCTTTTTGTTTATTGTCTAAAGTTTTACATATGTCTCTTTTTTCCCAATTGACCCCCCCACCTCACCAAGCCATTCCAAGGCTGGGCAAGCCCCCACTGCCACAGTGTCTGTGTCCATTTGTTATGCTAATATGCATGCATACAAGTCCTGTGGTTACTCTGTAAACCCCACCACCACCACCACCTCGTCTGCCATTTATCTCTGGATCTCTTTTTGTTCATCAAAGTATGTTGATCATTATATCCCACATATGAGTGAGATCATGTGATAATTATCATTCTGCGACTGGATTATTTCGTTTAGCATAATGCTCTCCAGTTTCATCCATGCTGTTGCAAATGGTAAGAATTTCCTTCTTTTTTATAGCAGCATAGTATTCCATTTTGTAGATGTACCAGATATTTTTAATCCACTCATCTGCTGATGCACACTTAGGTTGTTTCAAAATCTTAGCTATTGTAAATTGTGCTGCTATGAACATAGGGGTGCATATTGCCTTTCTGATTGGTATTCCAGGTTCATTGGGATATAGTCCTAGATGTGGGATCACTGGGTCAAATGGGAGTTCCATTTTTAACTTTTTGAGGAAACTCCATACTGTCTTCCATAGTGGCTGCACCAGTCTGCATTCCCACCAGCAGTGCCTGAGAGTTCCTTTTTCTCCACATCCTCCCCAATACTTGTCATTTGTTGCTTTGTTGATGAAGCCATTCTGACAGGTGTGATATGGTACCTCAGTTTTGTTTTGATTTGCATCTCTTAGATGATTAGTGACTTTGAGCATGTTTTCATGTCTCTTGGCTTTCTGTATGTCCTCTTTCAAAAATTGTCTACTTAGGTCCTTTGCCTTTGCCATTTTTTTATTAGAGCATTTATCTTCCTTTTGTTAAGTTGTTTGAGTTCTCTGTAAATTTTGGAGATTAAACCCTTATCTAAAATAGCATTGACAAATATGTTCTCCAATGCAGTGGGCTTCTTTGTTGTTTTGTTGATGGTTTATTTTGCTGTGCAGAAGCTTTTTATTTTGATTTAGTCCCATTTGTTTGTTTTCTTCTTAGTCTCCATTGCCCTAGGGGCTGTGTTAGTAAAGATACTGCTACGACATATGTCTGCTATTTTGTTGCCTATGGATTCTTCTAAGATTTTTTTGGTTTCCCATCTTACCTTTAAGTCCTTTATCCATTATGAGGTTTTTTTGTGTGTATGGTGTAAATTGGTGGTTTAGTTTCTTTTCTTTTTTTGCATGTATATGCCCAATTTTCCCAACACCATTTATTGAAAAGACTGCCTTGACTCCCTTGACTCCATTGTATGCTCTTGCCTCCTTTGTCAAATATTAATTGAGTGTAATGACTTGAGTTGATTTCTGGGTTCTTTATTCTGGTCCATTGCTCTATATATCTGTTCTTGTGCCAGTTCCAGGCTGTTTTGAGAACAGTGGCTTTGTAATATAACTTGATATCTGGTATTGTGATCCTTCCAACGTTGTTCTTATTTCTCAGGATTGCTGCAGCTCTCCATTATTTTTATTCATTATAAATTTTTGGAGAGTTTGTTCTAAGTCTGTGAAATATACTGTTGTTATTTTAGTGGGGATTGCATTGAATCTATAGATTGTTTTGGGTAGTATGGACATTTTAATGATGTTGATTCTATCAACCCATGAGCACAGTATATTTTTCCACTTGTTTATATCTTCTTTTATCTCTTTTTCCAACATCCTGTAATTTTCCAAATACAAGTCTTTTACATCCTTAGTTAAGTTTTTTCCTAGGTATCTTAATTTTTTGTTGTTGTTGCAATGGTAAATTGGATTTTTTTTATAGTTTCTCTTTCTGTGAGTTCATAATTAGTTTATAAAAATGCCATCGTTTTCTGGGTATCAATTTTGCTATGTTGGCAAATTCATTTATTAAATCTAGTAGTTTTTTGATGGAGTCTTTAGTTTTTTCTATTTAGAATATCTTGTCATCTTCAAAAAATGACAGATTTACCTCTTCTTTTCCAATTTGGATGCCTTTTATTTCTTCTTGTTTGATAGCTATAGCTAGCACTTTCAGTACTACATTGAACAGGAGTGGTGAAAGAAAAATACCACATGATCTCACTCATTCATGGATAATAGAGACCATTATAAATTTTTGAACAATAATAGATACAGAGGCAGAGCTGCCTCAAACAGATTGTCAAACTGCAGCGAGAAGGCCAGGGAGGGTGGGGGGGCAGGAGGGAGGGGGGTAAAAGATCAATAGAAGGACTTGTATGCATGCATATAAGCATAACCAATGGACATAAGACACTGGGGGGTAGGGGAGGCCAGGGTATTGTCAAGGGCGGGGGGGGGGAGGACACATATGTAATACCCTTTGTAATACTTTAAGCAATAAAAAAATAAATAAATAAATAAAAAGGTTGATAAACCTAAAAAAAAAGAAAGTGGGCATCCCTGTCTTGTTCCTGTTCTTAGGGAAAATGGTTTTGATATTTGCCCATTGATTATCATGTTTGCTGTAGGTTTGTCATATAAGGCTTTTATTATGTTAAGGTATGATCCCTCTAATTCCACTTTGCTAAGAGCTTTATCAAAAAAGGGTGCTGGATTTTGTCAAATGCTTTTTCTGCATCAATTGATATGATCATGTGATCTTTGTCTTTCAATTTGTTTATGTGATGTATCACATTTATCGATTTGTGGGTATTGTACCAGCCTTACATCCCTAGAATAAATCCCATTTGGTCATGGTGCAAAATCTTTTTAATGTATTGCTCAATGCGATTTGCTAATATTTTGTTGAGGATTTTAGCATCTATGTTCATCAAAGATGTTGGCCTGTAACCCTCTTTCTTTGTAATGTTTTCATCTGGTTTTGTTATTAGGGTAATGCTGGCTTAATAGAAAGAGCCTTGGAGTGTTCCTTCCTCTGGAATTTTTTAAAATAGTTCTTTGAATGTTTGGTAAAATTCTCCCTTGTAGCCATCTGGACCAACGCTTTTGTTTGCTGGAATTTTTTGGTTTTTTTACTTCAATTTCATCAGTAGTTGTCAGCCTATTCAGATTTTCTGATTCTTCTTGTTAAGTGTTGGAAGATTGTATTTTTCTAGGAATATGTCCATTTCACCTAGATTGTCCACTTTGTTGGAGTAGAGTTGTTGGTAGTATTTTTTTTTTTTACAACTCTTTGTATTTCTGTGGGATGGGTTGTTACTTCACCTCTTTCATTTCTGATTTTGTTTATTTGGTTCCTCTCTCTTTGTTTCTCGGTGAACCTGGCTAGAGGTTAATCAATCTTGTTTATCCTTTCAAAGAACCAGTTCTTGGTTTTATTGATCTTTTGTATTCTTTTTTTGGTCTCTATGTCATTTATTTTCTGCTCTGAGTCTTATTATTTCTTTTCTTCTACTTATTATACTGAATAAAAGTGGTGAAAATGGACATGCTTGCCTTGTTGCTGATCTTAAGGGAACCATTTTTAGTTTTTGCCCATTTAGTTTGTTCCTCCATTCCCACTTTGTTTAGATTGTTTTTATTATAAATGGGTGCTGAATTTTGTCAAATGCTTTTTCTGTGTCTATTGATATAATTATGAATCTTTTTTATAAGAGAACATTTATTTGGTAATTACAGAGGTAGAAAAAGTAATTGCTAGATGATATGGGCTGAGCAAACAAGTTATAGAGGTAAAGGAAGAGCTCTTGGAGGAAGCTAATTGTAAGGTGCCTTGCGGGAAGAGGGAGAAGGGAAAGGGAAAGTCATAGGAGTACTCCCAGGAGGGAGAGTGCACTGGGTCCTCCATCCTAAGGGTATTAAGGATGGAGATTTTAGGGAAGATCCCAGGGAATTAGCTTCATATATTATTCTGCAGTTTTGTAGGTGTGTCCTTTCAGGGTTGTGGTCTCTGCTGATTCATTAGCTGGCACTAGGGCAGGGAGTCATTATTCAATGCTGCTGGTCCTGAGACTGGTTTTGTTGCTTATCTATGCTTGGTGGTAAAATAGAACTGAGGCCTAGATGTTATCTCGGGGGGTCCAAGTCACATCACCAGCGATATGCTGGGGGAGGAAAAGCTACCCTGGGGTGAAGTCCCACTCTATAATTGATTGTCCATTGCTAGGCACCTAGGGCTTTCCATCCTGGTGACATTCTGTACCTGATCCCTCATCCTTTCTCTGCTCATGTCTAACTGCCTAAAGCACCCACCCCCTCAAAGATTTTTGCTGTGAAATCTTTCAGATAATAGGGGTATAGGATTTCTACTGCAGCGGCTTCCTGCTGAAAAGAGGCAAAGGTTTTCTTCAGAGCCAAGAGATCCTTGTTCTCTATCAGAGGGACTATGAGGCCTGGGCACAGAAGGATGTGGTGATGGTGTCTAGAGGTGGTATTCCCTGAATGCGAGTAGGGCTTGTAACCCAGTGGAGACAATCTGTGTTATAAATCTTAGTATTATTGGGCAAAAGCTAGAACAACAAGAATTATGACAATGGTCCAGGGGAAGGAAAAGCGTTTTAGTTCTAGAAAAATGAAACGTTAGTTTGGTGGGTTGTAGCCAAATACTTAAGAAAACAAAATAAATTCAGGGTCCAGTTCAATTTATAGTTAAAAATAAAATTTTGAAGATAATTAATTGGAGTCTAATATTCACAACTGTGTGTTATAGAGTCTGTTGAAACACATTTCCCCCCTAAAATCACCTTCTTTTTTTTATTACATTCAGGCCAAATCAAAACTTAAATGCAATAAATAAATTGGTCTGAATTTGGTCTTTGATTATATGAGTCTTATACTTCATTTCATTTATGTGGTGTATTATGTAATTTATTTGAAAATATTGTACCAGCCTTGCAATAAATACACTTGATTATGGTGTCCGGTCTTCTTACTATATTGTAGAAATTAGTTTGCAAATACCTTTTTTGAGGATGTTTGCATCTATGTTCATAAGAAATATTGGCCTATAATTTTCTTTGTAGTGTCTTTATCTGGATTTAGAGTTAGGATACTGTTGGCCTATAAAATGAGCTTAGGCATATCACATTTTCTTGAATTTTTTGGAATAGCTTGAAAGGAATAGGTGTTAGTTTTTGCGGTGAACATTTGGCAAATTTTACCTATGAAACTATATGGTCCAGAAAATTTGTTTGTTGAAAGTTGTTTTTTTTTTTAATTACTGCTTTGATTGTTTTGTATTCGCATTCAGATTTTCTATTTCTTTTTAATTCAGTTTTGGAAAATTGTACATTTCTAGGAATTTACCTGTTTCTTCCAGATTGTTCAATTTCTTAGCATATAATTGTTCATAATATTTTCTAATAATCCTTTGTATTTCTGTGGTCCCAGTTGTCACCTCTACTTTTTAATTTCTAATTTTATTAATTTGGGTCCTTTCTCATTTTTTTTTCTTGATGAGTCTGTTTAAAGGTTTATCAATCTTGTTTATCTTTTTAAAGAAGCAGCTCTTGGTTTTATTTTTTCATATTTATTTTTAGACAATTTTATTTATTTATTCAGTAAGTTAGTTAGTTTTTATTTATCTCCTAACTTTTATTATTTACTTCCTACTACTCACTTTGGGCCTTTTGTGTGGTTTTTTGTTTGTTTGTTTTGTGTGTTTTTTCCTTTATAGTTCCATTAGAAGGAAGATTTTCTTGTGTATTTGAGAGTTTTTCTTATTTTTTCAGATAGGTATGTATTACTCTCAATTTTACTCTTAGGTCTGCTTACAGAGAACACAAGATTTTGGTTGGTTTTTATTTTTTAATTTTCATTTGTCTCTAGACATCTTTTGATATCATCCTTGATCACATTGTTAAACACCATTTATTATTTAGTAACATCTTATTTAGCCTTCATGTGTTTATTTTCCATTTTATTTTATATAATACACTAGAGGCCCGGTGCACAAAAATTTGTGCACTCGAGGGGAAAGGGGGGGTCCCTCAGCCCGGCCTGTGCCCTCTCGCAGTCTGAGACCCCTCAGGAGATAACACCCTGCTGGCTTAGGTCTGTTCCCAGGTGGCAGAGGGCAGGCCCAATCCCTAGGGGCAGCCCCTGGTCGGGCTCAGAGCAGGGCCGATTGGGGAGTTGGGGCACCTTCCCCTGTCATGCACAGAGCAGGGCAGATTGGGAGGTTGCAATGCCACCCTCAGTCACGCTCAGGGTAGGGCTGAATGGGGGGTTGGGGCACCGCCCCCTGTCACACTCAAGGCAGGGTGGATGGGGAGGTTGCGGCGCCATCCCCTGTCACGCACAGAGCAGGGCCCATCAGGGGGGTTGTGGCTCCCTACCCTGTCATGCACAGAGCAGGGCCAATCAGGGGGTTGGGGCACTGCCCCCTGTCACGCATAGAGCAGGGTCAATCAAGGGGTTGGGGAGCTCCCCCCTGTCATGCACAGAGCTGGGCCAATCAGGGGGTTGAGGAGCTCCCCCCGTCACTCACAGAGTAAGGCCGATAGGGGAGTTGGGGCGCCACCCTTTATCACCCACAGAGCGGGGCTATCAGGGGGTTTGGGCACGGCCCCCTGTCACCCTGATCCCGGTGCCTAGAGGCCTCTTGGCTCCGCTGATCCCAGTGCTGGGAGGCCTCGCGGCTCTGCTGATCCTGGTGCTAGGAGGCATATTACCCTTTTACTATATAGGATAGAGGCCTGGTGCATGGGTGGGGCTGGCTGGTTTTCCCTGAAGGGTGTCCTGGATCAGGGTGGAGGTCCCCACTGGGGTTCCTGGCCAGCCTGGGTGAGGGGATGATGGCTGTTTGCAGCTGGTCACACACCCTTCAGTGTGGGGGTCCCCACTGGGGTTCCTGGCCAGTCTGGGTGAGGGGCTGAGGGCTGTTTTCAGGCTGACTGAAGCTCCCAACTGCTCCTTACATATGGTCTATCCTGGAAAATATTTCATGTACAATTGAACACCATATATATCCTAAAGCTTTGGGGAAAAATGTACTGAAAATATCAATTTCATCTGGTCTAGTCTCATTTTTAACGCCACTGATTTCTTGTTCATTTTCTGTTTGGAAGATCTATTCATTGATGACAATGGGGAGTGTTAAAATCCCCCACTATGATTGTATCACCCTCTATTTCTCCCATTATGTCCACTGAGATTGGCTTATGTATTTAGGTGCCCCTAAGGTTGGGAGTATAAATGTTTACAAGGGTTATATATTTTAATATTTGATTAATTTTTCTATCATTATATAATGTCCATTTTTATTACATGTAGGGGAATTCATTCTTTTTTTAATATATATGTTTATCGATTTCAGAGAGGAAGGGAGAAAGAGAGAGAGTTAGAAACATCATGATGAGAGAAAATCATTGATTGGCTGCCTCCTGCATGCCCCCAGTAGGGATCAAGCCCACAACCTAGGCATGGGACCCTTCAGACCGCAGGCTGATGCTCTATCCACAGAGCCAACCAGCCAGGGGAAAATTTATTCTTAAGTAAAATAATACATGATTAACCAATAGTGTTATTTTGATTTATTTTGATAAATTTCTTTCATAACCAGTTTGAAGTTAAAGATTATATATATATATATATATATATATATATATATATATATATATATATATATATTTCAAAGTATTACAAATGTCCCCATTACCCCACTCTGGCCCCATCCACAGGCCTTCCCTGCACTATTGTTTGCCCATGATCTCCCTGCACTATTGTTTGCCCATGATCTATGCATACATGCATATAAGTTCTTTGTTTAGCCTCTTCCCATTCTCTTCCCACCCTTCTGAAATACATCAGTCTGTTACATCTTTAATTGTTTCTGGATCAATTTTCGTCTGCAGATTATTTATTTTTTTCCTTTTTAAAATTTATTATTATTATTAAAATAAATCTTTATTGTTCAGATTATTACAGTTGTTCCTCTTTTCTCCCCCCATAGCTCCTCTCCATCCTGTTCCCACCCCACCCCATGCCCTTACCACCCCACCCCACTGTCCTCATCCATAGGTATACGATTTTTGTCCAGTCTCTTCCCACACCCCCACAACCCCTTCCCCCTGAGAATTGTCAGTCCACTCCCTTTCTATGCCCATGATTCTATTATATTCACCAGTTTATTCTGGTCATCAGATTTTTTATTCACTTGATTTTTAGATTCACTTGTTGATAGATATGTATTTGTTGTCACTTTGTTGTTCAAAATTTTTATCTTTACCTTTTTCTTCTTCTTTCTCTTCTTATAGAATACCCTTTAGCATTGCATATAATACTGATTTGGTGTTGATGAACTCCTTTAGCTTTTTCTTATCTGTGAAGCTCTTTATCTGACCTTCAATTCTAAATGATAGCTTTGCTGGGTAGAGTAATCTTGGTTGTAGGTTCTTGTTATTCATCACTGAATATTCTTGCCACTCCCTTCTGGTCTGCATAGTTTCTGTTGAGAAATCAGCTGACAGTCATATGGGTACTCCCTTGTAGGTAACTGTTTTTCCCTTGCTGCTTTTAAGATTATTTCTTTTTCTTTTGCCCTTGGCATTTTCATTATGATGTGACTTGGTGTAGTCCTCTTTGGATTCCTTTTGTTTGGGGTTCTCTGTGCTTCCTGGAATTGTAAGTCTATTTCTTTAACCAGGTAGCGGAAGTTTTCTGTCATTATTTCTTCAAATAGGTTTTCAATATCTTGCTCTCTCTCTCTCTCTTCTTCTGGCACCCCCATAGTTTGAATGTTGGTTCGCTTGTAGTTGTCCCATAGGTTCCTTACACTATCTTCATATTTTTGGATTCTTTTTTCTTTTTGCTTTACCGGTTGGGTGTTTTTTGCTTCTTCGTATTTCAAATCTTTTACTTGATCCTTGGGATCCTCTAGTCTGCTGTTGGATCTCTGCATGTTATTCTTTATTTCAGTCAGTGTATGCTTAATTTCTAATTGGTCCTTTTTCATATCCTTGAGGGTCTCACTAAATTTCTTGGAGGTTTTTAGAAGATTCTTGAGTAACCTTATAACCATGATTTTGAACTCTATATCCAGTTGTTTGCTTTCCTCCATTTCTTTCATTTGTGACATGTTTCTTTGTCTCTGCATTTTGGCTGCTTCCCTATGTTGATAGAGTGACTTTGTGTGCTAGGTGTCCTATAGGGCTCAGTAGCTCAGCCTCCCAAATTACCTGAGGTGGAGCCTCTTGGTGCACCCCTTTATGGGATGTGTGCACAGTCTTGTTGTAGTTAAGCCTTGATTGTTGTTGGTATCACTGGGAGAATTGACCTACAGGCCAATTGGCTTTGAGGACCAGCTGTGTCTATAATGGGAGAACTGCTGTGCTGGAGACACCCTTATGTGGAAGGACTTGCTTCAGTGGGGCTTTGGTGCTCACTGAGTCTGCCCCTTGAGTGTATCGCTTATGGTTGTGAAGAGTTGTAATCTGGTGTGGTCTCCCACTGACCACTGGGTACAGTGGTTCTTGGATCTCAAAGGAGGTGCAAAATCAGCCACTGCCTTAAGCCACCCAGCAGGAGCTACAGAGAGATCTTCAGATTCCTCCTCTTTGTTTTGGGTTTGGAGGTTCCCAGATAAGGCGCAGCTGTGAAGCAATGCAGGCTGCTGATGAGCCTTAGGTTTCTTTTGGAAGCTGGGGAGCTCTCTGACCCAGCTGCCATTTGTTAGGTTTTAGATTGCAAAAGGACAGGCCATTCATATGCAAAAGCCTCTGCTCACAGCTTGGGTGGGGTTGTAAATTGGGTGGGATGGGGTCTCAGGGAATCACCAGGGCAGAGCAAACAGCAATGGCTGCCAGTCAGCCCTTCCCCGGAGAAGTCCCCGGGTCTCTGTGTCCCGTGGCCCCATGCAAGAACAATGATCACTGCAAGCACCTCTGAGAGAAAACTGTCCTCGTGTTCTGGCCTGAAGTCAGTCCAGTTTCTCCCCATATGAATATGGGTCCCCAGAGTCTTGCCTGGAACTGGAGTTCAGAGCAATTGGGAGCTTGTATCTCCCTCCCGATTGAAAAAGACAACAGTGCACCCAGTTTCCAGAAAGTTTCACGTGCGCCTCTGTACCTCTACACTTCCACACCTTCTCACCTCCTACCAGTCTCAATGCACTTTTCTCTTTCCTTCTAGTTTTAGAACTTCCACTCAGCCAGCCTTCTCATGGTTCTGGATGATATCTGTTTTATCTTTTAGTTGTAGTTTTGATGTGGTTGTGCAAGGCAGCAAGTACAGGTGTTTATGCCTCCATCTTGGTTCCTCTCCCAGATTATTTTTTTTATTAGATTCCACATATAAATGAGATCATGTGATACTTGTCTTTCTCTGACTGGCTTATTTTGCTTAGTATAATACTGTCCAGGTCTCTATATGCTGTCTCAAAGAGGGAGGTAGCCTTCCTTTTTATAGCTGGATGGTATTTCATTGTGTGAATATACCAGTTTTTAATGCATTCATTTACTAATAGGCACTTGGGCTGTTTCCATATCTTAGCTATTGTAAAGTGTTCTGCTATAAAAATAGGAGTGCATATATTCTTTCTGATTGGTGTTTCAGGCTTCTTAGGATATATTCCTAGAAGTGGGATCACTGGGTAAAATGGCAGCTCCATTTATAATTTTTTTAGGAAATTCCATAGTGTTGTCCATAGTGGTTGCACCAGTCTGCATTCTCACCAGCAGTGTACTAACGTTCCCTTTTCTCCACATCCATGTCAGCATTTGTTGTTTGTTGATTTATTAATGGTATCCATTATGGCATGTGTGAGTTAGTAACTCACTGTTATTTTAATTGTCATCTCTCTGATAATTAGTGATGTTGAGAATTTTTTCATAGGTCTCTTGGCCTTTTTAATGTCCTCTTTAGAGAAATATTTACTTAGGTACTCTGTCAATTTTTTAATTGGGTTGTTTGTCTTCCCTCTTTTGAATTGTATGAGTACATTATATTTTTTAGAGATTAACCACTTATCAGATGTATCATTGGCAAAAATCTTCTCCCATACAGTGGATTCCCTTTTCAATTTGATGCTGTTTTCTTTTGCTGTGCATAAGCTTTTTAGTGTGATATAGTCCCATTTGTTTATTTTTTTCCTTTGTTTCTCTTTCCTTAGTAGATGTAACTGTGAAAATTCTGCTATGTGACATGTCTGATATTATGCTGCCTTCTATTTCTTCTAAGATTTTATGGTTTCATGAATTACATTTAGGTATTGTATCCATTTTAAATTTATTCTTGTGTATGGTGTAAGTTAGTGTTCTAGTTTCATTCTTTTGAATGTAACTGTCTAATTATCCAAACACCATTTATTAAAGAGACTTTCTTAATTACATTTATGCTCTAGCTTACATTGTCAAATATTAATTGAACATAATTACTCAGGTCAATTTCTGTGTTCTCTATTCTGATTCATTCATCTAAATGCTGTTCTTGTGCCAGTACAAGGCTCTTTTGATTACAGTGCCTTTGTAGCATAAATTGATATCTGGTATTATGATCCCTCCCACATTGTTCTTCTTTCTCAGAATTGCTGAGGCTATTCAGAGTCTTCTGGGGTTCCATATGAATGTTTGTAATATTTGTTCTAGAACTGTGAAATATGCCATTGGTATTTTAATAAGGATTGCATTGAATTTATAGATCACTTTGGGTAGCATGGCCATTTTAATTATGTTAATTCTACCAATTCATGAACAGGGTGTATTCTTCCAGTCATTTATATCTCCTTCTATCTCTTTTTCAACGTCCTGTAGTTTTCCAAGTACATGTAATTTATCTCCTTGGTTTTTATTCCAAAGTATATTAATCTTTTTGTTGCAATGGTAAATAGGTTTTTTTGTTTTGTTTTGTTTTTATTTCTGAGAGTTCATTACTTGTGTATAAAAATGCTTTTGATTTCTCACTGTGAATTTTAAACCGGCCTACATTGACAAATTCATTTATCAAACTAGTAATTTTTTGGTGGAATCTTTAGGTATTCTATGTGCATTATCATGTCATCTGCAAATAGTGACAGTTCTACTTCTTCCATTCCAATTTGGATGGCTTTTATTTTTTCTTCCTGTCTGATTGATGTGGCCAAGACTTCCAGTATTACGTTGCATAAGAATGATGAAAGCAGACATCTCTGTCTTATTCCTGCTCTTAGGGGAAATGGTTTTAGTTTTTGCCCATTGAGTATGATGATGGCTGTAGGTGTGTCATACATGGCCTTTATTACGTTGAGGTATGATACCTCTATTCCCACTTCTATGAGAGTTTTTATCAAAAATGGGTATTGGATTTTCTCAAATGCTTTTTCTGCATCTATTGATATGATCATGTGGTTTTGGTCTTAAAATTTGCTGATGTGGTAAATCACATTTATTGACATGTGAATACTGTACCAGTCTTGCATTCCTGGAATAAATCCCACTTGGTCATGGTGTATGATCTTTTTTAATATATTGCTGGGATGAATTTGCTAATATTTTGTTGAGAACTTTAGCACATCTATATTCATCAGGGATATTGGCCTGTAATTCTCTTTCTTTGTAGTGTCTCTGTCTGGTATTGGAAATAGGATAATGCTAGCCTCATAAAAAGATCTTGGAAGTGTCCATTTGGATTGTTTGTAATAATTTCAGGATAATAGGTGCTAGTTCTTCTTTGAATGTTTGGTGAAACTCACCTGTAAAGCCATCTGGACCAGGGCTTTTTTCTTTCTTTTCTTTTCTCCTTTTTATCTGGGTGTTTCTTTTTATTACTGCTTCAATTTAATCAGTTGCTATTGGCCTATTCAGGTTTTCTGATTCTTCCTAATTCAGTTTTTGGAAAATTGTATTTTTCTTTTTTCTAATATATTTTTATTGATTTCAGAGAGGAGGGGAGAGGGAGAGAGAGATAGAAACATCAATGATGAGAGAGAATCATTGATTGGCTGCCTCCTGCAAGCCCCACACTGGGGATAGAGCCCACAACCCAGGCATGTGCCCTTGGTCGGAATCGAACCCAGGACCCTTCAGTCCACAGGCCGACGCTCTACTTACTGAACCAAACTGGCTAGGGCTGTATTTTTCTGAATTTATTTACTTGGGTCCTCTTTCTTTGTTTCTTGATGAGTCTGGCTAAGTTCATGAATCTTATTTATCTTTTCAATGAGCAAACTATAAGATTCATTGATCTTTTGTATTTTGTTTTGGTCTCTGTGTCATTTATTTCCACCTGATCTTTATTATTTCCTTTCTTCTACTTAACTCTAGGCTTTTCTTATTGTTCTCTTTCTAGTTCTTTTAGGTGTAGTGTTAATTTCTTAGAACTTTTTCTTGATTCTTGAGTTACATCTGTAATGCTATGAATTTCCCTCTCAGAACTGCTTTTCCTGTGTCCAACTGCTATTTGGTTATTGTGTGTTCATTTTAATTTGTTTCCAGGAAGTTTTTTTATTTCCTTCTTGATTTCATTAGGAACCCATTCACTATTTAATAACATATTATTTAGCCTTCTTGTGTTTGAATTTTTTGAGTGTTTTCTGTGGTTTATTTCTAGTTTTGTGCCATTGTTATTCATAAAGATGCTTGATATGACTCCAATCCTCTTGAACTTGAACAGACTCATTTTGTGTCCTAACATGTGGTCTATCTTTAAGAATGTTCTAAGCATATTTGAAAAGAATGTATATAGTGCAGCTTTGGGGTGGAATGTTCTGTAAATTTCAGTTAAATCCATCTGATCTAGTGTGCTATTTAAGGTCTCTGTTTCCTTGTTGATATTATGTCTCAAAAGTCTATCTAGTGAAGTCAATGAGGTGATAAAATCCCCTACTATGACTGTATTGCTGTCAATCTCTCCCTTCAATTCCTCCAAGAGCTTTTTTATATATTTAGGTACTTCTATATTAGGTGCATTAAATGTTTTTGGAGTTTAGTATTATGTAATGGCCCTTTTTGTCTCTTGTTGTGGCCTTCATTTTGAAATCTACTTTATCAGATAAACGTATTGCTACCCCTGCCTTTTATTTTTCTCTTCTCCGTTTGTTTGGAAAATGTTTTTTCATCCCTTCACTTTCATCCTATGTGAGTCTTTTGTTCTGAGGTGGGTCTCCTATAAACACCACATATGTGGGTCATGTTTTCTTATCCAATCAGCAAATATTCACAAAGAAAAATTAATTCTTTGTAGGAGTCTTGCTGTGAGTATATTAATCAAGGATCCTGTATACCTTCACCAAAAGATATAACATTATACTTTTGACAATAGAGAACATGGTGTTCTTGTTTTTATTATAGTCCACGTTTTCTAAATATATTCAAAATAATTTTTCTACTGAAATGTATATTCTATTTTTTCTCCTTCAAATCCCTTTCAATATCTTACTAATTTCTTTTTAGACTTGATATATTTGATCAGTAGTGATTAAATATTAGAGCTAAATCTTGCATTTTCCCATAATGAGCCATAGACCAATTTTGAGTATTTATGATAAAAGGGATAAAATTACTTGCTTAGTTCTCTAAACTAGTAAACAGGTAAACAATAACATAATTACTGGTGAAAACATTTTAAAGCATCTAGATTTCAGCATTAATTAATAGTATTTAACTTTCTACATTGAGTTCCTATTTTTGTTTAGTTGTGTGCCAAGGAGGCACTATAATATTATGATTAAGAACATGGGCTCTTAAAACAAAATGCATTCAAAACCTAGATCTACCTTATACTATCTATGTGACTTTAAGCAAATCACTTTTTACCTAGGTGACTCGCTTTTCTAATCTGCAAATTTAGAATAATAATACTTACCTATTATTTGGAATAAATATGGCAATACATATAAGGCACTTAGAAGTGTTTGGCAGAAAATATACAATAAGGGGTAACTACCCTTATATTTAAGGTAGAAAAGGAATTTATGACATAATCCTTACCAAAAAGAATTTAATCTACCTGAAGAGATAGACTATCCATGAATAAAACTATTAGAAGACTAAAAAATATATATTGAGACAGGGCTTGGAAGACAGGACCAAGAGAGACAGAGCCTAGGCACAGAACCTACACAGAACGTTCTCTAGGGACAGAAGAACTTCGCTGGCGAGAGCATGCCGGAGGATCCTGGACAGGGACTGGCCTCGGAGCCTGGAGGCGGAGCCTGGCGAGAGAGCATGGCAGGGGATCCTGGACTGTACCTGACTGCAGAGATTGGCAGGAGAGCCTGACTAGAACCTGGTGACTGGACCTGCCTGGAGAACCTGGACCGAACCTGGCTGGAGACCCTGACAAGAGAACCTGGCTATGATGATCACCTGAACACTGCCTCCATGTCCTTCCTTCTTTGCCGACTCCGTCCACACCTTTGGGGACCCCTGGACCCGCTGGGGTTGGACCCCGGTATCTGGCGCCCGAACAGGGACCCCTAGGTAAGCGCCCCACACTTGGGACGGATCGGACTCCACCGTAGGAATAGGGTGGATAGTCTACGCTGACTCCGTCATCACCTATGGGGAACCCCTGGACCTGCTGGGGATGGACCCCACCATCTGGCGCCCGAACAGGGACCCCTTAGGTAAGCCCCCCCACACTCGGGACGGAACGGACTCCACCGTAGGAAGAGGGTGGATAGTCTTCGCCGACTCTGTCCACATCTTTGGGAACCCCTTGGACAGGATTCCCATAGGTAAGCCCCACCCCCCATTGAGAACCCCCACACTCGGGACTGATAGGACTCCACCAGGGTGCTACAGACCCCCCTATAGAGGATAAATAGGGTAAGAAGGTGGATAGTACAGAACTTAGATTGAGAAGATGTGCCATACTGAGTCCAAAGAAAGAAGACTCTGTATTGATTCTTAGATTGAGAAGATGTGCCATACTGAGTCCAAAGAAAGAAGACTCTGTATTGATCTTTTAACACATATGCTTGCTAGCAGAGGAATTAAGGTTACTCCCAGTCAGACAGAACGTTTTATACAAGAAGTATGTCCATGCTTTTCTGAGGAAGGAAAGGTAAATGTAATGGCATGGGAGAAGGTAGGCCCAAGGAGCCTTATCCTTAACCCCACTGCAGCCTTTCCACCCCGGGAAAGTGCAGGATTGGCAAGCTCTCCCTGGGGTGATAGATCAGGACTCAGGTAATAGCAGAAAGCACCAATCCTACTCTTAAAATGGATATAAGAGAGCATTTGAGGTTTTTCTTTTTAATGCTTGCTTTTAAAAAATAAAAAAGGGGGAATTTGCTGGGAGCCGGTCCATCCTTGCTGTTTCAAGGGACCTGGCATATATGGCATATGGTTCTTAATATGTTTGCTCACCTTCTTGGCGCTGTGTTTTAACCAAGGTCACCTCTCCGAGAAAGGTTGAATCCCCAGGTAGGGATTTTCCCCTGAAGTTAGGGAGGGGATGAAACTCCTTAAATAAGTGCCAGGCGGGTAGTTAATCAATTTAACTACAAACAATCATGCTTAAGCTACATAATCTTTACTCCCTGGAATGGAGATAAGAAACGCCCTAACCTTTGTAATAGAAATTGACAGGATTAGAATCAACTGGTATAAATACAGATGCAACAAGACAACAACAGACAGAATTCAGAAGACAGAAGAACACAGAACTCAGAACACAGAACTCAGAACACAGGGCTTGGAAGACAGGACCAAGAGAGACAGAGCCTAGGCACAGAACCTACACAGAACGTTCTCTAGAGACAGAAGAACTTCACTGGAGAGAGCATGCCGGAGGATCCTGGACAGGGACTGGCCTCGGAGCTTTGAGGCAAAGCCTGGCGAGAGAGCATGGCAGGGGATCCTGGACTGAACCTGACTGCAGAGATTGGCAGGAGAGCCTGACTAGAACCTGGTGACTGAACCTGACTGGAGAACCTGAGCAGAACCTCTCTGGAGATCGAGACCAGAACTTGGCTGGAGATCCTGGCTCGGCTGCTGATCAACTGAACCCTGTCTCCGTGTCCTTCCTTCTTCGCCGACTCCGTCTACACCTTTGGGGACCCCTGGACCCGCTGGGGTTGGACCCCGGCAGCCACGGACAAAAGGTGGTATAGGTGAAAGGGTGGAAATTGATTGGAAGCAAATACAAAGCCCCTTTTCTAAGGTTTAAAAAAAAAATATATATATATATATATATATATATATATATATATATATATATATATATATAGAGAGAGAGAGAGAGAGAGAGAGAGAGAGAGAGAGAGAGAGAGAGAACTAGTATTCAGTACAAACATTATTAGAGACATCAGGAATCAAAACTATGGAAGATAAATATTTACTGGACTTTTTATAAACCTCATGGAAAAAATGAATAACAGTCTTTAAGCATCTACTGAGGAATAGAGAATTATGATCTGGATGGGAAAGTAGCAATGAAAACAGTGTTCCAGGGATTTATATAGCTTGTATTGAGAAGAACATATTGCCTTAAAAAAGATACTTGATGAAGTTACCAATAACAAAGGAAGAGATAAAGGTAATATCAAATTATAGATAACTTTAAATGCTAGTCTAAGAAATTCATATTATTGTGCCTTTTCACTTGAGGGATGATTACATTCTGTTTTGTAGCTATTTGTGCATATAATTTATATTCCTTACTTGAGTGTAAGTTTTGGGATAGTAGAAACATACTTATTTAATTTTTATATCCCACTTTATCTCTCTTACTCTGATCCACTATATATATACACACACACCACAGTACCTAACACTATGTCATGTAGCAAGTACTTATTGAATATGTATTGAAAGTGTAAATGAACCAGTTAATTGATGCACAAATTATATAGTGATTAATAGGGAGTCACTAATTTTTTAAATAAGGTTATTACTTGTTGTGAGCACTGCTTTAGGAACATTTATCTGGTGGTATTTTACAGGCATGATAGAGCATGAGTCTAAAGGCAGGCAAATAAGCTAGTAACTATATGTTTGTTATTTTAAAATAGTCCCAAAATTTTTATTGTACACATTTACATGCACAAATGTACAACCATGGAAGACAACGATGTTGTATGCCCTTTCATTGTGATGAAGTGGGTGATGGGCTGTACAGTATGGGCTTTAGAATAGTGATACTCCTTTGCTGATAGATGATAAACTAAACTAGAGTTAGTATTCACTGGAAATGTTATGATAGGGAAAACATTAAAAAGTGCTTTTCTTTAAGACAGTACTCTTGACTAGTATGGTTGCCAAAAATGTGTTTTTCCTCTATATAACTGACTAATTTGGGCAAGGAGGTATCCATTAAAGCAGAAGTCCATTATATAATAAAGTAAATTTTTCGAATGCAAAAAAAAATGTGTTTTTTTCTCATATGACAGCAGTGTCAAGCTGACTTACCTTTTCTAGTAGGCTTGGAAAGAGGTTTTCTTTTTGCACTCAAGACCTCCAAGTTCTAGTCTCTTCTAAAATTGGTTAAATTTATTATTTAATCCCTTACATCAATTCATGGATAAAGATACATAAATTAACTATGTTACCCCTTCTTTTTTCAAATATATATTTTAATGATTTTTTACAGAGAGGAAGGGAGAGGGTTAGAGAGTTAGAAACATTGATCAGAGAGAAACATCAATCAGCTGCCTCCTGCACACTCCCTATTGGGGATGTGCCCGCAACCAAGGTACATGCCCTTGACTGGAATCAAACCTGGGACCCTTCAATCCTCAGGCCGATGCTCTATCCACTGAGCCAAACCGGCTAGGGCTGTTAGCCCCTTCTTGTCAAAGCTTTCAGAGTCCCTGGGTTGTTACTACTGAAACGGTTATCAGAGAAAGAAAAAACACATGAAGAACATTCTAGTACTTATAAGAACAAACTTGGGTAGTGTTTCAAAAGCTTCTCAGATTTTATCATATGACTTATGTATTTCTTGACACACCCAACACCTACAATGAACCTCCAACTAGGGAGTGTAACCAGCTTACAGAAGGCACCTATTAAATAATACTTACTGATTCTCAGAGGATATTCAGTGTATAGGTAACCATGAATCCATACAACACAACAATGCATGGGTACCTTAGAGAATGTAGTATCGAAATATATGAAATATAGTAACAGGCAATGAATATTCCATGGACATGGTCTTCTATCCTTAAGGGATAAGAGACAAAATTGAAAGGGAAGACATATTGATCTGATGCATAATTATATATAAAAATATTGACACATTTTTTATAATTTTAGGGATGTGAAATAACAACAGGTGATTCATGTATAGACAACATTGTCTAGAGAGTACAGTCAGCTTTTATCTGATGGTTTCCTAAAAATCTTCATAAAAGCTATAGAGGTGAAATTGTCCAGGCTGCTCAGACACATAAGTCACTAGTATCCTTCTCAATGATGAGGCTCCATAACACCTATTTCATCAAGTGATAGAAACCAATTTGTATTATTTTATTGGTGTGATTGTCAATGTGAGGAGCATATCACCTCAGAGCCTTATTGCATCTGTGTACATTCTCCCTCAAATTTTAATCTATCTCTTCTAATGAGTCACTGGTACTGTTAGAAATGAGTCATGTCCATCTGATATAGTAGGGCAAAGGGAACGCAGATTGAGAATTACTACTTCATAGACTAAGCTAAGTATTAAAACCCTAATCATAAATGTGTTTTATTTTTTAAATTTTATTTTCTTGTTTAAAGTATTACAAATAGTAGTACATATGTCTCCTTTTTTCCCTATTGACTTTCCGCTGGCCTCCCCTATCCCTGCCCCAGGCACATGCCCTTACCCCACCACAACCTCAGTGTCTTGTGTCCATTGGTTATGCTTATATGCATGCATATAAGTCCTTCGATTGATCTCTTACACACCCAACACTCCCCAGCCTTACCGCTGTAATTTGACAGTCTGCTCGATGCTTCTCTGCTTCTGTATCTATCTTTTAGTTTATTAGGATATAATGTTCTTTATTATCCATAAATGAGTTGAGATAATGTGGTATTTTTCTTTCACTCCCTGGCTTATTTCACTTAGCATAATGCTCTCCAGTTCCATCCATGCTGTTGCAAATGGTAAGAGTTCCTTTTTTACAGCAGCATAATATCCCATTAGTGTAGATGTACCATGGTTTTTTAATCCACTCGTCTGCTGATGGACATTTAGGCGGTTTCCAAAGCTTCTGCACAAAAAGAAACCATCAACAAAACAAAAAGAAAGCCCACTGCATGGGAGAACATATTTGCCAATTTTATCTCTGATAAAGGTTTAATCAACATTTACAGGGAACTCATACAACTTAACAAAAGGAAGATAAAAAAAACCCAATCAAAAAATGGGCAAAGGATCTAAATAGACACGTTTTGAAAAAGGACATTCTGAAAGCCGGGAGACATAGGAAAACATGCTAAAAGTCTCTAATCAACTGAGAGATGCAAATCAAAACAACAATAAGGTAGTGCTGCTATAAACATAGGGGTGCATCTATCCTTTCTGATTGGTGTTTCTAGTTTATTGGGATATATTCCTAAAAGTGGGTTCACTGGGTCAAATGAAAGTTCCATTTTTAGTTTTTTGAGGAAACTCCACACTGTTTTCCACAGTGGCTGCACCAGGCTGCATTCCCACCAGCAGTGCACCAGGGTTCCTTTTTCTCCACATCCTTGCTAGCACTTGTCATTTGTTGATTTGTTGATGATAGCCATTCTGGCAGGTGTAAGATGGTACCTCATTGTCATTTTGATTTGCATCTCTTAGATGATTAGTGACTTTGAGCATGCTTACATATGTCTCTTGGCCATCCTTCTGTCTTCTTTTAAAAGTATCTATTTAGGTCCAAAGCCCATTTTTTTATTGGATTATTTATCTTCCTTTTGTTCACTTGTATGAGTTCCCTGTAAATGTTGGAGATTAAGCCCTTATTTGAGATAACATTGGCAAATATGTTCTCCCATGCAGTGGGCTTTTTGTTGTTTTGTTCATGGTTTCTTTTGCTGTGCAAAAGCTTTTTATTTTGATTTAGTCCCATTTGTTTATTTTCTCTTTAGTTTCTATTGCCCTAGGAGCTGTATCAGTGAAGATATTCCTTTGGCATATATCTGATATTTTGCTGCCTTTGAATTCCTCTAATAATATTTTTGTGGTTTCCCATCTTATGTTTAAATCCTTTATCCATTTTGAGTTTATTTTTGTGTATGGTGTATGTTGGTGGTCTAGTTTCATTTTTTTGCATGTGTCTAACCAAATTTCCCAGCACCATTTATTGAAGAGACTGTCTTGACTCCATTGTATGTTTTTGCCTCCTTTGTCAAATATTAATTGAGCATAGTGGTTTGGGTCGATTTCTGGGTTCTCTATTCTATTCCATTGGTCTATATGTCTGTTCTTGTGCCAATACCAGGAAGTTTGAGAACAGTGGTTTTGAAATACATCTTGATATCTGGTATTGAGATCCCTCCTACTTTTTCTTCTTTCTCAGGATTGCTGTAGTTATTCGGGGTCTTTTTTAATTATTATTCCAGATGAATTTTTGGAGAGTTATTTCTAGGTCTGTGAAATATGCTGTTGTTATTTTAATGGAGAGTTCATTAAATCTATAGATTGCTTTGAGTACTATGGACATTTTAATGATGTTGATTCTACTAATCCATGAACAAGGTATGTACCTCCATCTGATAATGTCTTCCTCTATCTCTTTACTCAATGCCCTATAGTTTTCTGAGTAGAGGTCTTTTACCTTCTTAGTTAAGTTTATACCTAGGTATCTTAATTTTTTGTGTGCAATGGTAAATGGGTTTTTTTTTTTTAAAAAAAAAATCTCTTTCTGTAAGTTCACTATTGGTGTATAAAAATACCACAGATGCCCTAGCCGGTTTGGCTCAGTGGATAGAGTGTCAGCCTGGGAACTGAAAGGTTCTGGGTTCGATTCTGGTCAAGGGCACATGCCCAGGTTGTGGGCTTAAACCCCAGTGGGGGACTTGCAGGAGGAAGCTGATCTATGATTCTCTCTCATCATGGATATTTCTATCTCTCTCTCCTTCTTCCTTCCTCTCTAAAAATAAAGAAAAAATATTTTTAAAAAATGCCACATATTTCTTGGCATTCATTTTGTATCCTGCTATATTGCCGAATCATTTATTCAGTCTAATAATTTTTTGATGGAGTCTTTAGGGTTTTCTATGTACAGTAACATGTCATCTGCAAATAATGACAATTTTATTTCTTCTTTTTCAATTTGGATGCCTTTTACTTCTTCTTCTTCTTCTCTGATCACTGTGGCTAGCATCTCCAGTACTACATTGAACAGGAGTGGTAAAAGCAGGCATCTTGTTCCTGTTCTTAAGGGAAATGGTTTTAGTTTTTGCCCATTGAGTATGATGTTGGCTGTGGGTTTGTCATATAAGGCTTTTATTATGTTGAGGTATGATCCGCCTATTCCCACTTTGTTGAGCGTTTTTATCAGAAAAGGGTGTTGGACTTTGTCAAATGCCTTTTCTGCATCAGTTGATATGATTATGTGATCTTTATCTCTCAATTTGTTTATGTGATGTATCACGTTTATTGATTTGCAGATATTGTACCAGCCTTGTATCCCTAGAATAAATTGCACTTGGTCATGGTGCATGATCTTTCTAATATAATGCTGGATCTAGTTTGCTAGAATTTTGTTAATGATTTTAGAATCTATGTTCATAGGGATATTGTCCTTTAGTTCTCTTTCTTTGTGGTGTCTTTGTCTGGTTTTGATGTCTTTATCAGGGTAATGCTGACTTCATAGAAAGGGATTGGAAGTGTGCCTTCCTCCTGAAGTTTTTTGTACGAGTCTGAGAAAAAAATGGTTTTAGTTCTTTGAATGTTCAGTAAAACTCCCCTGTGAAGCCATCTGATCTAGGGCTTTTGTTTGCTGGAAGCTTTTTGATTACTGTTTCAATTTCATCAGTAGTTATCAGCCCATTCAGGTTTTTTGATTCTAACTGATTGAGTTTTGGAAGATTGTATTTTTCTAGGAATGTGTCCATTTTGTTTAGGTTGTCCAGTTTGTTGGAGTAGGATATTTTTTTTTTTACAATTCTTTTTATGTCAGTGGAGTCAGTTGTTACTTCACCTCTTTCATTTCTGATTTTGTTTATTTGGGTCCTCTCTCTTTGTTTCTTGTTGAGCCTTGCTAGAGGCTCATCAATCTTGTTTATCCTTTCAAAGAACCAGATCTTTGTTTCATTGATCTTTTGTATTTTTTTTGTCTCTATTTCATTTATTTCTGCTCTGATCTTTATTATCTCCTTCCTTCTTAGTACTGTGGGCTTTTCTTGTTGCTCTCTTTCTAATTATTTAAGTTGCAAAATTAGATAATATATTACCATTTTTTTCTTGTTTTCTGAGGTAGGCCTGTAGAGTGATGAACTTCCCTCACAGGACTGCTTTCTTTGTGTCCCATAGACTTTGGATAGTTGTGTTTTCATTGCCATTTTTCTCCAGGATGTTTATTTCTTCTTTGATCTCTTTGGTAACCCAATCATTGTTTAATAGCAATCTATTTAGCCTCCGAGTGTATGATTTTTTTTCATTGTTTTTGTTGTAGTTAATTTAAATTTTTATGCCATTGTGGTCTGAGAAGATGCTTTTTATTATTTCTATACTCTTGAATTTGAAGAGACTTTTCCTGTGTCCTAATATGTGGTCTGCTTTGAAAATGTCCCATGTGCACTGGGGAAGAATGTATATTCTGTAGCTTTGAGTGAAATATTCTGAAGATGTCAATTAAGTCCATCTGATCTAGTGAGTCATTTAGGATTGCTGTGTTTTGTTTTGTGTTTGGTGATTTTTTTGTTTCGAGGATTTATCCAGTGGTGTCAGTGGGGTATTAAAGTCCCCTACCATGACTTTATTGCTATCAATCTCTCCCTTGATATCTTACAGAAGTTCGTTTATGTATTTGGGTGCTCCTGTATTGGGTGCATATATGTTTACCAGAGTTATATCTTCTTTTTGTAATGATGCCTTTAGTATTATGAATCAGCCTTCTTTATCTCTTGTTATGGCCTTTACTGTGAGGTCTATTTTGTCCGATATAAGTATTGGACCCCCAGCTTTTTTTCTCATTTACATTTGCCTGTAAAATTTTTTCCATCCCTTCACTATCAGCCTGTGTGAATCCTTTGTTTTGAGGTGGGTCTCTGGCAGACAGCAGATAAATGGGTCACGTTTTTTTATCCATTCAGCTACCCTAGGTCTTTTGATTGGAGCATTTAATCCATTTACGTTTAATGTTATTATTGATAAGTACTTGTTTGTCGTCATTTTTATTCTTAATGTTTGTGCCTCTTCTTCCTTTCTCTTTCTTCTTTTTACAGCAGTCTCTTTAACATTTCTTGCATTGCTGACTTGGTGGTAATAAAATCTATTAGCCCTTTTATATCTGTGAAGCTCCTGATTTCACCTTCAATTTTGAATGATAGCCTTGCTGGGTATAATATTCTTGGATTCAATCCCTTGCTTTGCATCACTTTGTATATTTCATTCCATTCCCTTCTGGCCTGGTGTGTTTCTGTTGAGAAGTCTGTTGATATTATAATGGGAGATCCCTTGTAGGTAACTTTCTGTCTCTCTCTGGCATTCTTTAAGATTCTTACTTTGTCTTGATGTTTGCCAATTTAATTATAATGTGTCTTTGTGTTGGTCTTTTTGGATTCATCTTGTTTGCGACTCTATGTGCTTCTTGTACTTGCGTAATTTTTTTCTTGCCAATATCAGGGACGTTTTCTGTCATTATTTCTTCAAACAGGTTTTCTATTCCTTGATTCTCATCCTCTCCTTCTCATACCCCTATTTTGTGGACGTTATTTCATTTTGTGTTGTCCCAAAGCTCCTTTAGGCTCTCCTTACTTTTTAAATTTTATTTCCAGTTGTTTCTGTGTTTTTGTGTTTTTTCCTACCTTGTCTTCTAATTCGCTGATGCGGTCCTCAGCCTCTTCTAGTCTACTGTTTAAGCCTTCCATTGTGCTCTTTATTGCAGTTATGTCATTCTTTATTTCCTCTTAGTTCTTTTTCATGTTGGTGACATTCTCATTTACCTCCTTATAATTCTCATTGAGTTGTGTGCATTTGTCATTGAGTTGTGTGTATTAGTCAGCCATTTGAGAATCCTTATAACCATTACTCTGAATTCTTTCTCTGACATGTTACTTGCCTCGATTTCATTTAGCTCCCTCTCTGGTGATCCTCTTTTTCCTTCCTTTGGGGATTGCTTTTTCTCCCCCCATGTTTTGCTGTAATATTTTGTTTCTGTGTCCTAGATCCAACTGCTTTGCTTCCTAGGTTCTTTTTGGGATGGTGCTACTGGTGTGATCTCTCAGGTCTCCTGGGCTTGCTAACCTAGCATAGCTTCCTACTTGAGCTATTTTGGTTCTCTTGATATAGGCCTGTGAGCTGGAAAGGCACAACTGAGGTGTCCAGAAGTCAGCAGCCAGAGAGGGGGATGTCCCAATTTTTGTTGACTTGTGCCTTGGTTGAAATTGCGGGTGCCCAGCAGGGGCTCACAGAGGCACCCAGTAGCTGTCTGTCAGGGTGGTGGGGCTCAGGAGGCCTGCACTCTGGAAAGGTGTGACTGTGGTGTCCAGAGTTCTGTAGCTGTGTGGTGGGAAGTCTCACTTTTTGCTGCTGCCTCTGGGGTCAGATATGTGTGTGCCCAGTGGCGGCTTATAGGAGGTCTTGCAGTGCGTTTGCCAGTATGGTGCACTGATGCACTCTGAAGGGCCCTGGTGCTGAAGCCATGCGATCGATGTGTCTGTGGGCAGGTATCCAGGAAGAGGGAATACAGAATTTCTACTGCCAGGGCAGTGCGCCCTTGTCTGTATAAGGTCACACCCAGTGTGGGTTCCCAGCTGCTCCCAAGAGCGGCCTGTGGAGCAATGGGCTCAAGAGGCCTGCATGCTGGAAATGCGCAACTCTGCCAGTGCATTTGCTGGCATGGCATACTGACACACTCTGAGGGGCCCTGGTGCTGAAGTTGTGTGGCTGGGGTGTCTGTGGGAAGTTATCCAGGAAGAGGGAATTCAGAATTTCTACTGTGGGTCCGTGTGTCCTTGTTTGTATAAAATCGCACCCAGGGTGGGCTCACGGCAGCTCCCAAGAGCAGCCTGTAGAGTGATGGGCTCAGGAAGCCTGTGCACTGGAAACATGCAACTGTGGTGTCCAGAGGTATGCCGCTGGGGAGGGGAGAAGTCACATTTACTGCTGCGAGAGCAGTGCACCTTTGGAGGTAGAGGTCCTAGGGTCTGTAGGTCTGCGGGTGGAGCAGCAGGATTTTGGCTGGAGTGGTTGCCGGGTCACAGGCAGTGTCCAAGGGCTGTCTTGGTGGCACTGTTGATGAGTCCCAGAAGAGGTCTCTCTCCCCTTTAAGGTGGCATAGGTTTTGTGCCCAAGTTCTGTAGCCCGGGGAGTGTCCACAGCGGTGGCAGTTTCTCCCTGTCCAAGAGAGCCTGTTCTTCAGCCCCTGCTACTCCCACTGGACTCAACTCTCCCTCACTCACACACACACACACCACATACATCAACATACTCTCCTTTCACCCCCTCACTCACTCACATCCTCTCCCTCACCTCCATCCTGCCAACCGCTATCTTCTCTGGTTCTAACATATGTTTTCTTATATTCAATTTCTTGATCACTAGCTGTCAAGTTTGCCTCTTGGTATTCTGTTGTAGAGGGCAGATCTGAGGCTCTCTGAGGACGTTTCAGCTACTCTTACTCCTTCTCTCCTACCCCAAGGTTGTCTGATCTTTCTCCAGTGTCTTTGGGAGAGAATATTTAGGGTGGAGGTAGGCTAGCATAGCTAGGGTTACTGGGACCCTTACTTAGAGATTTCACCCTCAGGCATTCACTGAGGGGAAATTCATCTCTGCTTCGAAATGAAACTCCTCAGTCTCTACCATATCCTCCAACTCTAGCTGCCCCTATAATGGTGCAATACAGATACACACTGGATAGAGCCTGATGCCTTTTCTATATGGGCAGTTTCAGCTGCCCTGGGCTCAGTGGGGTTGATCAAAAGAATCTCAGATGAGCACTTCTCTTGCCCAGTCCCCAGGAGTGGGGCTAAGCATTTCCTCCTGGTCCCAAGGATTTTACACAGTGGAGGGTGTCTGGGGTTCCAGAGAGCTGTTCAAAGATTATTCCTGTTGGCAGAACTGCTCCCAGCCTACAGGAGAGGTAGATGTCCTCCACAGCACCCCCACCCTGGCTGAACTCATAGGGTGCTCGAATTAACCTCTCCACAATGCAGTCACAAAGCCCAGTTCTTGCTGGTCTGTCTCTCCAATATACGACTTCCTGGTGGATGCCATCCAAAAATAAAAACAAACACACAAAGAAATGCTTTGCAAGAACCTCATGCCCTTGAACCTCAGGTCCAAGTAGGAGGGGTTACAAAGTCAGTCCCATAAGGGACTCACACCTCTCCACAAAGTTGATCTCAGTAAAGCTGGGGCTGAGAAACCAAGCTACTTTCACAATCCCAACTCTCCTAAGTGCAGGTTAAAAGTCCCCAATCTGCCCTGCCACCAGCTCCAATCCATCTCTGGTGGCAGGAAAGTCATCTTTTCCTTCTCCATACCACACATTCTAGGTCTCTGTAAAATGCCTTTAAGGAAAGAAGAGGCTGTCTTTATGTCACTGTTGGATGCATCCCACAAGCCCCTTTCTATTCTGGAGCCACACAGCCCTGCATAACCTTTCCAGGAGTCAGAGCCAGGGTTGAATCTCTCCTGATTGGGATGCCAACATTAGGCATACTCTTTCACTGGGAAGGTACGGACCCATTCTTCCACAAAGACAGTTTCCCCTGGATTCCTCTGCCCGATGCTGCACTGGATTTCCTTCCAGGCTCTGATATTCAGGATTTGGATCCCTGCACTAGATGCCAGGCTACACTCCCAAGGGGAGAGAGCCTTGAAGCCACCATGGCAGAGGGGAGCTCCCCATTTCCACAACTCCCCTCCTCTTACCAGTCTCTATGTTGTTTCTTCACTGCTACTTATACAAAATATGTCCAATCAGTTATTCTTCTCTTGTTTTACCAAGTTGACCACACAATATTTTAGCTGTAAAACCAGTCTGTGACTGGGAGCAAGGGCACTCAGCCTCTTGTTAGATAGAGCACAGCCATCTTAGGTCTCCTGGTGGCCTCTTCTTTACATTTTTAGTTGTAGGACTTCCATTTAGTCAGATTTCAGGAAGTTCTGAATGATGGTTGTTCTGTAGTTTAGTTGTAATTTTGATGTGGTTGTGGGAGGAGGAGAGTACTGCATTTACCTACACTGCCATCTTCACCAGAACCAAAACTATAGTACTTTCAACTTATTTTCTACATTCGGTTTACATGAATGTAAAAATTTAAATTGTTATCCCATGGCAATAATTTTGCTATTTATTAATAAAGCCAGTTCTAGACTACTGCTGACATGCTTCCTCAATATCTTTCAGGCAATGTAGCCTAAACTATTGCTAAAATGCTAGCATGAGGGTGAAACTTTTTGAGAAACCAAATTGTGAGTCAGATTGCCAGTGTTTAAACTATTTTCTGGGAATAAATGAAAAAATTTAAAAGCTTGTAGTATATTAAATAATTTTAATAGAAGATAAACTTGTTAAATATAGTACTAACAACAGAAAAAAGGAGGGAGTTTCCACATGCTAGAAATTAAATTACCACTTAAAGAAATTCCATACAGTACATAAATATTACTCCATATTTATATTCTGAATCCCTACATATGGATTTATTTTCTCATAATAATTTTTAGAAAATAACAAAATTTCTAATAGACATCATCTTCCAAGTCAGAACTCATTTCTCTTCCTCTTCCTCCCCCCTCATCCTTCATCTGTTTGGATTAGTATTTACTGGCTTGATGTCAGAAGCTTCTGTTGTTTTTTCCTATCAAAAGCAGAGATGCATTCATAGAGCATGACCCATGACCCAATGTATGTGCAGCATTTCTCACATTGGAAAAAAGTTAGATAAATTAAAAATAACTAATAAATTATTATTAATTTACAGAACTCTGAGGTGTTAGGTGTTAATCAAGCACTACAACTCTCAGTGATCTTTCTTTTTTCTTAAAGAAACCAAAAGGAATGTCTGATAAAGTGAGTAGGGAGGCAAATTATTTCAATTTTATTATATTGGTTCATGTATTATAAAAAATAGGAAATAAATAAACATTTACAGCTATACTATAGCCCTTATAGCTACTGATGATAGTTAATTAATTAAAACTACACTGGGTCAACTTCCTACTATGGGTCAGGTACTATATTTAGCATTTTATGTATATCACATTTCAATTTTACATTATAATTACAAATCATTGTATTCAATTGCCTTAAAATTCAATTTTTACAAAATTCCAACAGTTAAATACTCTCAGAAACTATTACATTCTATTTGTTTTCTGTTTTCCAATTCAGTTATTTTTTTCCCTTTTTATTGGATTTATTATGGTGACATTGGTTAACAAAATTATACAGGCTTTAGGTGCACAATTCTACAACACATCATCTGTACACTGTACTGGGTGTTCACCACCCCAAATCATATTTCTGTCCATCACCATTTATCCCCACTCTCCTTAACTCCCTTCCACATGGCAATGACCATACTTCTGCCATCTATGTCCATGATTTTTTTCTCTTTTTTTTTTCTTGTTTGCTCAATCCCTTCACCCCTCTTACCCAGCACTCCCTGGACATCTGTCAACCTGTTCTCTATCGATGAGTCTGTCTCCATTTTCCATGTTAGTTCATTTTGTTCATTACATTCCACATATAACTGAGTAGTATTCCATTGTGTAAATGTACCACACATCCACTGATGGACAAGTGGGCTGCTTCCAAATCTTGGCTCTTGTAAATAATGCTGTAATGGACATATGGGGTCCCTATATACTTTCGAATTAGTAATTAGGGCTTCTTCTGATAAATTCCCAGAACTGGAATCTCTGGATCATAAGACAGTTCCATTTTTAATTTTCTGAGATAATTCCATACTGCTTTCCACAGTGGCTGCATCAATCTGATTCCCACCAACAGTGCACAGGGTTCCATTTTGTCATATTCTGGCCAGAAAGACCTTTCAATCATTAGACTGATGCTCTAACGTAGTTGCTCTAACGTAGTCCCAGGGCCAGCCTGGAAAAGCAACTAAATCAGAGCTCATCCACCCAGAATTAACAAATTAGACACAGCTGAGGAGACAATTTGCCACTGGGAAGGCCAGAGGTCACCTGAAGAATGGTAGGAAAGAAGGTCTGGGCTGGAGAGGGACACAGGACCACCAGGCCAAGAGCGTAAGGAGGAAGCTGCACTGCACCAAAGCCACATCCCTTGGGGACATGCATAACATCTGACTGTGAAAAGGAAAAGTCACAGGGATGCTGGTGGCTGGGGAATCTAGATCTAAGACCATAGCCACGAAAGGCTACATTCAGAAAGGCGGCCTGTAAAGCATCCCGAGCAGTGTGGTGCCAGCAGGAGAAAAACCTGCAGTTTCCTGGTTGTTTTGCCTGTTTTTATTCACTAAACCCAGTTCAAAGGACCTTTCAATTGCAAACACTCACCCAAGGCTGTAGCACAGGTAGAGGCACAGAATTGTGGAGCATGAGGAGAGGTTGTGGAGGGAAGCAGGGCAGGGATTCATGACCAAGAATCAGTCATTGGGACATTCACAACCTTCCAAACCTGAGCAGCCATTTCTCTCCTGAAGAGCCAGCCCTACTCAGTAGCCTCAAGGCAGGTAATACAGCCTGCCACACCCTGATTGCATGTGAGCTATAGAAAGGACACAAAGTCTCTGAATAGCCCCAAAGAGCCCTCAGTGACTGGGTTGGAAGAGGAGGCGGGTCTGCCCCACTATTCTGAGAACCAGACTGATTAAAAACTCTAGGATTACAGCCAACACCACTGGTCTGCATACAAGGATCACTAACCAAGGACAGAGTGATGTTTTGGTACACTTACCGAGGAGTAGCTCTGGGTCAGGGAAGAAACATCTATCTGATTTCTGGAAAGGGAAACAACACCCACCCCCAACCTAAAGCCCTGTCAGAAACAGACACTTGAGTGATTAAGATTGACAGCTGGAAGTTAGGCAAAGTGGGCAGATTGGTCTGGATGCTTGCAGCCAAGGTCTGTGGAGACAGACATGAACAGAGGAAAGGTGGATCCTTTGGAGCTTCAACATGGTGCTAAACACCAAATACAGTGCCTGAGAGAGGTCAGCACCTAACTACCTAACTGGAAGCCCAGAATTGGCAGACAGAACAGAAGAGAGGGGTCCTTAATCATCCCCCAAGGGGCATTAAAACTCAGTTGAAGCAATGGATACTTCATATTTTTATTTTATTTTTTGTTGTTTTTTAGTATTATTTTCTTTATTCTATTTTTATTGTATCTTATTTGTTTTTATCACTTTTTTTCCTCCCTTCTCCCTTTTTCATACTTTTTTTTTTCTCCTGTCCCAATTAGTTTCTCTCTTTCCCTTCTTTTTACCCCTTGTTAAAAATTGATCTGCTGTATTGATGTGTTATTATTATGGTAGTTTCTGTTGGTTTATTCATATATTTAATGTTCGCTTTCCTGCTCCTACTACATCCCCTCTTCAATTTTCTCTTTCTTCACTAGTCTTTTTTCCCCCCTCTTCTCTCTTGGTCTTTTCTTCTCTTAATTTTTCAATTAATTTCATTTTCTAAATTCAAGCATATTTGCTATATACTCTATTATCATTTTCAAATAAATAAATATGTAAATAGATAGATACATTTTTTTAATTTTTAATTTTTTAATATATTTTATTGATTTTTTTACAGAGAGAAAGGGAGAGAGATAGAGAGTTAGAAACATCGATGAGAGAGAAACATCGATCAGCTGCCTCCTGCACATCTCCCACTGGGGATATGCCCGCAACCCAGGTACATGCCCCTGACCGGAATCGAACCTGGGACCCTTCAGTCTGCAGGCCGACACTCTATCCACTGAGCTAAACCTGTTTCGGCTTAATTTTTATTTTTATTGAACTTTTCCTCCTTATCCAATCATTTGCTTTTTATCTCATATATAATAAACCATGGTTTTTTCCATATTAATCCAATTCCTTAACCTTATATTCCATATTTAAGCTCTGCCTCTACAGATTCTGCACACCCTTTTATCTGGGTATTTTTTTAATTAGTTATTTTTGAATTGATTAAGGTATTACAAGTGTCCTTAGTTCCCCATTGACCCCCCAAACCCCCCAATCATGCCCTCACTCCCCTGTTGTCTGTGTCCATTGGTTAGGCTCATATGCATGCATACAAGTCCTTTGGTTGATTTCACCCCCTTACCCCCTCCTTTCCTGTCGAGTAAGACTCCCTCCACATTTTGCGTGGAGTAGTGTTCGGTATCTGAAAGAGGAGCCGCACAACAAATGAGAGAAAAAGACACGAGATAATTTTGCAATATTGGGGGACCAGGTGGCAAGTCCCGAAGGACTTCCACCCATGCTCAGGCTGCTCCAATCTTTTTTTGATCTGGAGTAGCCCTTAGAGTAAGGAGGTTTCAATGACACACAGATCAGCAAACAATTTCCAGGAATAGACAAAGTATCTGATTAGCTCATCAATAGATTTCCGAGAGTAGGCAGAGTATCTGATTAACAATAATCAACAAGGATCTACATAAGTATCTAAGGAATTAAGGGAACTAAGGAGGGGATGCTTCAACTATTATTACCTAAATTAACTGGGTGGTGCACATTTCTGACCTTTGCTAGAACTTCAAATGTTACTAGCTTTTGGGGGGTCTCTGTCTAAAGTCAGCTAGTGAAGACAATGAATGGACTCCGGCACTTCCCTTATCTTCCTTCTGAGGTTTGACAGTCTGAAAGATGATTCTCTGTCACTGGATAAGTTTTTGTTCATCAGTTTATGTTGTTCATTATTTTCCATAAATGAGTGAGATCATGTGATATTTACCTTTCTCTGACTGGCATATTTCGCTTAGCATAATGCTCTCCAGTTCTATCCTTCTGTTCCAAATTGCAAGAATTCTTTTTTTTTAACACAGCATAGTATTCCATTGTGTAGATTTACCACAGTTTTTTAAGCCACTCATCTGCTGATGGGCACTTAGGCTGATTCCAAATGTCAGCTATGGTAAATTGTGCTGCTATGAACATGGGTGCATGTATCCTTTGTGATTGGTGTTTCTAGTTTCTTGGGATATATTCCTAGAAGTAGAATCACTGGGTCAAATGGCAGTTCCATTTTTAGTTTTTTGAGGAAACTCCATACTGTTCTCCACAGTGGCTACACCAGTCTGCATTCACACCAGCAGTGTCCAAGGGTCCCTTTTTCCCCACATCCTCACCAGCACTTCTCATCTGTTGATTTTTGATGATAGTCATTCTGACAGGTGTGAGATGGTACCACATTGTCGTTTTGATTTGCATTCTCGGATAGTTACTTTGTGCATGATTTCATATGTCTCTTGGCCTTTCTTCTGTCGTCTTTCAAAAAGTATCTATTTAGGTCTGTTGCCCATTTTTTGATTGGGTTGTTTATCTTCCTTTTGTTCAGTTGTATGAGTTCCCTGTAAATGTTGGACATTAAACCCTTATCAATGTTAACATTGGCAAATATGTTCTCCCATACAGTGTGCTTTCTTGTTTTGTTGATGGTTTCCTTTGCTGTGCAAAAGCTTTTTATTTTGATGTGGTCCCATTTGTTTATTTTCTCTTCAGTTTCCATTGCCCTAGGAGAGTGATGGCAAACCTTTTGAACTCGGCGTGTCAGCATTTTAAAAAACCCTAACTTAACTCTGTTGCTGTGTCACATATAGAAATTTTTTGATATTTGCAAACATAGTAAAACAAAGACTTATATTTTTGATATTTATTTTATATATTTAAATGCCATTTAACAAAGAAAAATCAACCAAAAAAATGAGTTCGCGTGTCACCTCTGACACGAGTGTCATAGGTTCGCCATCACTGCCTAGGAGCAGTGTCAGTGAAGAAATTGCTGTGGCATATGTCTGAGATTTTGCTTCCTGTGCATTCCTCTAGTATTTTAATGGTTTCCTGTCTTATGTTTAATTCCTTTATCCATTTTGAGTTTACTTTTATGTATGGTGTAAGTCAGTGGTCTAGTTTCATTTTTTTTGCATGTATCTGTCCAATTTTCCCAACACCATTTATTGAAGAGGCTGTCTTGATTCCATTGTATGTTCATGCCTCCTTTGTCGAATATTAATTGAGCATATTGGTTCGGGCCGATTTCTGGGATCTCTATTCTATTCCATTGATCTATATGTCTGTTCTTGTGCCAGTACCAGGCTGTTTTGATAACAGTGGCTTTGTAATACAGCGTGATACTGGTATTGAGATACCACCTCCTTTGTTCTTCTTTCTCAGGATCGCAGCAGCTATTCAGGGTCTTTTTTTAATTCCAGATGAATTTTTGAAACGTTCATTCTAGATCTGTGAAATATGCCATTGGTAATTTAATGGGGATTGCATTCAATCTGTAGATTGCTTTGGGTAGTATGGACATCTTGATGATGTTGATTCTACGAATCCATGAACACGGTATGTTATTTCATCTGTTTATGTCTTCCTCTATCTCCTTTTTCAGTGTCCTGTAGTTTTCCACATATAGGTCTTTTACCTCCTTAGTCAAGTTTATTCCTAGGTATCTTAATTTTTTTGGTGCAATTGTAAGTGGGATTGCTATTTTAATCTCTCTTTCTGTAAGTTCATTATTAGTGTATAGAAATGCAATAGATTTCTTGGAGTTAATTTTGTATCCTGCTACACTGCCAAATTCATTTATTAAGTCTAATAATTTTTTGATGGAGTCCTTAAGGTTTTCGATGTGCAGTGTCTTGTCATCTGCAAATAAGGACAGTTTTACTTCGCCTTTTCCAATTTGGATACCTTTTATTTCTTCTTCTTGCCTGATCACAATGGCTAGTACTTCCAGTACTATGTCAAACAGGAGTGGTAAGGGTGAGCATCCCTGTCTTGTTCCTGTTCTTAGGGGAAATGGTTTTAGTTTTTGCCCATTGAGTATTATGTTGGCTGTGGGTTTGTCATATATGACTTTTATTATGTTGAGCTATGATCCTTCTGTTCCCACTTTGATGAGAGTTTTTATCAAGAAAGGGTGTTGTATTTCGTCAAATGCTTTTTCTGCGTCAATTGATATGATTATGTGATTTTTATCTCTCAATTTGTCCTTGTTATGTTTATTGATTTCTGAATATTTTACCATGCTTGCATCCCTGGGATAAATCCTACTTGGTCATGGTGTATGCTCTTTCTGATGTAATGCTGGATCTGATTTGCTAGAATTTTGTTGAGGATTTTGGCATCTATGTTCATGAGGGATATTGGCCTATACTTGTTTTTCAAAGTGTTGTCTTTTTTTTCTGGTTTTTGTATTAGGGTGATGCTAGCTTCATAGAATGAGCTTGGAAGTGTTCCTTCCTCTTGAATTTTTTTGAATAGTCTGAGGAGGCTAGGTTTTAGTTCTTTCTTGAATGTTTGGTAAAACTCCCCTGTGAAGTTGTTTGGCTCCAGGCTTTTGTTTGCTGGAAGCTTTTTGATGAATGCTTCAATTTCTTCCATACTTATCGGCCTATTGAGATTTTTTGAATCTTCTTGATTGAGTTTTGGAAGATTTTATTTTTCTAGGAATATGTCCATTTCCTCCAGGTTGTCTAGTTTGTTGGAGTAGAGTTGTTCATAGTATTTTTTAACAATCCTTTGTATTTCTGTGGGGTCTTTTGTTATTTCACCTCTTTCATTTCTGATTTTGTTTATTTGGGTCCTCTCTCTTTGCTTCTTGGTGAGCCTGGCTAGAGGTTCATCAATCTTGTTTATCTTTTCAAAGAATCAGCTCTTGGTTTCATTGATCTTCTGTATTGTTTTTTTGGTCTCTATGTCATTCATATTCACTCTAATTTTATTATCTTCTTCCTTCTGCTCACTCTAATTTTTTGAGTTGTAGAGTTAGATGATTTATTACCATTTTTGCTTGTTTTTTGAGGTAGGCCTGTAGAGCTATAAACTTCCCTCTTAGGACTGCTTTCATTGTGTCCCATAGATTTTAGATTGTTGTGTTTTCATTGTCATTAGTTTCCAGGATGTTTTTAATTTCTTCTTTGATCTCTTTGGTAACCCAAGCATTGTTTAATAGATGCTTTTCAGCTTCTAGGTGTTTGAATTTTTTGAATTGGTTTTATTGTAGTTTATTTCTAATATACCATTGTCGTCTGAGAAAATGATTGATATGATTTCAATCTTATTGTATTTGGAGAGACTACTTGTGACCCAATATGTGGTCTATTTTTTTAAATGTCCCATGTGCACTTGAGAAGAACATATATTTTGTGACTTTGTGGTGAAATGTCTTAAAGATGTCAAATAAGTACATTTGATCTAGTGTGTCATTTAGGATTGCTGTTTCTTTGCTTATTTTTTGTCTAGAGGATTTATCCTGTGATGTCAGTGGTGTATTAAATTTCCCTACGATGATTGTATTGTTGTCAATCTCTCCTTGATATCATCCAGGAGTTTTTTTTAATGTATTTTGGTGCTCCTTCATTGGGTGCATATATATTTATCAGGGTTATATCTTCTTGTTTTATCAGTTCCTTTAGTATTATGAAGTGGCCTTCCTTATCTCTTGTTATGGCATTCTCTTAAAGGTCTATTTGTCAGATATATATATTGCTACCCCAGCTTTTTTTTTTCATTTTCATTTGCCTGAAAGATATTTTTCCATCCCTTCACTTTCAGTCTGTGTGAGTCCCTTATTCTGAGGTAGGTCTCTTGTAAACAACATAATTTGGGTCATGCTTTTTTGTCAATTCAGGCACTCGATGTCCATTGATTGAAGCATTTAGTTTGTTTACGTTTAAAGTTATTATTGAAAGGTACATTTGTGTAGCCACATTTATTTTTTCCCTTTTTATTTCTTCTTTTTACAGCATTCACTTTAGCATTTCTTGCATTTCTGGCTTGGTGTTGATAAACTCCCTTAGCCTTTTTTTTGTCTTTGAAGCTTCTTATTTCCCCTTCAATTTTGAATGATAGCCTTGCTGGATAAATTATTCTTGGATTCAGCCCCTTGCTTTGCATCACTTTGTGAATTTCCTTCCATTCTTTTCTGGCCTGATTTGTTTCTGTTGAGAAATCATTTGATAATCTAATGGGAGATCTCCTTGTATGTAACTTTCTGTCTCTCTCTTGAAGCCTTTAAGATTCTCTCTTTGTCCTGAAAATTTGCCATGGTAATTATGATGTGTCTTGGTGTGGGTCTTTTCGGGTTCATCTTGTTTGGGACTCTCTGTGCTTGTGTGACTTTTTTTCCCCTCCAAACAGGGAAGTTTTCTAACATTATTTCTTCAAATAGGTTTTCTAACCCTTGTTCTTCTTCCTGTTTATCTGGCACCCCTATTATTCATGTGTTGCTTTGTTTCATGTTTTCCCAAAGCTCTCTTAGGCTCTCCTCTTGGAGTTTAATTTTTTTCTCCAATTGCAGTTCAGTTTGGGTGTGTTTTGCCTCCCTGTCTTCTAATTCGCTAATTTCGTCCCCCGCTTCTCCTAGTCTACTGTTGCAACTTTCCATGGTGTTTTTTTTTTTTTGAAGCTATATCATTCGTTATTTCTTCTTGATCCTTAGATCAGTTGTTGATTTTTTCATCCATCTGGTTTATAAACAGTATGACCCTTAGTCTGAATTCTTTTTCTGACATATCGCATGCCTCCATTTCACTTAGCTGGTTTTCTGGAGATTTCTCATTTTCTTTCCTTTGGGGGTTTCTTTGTCTACCCACTTTTGTTCTCACTGAGGACCTAAGAATCCAGTCATGTAGGGGCTGCTCTTTGGGTGGCAATCTCTCCTTGGGCAGTGGCTGCTCTTCGGTTGGTCACAGCATTGGCTGATCCTCAGTTGGCAGTGGCTCCTCTGGTGGGTGTTGTTCTCAGCAGGGGTGGCTCCTTTGGTTAGTGGGGGGAGGCTGCTCGTGCAGCTGCTGCTCGTCAGACTGGGGCAGGCTACTCATGTGGGTGCTGCTCCTGGGATGCGGGCGGAATGCTCACAAGCTGCTGCTCCTCAGATGGGGGCGGGCTGCTCGTGAGGCTGCTGCTCCTTGGACAGTGCAGGTTGCTCACAGGGCTGATACTCTTCATATGGGGCCAGACTGCTCACGCAGCTGTTGCTCCTTGGATAGGTGCAGGTTGCTTTCAGGGCTGCTGCTCCTTGGACAGGTTCAGGCTATTCGTTAGGCTGCTGCTCTTCAGGCAGGGGTGAGCTGTTCGAGTGACTGCTGCTCCTCAGATGGGGGCAAGCTGCATGCGCAGCTGCCGCTCATTGGACATGGGTGGGCTGATTGTGTGGCTGCTGCCCCTCGGAAATGTGCAAGTTGCTCATGAGGTTGCTGCTCCTCAGGCAGGGGTGAGCTGCATCTGAGGCTGCTCCTCCTCATACAGGGATGAGCTGCTCATGCAGGTGCTGCTCCTTGGATGGGCACTGGTTGTGTGCGGCTGCTGCCCCTCAGACTGTGGCAGGCTGCTGGTGTGGCTGCTTCTCCTCAGTCAGGTGTGGGCTACGCACATAGCAGCTACTCCTTAGATGGGGTGCAGGCTGCTCAAACAGCTGCTGCTCCTTTTACTGGGGCAGGCCACATGAGGCGGCCACACTTCCCCCTTGGGTATGCTGCTCTTGGGGCTGATTCTCTTCAGAAAGGAGCGGGAAGCTCATGTGTCTGCTGCTCACATGGTCACAGTGCCCTGGGCAAAAGCATTGGGCCAGTCAGAGGAGAATGCTCTCTGGAACTCTCAGGATCCTGCGCCTGGGGTGGCTGAAGTCTTGGTGACCATGGAACCACAACTGAGACAACAGGTCCCTGGTGGGGGTGGCTATAGAGTCCCAGGTGTTATCTGAGGACACCCTGAGTGGAGATGAGGCTGGGCTCCTAGTCACAGTAGCTCTCCGCTTCAAAAAGGGGAGGCCTCTGAGGAAGAGCCGGCTGCTCTGGGAGTGTTTGCAATGGTAGCAGAGGCTGCCTAGTTAGGCAAGCCTGGTCAGCCTACCCCCGAAGGTCCTGTGGGATCTAACCATGCCTCACTCACACACACACACACACACACACACACACACACACACACACACCCCACATGATGACACACTCCTATTTTTGCTCCCTCATTCACTCATGCTCTCCCCGTCACTGCTGCCTTCTTCCTGCCTCTGTAGTTAGGTCTGGAGTGTTATTGACCCATATATGGACGGATTCTCCTCTCTGGGTGTTTGGTTATGTGACCCGCTCTCCAGCACATTGGCCAAACAGCATAAATTTCACCTTGACAAGACACGACATAAAGAGAACAAAACACGAATGTACTCGAACACTGATAAGCCCAATATAAATGACCACCAGAGAAAAGAGAATTAGGGGAGAGAAAAGAGAGCACAAATAATATAAAAGAGAAAAAATCGTACGAGAGAAAAGAAACAGAAGAAAAAGAGAGAAAAAGGGGAAAAATATACATATATAAATATATAAACATATAAATATCTAATCTAATAAAAGAGAAACATGCAAATTGATTGCACCTCTGCTATGCCCCAAGCCACGCCCTCCAGCCAATCAGAGCAACCATATGCAAATTAACCCAACCAAAATGGCTGCCGGCAGCCATGGAGCTAGAGCAAGCAGGAGGCTTGGTGGCCCGATGATGGAGGAAGCCAAGCTTCCCGCCTGCCCTGGTCTGCTGTGGACTCCGCTCAAGGCAACAAAGTTTCAATTATAGAAGACAAATAAATACCAGATACCTGCTTCCAGCCAGCCTCCACTGGGAGCTTGGATAGCTGGGGGTCGTTCTGCAGCTCTCCCTAGCAATCAGCCATCAGCCCCTCAGCCAGGCTGGCCAGGGACCCCAGCTATCCCTGAGGTTGTGGCCAGCCTGCAAACAGCCATCAGCCCCTCACCCAGGCTGGCCACAACCTCATGGGGTGAGGGTCCCTGCTAGGGGGCTTGGCCAGCCTGCAAAAAGCCATCAGCCCTTCACCCAGGCTGGCCAGGCACCCTAGCAGGACCCCCACCCTGATCTGGGACAACCTTCAGGGCAAACCAGCTGGATCCCACCCATGCACCAGGCCTCTAATAATCCTATGTAATTAAAGGATAATATGCAAATTGACCCTAACAGCAGAATGACTGGGAATGATTGGTCACTATGACACACGTTGACCACCAGGGTGCAGACGCTCAATGCAGGAGCTGCCCCCTAGTGGTCAGTGCGCTCCCACAGGGGGAGCTCTGCTCAGCCACAATCCAGGCTGACGGCTGCCAGTAGAGCGGTGGTGGTGGGATCCTCTCCCACCTCCTCAGTAGCGCTAAGGATGTCCGACTGCAGCTTAGGCCTGCTCCCCGCTGGCAAGTGGACATTCCCCGAGGGCTCCCGGGCTGCCAGAGGGATGTCTGACTGCCAGCTTAGGCTCAATCCCCTGGGGAGCAGGCCTAAACCAGCAGATGGTCATCCCCCGAGGGGTCCCAGACTGCAAGAGGGCACAGGCCAGGCTGAGGGACCATCCCCCAAGTGCACAAATTTTTGTGCACTGAGTCTCTAGTCTAATGTAGTCTAATAAAAAGAGCTGCACTTTTGTGATCCCCTCTCTTCCTGGCTCGAAGCGATCTGGGCAGCCATCCTGAATGACCCCTCTGGACTCAGTCTATAGTGACTGTGGACCCAGATGTAGAATGCCCTGCCACCAGCAGTCCTGCAGACCTCCTTTTCACAGTTAGACACTGTGCCTGACCCAAGGGACATGCCTCAGTGCCATGCAGTCCCCCCCCCCACACCCTCTGGGCTTGGCCGTTCTGCAGCTCTCCCTAGCCCAGACCCCTGAATTTTACAGTTTTCCAGATGTCCTCTGCCCTTCTTGGCTGCAAATTGTCTCAACAGTTGTGTCTACTTCACCAATTAGGGTTGGATGTTATTTGATTTAGTTGTTCGTTCTGTCTGCTCTGGGACAAGGCTCTGGACATGTCCTTCTATTCTGCTGCCATTTTGTCCCTCCCTAATCCGGACTTTCTTTTCAGGGGGGGGATGTCAGTCCTCCTGAGATTCAGCTTGTGTTACTGCTGGTTGTGGACAAGACTGTCTTGACCACTAGACTGCAAGCTCACTGTGTGCAAGACCCGTGGTTTGCCTCTGGATTCCCCAGCCCTGGCAGAGAGCTTACAAATAAGTGGAGAAAGAGACAGAGATAAACGTGTAAAGAGATGAAAGTGGGGCAGACAAGTGGAGAGGGGCTAGAAACTAGGCTTCCACTTGAATCTCGGCTCCTTCTGGGTGTTTTTTGTTTGTACATTTTAGTTTGTTTTGTGGGGTATTTGCCATATTTTTATCCTTTTTTTTCTTTTTCTTTCCTTTTTTACATTTCTCTATATCATTTTTGCTCTCTTTTGTCTCTCCTAATTCTCTTTTCTCTGATGGTCACTTATATTGGGGCTATAAGTGTCTTGTGTATATTCATGTTCTGTTCCTTGTGTCATGTCTTGTGTTGTATTTTGTGCAGTTCAGTCAGCTCCTCCACAACAGTTGGTACAACATGGTAGAGAGTGAGCCACATAACCAGATACCCTGAAAGAAGACTCCATCCACAAATGGGACAACAACATTTAAGACCCAACTACATCAATAGAACCCAAATATCTCAAGTAGGGAGCATCCCTAGAATTCCCAGCCCAGAAGTCCTCAGAGGCTGAACCATTAGGTCCAAAAAAACATCTACTACATAAGACAAATTCAAAAAATCTGGGTGGCATAGCAGTTTGTTCTAATACATAGAAATAATCACAAAGGAACAGAAAAAAAAAAAAACACATAGGAAACAAAAGGAGGACTCACCAGAAAAGGAAGTTGATAAAATGAAGCCAAGCAATTACTCAGAAAAAGAATTCAAAATAATGGTTATAAGAGTGCTCAAAAGTCTGGATGAGAAATTCACCATGTATAAGAATCAAGAGGAAATGAAGACTGACATAGCTTCAATAAATAACACAATGTAAGGTTTCAACAGTACACTAGAAGAGGCTGAAGACCAAATCAGTGAGTTAGAACAGCTGTCGCCAACCTTTCAGACCTCAAAGACCACCAGTGGTCTGCAGACCACCGGTTGGCAACTTCTGAGTTAGAAGACAAGATAGGTAAAATACCCAAGCATAGGAGAACCTGGAAAAAAAGTTTAAAAACAGGATAGTCTAAGGAAGTTTTGGGACAACATCAAACAAAACAACATCCACATTATAGGGGTACCAGATGAGAGGAAGCTGAGCAAGAAATAAAAAACCTGTTTGAAGAAATAATAACAGAAAACTTCCCTGATTTAGGGAAGGAAAAATTCACACAAGGTCAAGAAGCACACAGAGTCCCAAACAAAATGAACCCAAAATGACTGTTACCAAGACATATCATAATTAAATTGGAAAACATCAACAACAAAGTAGGAATCTTAAAGACTGCCAGAGAGAGACAGAAGTTATCCATAGGGATCTTCCATTGGACTATCAACTTATTTCTCAACAGAGATACATCAGGTCAGAAGGGAATGTAATGAAAAATACAAAGTGATGCAAAGCAAGGAACTGAATCCAAGAGTAATCTAACCAGCCCAGCTATCATACAAAATTGAAGGTGAAATCAGGTTCTAATGGTGAGGCCTTTGAAAGGGAGGTATAAAGTCTCCATTCTTCCTCCCTTGGCACTGCTAGGGACAGGATCATTGGGGAGATCTCCTTACTTAGGTGAAGCTGTGCTGAGCCATCTGGAGTAAAAGTGATTTCTGCCCCCATTTTGGCTAAAAGGTCTCTACCCATTAGAGCAGTGGTTCTCAACCTTGGCTGCACATTAGAATCACCTGGGAATCTTTTTAAAATCTTGATTTCTGGGCCTCATCCTCCGGAAATTCTGTTTCTTTGTTATGGGGTGGGGCCACAATATTAGTAACAAAGAAACAATTTCTGGAGGATGAGGCCCAGAAATCAGGATTTTCAAAAGATTCCAAGGTGATTCTAATGTGCAGCCAAGGTTGAGAACCAATGGGCTAGGGCCGTGGTCGGCAAACTGCGGATCGCGAGCCACATGCGGCTCTTTGGCCCCTTGAGTGTGGCTCTTCCTAAGCCTTAGGAGTACCCTAATTAAGTTAATAACAATGTACCTACCTATATAGCTTAAGTTTAAAAAATTTGGCTCTCAAAAGAAATTTCAATCATTGTACTGTTGATATTTGGTTCTGTTGACTAATGAGTTTGCCGACCACTGGGCTAGGGCAATAAGAAAAGATTTTTCAGTTCAAAGTACAGCTAACATACAACCCAGCAATTTCACTTCTGGGTTTATTTAAACAAATAAATAAAAACATGAATTAGAAAAGATATATACAGTCCTATATTTATTTCAGCATTATCTAGAATAGCTACAATATTGAAGCAACCTAGGTGTCCATCAACAGATGAATGGATAAAGATGTAGTACTCATATGCTATGGAATATTATTGGCCATAAAAAATGAAATCTTGTTATTTGTGAAAACATGGGTGTGTTTAGAGGATAGTATCCTAAGTGAAATAAGTCAGACAGAGAAAAACAAATATCTCATTATTTCACTGATGTGTGGAATGTGAAAGATAAAACAAACAAGCAGCAATACAAAAAAAGACTCATAGATACAGGGTACAAAGTGATGGTTTCTGTGGGGGACATGGCAAAAAAAATGGGGGATTAACATGTACAAATTTTCAGTTATAAAATAAGTAATGCGGGTGTAATGTATTGTATAGAAAACTTAGCAAGATATATGAAGATGTACACCTGAAACAAATAAAATATTTTTTGTCAACTGTAATTTAAAAAAAATAAAAAGTGTGGGGTATTTTTTAACTAAATTCATAGTGAAAAATACTGCAAGCCCTAGCCAGTTTGGCTCAGTGGATAGAGCATCGGCCTGTGGACTGAAGGGTCCCAGGTTCAATTCTGGTCATAGGTACTTGCCCAGGTTGCAGGCTCGATCCCCATTAGGGGGCATGCAAGAGGCAGCCAATCAATGATTCCCTCTCATCACTGATGTTTCTATCTCTCTCTCCCTCCCTCTTCATCTCTGAAATCAATAAAAATATATTTTTTAAAAAAATACTGCAAGGAAAATAATTTATTTAAAAGAAAACCTTCCCAGCTTGTAACTGTCTGTTACAAATAATCTGATTTTAAAATCTAATTGAAATTCCTCTTTATAGAGTGAATTAGTTACCCAAAGTCCTATAAATGACACTAATGTACATGTAAGCAAGCTATAGGGGGTATAGTGTACTGGGCACTAGATTGAGAGTTAACAGAATTTAGTTTTAGTACTGCATTATCAGCAAGTACCTGTGTGATCTTGGAAAAGTGAATTTAAGTCAGTGTTTCTTATTTTTCTTCATCTATAAAATGACGGATTTGTAAAATTGTGATTTTTTTCAAGGCCCTTCCAGCACTAACTTATTTTTCACCGTGTTATTATTTTTTTATAATGTTACATGCAATAAACATCAATATTTCAAAAAAATGATTTTAAATATAATAAAAATTAATATGCAATAAACATTAATATTTCAAGAAAAACTATTTTAAATATAATGTTACATGCAATTAACATTTCAAGAAAAACTATTTTAAGTATAATAATATTACATGCAATAAACATCAATATTTCAAGAAAAACTATTTTAAATATAATAATGTTACATGCAATAAACATTAATATTTATTATTATAAATATTTCAAGAAAAGATATTTTAAATATAATAATATTACCAAAACTGTACTAACATAGTATAATATCACAAAAGTTGCAGGAAATAACAAAAATCTGCAAATAACAAGATTACGTCTATTATATTCTAAAATATTTTTTTTCTCTGGCTCTATTTTTGCTCATCAGTTTATGTTGTTCATTATATTCCACAAATGAGTGAGATCATGTGATATTTATCTTTTTCTTACTGACTTATTTCACGTAGCATAATGCTCTCCAGTTCCATCCATGCTGTTGCAAATTGTAAGAGTTCCTTCTTTTTTACAGCAGCATAGTATTCCATTATGTAGATGTGCCACAGTTTTCTAATCCACTCATCTACTGATGGGCACTTAGGCTGTTTCCAAATCTTAGCTATTGTAAATGCAGCACTAGCTTTTTATAAATCCAACAAATACAGTATAGATATATTTATTGACTAAGTTAAACTCCCAGTTATAAAATAAGTCACAGAGCCGAAACCGGTTTGGCTCAGTGGATAGAGCGTCGACCTGCGGACTGAAAGGTCCCAGGTTCGATTCTGGTCAAGGGCATGTACCTGGGTTGCGGGCACATCCCCAGTAGGAGATGTGCAGGAGGCAGCTGATCGATGTTTCTCTCTCATTGATGTTTCTAACTCTCTATCTCTCTCCCTTCTGCTCTGTAAAAAATCAATAAAATATATTTTAAAAATAAATAAAGAAAGAAAGAAAGAAAGAAATAAAAATAAGTCACAGAGATGTAAGTACAGCAGAGGGAATATAGTCAATAGTATCATAATAACTTAGTACAGTAACAGATGATTGCTAGATTTTTTGTGGGGATCACTTTGTAAAGTATTTAAATATTGAGTAACTATGTTGTATACCTAAAATTTATACAACATTGTATGTCAACTATAACTTAATTAAAAATCAATTTGGACTTTTCACTAATTTATAATATTTCCTATGATTATCATGAAGTAATTAGAGTGAAATAATAATGTCAACAAGGTTTTGAAATTAATAATAATGACACCACAATATGAGCATGGAACCCTCTCCCATTCCCCCACAGTCAGCTGTTGCTGATGCTTCATTGTAGTCACATTTCATGTTTTCAAGCTGCCTTATTCCTTAACATTATAGCTAATATTTTTCAACATAACTGTTAGTAATGTGATCACCAACGGTAATAAATAAAACTTCTAAGGTTTTACATGACCATTTCCCACTATTCTGCAAGAAAATTGCTATTATGTTGCCTTTGCTTAACAAGAATGTTCGTGCAACTTATAACTGAACTGATAAAATATAGCGCATTAAAATATAAAACACTATGAATCTTAGTAAGTGAATAATGATAACAGGACAAGTTTAAGATCACTGTAACCTAACTCCAATGTAAAAGATAATAGGAGACAGTTCATGAAAAATTTGAGCATGATAATAACTTTGCCCTTTCATATTTATGTTAACAATTCTCATTCACCAGTTTCAATCACCCAATTCAAGCTCAGCAGAGATTAATAGATTCCATTTAAAATGTGACTTTAGGACTGGGAACTTCCATTAAAGCCAGGTTTGGGTCATTATGAGGAGTTATGCAAACTTCCTGCATTGTTTTCCTTATTCTTGTTTTAATAAAAGTAATTGAGTACATTTCCACATTTGTGGTAATTTTGATCTTATATTCTGAAAATGGGTAATTTTCTGATTTTGGTTTAGTCATTTGCACCAAATATTGTGCATCATTCCATTTTAAGATGTGATATATTGCATTATGTGATTAAAATTCTAGCAGTAAATCGCAAGAGTAATATTACTAATTGAAATCCATTTGTGACTATGTGTTGATAAAGCAACTTGGGTTTGCTGACTGCAACTTTGATATTCTGATTGAGTGATTACATTCCAGGAGCATTTTATTTTATTTTATTTTATTTTATTTTATTTTAAAGTTCTTTATTGATTAAGGTATTACATATGTGTCCTTATCCCCCTATTACCCCTCCAACTCCCCCCCCCGTCACTCATGCCCTCACCTCCCTGTTGTCTGTGTCCATTGGTTAGGCTCATATGCATGCATACAAGTCCTTTGATTGATCTCTCCTCCTTACCTACACCCTCCCCTACCTTTCCTCTGCGGTTTGACGGTCTGATCGATGCTTCTCTGTTTCTGGATCTGTTTTTGTTCATCAGTTTATGTTCTTCATTATATTCCACAAATGAGTGAGATCATGTGATATTTATCTTTCTCTGACTGGCTTATTTCACATAGCATAATGCTCTCCAGTTCCATCCATGCTATTGCAAATGGTAAGAATTCCTTCTTTTTTACCACAGTGTAGTATTCCATTGGGTAGATGTACCACAGTTTTTTAATCCACTCATCTGCTGATGGGCACTTAGGCTGTTTCCAAATCTTAGCTATGGTAAATTGTGCTGCTATGAACATAGGGGTGCATATGTCCTTTCTGATTGGTGTTTCTAGTTTCTTGGGATATATTCCTAGAAGTGGGATCACTGGGTCAAATGGGAGTTCCATTTTTAGCTTTTTGAGGAAACTCCATACTGTTCTCCACAGTGGCTGCACCAGTCTGCATTCCCACCAGTAGTGCAAAAGGGTTCCTTTTTCTCCGCATCCTCACCAGCACTTTTCATTTGTTGATTTGTTGATGATAGCCATTCTGACAGGTGTGAGATGGTACCACATTATCATTTTGATTTGCATCTCTCAGATTATTAGTGACTTTGAGCATGTTTTCATATGTCTCTTGGCCTTCCTTCTGTCTTCTTTCTAAAAGTATCTATTTAGGTCCGTTGCCCAATTTTTTTATTGGATTATCTTCCTTTTGTTAAGTTGTATGAGTTCCCTGTAAATGTTGAAGATTAAACCCTTATTGGTGATAACATTGGCAAATATGTTCTCCCATGCAGTGGGCTTTCTTGTTGTTTTGTTGATGGTTTCTTTTGCTATGCAAAAGCTTTTTATTTTGATGTGGTCCCATTTGCTTATTTTCTCTTTAGTTTCCATTGCCCTAGGAGCAGTATCAGTGAAGAAATTGCTTCAGCATATGTCTGAGATTTTGCTGCTTAGTCTTAATATTTTTCTTTCTGGTGACTGTAGAAAACGGTGTTATATATTTAATTAGTCTTGGCAAAAATAGGTAACGTATTTAAATATGCATAGACTTGTGGAAATACTTATGTAAAATTTATGTGACATTGATTTGTAGGAACAAAGACTGGCTTTAGAAATTCACAGCAATATATACAAAAAAACTATGTAAATAAAAATCACTTCCCCCAATAAACAGTCTTAAAATTATCATGCCCTCAATGCATTCCTTTTAATACAAGTGAAAATATGATATGCACCCACTTGGAGTGACTATATTCACTTCTTGTTTTGCTAAGTCCATCTAGAGTTATGTATAAGAATATGAACTCTGGACTCAGACTGGTAAGATCTGAATCCTGGTTCAATCACTTAACAGCTTGTGACCTTACATATTACTTCACTATTCTATCCCTATTTTCTTTCTGTAATAAAAAGATAATAATATCTAATTCATAGATGTACTGTGAAGATTAAATTAATTAACATGTGTGAAGAACTTAGAATAGTGACAGGTCATAGCAATTGCTCAATGCACACCATATATTATCTACTTTTTATTCACCAACTTCCTCTCTCTTTACCCCAAGAAAGCTGAGAGGAAAATATATCTACCTTTCTTGTATCTATGGTACAATGCAAGATTCATCTTAGACAAAGTTATGAATTCAAAATTTATCTTTGAGGAATTTCTGCTTCCAACCATGAGGAAGTAATTGGTACCAGACAACCTCTCCCACTATAAACAATTACAAAACTGGGCAATGTATTAGAAGCAACTGTTTTGAACTGTGGATAACAAGCAATACATAACTGTGATCCCTGATAGAAGGGAAACTCATAGGGTGAATGCAGGCTACACCAACTCTCTGTCTGGAGACAATGTTCTAACAGAAGCTCAGAGAGCTAGAGGTCATGTAGTACACAATGGTCACAATGAGCATAGATGGCAGAGATAAGAGTTTGGGACAGCTGAAGCATATGGAAACTGTGAGGATTATTAAATAAGAAGGGAACTGTGGCAAAATTGAACCCCAAATTCTGTTTTGGGGGCCTCCCCTGAATTTCTGGTCATGGGCTGGAACATACATGTGCAGAGTGAGACCACCTGTGGCTTGCCATACTCTAAAAACACTTTATTTTAGCTGTTAAAAATAGGTTACAAGAGATAAAAAATTAAATGAAACAATAAATCCTCTACAGAAAAAAAAGAGTTAAAAGAAAATATGTGAACTGATAATAAATACCAGCAAATAAATTTAAACTATTTAAAAAACCAAGGGGAAATCCTAGAATTGAAAAGTACAGTAAATAGTATAAAAGATTCATTGAAAGGGTACTTGAAAGCAGACTGCAGATGGCAGAAGACTTGGTAAACATTAAAGGGAAAATTATTGGATGTTGTTCTCTCACATCCATGTTTCTCTCTCCCTCTCCTTTCCTCTCACTCTAAAAATCAATGCAAACATATTTTTTTAATGATGAAAAAAGAACTGAAAAAATTAACAAGGTTTCAGGGACCTTAGGCACAAAATAAAATGATTATAAAGTATGTCTAATTAGAAAAGAGAGTGATTCTGAGGCAAAAACAAAACAAAACAAAAAAAAACTTGAAAAAACAGACAGAAACTCCCCAAATTTGATGAAAATACCAACTAACAAAATTCAAGAAGCAAAATAAACTTCAAGCAAGATAAAAATAGAGAAAAAAGCAGATCTAGACACATAATCAAACTGGTAAGAATCAAAGATGAAAAGAAAAATCTGAAAACCATAAGAGGATGAAATGCATTACATCCAACCGAAGTTGGTAAATATTTAGGCTTATAGGTCTCCTCTGTGGCATATTCCTTGCTTTTTAAAATAACTCCTTAAAACTATAAAAAAATCCTTTTCTATTGACCATACACTAGTAAAAAGTGGCATGGATCATAGTTTGCTGACCACTGATGTATAGGAGGATTAGTATAAGATATACCACTTCCATCAGAAACCAGGGAAAACAGAAAATACTAGATTGACAACTTTAAAATACTGAACGAAAAAGAATACTATCAAGTTCAACATCTAATAAAAATATCCTTCAGAAATGAGGATGACATGACAACCAAACTTTATATTTGGTGCTATCTTCTCCCTCTGCCTTCTACTGTTCAAACATTACACTCATTTCTCTTGTTTAGACACTCCACTCAAACCCCACATATTTTATTGAATTTATTGGGGTGACATTGGTTCACAAAATCACATGGGTTTCAAGTGTACAAATCAACAAAAATAATTTGCACATCTCATTGTGTGCTCACCACCCCAAGCAAAGTCTTTTCATCCCCATTCCTCCCACATTTGCCCACCTCCACCTGTTGCCTACCCCACTTTCCCTCTGGCTATCATCACACTGTTGTCTGTGTCTATGTGTTACATACATACATATATTGCTTAATCCCTTCACCATCTTTTATATAGCCCCTAACCCCTCTCCCTCTAACAACTATCAGTCTGTTCCATGTATCCCCTACATATTGATACCATTTTGCTATTCTCTAACTGCTCAGGTCCCTCACATGACACACCACATCACAATTTACTCTCCCATTAATGTGCCATTTTTCATACATCACCTTGAAGTTACTCTATTTCATGCCCCATCCTCTCAGAATTTACTTTTATCTATCAAATTTAGGCTGAGGTTTTATAGTAGCCCCTCTCTTACTGTGGAAATAAGTTACAAGACCACTAGTAGATGCCTCAAATTGTGGATAGTACCGAACCTTATTTATACTATGTTTTTTCTATGCATACATACCTATAATAAATTTTAATTTATAAATTATGCACAGTAAGAAATCAACAATGATAACTAATAATAAAATAGAACAATAATAACATATTGTACTAACAGTGTGTGAATGTGGTCTCTCTCAAAATATTTTACTTTACTAACCATTTACTTAAATGAAGACTTCTCCTTAGCATACATGAATTGACAAGAGTATTCTTGTACTCTGAGACCATTATTAAGTACAAGAAGGATTACTTGAACACAAGCACTGTGATGCCACAATAGTCAATCTGATAACCAACATGACTAATATGTGACAAATGGGTGGGTAGTGTTGACAATTATGGATATACTGGGAAAAGGGATGGTTCATATTCTGGTAGCATGGAGTGAGACAGCTTGAGATTTCATCACACTACTCAGAATGGGGCACAATTTAAAGTTATTAATTTTTTATTTCTGTAATTTAACATTTAATGTTTTCAGACCATGACTAACAACAGGTAACGCAAACCATGGAAATTGAATCCACGGAATATAGGTGGGTGGGCTGCTGTAATGGAGTTTTGCTGGCTAATATTAATTGAATACAGCCTAACACCTTAAGAAAATAACAACTTTGTTTCTGTTGCATTGTGACTCATTAAAGAATCCTCTGTTGTTTTTTCCATAATGGCCATCTGGTGATGGTACAATACAAATCACAAGTCCATTATTGTGGCGATCTCAAGTATATGAAAGAATGCAAAATAATGTATTATCTCCACAATTAAGCAGGTATTTTGTTAACTACTGTGTGACTAAGTAACAATGGTAAGCTTTTCAAATCAGGCAGTTACAAATAAAAAATACTCATTTAAATGCCCCACTGCTTAAAAGGCTAATAAGATCTCTGCAGATAAGCACACTACATAAGTGCTTGCTGTTCAAATAATGTGTTTCAAAGATTTTGCCAAGTGTGATGTCTGTGCAGTAGAGATTTAAATTCATATTAATAAATGGATCTCTTTAAAATACCATTAAAAGGTAACAGAATTTTTTCTTTGTCAGAATTCTTACTTGCTTTTTAAAATTATTATTATTATTATTATTAGCCATGGATGTTTCCCCCCAACTGTTACAAGGAAAAGAAAGAGAAAGAGAAAGATAAAACATGACAAAAAGTCTCTCTCAGGTTCATTCTAGCGCTCAACACTTTTTTTCTTCTTCTTCTTAGACAATGGGTATTGCCAAAAATTACAAAATCACTAGATTTTCTGAATTCAAATGTAAATGTATGCAAATATAAAAAGTATTAGATTCTAGAAATCAGTAAGATGCCATTTAATTTCAATATAGTTTCTAAATGCTTCAAATAGGTCTTAACTATTTTTTATCTAACATAATTTTGTTGTGAAATTTCTCACTCTTTAGTTAGATGTGATCTGAAATGAAACTATAATTGTAGTTTGTTTATTTTTGGTTTGTTTCATTCTTCTTTACTTTTCTCCTCTTCCTCCTCCACCTCCTCCTCCTTCTCTTCCCTTTCCTTCTCCTCCTTTTCTTCCTTCCTTTTCTTCTTCCTTTTCTCTCTCCCTTTCTTCTTTCCTCCACATATTCCTTTACTTTCTGGATCCTTTGAAATTATATTGCAGATATCACCCTTAAATCTTTTATATTTATACTAGAGGCCCAGTGCATAAAATCTATGCACTAGAGGGGGGGCCTGCCCCCTCTCACAGTCCAGGAGCCCTCAGGAGCAGGAGGTGACCCAGCAATTAGAGGAAGGCGATGCCCCCATCACACCTCTGCTGCTGCCACTGTCAGCAATGCAAGCCTCAGCCAGCCCCGGTTACCTGATCCTTTGGTAGCCCTGGGTAGCTGGGCAGCCACCATCCAAGGCTTGTCTGCACCTCAGGGTGCAGCCATCTTTGAGGGTGTGGCAGTCCATTAGCATATTTCCTCCTTATTAGCTGTGGGTGCCGCCATCTTTGCAACAGCATGAGGGCCAATTAGCATATTCCCTCTTTATTAGATAGGATCTTCTGGTGTCTATGACATCTTTCTAATTAACCACAGTACTGTTATTACCCCCAGATGAGAGTTTCAAATGTATAGTTTATTTTCAACTTCTCAATTTTTCTCAAAAATGTTCTTCAGATCTGATATTGTTCAAATTCAAGATCCAATTATGGTATCTTTGGTTCTCATGTCTGTTTACTCTCCTTTAATATGAAACAGTCTCTGTGACTTTGTCTTTCAAGACATTGACCTTTTCAATTAATCAATGCTATTTGCCTTGTAAACTGTCCCACAGTCTGGAATTATCTATTTGTTTCCTCATGATTGGATTCAGGCTAAACATTTAGCAAGAAATCTATGTAGACAGCATGTGTATTTTCCATTGCATCACATTAAGAGAGACATTGTGTCAATTAGTTCTGTTAATTAATTTGGTTAAAAGATGTCCACCAGACCTCACCTTTATATTTTTCTTTGTAATTAATAAGTAATCTGTGGAGTAATACTTCATGCACTTATAAATATCTTATTCCATAACTACCTGTTATCTAATTATTTAAGTGATGATCTCTGCCTAAACCACTATTTTATTAGAAATCATAAAAAGGTTATTTTCTAATTAAAAAAACATTTTATTAGTTAGTCAGCATTCTTTTATAAGAAAAAGATTTCCCTTTTCCCTCTCCTGTTTTTGAATATGACTGAAGACTCATGGACTCTTACTTAAGTGTGTTAAATGCCACTAAAATCTTTATTTTGTTTTTTATTTTCCATTTATTCCAAATTTTACTAATGGTACCTCTTCCAGCTAGTTCTTGTGTCCTTTTGATATGCCCTAATAGTCTTTAGGCACTTCCTTGCTTCTTAAAATAATAATATGTTCCAGAATCACCTTGTTCTTTCTCTGTCTCAGACTTAGAATTGACCATTGCTCCAAAAAACCTTGGTCCCTTTTATTGGGGAATGGTATTTAGGATCCAAAATATAATCAATACATGCACTCATTTATATGGAAATGTTATTACTTGTAAGATCCTTTCAGCAAACAAATTTAGAAAGTGTGTGTGTGTGTGTGTGTGTGTGTGTGTGTGTGTTTAAATAATGGGTGCATACTGGTAATATTATTTCAAATTTAGTATCACAGAGTCCATTTTCATTTTCCCTATTCTAACTTTGTTTTGTTTTTTTACTTGCCAACTATGGGATACTTGTTTCCCAAAACTATCAATGCATTTACTCATGCAATATGCAAAAAAAATTATAGCTTAAAATACACACAAAATATAGTTTCAGGATCACTATACCAATACCAGTACAAACAATAAAACAACTGATAAAAATTGAATATTTTCTGTTCTTATATTTTTAGAATATACATCCAACTAGGGGTGCATAATTAGAATGCAGTAATCAAAAGTTACTTAAATCATTATTTTTGTGTCATTGTGTTATTAATTTGATATGAATAAAATTTTCCCATTTGTATTCAGTTTGGGGCTTTCTTTTCAATTTTTTCTTTACTTTTTTAATATATAGCTATGTGCTTGGTAAAAAAATCAAAATTATATAAAATATTTATTCAGAGAAGCCTCAATTTTATCACTATCACCTCTTCATTACGTATTCCTTCACTAGAGATATCCATTCTCATTCAATTTTGGGTTTTGCTTTCTTTAATTTCTTTTTTGTAATTATAGGCATATATACAAACATTCTTAGGAAACTGAATTTTGAGAAAAGCTATTATAAATATTTGAAATAGATTGTGACATAACTGATTTAAGTTATTTAACTTGTGCCAGTGAAGTTACCAAGTGTCTACCAGTTATTTTCAGTTTAAAAAAAAGCATGGTTTCTTCACTGGAAGAACCAAGATACCCATTAAAATGTCTTATTTTCCTTTCCTTGCCAACTTATTAGAAATATATACAAATTATGAAAATAATCTCCAGATGTACTTAAACAACTTAAAATGAAACCTTTCTCTTTACTCAGAGACTCTCTTATCAATCTAAACATATATGTACTGCCTTTCAGAGTTTTAAATATTCTAATAGCCAATCCTTTGTTGTTGTTTTTCTTTGCGTTCTACAGTCACTTGACAACTACTGTGGTATTTTGAGAGCTAAAGGGGGACCTTTGAGAGGAGCTACGCAGGAAACAACTAAAAGATCTTCTGAGGGACCTGCCAGGGGATCAGCAGCAGAATCTGCTCAGAAATCTCTTAAGGGAACTATTTGGGGACTTAAAGGAGGACTTCCTATGATATCTGGAGGGGGACACGCTGTGAGTTCTGCAAGGGGACATTCTGTGAGTCCTGCAAGAAGAGGATGTGCTGAGAGATGTGCAAAAGGATATACTGTGAGTCCTGTAAGAGGTCTTTTTAAGAAACCTGAATGGGAACTTGCTGTGAATCTTGCCAGAGGTCGTTCTGTGAGTCCTGCAAGAGACCGTGTTGTGAGTCCTGCAAGGAGCTTTACTGTGAGACCTGAAGTGCAGCTTGCTCTGAGTTCTACAAGGAAACTTGCTGTGAGTCCTGAAAAAGGGCTTGCTGAGAGACATGCTAGAGAACATGCCATAAGTCCTACAATAGGACTTGCTCTGAATCCTGCAAAAGGCTATGCTGTGAATCCTGAAAAAGGGCTTGCTGAGAGACATGCTAGAGAATATGCCATAAGTCCTACAATAGGACTTGCTCTGAATCCTGCAAGAGGCTATGCTGTGAGTCGTGAAAAAGGGCATGGTAAGAGACATGCTAGAGAACATGCCATGAGTCCTACAATAGGACTTGGTCTGAATCCTGCAAGAGGCTATGCTGTGAATCCTGAAAAAGGGCTTCCTGAGAGACATCCTAGGGAACATGCCATGAGTCCTACAATAGGACTTGCTCTGAATCCTGCAAGAGGCTATGCTGTGAATCCTGAAAAAGGGCATGGTGAGAGACATCCTAGGGAACATGCCATGAGTCCTACAATAGGACTTGTTCTGAATCCTGAAAGAGGCTATGCTGTGAATCCTGAAAAAGGGCATGGTGAGAGACATGCTAGAGAACAAGCCATAATTCCTACAATAGGACTTGCTCTGAATCCTGAAAGAGGCTATGCTGTGAATCCTGAAAAAAGACTTGCTGAGAGACATGCTAGAGAACATGCCATGAGTCCTACAATAGGACTTGCTTTGAACCCTGAAAGAGGCTATGTTGTGAATCCTGAAAAAGGGCTTGCTGAGAGACATCCTAGGGAACATGCCATAAGTCCTACAATAGGACTTGGTCTGAATCCTGAAAGAGGCTATGCTGTGAATCCTGATAAAAGGCATGGTGAGAGACATGCTAGAGAACAAGCCATAATTCCTACAATAGGACTTGCTTTGAACCCTGAAAGAGGCTATGTTGTGAATCCTGAAAAAGGGCTTGCTGAGAGACATCCTAGGGAACATGCCATAAGTCCTACAATAGGACTTGCTCTGAATCCTGCAAGAGGCTATGCTGTGAATCCTGAAAAAGGGCTTGCTGAGAGACATCCTAAGGAACATGCCATAAGTCCTACAATAGGACTTGCTCTGAATCCTGCAAGAGGCTATGCTGTGAATCCTGAAAAAGGGCTTGCTGAGAGACATCCTAGGGAACATGCCATAAGTCCTACAATAGGACTTGCTCTGAATCCTGAAAGAGGCTATGCTGTGAATCCTGAAAAAGGGCTTGCTGAGAGACATGCTAGAGAACAAACCATAATTCCTACAATTGGACTTGCTCTGAATCCTGAAAGAGGCTATGCTTTGAATCCTGAAAAAGGGCTTGCTGAGAGACATGCTAGGGAACATGCCATGAGTCCTACAATAGGACTTGCTCTGAATCCTGAAAGAGGGCGTTCTGAGAGACACACTAGGGGTCATTCCATGAGTCCCACTAAGAGATCTGCTTTGAGTTCTGCAAGAGGTCGTTCTATGACTCCTGCAAGAGGACATGCTGAGACACATACTAGGGGCCATGCTGTGAGTCCTATGAGGGGACTTGCTGTGAATCCTGAAAGAGGCTCTGTTGTCTTTCCTGCAAGAGGCTATATTGTGAATCCTGCAAGAGGCCGTTCTATGAATATTACAAGAGAGCATGCTAAAAGACATGCAAGGGAACATACTATGAGTCCTACTATGGGACTTGCTGTGAATCCTGCAAGAGCCTACGTTGTGAGTCCTACAAGAATACATGCTGAGAGACATGCTAGGGAACATTCAGTGAGCCCTACAAGAAGATATACTATGAATCATGTAGGAGGATGTGCTGAGAGACAAGCAAGGCAACATATTTGGAGTCCTTTAAAGAGATATGCTGTGAGACCTGCACATGGTTTTGCTGGACCAACATGGAGAACTATAGTGAATCCTACAAGAAGATCTACAGTGAGACCTGCAAGGGAACTTGTTCTAGGATCTGTAGTAGAACTTACTGTGAAACCTGCAGAAGGATATGCTGCAAAAACTTCTAGATCTGCAAATCAGTCTACCAGGTAAGATTTTTTTTTCATGTACCATCCCATATAACAGGTACAATCAATATGTATTATTTCTTTAAAATAAGATCACATTTTAATATGCACACAAGTTACCAAGTATGAGTCAAAATAAAACATTTAGACATCATGTTAAAGAATTTAAATAAATTTATATCTTGTGAATTTTATAGAATTTTGTATTTGTAAAAAAGAATAGTTTCAAGAAAAAAGTGCTTTGCATGTATTGCATCTTTCTTCAGTTTAGGGGGAAATGAAAACAAGAAAGCATTATGTTGGCTATTTCTGTAAACTGAGCTAACTTTTTAAAAAAGACAAAGCTATCTTCCAGAAATAGTCATAATTTTGATATATCCTCTCCCTCAAAATACAAATATGTAAAACACTTTATCATCATATGTAATATTCAAGAGGCAACAAAGTTTATAGAAAAAATGATAAAATTGATGGCAGCCAGCAGGATGGCAATGAGGAAGAAGGTGTGAATGAATAAAGGAGTGAGAGGGGACTATGTAGACCTGGTGTGTGGGAGAGAGAGAGAGAGAGAGAGAGAGAGAGAGAGAGAGAGAGAGAGAGAGAGTTATATCTCTCAGCAATCTAAGGGGGAAGGTGGAGATCAGGCTTTCCTTGATGAACATCCCCTGCTACTGTCATAGGCACTCCCTGGTCCTGGGAATGGCTCTGGCACAGAAACCATGCCATCTCGAAGAGAGGAGAAGAGGAGGCTAGGAACCCAGCCTCACCACCACCCAGACTGGCCTCCGACACCACCTTGAAACCTCACAGTGAGCCGCTTGCCAACTATAGCTCATAAGGGACCCCAGCCACACCCCTGCAGTGAGTTACATACCACCCTTCCAGGACCCAGTGAGTGTACACCAGAAGGACCTCCCATGCCAATCCACCAATGAATTGCACGACAGTGGTCTCTGAGACCTCACAGGGAGTTGCCCACCAGAGGAATTGTGTGCACGCCCCTGCAGACCATGAGCATCCACAACTGACACCAGAGGGACCAGATCTGTGGAGGAAGGGAGTACAACTCAGAACAGAGACAATAAAGGTGTGACAAAAGTCAGACCCAACCTCTGGGCTAAGGAGTTGCTGAACTACTAGGGGCTTCAACCTCTCGGACCACAATCAGTTTGCCCAGGGCCAGAAAGAGACAGCAACTCACATTCACCTGCAGTAGAGCAGTTTCCAGGAGACCCAGGATAGACACACCAAGGCACCCAATTCAACATCAGAGCAAAATCCAGCGATCCCCAACCTCACTGGCAGCAACTCAGAGGGGAGATCCTTCCTACAAACATGACATCAACAATCAAGTGGGGCAGGAAAACACACCCACTGTACTTTCTGAAAGCTAAACAACACCTCCGCTTCCTAAAGCCCTGTCAGAAACAGACTTTTTTTTTAAAAAAAAAAATTTTTATTGTTTAAAGTGTTGCTTATAGTTTTACATATGTCTCCTCTTTCCCCCATTGACCTCTCCCCAGCCACTCCCACCCACCAAAAAACAGACTTTTGAGTGATTAAGATTGATAGCTGGCTGAAAGGAAAAGCGGGTAGAGGTAAAGCCCAGAAAGCTGAGGGAACATTGCTGAACCATCCCTGAGCCCCATGTGGTTAAGAAGCCTTCTTTAGAAGGAATATTGACCCTTACTGCTTGTGGCCAAGGCCTGTGGAGACAGACACAAGTGGTAAATTAGTTGATCACTGGATCGCCTGGAGGGGCAAGCAGCACATCCACAATAACTTTCAGGACAAGGTCAGAGGTGAGCCACATAATCAGACAACCTATGAGGAGACTCCATACATGAATGGGACAATAATATTCAAGACCCAACTACATCAGGAGGACCAAACTAACTCAAGTAGGGGGATTTCCTAGAACACATGACCCAGGAGATCTGAGAGAGTGCACCACCGGGTCCCACAAAACACTGACTACATAGGACAACCCCCCAAAAATCTGGGTGGCAGAGCAGTTTGATCTAAGACATAGAAACAAATACAAAGGGACAGCAAAAATAGGGATATACAAAAAAAATTACCAAAAGAGAGAAAATGAGGAATGTCCAGAAAAGGAACTAAATGCAATGAAGGCAAGTCATTTGTCAGATAAAGAATTTAAATTAATGATTATAAGGATGCTTAAACATCTGACTCAGAATTACAAGCAAGTCAATGAGAATTATAGGGAGCTGAATGAGAAATACACCAACATGGCTAAGAATCAAGGAGAAATGAAGAATGATATGGCTGCAATAAAGAACAATCTGGAGGGACCACAGATCTGGTCCCTCCGGTGTCAGTTGTGGATGCTCATGGACGGCAGGGGCGTGCATACAATTCCTCTGGTGGGCAACTCCCTGTGAGGTCTCAGAGTCCACTGTCGTGCAATTCAATGGTGGGTTGGCATGGGGGGTCCTTCTGGTGTACACTCAATGGGTCCCGGCAGGGTGGCAAGAGTTGACTACAAGAAGCTGAGGACTGAATCAGCAAGTTAGAAGACAGGATAGATAAAAACACCAAATCAGAGCAGCAATTACAAAACAAAATTAAAAATCAGGAGGAGAGTTTAATGGAGATTTGGGACAACATGAAACAAAGCAACCTCTGCATAATAGGGATGCCAGAAGGAGAATAAGCTGAGCAAGGAATAGAAAACCTGTTTGAAGCAATAATGACAGAAAACTTCCCTGACTTGGGGAAGAAAAAATCACACAAGTCCAGAAAGCACAAAATGTCCCAAACAAGATGAACCCAAAAAGACCCACACCAAGACATCATAATTAAAATTGCAAACGTTAAGCACAAAGAAAGACTCCTAAAGGCTCCAAGAGAGAGACCTAAAGTTACCTACAAGGAATCTCCCATTAGACTATCAGCTGATTTCTCAACAGAAACACATCAGGCCACAACAGAGTGGCAAGAAGTATACAAAGTAATGAAAAGCAAGGGACTGAATCCAAGAATACTCTATCCAGCAAGGCTATCACTCAAAATTGATGGTGAATTCAGGAGCTTTGCAGACAAAACAAGGATAAGGGAGTGTATTACCACCAACCCAGCAATGTAAGAAATCCTAAAGGGACTCGTGTAAAAACTAGGAATAGAAAGAGGAGAAACACGGACATAAAGAATAAAAATGGCAACAAACAAGTACCTATCAATAATAACCTTAAATGTAAATGGATTAAATGCTCCTATCAAAAGACATAGGGTGGCTAAATAGATAAGAAAACATGATCCTTCTATATATGCTGTCTACAAGAGACCCACCTCAGAACAAAGGACTCACACAGACGGAAAGTGAAGCGATGGGGAAAAATTTTTGAAGCAAATGGAAATGAAAAAAAAGTTGGGGTAGCAATACTTTTATCTGATAAAATAGAACTCAAAGTGAAGGCCACTACATAATACTAAGTGGATCAATACAGAGGATATAACTATGGCAAATATATGTGTACCAATACATGTGTACCAATATATGCGTACCAGGAGCATCCAAATACATTTTTTAAAAAATACTTCTGGAAGAAATCAAGGAAGAGATCGACAGCAATACAATCATGGTAGGGGACTTTAACACCCCAAAGACATCACTGGAGAAATCGTCTAGAGTCTAGACTCTAGACAAACAATAAGCAAAGAAACAGCAATCCTAAATGACTCACTAGACCAGATGGACTTAATTGACATCTTCAGAATATTTCACCCCAAAGTTACAGAATATACATTCTTCTCCAGTGCACATGAGATATTTTAAAAGATAGACCACATATTAGGACACAGGTAAAGTCTCTTCAAATTCAAGAGGATAGAAATCATAACAAGCATCTTCTCAGTCCTCAGTGGCATAAAACTAGAAAGCAACTACAATAAAAACAATAAAAAAAATCAACCACATGGAGGAAAAGTAGCATGCCATTAAACAATGAATAGGATACCAAATAGATCAAAGAAGAAATTAAAAACAACTTGGAAAAAATTACAATGAAAACACAACAATCCAAAACCTATGGGACACAATGAAAGCAATCCTGAGAGGAAAGTTCAAAGGACTACAGGCGTACCTTAAAAAAATAACAACACACACACACACACACACACACACACACACAAACCTGGAATAAGTTAACTAAACCTACAACTTAAAGAATCAAATAGAGAGCAACAAAAAAAAGCCCAAATAAGTAGAAAGAATGAAATAATAAAGATCAGAGCAGAAATAAATGTCATAGAGACCAATAAAAAAACACAAAAGATAAATAAAACCAAGATCTCGTTCTTTGAAAGGATAAACAAGATTGATGAACCTCGAGCCAGGCTCACCAAGAAACAAAGAGAGAGGATCCAAATAAACAAAGCCAGAAATGAAAGAGATGAAGTAAGAACTAACCCCACAGAAATATAAAGGATCTTTAAAAAAAAAAAACTATGAATAACTCTATTCCAACAAACTGGACAACCTTGACGTAATGGGCATATTCTTAGAAAAATATGATCTTCCAAAGCTCAATCAGGAAGAATCAGAAAACCTGAATAGACCCATAACTACTGATGAAATTAAAGCAGTAATAATAATAAAAATCCAACAAACGAAAACCCTGGTCCACATGGCTTCACATGGGAGTTTTACCAAACATTAAAAGAAACAATACCTATCCTCCTCAAACTATTCAAAAAAAAAAAATTCAAGAGGAAGGGACACTTCCAAGCACTTTCTATGAAGCCAGCATTACTCTAATCTGAAAACAAGATAAAGACACTACAATGAAAGAGAATTTCAGACCAAAATCCCTGATGAACATAGATGCTAAAATCCTCTACAAAATCCTAGCAAATTGGATCCAGCAGTACATTAAAAAGTTCATACACCATGACCAAGTGTTATATATTCCAAAGATACAAGGCTGGTACAATACCTGCAAATCAATACATGTGAAACAGCACATTAACACACTGAAATACAAAAATCACATGATCATATTAGTTGATGCAGAAAAAGCATTTAACAAAATCCAACTGCCTTCTTTGATAAAAACTACCAGCAAAGAGGGAATAGAGGGATTATACTCAACATAATAAAAGCCTTTTTTCCCATAAAAGCCTTATATGACAAACCTACACGCCAGCATCACACTCAATGGGCAAAAACTAAAACCATTTCCCCAAAGAAGAGGAACATGACAGGGATGGTCACTTTCTCCACTCCTGTTCGATATAGTGGAACTGCTAGCCAAAGAGATCAGGCAAGAAGAAGAAATAAAAGTCATCTGAATTGGATAAGAAGAAAAACTGTCATTTTCCACAATGACATGATATTATAGATAGAAAACCTAAAGACTCCATGAAAAAAAAAAAAAACTACTAGACTTAATGAATTCAGCAATGTAGAAGGATACAAAATTAACACCCAGAAATCTATGGCATTTTTACACACCAATAATGAACTCACTAAAAGAAAAACTAAAAAAAAAAAAAAAAAATCCCATTTACCATTGCAACCAAAAAAAATTAAGATACCTAGGAATAAAATTAACCAAGGAGGTAAAAGACCTGTACTCAGAAAACTACAAGACATTGAAAAAAGAGACAGAGGAAGATATAAACACATGGAAGAATATACCGTGTTTATGGATTGGTAGAATCAACGTCATTAAAATGTCCATACTACCCAAAGCAATCTATAAATTCAATGCAATCCCTATTAAAATTCCAAAGGCATAGTTCACACACCTAGAAAAAACACTACATTTATTTGGAATAAAAAAAAAGATCCTGAATAACCCCATCCCGTTTGGCTCAATGGATAGAGCATAGGCCTGTGGACTGAAGGGTCCCGGGTTCAATTGTGGTCAAGGGCTATTGAATCTATTCAATCTATAGGCTTGATCCCCAGTAGGGGGCATGCAGGAGGCAACCAATCAATGATTCTCTCTCATCATTGATGTTTCAATCTCTCCCTCTCCCGTCCTCTCTCTGAAATCAATAAAAATATAGTCACAGCAATCTTGAGAAAGAACAAAGGTGGAGGGATCACAATACCATATATCAAGTTATACTACAAAGCCACTGTTCTCAAAACAGCCTGTTACTGGCACAAGAACAGACATATAGACAAAAGGAACAGAACAGAGAAACCAGAATTCGACCCAATCCATTATGCTCAAATAATATTTGACAAAGGGGAAAGAGCATACAATGGAGTCAAGACCATCTCTTCAACAAATGGTGTTGGGAAAATTGGAAAGATACATGTAATAAGGAGAAAATAGACCACCAACTTACACCATACAAATGAATAAACTCAAAATAATTAAAAACTTAAATGTAAGATGGGAAACTATAAAAATCTTAGAAGCAAACATAGGCAGCAAAATATGATATATCTCCCAAAGCAATAAGTTTACTGATACATCTCCTAGGACAATGGAAACTAAGGAGAAAATAAACAAATAAGACTATATCAAAATAAAAAGCTTCTTCACAGGAAAAGAAACCATCAACAAAACAACAAGAGAGCCCACTGCATGGGAGAATATATTTGCCAATGATACATCCAATAAGGGGTTAATCTCCAAAATTTCTAGGGAACTCATACAATTTAGCAAAAGTAATATAAACAATCCAATTAAAATCGGCAAAGTACCTAAGTAGACATTTCTCAAAAGTGGACATACAGAAGGCCAAGAGACATATGAAAATATGCTCAAAATCACTAATCATCTGAGAGACGGAAATCAAAATGACAATGAGGTACCATCTTACACCTGTCAGAATGGCTATCATCAACAAATCAACAAATGACAAGTGCTGGCAAGGATGCGGAAAAAAGGAAACCTCATGCACTGCTGGTGGGAATGCAGACTGGGGCAGCCACTGTGGAGAACAGTATGGAGTTTCCTCAAAAAACAAAATGGAACTCCCATTTGACCCAGTGATCCCACTTCTAGGAATATATCCCAAGAAACCAGAAACACCAATCAGAAAGGATATATGCACCCCTATGTTCATAGCAGCAAAATTCACCATAGCTAAGATTTGGAAACAGCCTAAGTGCCCATCAGCAGATGAGTGGATTAGAAAACTATTATACATCTACACCAGTGATGGCGAACCTATGACACACGTGTCAGAGGTGACATGTGAACTCATTTTTTTGGTTGATTTTTCTTTGTTAAATGGCATTTAAATATATAAAATAAATATCAAAAATATGTCTTTGTTTTACTATGGTTGCAAATATCAAAAAATTTCTGTATGTGACACGGCACCAGAGTTAAGTTAGGGTTTTTCAAAATGCTGACACACCGAGCTCAAAAGTTTCACCATCACTGATCTACACAATGGAATGCTATGCTCATGTAAAAAAGAAGGAACTCCTACCATTTGCAACAGCATGGATGGAGCTAGAGAGCATTGTGCTAAGCGAAGTAGTTCAGTCAGAGAAAGATAAATATCACATAATCTTACTCATTTGTGGATTATAATGAACAACATAAACTGATGAACAAAAACAGATCCAGAGAAAGAGAAGCATCAACCATGTGCTCAAAACTCAGAGGGAAGGTAGGGGAGGGTGGGGGTAAGGGGGAGAGATCAACCAAAGGACTTGTATGCATGCATATAAGCATAACCAATGGATGCAGATGACAGAGCATTGAGGGTGAGGACAGGATTGGGGGGGGGCAATGGGGGGTAAGGACACACATATAATACCTTAATCAATAATAAGAAAAGGAAAATCTGCTCAAAGTCACTAATTATCTGAGAGATGCAAATCAAAATGACAATGAGGTATCATCTCACACCTGTCAGAATGGCTATCATCAACAAATCAGTAAACCAAAAGTACAGTCTAAGTGCCCATCAGTAGATGTGTGGAGAAAAGGGAACCTGCGTGCACTGCTGGTGGGAATACAGACTTGTGTAGCCACTGTGTAAAACAGTGTGGAGTTTCCTCAAAAAGAAAAAAAGGAAAGAAAAGAAACTCCCCTTTGCCCCAGTGATCCTACTTCTAGGAATATATCCCAAGAAATCAGAAACACCAATCAGAAAAAAATATACACACCCCTATGTTCATAGCAGCACGATTTACAATAGCTAAGATTTAGAAACAGTCTACGTGCCCATCAGAAGTTGAGTGGATTCACAGAGGGTGGTACATTTACACAATGGAATACTATGCAGCTATAAAAAAGCAAGAAGTTTTACCATTTGCAACAGCATGGATGGACCTGGAGAGCATTATGCTAAGTGAAATAAGCCAGTCAAAGAAAGATTAAGTATCACAAGATCTTACTCGTGTGTAGAATCTAATTAACCACATAAATTGATGAACCAAAATGGATCCAGAGACATCGTAGCATCTAACAGACTGTCAAACCTCAGACAAAAGGCAGGGAATCGTGGGTGGATGGGAAGGGATCATCCAATGAACTTGTATGCATATAAGCTTAACCCATGGACACAGACAATAGGGTGGTGAAGGCCTGGGGTGTGGGGTTGGGGGTGAGTTGAGACAGGTCAATGGGGAAAAAAGGGTACATATGTAATACTTTCAACAATAAAGATTTAAATCTACACTAATAAATGACAAAGATGCTAATTGACCATACCTTTGCTACGCCAAGCCACACCCACCAGCCAATCAGAGCAACTATATGCAAATTAACCCAACCAAGATGGCAGCTGGCAGCCACGGACCTGGAGTAAGCAGGAGGCTTGGTTGCCCCAACAATGGAGGAATCCAAGCTTCCAGGCCAGCTGTGGCCTCCACAAAAGGCAACAAAGTTTCAATTATAGAAGCTAAATAAATCCCAGATACCTGCTAACAGCCAGCCTCCACTGGGAGCTTGGTTGGCTGGGGGCTGTGGCCAACCTGCAAACAGCCATCAGCCCCTCACCCAGGATGGCCACACCCTCATGGGGTGAGGGTCCCTGCTGGGGGGCTTGGTCAGCCTGCAAACAGTCATCAGCCCCTCACCCAGGCTGGCCAGGCACCCCAGGGGTGACCCCCCCTGCAGGGGCTGTAGCCAGCCTGCAAACAGCCATCAGCCACTCACCCAGGCTGGCCAGGCACCCCAGCAGGACCCCGCTCCCTGAAGGGGATGTGACCAGCCTGAAAACAGCCCTCAGCCCCTCACCCAGGCTGACCAGGCACCCCAGCAGGGACTCCTACCCTGAAGGGGCTGTGCCCAGCATGCAAACAGCCATCAGCCCCTCACTCAGGCTGGCCAGGCACCCCAGGGGTGACTCCCCCTGCAGGGGCTGTAGCCAACCTGCAAACAGCCATCAGCCACTCACCCAGGCTGTCCAGGCACCCCAGCAGGACCCCCCTCCCTGAAGGGGCTGTGCCCAGCCTGAAAACAGCCCTCAGCCCCTCACCCAGGCTGGCCAGGCACCCCAGCGGGGACCCCCACCCTGAAGGGGGTGTGGCTAGTCTGAAAACGGCCCTCAGCCCCTCACCCAGGCTGGCCAGGCACCCCAGCGGGGACCCCCACCCTGAAGGGGGTGTGGCTAGTCTGAAAACGGCCCTCAGCCCCTCACCCAGGCTGGCTAGGCACCCCAGCTGGACCCCCACCCTGATCTGGGACACCCTTCAGGGCAAACCAGCTGCCCCCCACCCATGCACCAGGCCTCTATCCTATATAATAAAAGGATAATATGCAAATTGACCCTAACAGCAGAGCGACTGGGAATCACTGGTCACTATGACACACACTGACCACCAGGGGGCAGATGCTCAATGCAGGAGCTGCCCCTGGGGGTCAGTGTGCTCCCACAGCGGGAGCTCTGCTCAGCCACAAGCCAGGCTGAGGGCTGCCAGTACAGCGGTGGTGGCGGGAGCCTCTCCTGCATCCTCAGCCGCACTAAGGATGTCCAACTGCAGCTAGGCCTGCTCCCCGCTGGCAACTGGACATCCCCCAAGGGCCCCTGGGCTGCCAGAGGGACGTCTGACTGCCAGCTTAGGCCCAATCCCTGAGGGGTCCCAGACTGCGAGAGGGCACAGACTGGGCTGAAGGACCCTCCCGAGTGCACAAACTTTTTCCACTGAGCCTCTAGTAATAATAATAAAGTCTGAAAGTTTCAAAGAAATAAAATAGAATTTCATTGTTCTTTTGGGGGGCTTCTTCATTTCTAGTTTCTGTCATTTCCCATCCACAGTCAGAAACAAGAGAGAGTGATTCATCATGTGGTATGATGTTGCTGGTTAGCTGAAATTGACAATTATCTTCCCCCCAGCTTGAGAACTGGGCTTAGTTTTATTAATTTGCTCTAAGCTTTCCCCCGCTAATAGATTTGTCATATGTTTTGAGTTCACTAGTAAATACCAGGGTTAGGTTTACTCCACTTTCCCTGAAATGTCAAGTCAACGACTTTGTTCACATACAATATGCTTTTTAAATTGTCCACATTCTAAAAATTGAAGCTGTTAAAATTGTGAGTGAGATTAGTAAATATTTATTAATCACATATTAAACTATTTATGTATTCTCAATGAAGATACACTATAGGTAAATCTAAATTATAATTTTTTAAACAAACATCACATCTTACACCTCCATACCTTTGTAACCACTGACTAAGGGCATGGTACTGAATAAACATTTTTTTGAATAAATGAATGAGATCTTGAGTTAGATTGAGAAGTAATAAGTTACTACAGTGCTTGGGAATTACTCTTAGAAGTCAGACTATGTTTGAATCTCAGATCTGCTACTTATTAGCTTCTAAGGATTAGGGAAAATTACTTAATCTTTTTATCCGTAGTTATCTCTATTGCCTACAATTATCTCCATTTACTTAGCCTATTAATTCGTATTTGTAACAGACATCTTAAATTCAACATGTCCACAAACGGACTCCCATTTTTCCTCCTCAAATCTTCTATTTCAGGAGAAATGAGGCCTCTGGACTTACTGATTATCTCTTGAGGGATTTTACTGCAGAGAGGTAGCTAATAAATAAATAAGTATCTGGGAGTGGAACTGGGTCAAGGGAGAGTATTTTCTAAGACTGAAGAAATAGCATATTATTTATATGCTGATGGAAATTATACAGAAGAGAAGGAAACATTAAAACTGTAGAGGAAAGGGGAGAATTAGTCCGATGTCCCTGGGGAGGTAAGGGGCTTTGGTATGTTCTGCACAAAGAGATGGGTGGGCTTTCTTTAGTTTACAGTCATAGGTAGTTTCATCTGTAATAATGAGGTAAAACAGTAGGGGTATTAGTAAGGGTGTAGATGTGGTTAGGAGGAGGTTGTGAAGCTCTTCTGTGACTTGTAGTTTTTTCAGTGAAATAAGAAGTGAGATAATAGAAGCTTGTAGATTGCTTTGTATAACACTGATGTCTTAACAATATTAAGTCTGCCAGTCCATGAACATGGGCTGTCTTCCTATCTATATATGTTTTCTATTTTCTTTAGCAAAGTTTTGCAGTTTTCAGTGCACAAGTCTCCCAACTCATTAAGTTTATTACAAAGCATTTTAGTCTTTTTGGATGTTATCAATAAATTGAATCATTTTTTAACTATTGTTCTGATTGTTCATTGTTAGTGCATTGAAGCACAGTTGACTTATGTGTGTTGACTTTGAATGCTGCAATTTGATAAATTTATTCTAACAGCCTTGTGTGTAATCTGTAGAATTTTCTACATATCATGTAATATGTAAACAGAGCTTATTTTACTTCTTCCTTTTAAACTTGGATTGCCTTTAGTTCTTTTTCTTGCCTTACTGGCAACAAGAGAGTTACAACTTTAAATACTACGTTGACAAGGAGTGGTGAAAGTGGACACCTTGTCTTTTTTATGATCTTGAACAGAAAGTTTTCACTCTTTCACCATTGAGTATTAATGTTAGTTGTGGCCTTTTCATATCTGGCCTTGTTTACATCAAAGGGTTCCTGTCTATTCTTAGTTTGTCAATATGTTTACCATGAAAGGGTATTAATCCTAATATATTAAAAGCCAGGGGACATCATGACGTAAATTACCGAACAGACGACCAGACAGGAGACTGTGTGGGGCGACCAGGCCGGCAGGGGAGGCAGTGAGGGATGACTAAACAACTGGGCCCTGGGCTCTAGTCCGGGAGCTGCGGCAGAAGGGAGCTCTGTGCCCCAGTTGGGACCCGGCAGAACTCTGCATCTCCCGCAATCAGGGGCGTGGCCAGCCTTCAAACCCAGGGCCCAGAACTCCCTCTTGCTGTCACGCCCCAGCTGGGGCTCAGAGCTTGCTCCTGCCAGAGCATGGTGATGGAAGGGAGCTCGGGGCCCCAGCCGGGGTGCAGCAGAATACTGGGTCTCCCATGATCAGAGGCATGGCTGGCCTTCACATCTGGGGCTCACGGGGTGGAGCCAGCCTGGAGCAGGCAGCAGTGGGAGTTAAGAGGCAGGAAGTGGGAGGAGAAAGGCAAGGCATCAGTCTGGGTCCCACTGCCAGTCAGTCTGGGGAAACTTTCTCAGACTTGCTTGGTGCTGGGACTGGATGCATCCGAGCTGATGGCAGGCTCTGGCTCCACGGAGATTCCTGGTGGCCGAGGGTGCAAAGTTGGAGTGCAGGCGTGTGGGAGTGTGCATGAGCATGGACCCAAGCGACACACACTTACACACACACACACACACACACACACACACACACCCCCGCACCCACACAGTGTCCTTGGCTGCACCACGCATGCCTCCCTGGACTTCACCGTCCAGTCTGGATCCTCCTGGTCCCTCGCCTGGTGGCCTGTCCCCGCCTTAGGTTTCTCAGTAACACAGCATGTGGGATTCAAGAGTCAGGACTGGGAGCAAAGGTGCGGTCTCCCCACCACCTGCTATCCCTGCCCGCTCACCCAGGGAATGGGACAGGGAAGGGCGCTGTGGGTTCTTACTGCTCAGGGCTGGCGGGGACAAGGCCAGAGGAGGCCAGAGCTGAGCTTCCCCGCCCCGCCCTGCTGCCTGTCCAGGGCTGGGAGGGTCCCCGTTGTGCTTTCACCTCCCTGGGAAACTTTGCTTTTCCAGCTCTGTCCCCACAGGAGAGCTGTAGGGGCTCCGGATTCCTTTTCCTTCCTTCAAAAGTGCCCTGAAAAGTGTGCAGACAGCTGTGCTGGGAAGGGGTAGTTCAAGTTCAGCAAGAGTTTGTGATTTGAAGAAGCCATGTTGAACAGTTTTCTCTTACCCTGTTTGTGAGAGTGTAATCTGATATAAAATCAATGGACTATACAAACAGAAGCACTTTCTAGAAAGTCAATTTGGAAATGTGAATCAAAATTCAAGTGAATTGCCGAAACCGGTTTGGCTCAGTGGATAGAGCATCGGCCTGCGGACTGAAAGGTCCCAGGTTCAATTCCGGTCAAGGGCATGTACCTGGGTTGCGGGCATATCCCCAGTAGGGGATGTGCAGGAGGCGGCTGATCGATGTTTCTCTCTCATCGATGTTTCTAACTCTCTATCTCTCTCCCTTCCTCTCTGTAAAAAATCAATAAAAAAATATATTAAAAAAAAAAAAAAAGAAGAACATACCAAAAAAAAAAAAATTCAAGTGAATTATCTTTGGGTCAGGAGTTCCATGTCTGTGAATGTGTCCTAAGTAAACAGTCAAATAATCACTTATGTTTACTGTAGTTGTTGATGCCCGGGGAAACCGGTAACAGCCTGCCCCACAATAAAGGGTTAGTGAAGTAAACCATAGTAATGTCAAACAGTCAGGGATAACACTGTAGCCATTAAAAATTATGTCTGTAGCCAAACCGGTTTGGCTCAGTAGGTGGAGTGTCGGCCTGCAGACTGAGGGGTCCCAGGTTCTGTTCCTGTCAGGGGCGTGTGCCTTGGTTGCGGGCACATCCCCAGTGGGAGGTGTGCAGGAGGCAGCTGATCAGTATTTCTCTCTCATCGATGTTTCTAACTCTCTGTCCCTCTCCCTTCCTCTCTGTAAAAAATCAATAAAAATATATTTAAAAAAATTATGTCTGTAGATCCAATTCACTGACATGAAAAGAAGGCCATAGCCAAATATTAAGTGGAGGGCAGGGGAAGCTCAGAAGAGTACATATATATTTATATGTATGTATATTTTATATGTCAGGGAAATAATAGTTTTAAAAACAGTGATTCTTCCTGAGCTCTGTAATTGTGTTAGAAAATTGTGTTTCAGGTGTGACAGGTGTCCTTTGGTGCCCCATACACACAGACACCCTTGCCTGTGGGACAGCCTAAACCTTTGCCGCACTTGCCCCTCTCTGCTGTGGGAACAGCCCAATCAGACATTCCCTTTTATAGGGCTGGTTTCCTTTGCTCCTTTGCCCAAACCACGCCTTTCCAACAAAAGAACATTAACCAAGCAATCCTAACAACAAGTTTTGTTGCCAACTGCAACTTATGCCCTTTTATGCAAATATTGTTGCTTTCAAGCCTACCAGGTTGTATTTCAAAACTTTTATTTTTCTGCAACTTGACCATATTTTATTCGCTTAAAATATTCTGGAGTATTTTAAATACATATAGAAAAATAGAGAATAATATGACAAATACATATCTATACTAATAAAAGGATAGTATGCTAATTAGACCTGACATGTTCCAGACATCCTTCCATAAAAAGCCACAGTGGTGGGGGCCGAGGCAGAGGTGGTTAGGGGCAACCAGGCTGGCAGGGGAGGGCAGTTAGGGGTGACCAGGCAGGCAGATAGGTGAGCGGGTAAGAGCCATCGGACCTGGATTACGAGAGGATGTCTGACTGCTGGTTTAGGCCCAATCCCCTGAGGGGTCCCAGAATGGAGAGGGTGCAGGCTGGGCTGAGGGACCATCCTGTGCACAAATTTTGTGCACCAGGCCACTAGTTTTTGTGTGTTTTTTTTTATAAAATGCCTTTTCTGCATCAATTGAAATTATCATGTATTTTTTTGTTCTTCATTCTATTAATGTAGTGATACCTTGATTTTCAAATGTTGAGGCATGTTCGCATTCAAGAAATTAATCTGACATGGTCGTGGTATATAATCCTTCTAATATGTTGTTGAAGTCCATTTGCTAGTATTTTGCTGAGAAAATTTGAATTTATATTTATAAGGGATATTGGGATATAGTTTACTTTTCTTATGCAGTCTTTATCCAGCTTTGGTATTGCAGCAATTCTGGTTTTATAGAAAGAGTTCAGAAGTGTTTCATCCTTTTCCATTGCATTGGTTTGTTTTTGAATGATTAATATTAATCCTTCTTTAAATTTTTCAGATAATTTAACTGTGTTTCTCTTGCTGGTCTTAGGGTTCTCTCTTTATCTTTAGCTTTTGCCTTTTAATTGTGATGTGTCCTGGTGTGGGCCTCTTGGGATTCATCTTGTTTGGGACTCACCACACTTCTTGGACTTAAGTGACTTTTTCTTCACCAGGTTAAGGAAGTTTTCAGTCATTATTTCTTCAGACAGGTTCTCAATCCCTCACTCACTCTCTTATCCTTCTGGTACCCCTATGATACAGAGGTTGGTATGCTTGATGTTATCCCAGATGTCCCTTAGACTTTCTTCATTTTTTAAAATATTTTTCTTTTCTTTTTGTTGCTTTGCTTTGGTATTTTCTGTTATCTTGTCCTCTAAATCACTGATTCAGTTCTCTGCTTCATCTAATTTGCTATTGATGTTTTATAGTGTGTCCTTCATTTCAGCCATAATATTCATCATTTCTGACTGGTTCTTTCTATGGTTTCTATATCCGTGCTAATGCTTACTATCTCTTGGTTTCAGTTCTCACTGAGAGTATCCACTCTTCCACTGAGGTCTTTAAGTATTATTATAAGCATTGTTTTTAAAAACTGCATCTGGTTGCTTCCATTTAATTTAAATATTTTCTGGGAATTTCTTTTATTCCTTTGTTTAAGGCATTTTTACTTGTCTCATTTTGTATTAGGTAGATCTGCTATGACTTCCAAACTACTTATGATGGCTTTATGATAAAGATGCCTTGTTGAGTCTAAAGCCATAACACCCTGAATGCGCCCGATCTCGACTGAAGATGTCTTGTTGGGCTCAATGGCACAATCTTTCAGATTACCTGAGTTCCAGCCTGTATGAATGTTTCTTGTGGGTTATGTACACCCTCTGCTATAGTTGAGCCTCCAATGCTGTTGGCTCTTTTGTGGGTATACTTAACCTTTCAGGCTGGGTGACTATGAGAGTAAATCTCCATCACAATGCTTGAGATATTTAGCAGGGGCTGTCTTACAAGGCAGAGTTTGTTCCCAGCAGGATCTGATGCCTGCTGGAATTCCCTTTCAGGTGTGCTGTTTTTGTGGCTAGTTGGGTCAATCTCTGATGTGGTCTGAAGACCACTGCTGGTTGTGTTGTTTCTGGATCCACTTAGACAGAGTTCTGGTGTAAGTCAATATCTGTTGTATATAATAGGCCTTCGGCTATCTGTCTCCAGCTACCACACTATTCACTGTTTGTGGCTGCATCTACTGGGCCTCAATGTGCATGGAAGGAGCCAAACTGTGTACAAGGGTTGGCTTCCTGAAGCTCTGAGCTAGGTTCAGATAAATAAAAGGCCTAAGGCTCCCTAAGGTCTACTCCACCTGTTGGCTCCCCCTCCACCCCCTGAGGTTGCCTGGTCTTCCTCCAAAGCCTTCCAAAGAAAGACTGTAATGTGGTTTCATGTTGCCTACAACCCATGGACCCTTCTACAGATCACAAGCTTGGTAGGGAGGGATAACTGATGTCAGGAGGATGGAGCTGGTGAGTCTTCTACTTGGGGGTAGCGTGGTCAGGCACTCAATAGGGAGAAAGTGTCCCCTACTCCAGGGCCATAGTACTCAGTCTCAGTCAGCATCTTCAACTCTAGCTCCACCAAGAGGATTACACTACAGGTTCAGGTTGGATGCAGACAGCCATCCCCACTGCAGGAGCAAACTCAGCAGGATGGGGCCAATGGGACTTGGGAGGACAGATCAAAACAGTCTTTTGTTGAGGTTATGCTGGCTGAGCTTGCAGGAGCAGGGCAAGAACCAAGCCTCCTCCCATCTCTGCAGCTACACCAGTCTGAGGGAAACATTGAAGGTCCCAGCTCTGAGCCATACTCCTTTTCCCCTAAGGAACTGAGCTTAGGAGGGCAGGGCCACTGGGACTTAGTGGTGTAGATCAAAATAGTCTCCCATTGGTAATGATGCTGGCCAAGCCAATACGAGGGAAGCAAATATTAAGCTCCCTTTAAGCTCTGCAGCTGCATGCATCTGAGACCTCTGAGAGAAACAGTTTCCAAGGGTCTAAGCTCTGAGCAACATTATCTTCTCCCTGAAGAACTGGATAAGCAGAGTGGGACCACTGAGACTTGGTAAGGGAGATCAAAACAATTCATTGTGGCCCTAGCTGGTTTGGCTCAGTGGATAGAGCATCGCCCTGTGGACTGAAGGATTATAGGTTTGATTACGTCAAGGGCACATGCCCAGGTTGCAGGCTTGATCCCCAGTAGGGGGCATGTAGGAGGCAGCCAATCAATGATCCTCTTTCATCATTGATGTTTCTCTCTCTCCCTCTCCCTTCCTTTCTGAAATCAATAAAAATATATTTAAAAAAAACAACAAAAAAGCATAATATCTTGTGGCTGGTGCCAACCAAGCCGATAGGTGGGAGGCAAGACTGGCACCCTTTCCAAAGCCACACAGCTCAATGATTAGCTGAGTATCTACCTAGAGCCTCTCCAGAAAAAGAGCACACCAAAGGTTCCTTTTGGGCATAGCCCACAGATCTTTCTTCTGAACTTGAGCTTGGCAGGGTGGTTTTGCCAGTAGTTTGAGGTGTGGGTTAGTGCTCTCCCCAGACTGGTGCTTTAAGTAAAGGAGTTCTGGACCCTGGGAAGATGGCACTTGAGTGCAGTGTGGGATATTGACTCAGGACTAGGACTTCATTGGTTGAAACTACAGATCTCTCTTGGGGCCACATCATCTCTTTTTGATTCCTGTATGCCCTGAGTTGCCTTCCCTCTACTGGAGTACCAGGTGAGGGTCCAAGAGCAAGCTCTTGTACGTTGGCCCTTTGAGCACTTGAGTTTCTATCAGACTCATTCCTCTATCAGGCAAACTGTATCCCCAGTGATTTTTACAACCAGATGCTATGCAGACTTCTCATCCTGTCCTTGGTGCTCTTCTTTGGGGGTCCCAGCATGAGTTTGAGACTCATCAGGAGGGAAGTTTGCAACTATGATATCCCTCCAGCTTCTCAGCTGCCACACATGGGTGTGGAGGCCAGCGTTTTCAGCATCTCTGCCCTTCTTACCCATCTCTATATGGCTTCTTTTGTAAATCATTGGTTATAATATTTCAATTCAGCTGACCTTCAATTGATTATTGAGGTTGATTGCTCTGTATTTTAGTTGCTAATCCAATTTGGCACTGGGAGGAGGTTAGTGTAGTTTCCACCTGTTCTGAAGCTGTCTTGAAATCCCCTTTCTCCCAGTTTTGAGTTCAGTTTGTTTCTCTTTCTAGTTCCTTATGGTGTGAAGCTAGGTTGTTAATTTTAGATCTCTCTTGTCCTTTGATATAAGTGTTTTCCTCTTAACACTGATTTCAATGCAATCTATTAGTTTGGGTGTACTATATTTTCATTATAATTTGTCTCAATATATTTTATAATTTACTTTTGAATTGTTATTTGGTTCATTGACTGTTTCAGAGTGATTTTTTAAAAATATATATATTGATTGATTTCAGAGAGGAAGGGAGAGGGAGACAGAGATAAAAACATCAATGATGAGAGAGAATCATTTATAAGCTGCCTCCTGCATGCCCCACAGTGGGGATCGAGCCCACAGCCTGGGCATGTGCCCTGACTGGAAATCAAACCGTGACCTCCTGGTTCAGAGGTCGACGCTCAACCACTGAACCATACCGGCCTAACACTGATTTTTGATAAATTTTCACACATTTGTGAATTTTTCAGTTTACCTTCTGCTATTTATATACTAGAGGCCTGGTGCACAAAATTCGTGCATGGGTGGGGGGGTCCCTCAGCCTGGCCTGTGACCTTTTCCAGTCCAGGAGCCCTTGGGGCATGTCCAACTGAGTGGGCCTAAGTTGGCAGTAGGACATCCTTAGCGTTGCCACGGAGGTGGGAGAGGCTCCCACCACTGCCACTGCACTTGCCAGCTGTGAGCCCAGCTCAGGGCTTCTGACTGAGCAGCACTCCCCCTGTGGGAGCGCACTAATCACCAGGGGGAAGCTCCCTGTTGGTCAGTGTGCATCATAGTGATCAGTTCTGCCGTTTGGTTGATTTGCATATTAGCTTTTTATTATATAGGATGGAACTACCTGACAGTCAACATGCCCTACTGAGGAATCTGGGATTGCGAGAGGGTGCAGGCCAGGCCGAGGGACCCCACCAGTGCACGATTGGATCCAGGGTGGGACACGGGAGGTTAGCCAGCCAGGGAGGGACCACATGGGGGTTTCAAGGCATGTCCAGCGTGTCTCACTCAGTCCTGACAGGCTGGACCCCAGCAGCAAGCTAACCTACCAGTCGGAGCATCTGCCCCGTGGTGGTCAGTGCACATCAGAGCGAGCGGTTGAGCAGCCTCAGCATATCATTAGCATATTATGCTTTGATTGGTTGAACAGACGACCAGACAACCGGACACTGAGCATATTAAGCTTTTATTATATAGGATAGTTTCATTCCATTGTGATCAGAAAAGATGATAATTTTTATAATGTTAGTTTTTAAAATTTATTAAGATTTGTTTTATGGCCCAATAAATAGTCTTTCCTAGAGAATATTACTTGTGTAAAGATAATATACATTGTGCTATTGTTATTTGGATTGTTTTTATTATATCTACTGGATCCAACTGGTTGATAGTGTGGGTTAAGACTGCTGTTTTCTTTTTGATATTCTCTCTGGTTGTTCTATAGCAGTGATGGCGAACCTATGACATGCATGTCAGAGGTGACACACGAACTCATTTTTTTGGTTGATTTTTCTTTATTAAATGGCATTTAAATATATAAAATAAATATCAAAAATATAAATCTTTGTTTTACTATGGTTGCAAATATCAAAAAATTTCTATATGTGACAAGGCACGAGAGATAAGTTAGGGTTTTTCAAAATGTTGACATGCCGAGCTCAAAAGGTTCACCATCACTGTTCTATAGATTACTGAAAGTGGGGACTTGAAATCATTTACTGTTGAGCTGTCTTTCTTCCTTCAATTCTGTCAGTGTTTGCTTCTTATATTTTAGAGCTCCTATGTTTAGTGCATATATATTTACTAGAGGCCCAGTGCATGAAATTTGTGCATGGGGGTGGGGGTATCCCTCAACCCAGCCTGCACCCTCTCACAATCCGGGACCCCTCACGGGATGTCTGGGACTGCTGGCTCCCAACCATTCACCTGCCTGCCTGATCACCCTTAACCACTCTGCCTGCCTGCCTCATCACCCCTAACCACTTGCCTGTCTGACTGATCATCACTAACCACTCTGCCTGCTTGATCGCCCCTAACCACTCTACCTGCCTGTCTGATTGCCCCTAACTGCTTGCCTGCTTGCCTGATTGCCCCTAACCACTCTGCCTTGGCCCCTGCCGTGGTGGCTTCATCCAAAAGGATGTCCAGAATGACATCGGAAGGTCACTTGGCTGTCTGGTTTAATTAGAACATTATGCTTTTATTATTTTAGATAACTGTTATGTCTTCCTGGGAATCACCATTTTTGTTAATATATAGTAATTTCATCATTTGCATCTTATAAAATTTTTTGTTTTAAAGGCCATTTTGCCTGATATTAATATAACCAACCCTGCTTTCTTTTTATTATTATTTTCATGGAATTTCTTTTTCTATTCTCAACATATATGTGTCATTAGCTCTAAAGTGAGTCTCTTATAGATGTATAGGTGGATCCTGTTTTATATCCATTCTGCCAATTAATATATTTTCTTTGAGTTATTTAATCTATTTACGTATAAAGTTACTAATAAAGGATTTACCTGTGCTAATTTATTTTTATTTTCTATATATCTTATTGCTTTTGTCCTTAATTTCTTCTATTACTGCTTTTATTGTTTAGTTGATTTTTTTGTAATGACACATTTTGATTCCTTTTTTTTCTTTTTGTGTGTACTCTATAGATATTTTATATGTGGCTACCATGGAGATTACATATAACATCTTAAAGTCATAACAATATCTTTTAAATGACACTAACAACTTCAAGAGCATATAAAAACTTTACACCTTTATAACTCCACTCCATACTTTATGTTATTGATGTATATGTATTTACATAGATTTGTTACTATGTATGAATATTTCTTTAAAAACCTGTAGAAAAATAAACAATGGAGTTACAAACCAAAATTACAAAATGCTGTTTTTATATTTGTCCATATATTTACCTTTATGGTAAACCTTTATTTTTTTATGTGGTCTTCTTTTCCTTTTGTAATTTGCCATTTGGAAATTTGCCATTTGACAGGTAGCCCCAGTTTTGGCTCTAAGGTTTGGTTTTATAAATTCATAGATAAGTTTTTTTCTACTGTTATCATGGTCATTTTATGGGAAATGAAGGTTGGGTATTTGCACCTCTGAAAGCTTGAGACTATTCATTTTTAAGCTTCTAAATATTTATTGAGTTTGTTGTTATAGTTATTTCTGAATTACTTTTACTAAATTAAAAAATGTCTTTGTATTTCCCCTAGGTCTACTACTGATAAAAATCAAAATAGAAGGAGATTCCCAATTGTGACGGTAAAATACACACAATTATTATCTGTACTATACTGCAAGCCACTTTTTTCACTATATTTAAGACATTGAGGTCATCCTTCCATGTCTATTTATATAGATTCACTTTATTCTACCTCGCTACTGTATATTACTTATGTAAAAGTTACCAATGAATATAATTGCATGTGCATGTTGAAAGATGTTTGGAAGGATACACAGTAAAGTATTGATTATACGGAAGAAAAAATATTCACTATTTACTGCTTATCTTTCTATATTGTTGAAATATTTTTCTTTAAATGTTTTACAATGAGTCAGTTTTATTATTATAATTCATGATAAAATAAAAGAAATAAAGGTAAAAAAGGTAACCTGTAAATACAGTAAGTGGAAATAGTTGTCTACCCGAACATGCATTTCAGAAAGTCTAATAAGTTAAATCAACTATCATTTTTCTTATTTTTATAAGAAATGATGCTTTAAATAAATGTTATATTCACAAAGCATAGGTATATAAAGATTGATGGCTGGATTTACCTTGTTTACCTGAACCATCTCTTGGAGTCCTACTAGCATAAAAGAGTCTGGTGAATGCTTCTTACCTGCATGAATTCATGACTAACTTGAATGTGCTCAAACAAGGAAATGTGGAACTAGAATAATTGTCTGGCATGTAATAGACAACCAAGCATGTTTGTTACATGAAAGAAAAAAATTCCATCACCAAAATATTTAGAAATGTTATACTCTTTATCAGAGCTTGGAGAAAATACTTCATTTTCACCTTTTTTATATTATTTCATAAGAATTTCTGTTTTCTTTTTTCCTATGAAGGACTGCAAATTTTCTTGGGTTATATCACTGCACAGAGCAATATCTCTAATTTTTTATAATTAAACTGGACATATCTATCCACTCATTACTTGTTATCACTGAGCTAAAACAATATTAATTATAATAGATGCTAGGAATTAGATTAGTGAGGTTTACAAGCACAATTCATTTCAGAAACATCCAATCCCATTCCTTCCTTTCTAAAACATTCACTTTCCTATTGAATCAAGAATCTGAGTGTTCAAAGTTATTCCTAGAAGTATAATCATTGGGTCATAAAGTAGCTACACTTTTTAATTTTTTGAGGAAACTCAACACTGTTCTCCACAATGGCTGTACCAGTCTGCATTCCTATCAGCAGTGTACTAGGGTTCCTTTTTCTCCACATCCTCACCAGCACTTGTTGATGATAGCCATTCTGACAGGTGTAAGGTAATATCTCATTGCAGTTTTAATTTACATTTACCTGATTTTCAGTGATGTTGAACATCTCTTCATATGTCTATTGTTCATCTATATGGCCTCTTTAGAAAAATGTCTATTCAGGTCCTTCACCCACTTTAAATTAGATTTTTTGTTTTTGGTGTTAAGTCTTTTGAGTTCTTTATGAAATTTTGATATTAACCCTTTATCAAATGTATCATTGGTGAATATGTTCTCTGATTCAGTGAGTTGTCTTTTCATTTTATTGATGGTTTCCTTTGCTATACAAAAACTTTTTAATTTGGTGTCCCATTCTTTATTTCTTCTTTTGTTTCCCTTGACAGAAGAGATATATCATAAAAAATATTGCTATAAGAAATGTCCTATATTAGTAAATTAGTGGATAAAAAAAGCTGTGGCACATTTACACAATGGAATACTACTAGGTCATTAAAAAAGAAAATCTTACCTTTTATAACAGTATGGATAGACCTAGAGAGTATTACACTAAATGAAATAAGCTAGTCAAAGAAAGAAAATACCATATGATTTTACCTATTTTGGAATCTAATGATTAAAATAAACAAACAAAATAAAACAGACCCATAGTTACAGAGAACAGGCTAACAGCTGTCAGAGATCTGGAATCGTGGGGGCTGGGTGAAATAGATGTAGGGATTAAGCAAAAAAAAAAAAAAAAACTCATAGGCATAGACATCAGTATGGTTATTACCAGAGAGAAAGGGAGGTGGGGACAGTAGAAGAGAGCAAAGGGATAATAAATGGTGAACACACCATGCAATATATAAATGGTGTGTTATAAAATTGTACACTTGAAAATTATATAATTTTATTAACCAATGTAACCCCAATAAATTCAATAAAAATGTAAAAATAATTCTCCATGTTAAAAATAGGGTATACACAAGAATAAAGATAGTCTTTTAAATAATAGATATGTTTTGATTCTAATATGAACTTGAGTTATTGAATGGCACTAATCATATAATTAAAGTCAGATTGCATGAATCTGTGCAAACTTATTAAATTAATGTAATAGTCAGATACTTCAACTTTACAGGGAGTTAACTGTTTTAGAGAAGATAATAATTTTCCTAATATTTCACAATTGAACTTTGTCTAAAAGTACCAATCAAAGTGAACCTTCTCTTGTAGAGTCTGAGGGCTTGTGGGGAAAGGTGTGTGGAATGAGAGAAGTGGAAAGTGTGTAAGACAACTTTACTTACAAGTTAAATCCAGAAAGTGATACTGCCCATCACATGAGAATATCTTCACTTTCTGTTTCACTACTAAACATAATGCATCATGGATACCACTTGCAGAGAAAAGAAATATTCTTCATTTAATTCTAAGTCTCCAACATTAAACTCCGCATTAGACTACCCTTTCCAATATGTATACCTAAATTATATGCCGTTTATATGATTAGCCAGTGGTTAGTTGCTGTTTATTTATTATTAATGATGTATCTTTTGATAAATTAATAATACAAAGGTTTGAAAGAGCAGACATAGTTTCATGGCATGTATATTGTAGTCAGCAAAACATATTAAACTTTTAATTACAAATATAAGTGTGTATAATTACAAACTGAGATGAGCACTGCAAAGAAAAGTTATTCAGTTTTATAAAAATATATAATAATAACCTGACCTAGAGTTCTGTGTTTCTCAGAATTGATGGAAGCAGAGAAGCTATCAGGAAAGGTATCTTTAAAGAACTAATAGATCTGAAAGAGGGGAAACTAGAGGCAAACTAAAGAAGGTATGTGTAGATAGGTGGATGGAGATGGAGCATTTAAGTTGGAGGGTACAGCACGCACATATGTCCTTTAGCAGGAGGTAGCATGGCATATCAGAGTAACTGAAAAATAGCTAGAGGCACTGGAGTATAGAGAAAAATGCTATAAATAACTCTATATACACACATAAATTTAACAAATTAGATTAAGTGGACCAATTCTTCAAGAAGCACAAAATACCATAAATAACCAAATATAAAATAGATAACTTGCATAATCCTAAACCTATTATGAACAATTTAATTTGAAATTTAAAAAATTTAGTCCCAAATTGTTTTATTGGAAAATTCTACCAAATATTAAAGAGGAATTAATATCAATTCTACACAATCATTTCCAAAGATAGAATGGAAACCACTAATTCTAGATTCATCCTATTAAGTTAGTATTACTACTAGAGGCCCGGTGCACGAATTCATGCACAGGTGGGGTCCCTTGTCCTGGCCAGCGATCAAGGCCTATCAGGGGGGCTGGCTGGCTTGGGGGAGGGACCCTGGTAGGTTGGCTAGCTGGGGGGAGGGACCGTGGGAGTTTGGCTGTGGGAGTGTACTAACCACCAGGGGGCAGTTTCTGCATTGAGCGACTGCCCCTGGTGATCAGTGCATGTCATAGCGACTGGTCAACTGATCGTTCAGGTTGTTCTGGTTGTTTGGTCGTAACAGTTGCTGAGGCTTTTATGTATATAGATGATAGCAAATCCAGATGTGAAAAGTAGAAAAAAATTAACTACAGAACAATATCCATAATTAATATAGATGTAAAAATATTTGACAATATATTAGCAAATAGAATTCAGTGATAAATTAAGGAAATATACACCATAGCCATGGGGAATTCATTCCAGATATGCTAGGCTGGTTCAATATTCAAAAATCAATCAAGTAATCTAGTATATTAACATGCTGAGAAATAAAAGCTGGATAACCATATAAAAACAATTACAAAAAATCTATAGCAAAAAATCATGTGTAATGATGTAAGATTGAATGCTTTCCCACTAAGATCAGGAATAAGGTAAGAATGCCCTTTCTGTCATTCTCTAATTCAAAATAGGGCTGGACTTTCTAGTTAGCACAATAGGATAAGAAAAAGAAATAAAAACATACTTAAAAGAACTAAGACTGTCCATAGTTGCAGATGGCATAATTATCCTATCTAATAAAAGAGAAACATGGTAATTAGCCATAGGTCCGCTACCCTTCCCATTGGCTAATCAGGGCGATATGCAAATTAACTGCCAGCCATGATGGCGGCTGGCAGCCAGGCAGCTTGAAACTAACATGAGGATTGCTTGCTTCAGTGACGGAGGACTCCAACGTTCCCCGCCTGCCGCTGCCGGCCTCTGAGCTTGCAGTTTGAAACATTGTTACAAATATAGAAACTAAACAAAACCCCAGAAACCTGCTTTCAGCCAGCCAGGATCTCAGAGCTGGAGTTGAAAGCAGTGTTTCGATTATAGAACTCAAACAAACCAGATACCTGCTTTCAGCAGCTGAGGCCTAAGAGCTGGAGCCAAGCCTCAGAGCTAAAGCTGGCCCAGAATAAAAAAAAGAGAGAAAAAAAAGGAGCAGTTGGGAGCTTCAGTCACCCCCAGCCTGAAAACAGCCCTCAGCCCCTCACCCAGACTGGCCACGCACCCCAGTGGGGACCCCCACCCTGAAGGGTGTGTGACCAGCTGCAAACAGCCATCATCCCCTCATCCAGGCTGGCCAGGCACCCCAGTGGGGACCCCCCACCCTGATCCAGGGCACCCTTCAGGGCAAACCAGCCGGCCCCCACCCGTGCACCAGGCCTCTATCCTATATAGTAAAAGGGTAATATGCCTCCCAGCACCGGGATCAGCGGATCCGCGAGGCCTCCTGGCACCGGGATCAGCATGACAGGGGGCAGCGCCCAAACCCCCTGATCGCCCTGCGGCTCTGTGTGTGACAGAGGGCGGGGCCACAACCTCCCTATCCGCCCTGCTCTGTTCATGACAGGGGAAGGTACCCCAACCCCCTCATCAGCCCTGCTTTGTGTGTGACAGGGTGTGGCGCCCCAACCCCCTGATGGGCCCTGCTCTGTGCATGACAGGGTACGGAGCCCCAACCCCCCTGATGGGCCCTGCTCTGTGAGTGACAGGGGGCAGCGCCCCAACCCCCTGATCGGCCCTACCCTGAGCGTGACTGAGGGTGGCATCACAACCTCCCGATCAGCCCTGCTCTGTGCATAACAGGGGGCGGCACCCCAACTCCCCAATCGGCCCTGCTCTGAGCCCGACCAGGGGCTGCACCTAGGGATTGGGCCTGCCCTCTGCCACCCGGGAGCAGGCCTAAGCCAGCAGGGCGTTATCTCCCGAGGGGTCCCAGTCTGCAAGAGGGCACAGGCTGGGCTGAGGGACCCCCTCTCCCCCCCGAGTGCACAAATTTTTGTGCACCGGGCCTCTAGTCCTGTATAATAAAAGGCTAATATGCTAATCAACCAAAGGGCAGAGCAACTGGTCACTATTATGCGCACTGACCACCATGGGGCAGACGCTCAATACAGGAGCTTCCCCCTGGTGGTCAGTGTGCTTCCATTAGGGGAGCGTTACTCAGCCAGAAGCCAGGCTCATGGCTGGCAATCTCAGCGGTGGTGACGGGAGCCTCTCCCACCTCTGCTGCTGCAGGCAGGTGGTAAAGAGTGAGGGGTCCAGGACTGCAAGAGCCCCAGACTGCTAGAAGAATCCCAAACTGCGAGAGAGAACAGGTTGGGCTGAGGGAACCCCCCCCCCTGAGTGCATGAATTTCATGCACTGGGCCTCTAGTCTACATATAAACTACTCTAATCAGTCTACAAAAACCTAGAACTAATAAATGATTTCAGCAATGTCATAGGATAGAAAATACACTTACAAAACTCAGCTTTATTTCTATAACCTGGAATTTACACATAGACACCAAAATTTAAACTACAATAGATCTACAATACTGAAAAAATGAAATGCATAGGTGTAAATATAATATAACATGTTTAGTACTCAAATTTCAAAATCTACAAAACACCAATGAAATAAATCAAAGAAGCTATAAATAAGTGGTGAGATATACTGTGTTCATGGATTGGAAGACTCAACATCTGATGATGTAAATTCTTCACAATTATAATTTATATGAAAAGGCAAAGGAATTATAATAGCTAAAACAATTTTGAGAACTAGGACTACAGTAAGAAGAATTAGCTAACTCCAGCGATTTTCAACCAGTGTGAACACTGGTATGCCAGAAGAGGCACATTGCTGTTGCTCAAGAAATTTTTAAACATGCAAACCCGACTGTTTAGTAAGGAGCACTGACATTTATTTCCCTTAGATTGTCAAATTAAAAAATGACAACAGACAAACACTCTCCTCCAATCCAACATCAGCCTAAGGTAACTGCACCATCCAACCCTCCCAACCTACCTGTTGCCCCACTGGAGCTCACACCCTGTAGTGGAATCTGCTGTCTTAGCCTGGGGCACAGAACCTCTTGAATGGATCTGCAGGACTAACTCAAGAAGAATCAGAGACAGGCAGTAAAATCTTGGACATTTCTCTTAGCAACATTTTTTCTGGTATATCTCCTAGAGCAAGGGAAACAAAAGAAAAAATAAACAAATGGGACTACATCAAACTAAAATGTTTTGCACAGCAAAGGAAACCAACAAAATGAAAAGACAAACCACTGAATGGGAGAACATATTCACCAATGATACATCTGATAAATTTATAAAGAACTTATAAAATTCAACACCAAAAAACACAAATAGTCCAATTTAAAAATTTCAAAGTACCTGAATAGACTGCTCCAAAAAGGATATTCAGATGTCCAAGAGACATATGAAAACATCAACATTACTAATCATCAGAAAAATGCAAATTAAAACCACAATGAGGTATTAGCTCATGCCTGCCAGAATGGCTACCATCAATAAATCAGCAAACAAATGCTGGCAGTGATATGGAGAAAAGGGAACCCCATTACACTACTGGTGGGAATGCAGACTGGTGCTGCCACTATGGAAAACAGTATGCAGTTTCTTAAAAAAAAATTACTTAAAAAAAATTAAAAATGGATTTGTCTTACAACCCAGTGTTCTCCTTCTGGGATTTATCTGAAGATACCCAAAACACTACTTCAAAAGAATATATAGGGTGGGCAAAAGTAGATTTACAGTTGTTCTTATCGAAAATAATACAATAAATAAACTCTCTTTCACCAACTCACAGTGGTAAACCTACTTTCCCCCCACCCTGTGTGCACCCCTATGTCCATTGTACACTCTGCCCTCTTTTGATATTATTGAGTGAGTAGGAGATATGTAGGCATCATGAATTAAGGAGAAGAAAGTTAGTGTAATTGCAGAAACATTGAACGAAGCACTGACAATATAAAAACACCGGAAAAACAACTATGGTACTTCACAGATTCTGGGCTACTTGTAATTTTGTTATCAGATAGGGTCCCACCTCCAGCAAATCTGCATCATGCCAGCCTGCAGTATGTGGGTTTTTTACTTCATATAAGAAATATTTAGCAACACGAGTTCAGGTGGGTTTGAGAGTATGTTTATTAATATTGGGGACAGCAAAAAAAAAAGGAAGAAATTTTTTATTATTTTATCCTATATATTTTTTCTTTTTTCTTTATCTTTCTTTTTCTTCTTATCCATTTTTAATTTTTTGAGGAAACTCCAAACTGTTTTCCATAATTGCTATGCCAGTCTATATTCCCACCAACAGTGTACTAGGGTTCCCTTTTCTCCACATCCTCACCAGCACTTGTCATTTATTGATTTGTTGATGGTAGCCATTCTGACAGGTGTAAGCTGATATCTCATTGCAGTTTAATTTACATGTCTCTGATGATTAATGATGTTGAGCATTTTTTCATATGTCTATTGTCCATCTGTATGTCCTCTTTGGAGAAGTGTCTATTCAGGTACTTTGACCATTTTTAAATTGTGTTATTTGTATTCCTTTTTTGAGTTGGATGAGTTCTTTATATGTTTTGGAAATTAACCCTTTATAAGATGTATCATTGGCAAAGATGTCTTTCATACAGTGGGTTCCTTTTTCATTTTGATGCTTGTTTCTTTGGCTCTCCAGAAGCTTTTTAGTTTGATGTAGTCCCATTTGCTAATTTTTTCATTTGTTTCTCTTGCCCTAGATGTATCAGCAAAAATTCTGCTACATGGAATGACTGAGATATTACTGCCTATGTTTACTTCTAGGATTTTATGGTTTCACTAGAGGCTCGGTACATGAAAATTCGTGCACTCGGGGGTCCCTCAGCCAGGCCTGTACCCTTTCGCAGTCCAGGAGCCCTCAGGCGATGTCCCACTGCTGCCGCCACCTATGACCTCCCTCTATGGGAGGCAACCAGGAGGGCAATCAGGGGAAGGCACCAGGCCCCCATCACCTCACCACTGGTCGCCGCTGGTCACCACTGTCATCCCCCCTCCACCCCATGGCTGTCCCCTCCCTCTGCCCACTGGCATGTGCCTTGGCTGACCTGGCCCCGCCCCCTGCCAACCACTCGTTCCACCATTCGGTTGATTTGTATATTGTGCTTTTATTATATAGGATTACATACTTTTAAGTCTTTTATCTATTTTAAGTTTATTCTTGTGTATTGTGTAAGTTGGTGGTCTAGTTTCTTCTTTTTGTATATGCCTGTCCAATTTTCCTAGCACCATTTGTTGAAGAGACTTGTCATTTGTTGATTTGTTGCTGGTAGCCATTCTGGCAGGTTTGAGATGGTACCTCATTGTTGTTTTGATTTGAATCTCTCTGATGATTACTGACTTTGAGCATGTTTGCCTGTGTCTCTTGGCCTTCCTTATGTCTTCTTTCGAAAAGTGTCTATTTAGGTCCTTTGCCCATTTTTTGATTGGATTATCTTCTTTTTATTAAGTTGAATGAGTTCCCTATAAATTTTGGATTAAACCCTTATCAGAGATAACACTGGCAAATATGTTCTCTCATGCAGTGGGCTGTCTTGTTGTTTTGTGGATGGTTTTATTGTTTGTTTGTTTGTTTGCTTGTTTGTTTGTTTGTTTGCTGTGCAGAAGCTTTTTATTTTGATGTAGACGCCTTTTGTTTATTTTCTCCTTAGTTTCCATTGCCCTAGGAGCTGTATCAGTAAAGATATTGCTACAACACATGTCTGCTATTTTGCTGCCTGTGGACTCATCTAATATTTTTATGGTTTCCCATCTTACATTTAAGTCCCATATCCATTTTGAGTTTGTTTTTGTGTATGGTGTAAGTTGGTGGTCTAGTTTCATTTTTTTGCATGTATCTGTTCAATTTTCCCAACACCACTTATTGAAGGGACTGTCTTGACTCCATTGTATGCTCTTGCCTCCTTTGTCCAATATTAATTGAGCATAATGGCTTGGGTCAATTTCTGGGTTCTCTCTTCTGTTCCAGTGTTCTAAATGTCTGCTCTTGTGCCAGTACCAGGCAGTTTTGAGAACAGTGGTTATGTAGTATGGCTTGATATCTGGTATTGTGACCCTCCAACTTTATTCTTCTTTCTGGAGATTGCTGCAACTGTTCAGGGTCTTTTTTTTCTAGATAAATTTTTGGAGACTTTGTTCTAGGCCTTTGAAGTATGCCTTTGGTATTTTAATGGAGATTGAATTGAATCTGTAGATTGCTTTGGGTAGTATGGACATTTTACTGATACTGATTCTACCAATCCATGACATGATATATTCTTCCATTTGTTTATGTCTTCCTCTATCTTTTTTTTCAGTATCCTGTAATTTTCTGAGTACGGGTCCTTTGCCTCCTTGGTTAAATTTATTCCAAGGTATCTTAATTTTTTTGTTGCAATGGTAAATGGAAATTTTTTAGTTTCTCTTTCTGTGAATTCATTATTGGTGTATAAAAAAAGTCGTATATTTCTGAGTGTTAATTTTTTATCCTGCTACATTACCAAATTTAATTATTAATTCTAGTAGTTTTTTTTGATGGACTCTTTGGAGTTTTCTATGTACAATATCATGTCATCTGCAAATAATGACAATTTTACTTCTATTTTCCAATTTGGATGCCTTTTATTTCCTCCTTTTGTCTGATAGCTATCGTTAGTACTTCCAGTATCATGTCAAACAGGAGTGGTGAGAGTGGGCATCCCTGTCTTGTTCCTTTTCTTAGGAGAAATGGTTTTAGTTTTTGCCCATTGGGTATGATGTTGGCTGTAGGTTTGTCATATATGGCTTCTATTATGTTGAGGTTTGATCTTTCTATTCCCACCTTGCTGAGAGTTTTTATAAAGAAAAGGTTTTGGATTTTGTCAAATGTTTTTACTGCATCAATCGATAAAATTATATGTTTTTTATCTCTCAATTTGGTTATGTGATGTATCATGTTTATTGATTTGCAGATATTGTACCGTCCTTGCATCCCCGGAATAAATCCCACTTGGTAATGATTTATTTTAATTTTTTAATTGCAAATTAAACCTCTCTGAATGTCTTCCAGAAAAATTATTTTAAGATAAATATTTTGATAAAATAATTAACTTAAATCTCCAAATGGGATTTCTTCATATTTTTTCAATACTTCAAAAGGAAATTCCTGTATTCTAAATGTAGAAACTAAGATCAATATTTTAGTTTTGCTTTTGAAAGTTTTTGTCATATTCTTAGTTTACCTCTGTCTATAAAATGTCAAAACAGTCAACCCAAATAATGAAAAATTTAACCAACCAATTGCTTTGGTATCTCTTAGACAGCATGTACAATTTGGGAAGAGAAACATCCATGATATTTCTAAATTTCTCATAGAAGTAATTACGTACAATCTACAACACTAAAAATAAATTACTAGACTCCTCACAGAATAAGGAGCAGAAATATATGTCATTTAAAACTAATTATAAGATGGAAAATGGCTGTTATTAAGGGTTTGAATGTGTTTGAGAAATTCTACCACTCTTTCCTGCCTTATATACTCTTCAACTAAAGCGAAATGCCTCAACTTCACATTATTGACATTTTAGGCAGATAATTATTTGTTGTAAGTGGCTGTACTATGTATTGTAAAATGTTTTAGCTTCACCCTTGTCCTCTACCAATATGCTACTCAAGTTGTGATGACCAAACATGTCTCCATATATTGCCAAATGCCCCTGAAAGAAAAGAAATCACTCCCCCGGCCCCCGCCCTGAGAACCACTGGATTAAAGAAGCTCTGCATGCAGAAATGAAAATCCAAATTGGAGGAAAAGCATTATTTCATTAATAATAGGCAAGTCCATAGTGTATCTTCAACTTCAAACCTTTATTCCAACTGGTAAACTTTGCTGGAGTACTTAGGACTGGAGGCCTAAAAGACGCTTTCTACTCTTCCTTGTAAAATGTTTGCCACACTGAAACCAAATAATTTGTACTCATAACTACTTAAAATCTACAATAATTTGGTTGTTCCTATTTTATTTAATCACAAATTAATTTTCAGAGGTTGAGAACTGTATTTCAACATTACTGATTTCCTTTGTAATCATATATATTTTATTTTAAGCATTAAAGATATTCTGAAAATTAGTTGACAAACTTGAACAAACTGTGAAGAGTTCCATGGTACAAATATCCTGATTTAGATAATCCAGGAGAGACAAGGAACTGAAGCTTAGTCTGAGAGCTCTCAAAATATCTGAATAATGGTATAATGAAATCTATGGATGCATGTTGTTTAAAGACTCAGTAATCATTTAAGATTTCAATTCTATTTTGGGGCTTTCATCTCTATATATATCTGTTTTGACTTCAGTTTATTATAGTATTGATTGCTATAGTTTTGAATAAAAATAACAAGAATTGCCAGTGTTTATTAAGCACCAACTCTGTGCCAGGCATAATACTAGGTGAATAGAATATGAATATTGTTTGCCATAATGTGTTAACATGTATAGATCTCTGGCCTAGGGACTGAAAAGTATTGATCCAAGAGATAGCTCTCTCTGCTTTGCCACAAACTGTGGTCTTAGACACATTGTTGTATCATTCTGAAATTATTTCATCACCTGTAAAGTGGGAATGATTACATTTGTTATACATACTTTGTAGGATTTTTGATCAGAGGAGGCAATAGGTATGAAAGTGTAATGTATGACACACTATGAAAACTTCACAAGTATTTTAATAGTTGATATTTTAAATTTTTATGTCAATAAATTTTATCTTCTTCCAAAAATACAAAAGAAATTGGCATTGCTAACAAGGATATGCAGAAATGTCTGGAAAAGTGGAAGTAGGTATCATATCACAAAAAATTACCTCCATTTCATTTTTTAAAATTACATTTTCTGATAGTTATTTAAAAATAGTAAAACCGTAATCTCAAATATGAAATATTAGAGTTGGGCACCAAATTTTTATGTAATACTGGAGGCCTGGTGCACAAAATTTGTGCAGGGGGGGGTGGTTCCCTCAGCCTGGCCTGCACCCTCTCAAAATCCAGGACCCCTTGGGGTTGGCTGACTGCCGGTTTAGGCCCAATCAACCTGCAGTCAGACATCCCTCTGGCAATCTGGTACCCCTCACTCCTAACCACTTGCTGCTCACTCCTAACTGCCCACCTGCTCACTCCTAACCACCTGCCTGCTCACTCCTTACCGCTTGGCTCGCTACTCCTTAGTGCTGCCGTGGAAGCGGGAGAGACCCCTGCCACCACCACTGCGCTCGCCAGCCATGAGCCCAGCTTCTGGCTGAGCAGTGCTCCCACTGTGGGAGCATACTGACCACCAGGGGGCAGCTCCTACATTGAGCATCTCCCCCCTGGTGGTCAATGTATGTCATGGCGACTGATCATTCCGGTCATTCCACCATTCCGGTAGCTTAGGCTTATATATATATAGATTAAGAGCTATGTAGCTAAGTATCCTATTTTTTAAAATAGAGGTTAACTTAACTTTGTATACACAAACAAAATATTTTACTTTATCCAATGAGCTGAATGCGTAACTTGATATGTGGCTTGGGCTATGAGTTATTATGCCATATATAAGTACTTTGGTGAAGTGTTGCAAGTTAATATACCTTCTTACTAATGATAAGGATTATACTGATGAATTTTTAAAATATAGTTTTATTTTTTATTATTTTAACATTAGTAGTGAATCATTTTTATTATTTACCTAAAATTGGTGGTTCAGTGTATAACCTGAACATACCTAAAGTTTACAAATCCTCAAACTAGGAATAGATGACTGTCTAAAGACAATGTACTTAAGAGGAAAAGCAGCCTGTAACAAAAATTGGGGGAAGTAATAAAGGGAGAGAAAGTAATGCATGTGTGTTATGTTCCTTCTCTTTTATCTCATAATCAAAAATCAATACATCTTGTGTGAAGCTGATGGATAAAGGCTGGAGGCAAAGCATATTAGAGTGTGAAGACAATTGCAAAAAGAGCTAAAAAAATGATCACTTATGTCTAATGTGACTACTGGTGATGGGGACGATACAGAAGAATTTTAGGTTTCATTGCTGGTTTGTTTATTATTCTTGTTATCATTAACACAAAATTCAAATACATTAAAATGAAAAGCTTCCATAAAAAATATAATAGGCCAAAAGTGACAAAAGGGAAATAAGGAATTATTAGCATACCAATTACCATAGAATAAATGGAAGATTTTTTTCAGAAAAACCTCCTAAAAAGGAGGCCAGCATAAAAGATTTATGAATCATGTTTTCTCAAATTATAATATATCATTCTAATGCTTTCTAAACTTCATTGAACTACCATTACCTTGTTAGCAAAAAAGAAAAAAAACAAGAAAGAAACTGCAAACATGGTAAAGTATGAATATAAAAATAAATTTTGAAATATATATTAGCAAATTGATTCTAGTAGTATATTTAAAAAAAACAGTACAGCATGACAAAGAAAGGTTTAGTGCAGAAATTTGAAAATTTAATAGATTTCAGCCTATTAATCTAATTCATCACATTAAGGTTAGAGAAAAAAATCCATATATATGAACAATTCTAGATACTGAAAATTTGACATATTGTTTCCTGATTTTTGATCAGATGAGACAATAGATATGAAAGTATAATGTATTACTTCTTTTGACTTTATTTTTCTATAAGCAAAGTAAAGAATTTATTTAAGTAAAAATTTTCTGTATTGTTTTTAGTTGTTACATATTAATTCTACAGTTTTAAATGAAGTTAAAATGGTATCACTGCCTGGTCTATCAGTGATTGCAGCATAATCACTATGAACACACTCAATCTAATGGATTAATTAGTTATCCTTTTCTTTGTAGGCTTTTATATATTTTTTAATGAAGGTGAAAGCCCAAAACTGGCTCAATTGTAAGTGTCTGTTTGTTGCCTTTATTCCCTTCTGTTTCCTGTAAATATGTTTTCTTACCTGCTGCTTATATTGAGAAGCCAAAGCATGACATTGATTATCTTTCTCAAAGATGTTATAGAATTTTTTAAACTGTTTCATGAGCATATATTTATTTTTACATGTGCATGCCACATCAAAATTTCTTGTTAGTAATGGTTAATTCAAAGGAATGCACATACCTCAGGTCTAAAAATTGGACATAATTAAACTTTAGTGCATATGTTTTCCTTTTGTCAGTCATTTTTCAAACTATCCCAATTTCACAATGAAATTTTACTGGAATTAAAGTTGAACACTTTAAAACTGTATAAGAAACTACCATCAGCCTGGCCAGCATGGCTCAATAGTTGAGCATTAACCTATGAACCAAGAGGTCATAGTTCAATTCCCGGTCGGGGCACATGCCGGGTTGCGGACTCCATCCCTGGGTCATGCAGGAGGGCAGTGATCAATTACTCTCTCTCTCATCATTGATGTTTCTATCTCCCTCTCCCTCTCCCTTCCTCTATGAAATCAATAAAAATATATTTTTTTTAAAAAAGAAACTACCATCAGCTGCAATTACCCATTTATCCAAACCTACTATTATGTTTTCTGCTTGAGCTTAACCATCTATAGTGAAAGCATAAGATAAATGATTTGGCTTTACTGGTCCATGTGCACCAACTAATTAGATTATAAACTTGAGTAAATTATGTGGGCCAATAAATTATGTTTAAAAAATAAAGGTAGATAAAATAATGTGACTGATTATAAAGTTTTAAAAACAAAGTGTGGGTATGAATAGCAGACTACATGTTAGGTGCCTAAGTGTGTGTGTGTTTTTCATAATCCTTTACTCTTCAACTTCCAGAAAACACAGAGCAGTCTTTCACACATAGAAAAAACCCAGTTCTTTTTCTCATTCCATTAAACAGACCATTTTTTCTAGATAGGTCCCTTTTGTTAACATTGTGATGAGATCATTCTTATAAGAAGCCCAACTTCTGGTGAATCTTAATATTTGAACATATTTTTGCTGTCATGATCATTTTGACCAATATGTCCTGAGTGAACAAGACCTTCATTTTAAAGGTGACAATTTAATAAGCCGTGAGAACATTCATCCTTAATTTGAAACCAGCACAGACACTTAAAGAAAATCCCAAGCAATTTCACTGGGGATAGGCAGCTAATATAATAGGAGATTCTACATTCTCTGTCAAGCTTTATCACCAACTACTAATGACATCACACATGTCACTAGACTTCTTTTGGATTTATTTTTCTAATAGAGGCCTGGTGCAAGAAATTCGTGCACAGAGGGCTCCCCTCAGCCCAGCCTGCACCCTCTCCAACCCAGGACTCTTCAGGGGATGTCCAACTGCTGGTTCAGGCCCAATCCCAGGGATCAGGCCTAAACCGGTAGTCAGACATCCCTCTCACAATCCAGGACCACTGGCTCCTAACTATTCACCTGCCTGCTTGCCTGATCGCCCCTAACTGCCCCTCCCCACCAACCTGGTTGCCCCAAACTGCCCTCCTGCTGACCTGGTAACCCCCAAAAGCCCCCCTATGCTGGCCTGGTCACCCCTAACTGCCCCCCCAAAAGCCTGGTCACCCCTTACCGCCCCTCCTGCCAGCCTGGTTGCCCCCAACTGCACCCCTCTGCTGGCCTGATTGCCCCTTACTTCCCTGTCCTGCCAGCCTGGTCTCCCCACACTACCCCCCTCTGCCAGCCTGTTTGCCCCCAACAGCCCCCCCATGCTGTTCTGGTCTCCCCCAACTACCCTTCCTGCTGGCCTGGTCCCCCTCACTAACCCCCCTGCCAGCCTGGTTGCCCCATGCAGCCTGCTGTTTGGTTGTTTGGTCCCCCCTCACTGCCCCCTCTGCTGGCCTTATCGCCCCATGCAGCCTGCTGCTCAATCATTTCGTTGTCCCTCACTAACCCCCCTGCTGACCTGGTTGCTCCACTCAGCCTGTTTGGCCATCCATTCAGTTGTTTTGGATGTGATGGCCCCTGGCTCTTTATATACATGGATAGGTAAAGCAAAGAATTGAGCTAAATGATCTCTAAAGTCTCTTGTAGATTAAAAAAGAAGGATTTATCTGAGAAACCATTATTCCACAGTAAAAGGAAATGGTAGTGGCCATAATTTAAAAGAGCAATTTTGCAAAATTATTACAACCTTAGAAGACCCAACATCCCCAAATATTAATATTTGTGTGAACACACACAAGAAAAGAATGCCCTACTGCACAAGTAGTACCATGGTTTTAGAATTCTAAGTTAAACTGTTTTCTTTAGTAATATGCTCTTAAGAAGTAGCTTACTAAAGAAAAATGTATACCTAGATTTGGCCTTGTGAAGAGGCCTATACTTTGAGCATAAACTCTCAAATATTAATTTGAGGATCTATTCAACTAAAACCTGCCAGAGAAATTGCTCATATTTGTAGAACCCTGTGAGAATAAAAAATATTATAAAATATTATAAAACTAATCAGAGTAAAATAATAGTAATTTGGTATTGTGTTAACTGTTACAACTGAACCTTTGAGTAATGACTTTTTAAAAAATGCAACTATAAATTTATAATATTATACAATTGTAAGTCAATTGTAAATAATATAATATAAGCTGAATTTTAAAGGAAAATTCTTAATGTTATAAATAAATTTGCTTTGGAATTTTGAGGAAACAAAATATTTTAAGGAACTCAGTACATATAAGTACTTTGAGACAAAATTTAAATGTTTATTATATTGATATGTTTTGAAGGGATTGAAAATAAAGAGCCTAATTCTGCTCTTAATCATATTCTTAATTTTGTTTACTTAGCACAGATAAAAGTTTATTTGTGTCCAATAACTTTTATTTTCACTTAAACCATAACAATTACATTTTTGGTAGAATTTTATGGTTTTAGGCTATTTAAATACACATGGAATAAGACATCCCACAGTACTTGGATTATAACCATTAGTGGCATCCATTATGTAACAGTAATAAAATGATAGCCAGGAAATAGAAAAAAAATTTCCAAAAAAACAACAACTATAAAATACAGAAGAATAAACTTAAATTTGTAAGTCATACATGGAGGGAAATGCAAATTTTTCAGTAAGAAACAAAGGAAGTCTTGAGAAAAAAAATGTTATCTGATGATGTTCCTGCCTTAGTGTACTCAATATTGTAAATATGACAAATTTCCTTAAATTAATTTTAAATATAATCTTATCTACACTAATAAAAGAGAAAAAATGTAATTGGTGTACGACGCTACCCTTTTCATTGGCTAATCAGGGCTATATGCAAATTAACTGCCAACTAAGATTGGCAGTTAACTGCCAACAAGATGGCGGTTAATTTGCATATGTAGGCACAATGCAGGGAGGCGAAAGGGAAAGCAGGAAGAAGCCCCCTGCCACTGACAGTGATTGGAAACCCAGGGGGGAGCTAAGAGGTGGGGGGCAGGGCAAAGGTGGCCCTGGGGCTGCCTTTGCCCTGCCCCCAAGCCATGATCGGAGAATCAGGTGCCTTTGCCGCCCTGGCCAGTGATAGCAGGAAGTAGGGGTGGAGCCAGCGATGGGAGCTGGGCACGGTCGAAGCTGGCAGTCCCAGGAGCTAGGGGTCCCTTGCCTGGGCCTAAAGCGGAGCCCACGATCGCGGGGCTGCTGCAGCTGCGGGTCCCCGCTGCCTGAGCCGGACGCCTCAGCCAGAGGCGTTAGGCCTGGGCAGGGGCGGAGCCTGCAACTGTGGGGAGCTGGGGGTCCCCTGCCCAGGCCTGACACCTCTGCCAGAGGCCTCAGGCCTGGTCAAGGGCCGATCCGGTTATTGGTGATTGGAGAGTGATGAGGGTCAACTCCTCTGGCCGAGGCATCAGGCCTGGGTGGGGGGCGGAGCCGGGGATTGGGGGGATATGATGGTCCCCTTGCCCAGGCCTGATGCCTGGGTCAGAGGCGTCAGGCTTGGGCGGGGGGTGGAGCAAGTGATCAGAGGGAGATGGGGGTCCCCTGCCCAGGCATGATTCCTGGGCCAGAGGCCTCAGGCCTGGGCGGGGGCCAGAGCCAGTGATCGGGGGGAGATGGGGGTCCCCTGTCCAAGCCTGACACCTCTGTCAGAGGCGTCAGGCCTGGGCAAGGGGCCGATCCTGCGATTGGAGGGTGATGGGGGTCAACGCCTGAGGGCTCCCAGTATGTGAGAGGGGGCAGGCTGGGCTGAGGGACACTCCCCCCCACACACACACCCAGTTCATGAATTTCGTGCACCGGGCCCCTAGTTTCAAATAAAAGGTGAATGAGATTTGTTTGGAAGTTGACCCTAAATTTAAAGGTTTATCAGGGGGAAAGACATCAGAAACATCAATGAAAAAAATTCTAAAGTTAATGAGGAGAGAATCAAACCTAATAAATCACAAAAATACAATCTAAATGTATAATTCATATACTATTGTAATGGCCAAACAAAAATATATGGGAAATTTAAATAAAGCAAATTATAAAATCCAGAAACAGTCTAGTCTAAAAACAATTTAGTATATAATCAAGGTTATATTTCAAATTAATGGATAAAAGATAGATTACTTAATAGGCAATTTGGGGCAACTTTCAAAACAATTGGAAAAGAGAATTACACCTATATCATCATATTATATCATATACAAAATATAATTCAGAAGTATTGATTTGAATGTAAAAAATAAATAATTTTAAATATGATGTTAAAAACATAAAACATTACTACATGTGATTAAATAGTTAAAACTTACATGCATACAAAATGCCATAGATAAAAATAAAAGACTGTATTTGGGGGGAAATATCATATATATATATATATATATATATATATATATATATATATATATGACAGTCAAAAGGTTAATATTCTTAATATACCAGTGAGATAAAGATTACCAGATCATTAGGAAGCAAATGGCTAGAAGATTGTTAAAATATGAACTACAAATGGCCACAGTAAATAAAAGATAATGGTGTTGCCATTTACAGTTAGAAGAAAAATGTTGTCTAATATTGATAAGTTGTTAGATTATTATAAACTTATGAAAATGTTATAATTTAAAATCTACATTTTGATGGTATACAGATTAACTTTATTCCTGTTTGGTTTCTTTTTTGCAGTGTCTTGGTTTAGAAGGGCCTTGCCCTTATTTTTCTCTGAGGAAAAGAGATTTTTTTTGTTTAGAACTCTGTTGTGTGCAATGGCCTGTACTGAGTTGGGCCATGTGAAATGCAAGGGGTGCCTTTGGAAAAAAAGAAAGTCTACAGGAATCTCCTTTTTTAGTTGGAAAAGATACTGGCTTATTTTGAAACAGTCAACTCTCTACTGGTTCTCACACCTAAATGTAAGTGCACATGAAAGGAAGAAAAATTCATGTATTATAATTGAGTTAAAATATTTTTAACCTTTGCATTAGCATTAGGGAAGTGAATTTTCTGATAAATAAAGAGATGCTCATAATATCTGATGTTAGTAAATATACCTCTGATATTACTTCTTGTTATAAAATAATTTACAGGAAATGCATTATAATTAACTAGAGGCCTGCTGCACAAAGAGATTCATGCAATAGGCCTTCCCTTCCCTTGGCTGCTGGCACCGGTTTGCCTCTGGCACCCAGGACCCAGGCCTTCGCTCTGGCTGGGCTCCAGCCAGAGCCGGCCCTGGAGCCATCAGACTTCGCCACTCCACCATTTGGAGCCTATGTATGCAAATTAACCGCCATCTTTGTTGGGTTAATTTGGATACTCTCCTGATTGGCTGGTTAGTGTAGCGAAGGTACAGTCAATTTACATGTTTGTCTATTGTTAGGTAAGATAGTTTGAAACAAAAAAAATACCTGGTTTGCAGTCCAGGCTCTTTTACATAGATTGAAGAGATTAGACTTAACTTCTTAACTTAACTTAGTTACTTAACTTCTCTGAGACTCATTTTCTTCATTTTATTCAAAACAAGTGCTAAAGTCTTTTCCATTTAAAAGAAAGACATATATGTAAGGCACATTTTAGTGATTTTGGAAGCACTCTAAGACCAGGCCTTTTTTTAGGAGAAAGGGCAAGATCATGAGTTTGTTGTTGGACATGTTGGATGTAAGGTGTCATTAATTTATCCCACAGGAGAAACCAAGCCAGGAGCTCAAAATAAATCCTCAGTTTTGACTCTATCTTTCAACAGCCCAAATTCTTGATAGTGTTCTTTAAACTTGCTATTCTCATTATCTTACTCCTCAGAGCTCTCCAATCTCTCTTCTACCCCATTACTCCATTGGAAAATCATTGATAAAATTACCATGAACCTCTATGTGGCTAAGTCTGGCAGGCATTTCAAACTTTATATTACTTAAGCTCTACTAGCTTTATTTCAACTCCTCACTTGTCACTTTTGCAGGATTTTTTTTACTCTCCCCAACCTTTAAAAGTTAGAGTTCTTCAGTGATCAGTTCTAGGCTTTCTTCTCATTCTATACTCATTCTAGACTGTTTAACTTGTGTTTATTTCTTTGATTAATACACACCCTACATATTTATATCTGTACCCCCAAATGTTATTCTGAGTTTAAAGACTCATAACTTTACTTGACCTCTCCACTGGGATATCTCAAGAGCACCTCTTATTCAATGTGTACAGAACAAAAATTATAATCTCACCATCCTCAAAACTGTGCTTCCTTCCCTCCAAGGACTCATCCTCAAACCCTCCACTCTTTCAACTCCTAAAATTATTCATATCAAGTCTGGCCAATATTACCTCCTAAATATCTCTCAGATCCATCCATTTCTCTCCATTGCCACTACCTCCACCCAAGTCTAAGCTATCATCATCTTTTGCCTGACCAATTCCAATGGCCTTTTAACCTCTTTCTCCACATCAACTTTTGTCTCCCTCTAATCCAGAGGTTCTCAACCTGTGGGTCGCGACCTCTTTGGCAGTCGAACAACCCTTTCACAGGGGTCACCTAAGACCATCCTAAATATCAGATATTTACATTACAATTCATAACAGTAGCAACATTACAGTTATGAAGTAGCAACGAAAATAATTTTATGGTTGGGTCACAAAATGAGGAACTGTATTTAAAGGGCCAGAAGGTTGAGAACCACTGCATCTGTCTACCACTCTAATCAGAATGATTTTTTTTAAACAAAAATGTCATCAAATCACCACTACCAAACTTCGCCCTACTTTCCCAACTGTCCCACCTATTAAAAACCATCAATACCTTCCCATTATTCTTATAACAAATTACTTAATGTGGAGTACCTTGACTCATTTGGATCCCATACTTTTCAAATCATGCCTTACACCATGCACCCTTTTATTTCTTACATTCCAGACATACTGGCCTTCTTTCTTAGATATTTAATAAGTTGTTTGTAATATCAGAGATGGGGTGGGAAAAAATAGGATAAGAAAGATACGGGAGTAATGGCCATTTTCCAAATAATGGCCTCTGATGCCCATAAGCTAAACAATTTAATGCCGAGCAACTTTACTATTAGATATTTTTTAAGAACTTTGAAAATAAAAATAATAGGTATATGTCATCATCTTTCTATATTAGACAACTTAACATGTAGAAATGTGTTAAATGTTGCTATAACCATTGCCTTAGCTGGTCTCTGTTGATATATTGTCTGCTTTGAATGTCCTAATGATGTTGAAAGCTATTTTCATATTTTGAAGTAACTCTGTATAAGCAGTAACAGAAAAGTTTGTTGTTACCATCACTGCTTTAATAAATGCACCATCCATTTGCTCTGCAGAGAGCTATTTAAGTACATGCTAAGCAAACTGCATTCTTGAGTGAGCCATCTAAAAAATATATTCATTTTCACCTTGGTGACCTGCTTCTTGGCTCTTCGTTTCAAGGTATGACATTAACTGTTAAGCCTTTTCTTTACATTCTCTTATTCTTATATTTTTCTATTTTTGTAGGATACCAAAGCTGATGGTTTTATACATCTACCTGAATTCAGAATTCACTTGGCTCCGTACTGCAGAAATAATAAGTAAGTAGTAGTAGGTCCTTAAGTTCAAGGTCCATATCAGCACTGTACAACAAAAATATAATGTGAGACACATATGTAAATTTTCTGATCCTTTGGAATACTGATCCTTTGGAATACTTATATTCCAGCATTATGTTTTGATTAGAGCTTATAATTAATAGATTCTATGAGATTAACACATTACTTCTATTATTTTCAAATTAGCACACTACTCTAGTTCATTTTTCACCTTCCTTTACTTTATTTACAAAATATCCAAAATATTTGTTACCTTCCTTTGAGTCTTTCTCTAATTTACTATATTATAATCCCTAGTATTTTGCAATTTTCTTCAAGTGATACCTTGTCTTTCCTGTAGTCTTATTTACAATTTTGAGGGGAAAAACTTGGATAAATAATAATACCAGATTTCAAGTTATACTACAAAGCCACTGTAATCATAAAAAGACTGGTATGCAAAAACAGGTATATAGACCAATGGAACAGAACAGAGAACCCAGAATTTGATGCAAGCCATTACCCTCAATTAATATTTGACCAAGGAGGCAAGAGCATACAATGCAGTAAAACAGTTTCTTCCATAAATGGTGTTGGGGAAATTGGACAGATACCTGCAAAAAATGAAACTAGACAACTAACTTACACCATACACAAGAATAAACTCAAAAGGATAAAAGACTTAAAAGTAAGTCTTGAAACCATAAAAATCCTAGAAGAAACCATAGGCAGCAAAATCTCAGACATCTCTCATAGCAATATGTTTATAGATACATCTCCTAAGGTAAAGGAAACTAAGTAGAAAATAAACAAATGGGACTACAAAATAAAAAGCTTCTGCACAGCAAAAGAAACCATCAACAAATTGACATTTTTGTCGATGATACATCTGATAAAGGGTTAATATCCAAAATATATAAGGAACTCATACAACTTCACAAAAGGAAGACAAACAATCCAATTAAAAAATGAGTAAAGGGCATAAATAGACACTTCTCCAAAAATGATATACAGATGACCAAGAGACATGAAAAAATGCTCAAAGTCACTAATCATCTGAGAAATGTAAATCAAAATGGCAATGAGGTATCATCTCAGACCTGTCAGAGTGGCTATCATCAACAAATAACAAGTGCTGGCAAGGATGTGAAGAAAAGACAACCCAAGTACACTGCTGGTGGAAATGCAGACTGGTGCAGCCATTATGGAAAACAGTATGGATTTTCCTCAAAAAATTAAATATGGATCTGCCCCAGTGATCCCACTTCTAGGAATATATCCTAAGAAACCTAAAACACCAATCAGAAAGAATGTATGCACCCCTCTTTTCATAGTAGCACAATTTGCAATAGCTAAGATCTGGAAATAGCCCAACTGCCCATCAATAGATGAGTGGATAAAAAAGCTGCAGTACATTTATACTATGGAATACTATGCAGCAGTAAAAAAGAAGAATCTCTTACCCTTTGAGAAAGCATAGACGGATCTGGAGAGTATCATTCTAAGTGAAATAAGTAAGTCAGAGAAAGACAAGTATCATATGATCACACTCATATATGGAATCTAAGTAACAAAATAAACTGATGAACAGAGTGGATCCAGAGACATGGAACAGAGTGTGTAAATCTCAGAGGGAAGTCACAAGAGGGTGGGTGGATGGGAGGTAATCAACCAAAGACCTTGTATGCATATATGCATAATCCATGGACACAGACAATAGGATGCTGAAGACCTGGGGCAGGGGGTATGGGGACAGGCTAGAGGGAATCAATGGGGGGGTGTCATACGTAATACTTTCAACAATAAATATTTTTTAAAAATATATGTACATAAAACCATTAGCAATTTAGGATAAGGTGAGTCAATCAGCATAAAGTTGTTATCTTTACTTTTGAGAGGAAGGGAGAGAGACAGACAGACAAATATCAATGATGAGAGAAAAGCATTGATCAGCTGCCTCCTACACACTCCACACCAGGGATTGAGCCTGAATCCCAGGCATGTGCCCCGCCTGGGAATTGATCCATGACCTCCTTATTCATACGTGAATGCTCAACCACTGAGCCATGCTGGCAGGGCTCCTTTTGTTTATATGTTATGGCTTAATAAAGTCACATATAAGTGCTTAGTTCTATCAACCATGGGCTTATATGAAATCAGGCAAATGGTCAAAAAAGAAACGTAATGACTCCTGCTTCTGCTCTGGCTAATATCCTAAAAGACATTTGATAATTCTGTTAATGGTTCAAAAATTAAAATTTTGAAGAAATTCAATTTAAGAACTTAAGGACAAATCCACCACTATTAAAATAGTGGAAAACCCCCTGGAAGCCAAAGTTGTCCATTTAGACTGTTATACCAATGCTGTAAAATTTAGATTTTAGGGGATAGCAATATAAAACTAACATATATTAAAAGGATAAGTATATATAAGTTACTGAATGTTATACTTCCTCTATTGTGTTAATCAGACTCATTACTGCTTATTATTTTTACTACACTTCAGAACACATATAATGAAACTTGAGGAGACTCAGAGAACATAAATAAATCCAATAAAAGAGAATATAAAAATAGATTTCATGAAGAAAGCTTAAAGAAATTATAATTTAATGGCAAAGAGTTATATAATTATATAATGTAGAATTTTTGAAAAGTATATGGAATGACTGTTGAACAAATGAAAAGGAAATTGCAAAGAAATATGTTTCAATTGAAGCAGAGGAGCTTGACTTATCTATAAGGTGACACACATTATCAGAATTGGCTATCATGGAAGGTGATATAGTTTTCACCTTTTAATACATTAACTCTCTTGGAGCCTTTAAATATTCAAGTAAGAAGTAGAAGTGGGGAAAAAGTAGAAGCAAATTGTTCTCTTACCTAGCCTTCCCACTACAAGACTGCATAATTTTTTAGTGTGGACTTGAGATTTTGTCTAAACAGTACTTATCTGTGTTTCAGGCATTACTGTGAAAGAAAGCATAATTTTTCCACCACTGGCCTGTAATGTAGAGGAGTGATTTATCTAACAGTGACAAGGATGAGGATGGAAAACTAGTGTTATTTTCAAAGTGAAGGAGAGTTAAGCTACTCAGAAGTCCAAGTCACTTGCCATTAGAAGTAATTCACTTAAGTGATCAAAAGAACACAGTTTTAAATGATGAACAAAATTAGAACCAGAGTCATAGAAGCATTTAACAGACTGTCCAACCTATGAGGGAAGGCAGGGGGCAAGAGGGTAAGAGATCAACCAAAGGACTTATATGCATGCATATGAGCATAACTCATGGACACACACAGTAGGAGAGTGAGGGCATGTGCTAGGGGATGGGGGCAGCTGGGGAGAGGTTAATGGGGGAAAAAGGAGACTTATGTAATACTTTAAACAATAAAGAATTTAAATTTAAAAAAGAACACAGGTTTATGGAACACATCACTCAAATTTTGTGTATACCAATTAAAAGTTCCTTACATGACACATAAGACCAGATGGATTTAATTGATATTTTAGAGGATTTCACCTCAAAGCAATAGAATATACAAGTGCACATGGAACCAGCATTATTCACAATAACCAAGACATGGAAATAACTAAGTGACCATCAAAGGATGGTTGGGTAAAGAAGAAGTGGTACAAACATGCAATGGAATATTACTTGACCATGAAAAAGGATGAAATCTTACCATTTGTGACAATGTGAATGGACCTAGAAGGTCAGACAGAGACAGATAAACATCATATGATTTCACTTATGTATGGAATAAAAAACAAACAGACAAATGAACAACAAACCCCATGAACAGGAAACTTTTGGTTCTATCCTTAGTTACAAAAGTTAGCTTCTAGTGACTATCATCAGATTATCTTCTTTAATGTATTTTTTACCTACTCTTTTGGTTTTGGAAAACATAAATCAAATTATTAACAGAACTTGGCAAATCACTTGCAGTAACATATATATATATATATATATATATATATATATATATATATATATATATCCTATATAATAAAGAGCTAATATGCAAATGGTTGTCACTCTCTCATGCCCTCACACTGGGGCTGGGGAACCTGATGCCACACCCCCTGCCCCAGCACCAGGGCAAGAGGACCTGAGGCCAGGCCCGGGGACCTGAGGCCATGCCCCCTGCCCTGCAGGGTTTGACGGAGGAGGGGCTGGTCGGGTCTGAGTCTCGTGCGATTTTGGGTGGGTGAGGACTTGACTCTGGGTCCCAGGGTGCTCCCCAGACTCTGACAGGAGGGAGATTTTCATATACATTTTACTAGTTTTCTTTCATCTCTGACAGTTCTATTATAGAAAAAGGGCAAATAGCAATATTAAAATATTTCCTCTAATTAATTCCCTTTTAATGTGCATGAATTTCGGGCACCAGGCCACTAGTATATATATTTTTTTATTTATTTATTTTTATGTTGACCAGAACTATATCCTTTTAAATCAGGGTTTCTTCTTACTTTGGTCACCCCACCAAAGCAGAGTGAATTGACCACAGTAAATGTATTAATGTGACCCATACAAACTCAGATAGAGATAATCTCTTGTCCCATTTATATCCACCAACTTTGACTTGCTCCCCTTCCCTTCATGCCCTCACTAGAGTAAAGTGATAATATGTACCTAAAAGCATAATAAACTTATTTTTCAAAGAAGAACAAACACTAATCCTCCTTTGACTATTCCAAAAAAAATCCAAGAATAAGGTACAATTCCAAGCTTTTTTTACTAGACCAGCATTAGCCTAATTCCAAAATCAGAAAAAGACACTATGAAGAAAAATAATTGTAGGCCAATATCCCTGAAGAATGTAAATGCTAAAATTATCAACAAAAATATTAGCAAATTGCATCCAGCAATACATTTAAAAGATCATACACCATGACTAAGTGGAATTTATTCTGGGGATGAAAGACTAGTAAAATATCCACAAATCAATAAATGGGATAAATTACATAAACAAAATGGAAGACAAAAATCACATGATAATATCAATTGACCCAGAAAAATCATTAAAGCAATAAAAAACATCATTTTTAAATTTTGTTTAAACATATTTTTATTGAGTTCAGGGAAGAAGGGAGAGGAAGAGAGAAATAGAAATATCAATGATAAGAGAAAATAATTGATCAGCTGCCCCACACTGGGGATGGAGCCTGAAATCCAGGCATGTGCTCTGACCAGGAATCAATCAAACCATGACCTCCTGGTTCATAGGTCCATGCTCAACCACTGAGCCATGCTGGCCAGGCCCAAAACCCTTTTTTGATAAAAGCACTCAACAAAGTGAGGATAAAAGGAACATACTGCAGCATAATAAAAGCCATATAAGACAGACCTACACCCAACATCATACTCAAAGGTCAAAAATTAAAACCATTTTCCCCAACAGGAACAAAATAGGGATGTCTGCTTTCACCACTGGTAGGGGGATACCAATATAAAACTAATACATGTTGAAAGGATAAGTATATATAAGTTACTAAATGTTATACTTCCTCTATTGTGTTAATCAGACTCATTATTCAACATAGTACTGGAAGTCCTAGCCATGGCTATCAGACAAGAAGAAAAATAAAAGGCATCAAAATTGGAAAGTAGAGCAGTCATTATTTGCATATGAGATGCTATTATACATAGAAAACTCTAAAGACTCTACTAAAAAACTACTAGATTTAATAAATAAATTTGGAAATGTAGCAGGATACAAAATTAGTACCCAGAAATCCACAACATTTTTATAAACCAATAATGAATTCTCAGAAAGAGAAAGTAAAAAATAATCCCAATTACCATTACAACAACAACAAAAATAAGATACTTAAGAATAAACTTAACCAAGGTTGTAAAAGACCTCTACTCGGAAAACTACAGGACGTTAAAAAAAAAAGGGCAGAGACAAAGATATAAACAAGTGGAAGAATATATTGTATTCATGGATTGGTAAAATCAACATCATTAAAATGTCCATATTACCCAAGGTAATCTATAGATTCAATGCAATATCTATTAAAATATTAATGGCATATTTCACAGATATAGAACAAATTCTCAGAAAATATATAGGGATCCAGAAAAGACCCAGAATATCTACAGCAACCTGAGAAAGAAGAGCAAAGTTTGAGGTATTAAAATACCAGATATCAAGTGATATTACAAACCACAGTAATCAAAACAGCCTGGTACTGCCAAAAAAGAAGCATATAAATCAACAGAACAGAACAGAGAGCCCAGAAATCTACCCAAGACATTACCAATTTATGCTCAATTAATATTTGACAAAGGAGGCTAGAGCATACAATGGAGTAAAGATAGTTTCTTCAATAAATGGTGTTAGGAAAATTGGACAGGTACATGCAAAAAAAATTAAACCAGACCAATCACTGACACCATATACAAAAATAAACTCAAAATGGGCATAAGACTTAAATGTAAGTTGTGAAACCATAAAAATCTTAGAAGAAACCATAGGCAGCAAAATCTTAGACATCACACATAGTAGAATATTTGTTGATGCATCTCCCAGGGCAAGGAAAACTGAGGAGAAAATAAACAAATGGGGCTACATCAAAATAAAAAGCTTCTGCACAGCAAAAGAAACCATCAACAAAATAAAAAGGGAACCCACTGTACAAGAGAACATATTTTCCAATGATACACCTTATAAGGGGTTGATTTCCAAAATATATAAGGTACTCATACAACTTGACAGAAAGAAGACAAACAATCCAATTAAAAAATGGGCAAAGGACCTAAATAGACACTTCCCCAAGGAGGACATACAGATGGCCAAGAGACATGAAAAAAAATGCTCAAAGTCACTAATCATCTGAGAGATGCAAATTAAAATGAAAATGAGGTATCGCTTCACACTTGTCAGAGTGGCTGTCATCAACAAATCAACAAACAAGTGCTGGCAAGGATGTGGAGAAAAGGGAACCCTCGTACACTGCTGGCTTGAATGCAGACTGGTGCTGCCACTATGGAAAACAGTGTGGGGTTTCCTCAAAAAAATTAAAATGGAAGAGCCATTTGACCCAGTGATCCAACTACTAAGAAATCTGAAACACCAATTAGAAAGAATATATGTACCCCTCTTTTCATAGCAGTACAATATAGGATAGCTAATCTCTGGAAACAGCCCAAGTGCTCATCAGTAGATGAGTGGTTAAAAAAGCTGTGATACATTTATACCATGGTAAACTATGCAGCTACAAAAAAAGAAGGATCTCTTACTCTTTGAGACAGCTTGGAGGGACCTGGAGATTATTATCCTAAGTGAAATAAGCCAGTTAGAAAAAGATAAGTATCATGTGATCTCTCTCATATATGGAATCTAACGAACAAAATAAACCAATGAACAAAATAGATCCAGAGACATGGAAGAATGGAACAGACTGATGAATCTCAGAGAGAAGGCATGGTAGGAGGTGGGTGGGGAGCGATTAACTGGGGAACTTATATGCATATCAGTGGCCCGGTGCAATTGACAATGCACATTGAAAGGAAATTAATTAGAAGAAATATTTTAATATCACTATTCAACCTTTCTCTATAGTAGAAGTGTCAACCAAATTCATGATCGACAATGACAGATGGAAACACACAAGTGTGATTGGCGCACATTAGAGCTTTATATGTATGGAGCATGCACAAGTCAACTTAGTCTTTTATAGGTATAGAATAACCTTGCTTAATTAAACCTGCTTTCTTATTTGACTAAACTTTATCCAGCCCAATGAAGCACCCCAACTTCTCTTTCAGGTAATTGTCAGCAACACAGCAGTAAATATCAACACGAAGGAGATTATTATTGTAGATCACGCAGGGAGAACAAAGGGTAAAAAGTTTAACTGCAGCAGTGTTTGACTATATTCTGCACAGTGAGAAAACCTGAAATCATTTTCAAGGTCCACCTTTTCTTATTTCTTTTAGTTGGGTCAAGTTTCTAAGCTTTCAAAATCTCTGTTTTCCAGCTAATGAAAAGGAAATAGGATTCCACTGAGTCTCCTATCTACGTACTCCAGGGCTTGTGTGAGGATCAAATGAGATGAGGCACGGGAAAACACTTCACAGACGTTTGGTTAAAGTGTAAATGTTTCCACCTGGCTATAAAGCAAGTTGTGTTCCTAGGCTGAAGAAATTGCAAGGAGGCTAGTCGCTAGAGAAAGGAAGCTGGGTATTACTACGTGATGTCATTACCGGGGCGGTCAAACACTTAGCATATTAGCCTTTTATATATATAGATATGCATAGTCCATGGACACAGACAATAGTGTGGTAAAAACCTGGGGCTGGGGGCAGGAGTGGGTTGGAGGGGGATAATGAACTTTTTAAGTACTAAGCTTTTGCTCAAAGTATTTCTAAAATAATAATTTGTCAGTGAGAATATATGATTTATAAATGAATATGAATGTCATGCTTCTTTTAAAGAACACAGCCATTACAAAAAGCATAACATATTTTAACTACTGATTTGCATAAATAGTAAAAAAAATCCCCCCAGTTTTTATTTTTGTTGTTATTTTGTTTTATTACAATTATTTTCTTTTAGGTAACCCATACCTTCCACATAGAATATATGGAATTGTCTAATTTTTAACATTATAATTCACTTTGCCTTTCAGAAACAGCCTGAATGCCTCTAATTCTAGGTGTTACTTTGAATTTCATTAAAGGACTTTCACCTATTTGCTGAAGTTTTCAATTTTAATAGGTATTCAGTAGTCAGATAAGCCCTTTGTCAATTGCATCCTATTTATAGTTATTACAGGCATACCTCAAAGATACTACACATTTGGTTCTAGATTACCTCAATAAAGCGAATATTGCCGTAAAGCGAGTCACATGAATTTTTTGGTTTCCCAGTGCATATTAAAGTTATGTTTACACTATACTATATGCTATTACATGTGCAATAGCATTATATCTAAAAACAAGGTACATACCTTAATTAAAAATACTTTATTTGTAAAATATGTTAATCATCATCTGAGCCATCTTTTTGCTGGTGGAAGGTCTTGCTTAGAGTTAATGGCTGCTTACTGATCAGGGTGGTGATTGCTGAAAGTTAGGGTGCCTGTGACAATCTCTTAAAATAAGACAATGAAGTTTGCCATATTTATTGACATTTCTTTTCATAATTTCTCCATAGCATGCGATGCTGTTTGATAGCATTTTACCCACAGGAGAACTTCTTTCAAAATTGGAGTCAATCCTTTCAAATCTGGCACTACTTTATCTTCACCAGGAGGAGATTCCATCTCAAAAAACCACTTTCTTTGCTCATCCATAAGAAGCAACTCCTTATCCATTACAGTTTTATCATTAGATTGTAGCAATTCAGTCATATCTCCAGGCACTACTTACTATTCTAGTTATCTTGCTATTTCCACCACATCTGCAGTTACTTTCGCCACTGAAGTCTTGAACCCCTAAAAGTCATCTATGAGGGTTGGAATAAACTTCTTCCAAACTCCTATTAATATTGATATTTTTATCTCTTCCCATGAATCAGTAATATTCTTAATGGCATCTAGACTGATGAATCCTTTCCAGAAGGTTTCCTGTTTACTTTGCCCAGATCCATCAAAGAAATCACTATTTTTTATGGCAATTGTAGCCTTACAGAAATGTATTTCTTAAGTAATAAAATTATAAAGTCAGAACTACTGTTTGATCCATGGGCTGCAGAATGGATGTTGTGTTAGCATGTATGAAAACAATGTTAATCTCATTGTACAATTACATCAGAGATTTTGGTTTCATTGTTAATGAATAGTAATATTTTAAAAGGAATCTTTTTCTGAATAGTAGGTCTCAATGGTGAGGTTAAAGAATCCGATTAACCATGTTTTAAACAGATATGCTATCATCCTGGCTTTGTTGTTCCATTTGTAGAGTACAGGCAGAGTAGATTTAGCATAATTCTTAAGGGCCTTAGGATTTTGGGAATAGTAATTGAGCATTGGCTTCAACTTAAAGTCACCATCTATCCCTATCAAGAGAGTCATCCTGTTATTTGAAGCTATTGTACCAAGCACTGACTTCTCTTATCTAGAGATGAAAGTCCTAGATGGGATCTTCTGATTAAGACTTAGCTAGATCTTCTGAATAACTTGCTGCAACTTCAATAGCTGCACTTGCTGCTTCACCTTGCACTTTATGTTATGGAGACATCTTTCCTTAAACCTCATGAACCAACATTCTGCTGGATTCAATCTTTTCTTCTGCAGCTTCTTCACCATTCCCTGCCCTCAAAGAATTGAAGACTTTTAGGGTCTAGCTCTGGTTGAGGCTTTGGTGTAAGGCAGCGGTTCTCAACCTGTGGGTCATGACCATTGGAAAACACATATAACATATCAGATATTTACATTACAATTCATAACAGTAGTAAAATTACAGTTATGAAGTAGCAACAAAAATAATTTTGTGGTTAGGGGTCACCACAACATGAGGAACTGTATTAAAGGGTCACAGCATTAGGAAGGTTGAGAACCACTGGTTTAAGGGAATGCTGTGACTGGTTTAATCTTTTACCAAGACCATTAAACTTTCTCCATATTAGCAATAAGGCCATTTCACTTTATCATTAATATGTTCACTGGAGTAGCAGTTTTAATTTCCTTCAAGAACTTTACCTTTGCATTTACAACTTGGTAACTATTTGGCACAAAAGCCTAACTTCCAGCTTATCTCAACATTTGTTATACCTTCCTAACTAAGTTTAATCATTTCGAGCTTTTGATTTAAATTCAGAGGCATGTGACTATTCCCTTCACTTGAACACTTAGAGGCCATTGTAAGGGTTAATAGTTGGCCTAATTTCAATATTGTTGTGTGTCAGGAATACCGAGGCCCCAGAAGAGGGGAGATACAGGGGAGTGGTCAGTCAGTGTAGCAGTCAGAACACACACAACATTCATCAATTAAGTCTGTGGGGCCCACAAACAATCATAATAGTCACAGCAAGAATACTGATAATAGATCACCAAAACAAATCCTATATAATAAAAGGCTAATATGCAAATTGACCACCATACCCTCACACAAGATGGCCACCCTATGTGGTCACAAGATGGCCACCACAAGATGGCGGGCAGGGGAGGGCAGTTGTGGGCAATCAGGCCAGCAGAGGAGGGCAGTTAGGGGCAACCAAGCCTGCAGGGGAGGACAGTTAGGGGTGACCAGGCCAGCAGGGGAGGACAGTTGGGGACAACTGGGCCAGCAGGGGAGGGCAGATGGGGGGTGATTACCCAGCAGGAGAGAGAAGTTGGGGGAAATCAGGCTGGCAGGGGAGTGGTTAGGGGCTGATCAGTCTGGCAGGCAGAAGCGGTTAGGGGCAATCAGGCAGGCAGGCAGGCAAGCGGTTGGGAGCCAGCAGTCCCGGATTGTGAGAGGGATGTCCGACTGCCACAGGGATCAGGCCTAAACTGGCAGTCGGACATCCCCCGAGGGATCCCAGATTGGAGAGGGTGCAGGCTGGGCTGAGGGACCCCCGCCCAGTGCATGAATTTCATGCACCAGGCCTCTAGTATAATAATAATAAAGTTTGAAATATTACAAGAATTACCAAAATGTGACACAGAGATACAAAATGAGCAAATGCTGTTGGAAAATGAAACCAATAGACTTGCTTGATGCAAGAGTTGCCACAAACCAATTTTTAAATATGCAAAATTTGGGAAGCATAAGAAAGTAAAGTACAATAAAAGGAGGTATGCTTGAATTAAAACTGAAGGGATAAAAATATCACCCTTTGAAATACTAAAAGTTAGCAAACACTGAAATATTGAAGGGTTTTATTATGATAGATGTTGAAACATTAATATATAGAGAAAGAACCTTTATTGGATTTTACTTAAATACCCAGTAAAAACAAAAGTCTTGAAGACTGACCAGAGTATCCTTACATGAGTAACTGGTTATTTTTAGTTTTAGCAACATCAAAGTCAATCAAGTTTCTACTAAGGATAGTGAATATATTGTGCTTCAAATTTTTGACATAATGACATAAAATGCATGAAGAAAAATTCTACGTAAACATCAGCTAATGTTAATGCAGCAAAAGTCTTCTTTAATTTACATTTCCAAAACTAAGTAATTTATGAGAAAATGTGTTCATGCTGTAAGTCTATGCACTATAAAGATTGTTGGGGAAAATATTGTTTAGTTGTTTTTTGTACATAATTGTTCTACAGTTATGATTGTTATTTGAACCACTACTTCCACAAAATGATTGTTTGTATAAAGAAAAATAGCTTCACTGCTTAGATATGATAGTCAGGTTACTGATTTTTCTTTCTTCTTTCTGCTTTTCCTGTCAGTTATTGAAAAATTAAAATGTTAGCTTTAATTCTTCAAAAAAAGCAAATTTATCAAACTGTTATGAAAAATTACATTAAAGGTTATAAAAATATGGTATTGATGTTAAATTTACAAAAGTTAATTATGTAAGAGAATATATCTCTTAGGAAATACACACAGAAGTATCTAGGAGTAAAAGGTCATAATGCATGTAGCTTACTCTCAGTGTATATGTATCCACAGAAAGAGAGAGAGCAAGCACAAGAGAGAGAATAACAGGTGGAAAAATTAGTATAAAATCAATGGAGTAAAATGTTATTGGCAGGGGAATCTGAGTGAGTGAAGGGTGGAGGGAATTTATTGAACTAATCCTATATAATAAAAGCCTAATATGCTAAGTGTTTGGTCATTTGGTTGGCCATTCAACCAATCAAAGTGTAATATGCTAATGATTAATATGCTAAGGCTGCTCAACAGCTTGCTATGACGTGCACTCACCACCAGGGGGCAGACAGTTGACTAGTCACTATGACATGCATTGACCATCAGGGGGCAGATGCTCTGACCGGTAGCTTAGCTTGCTGCTGGGGTCCAGCCAATTGGGACTGAGCGAGATGGGCTGGACATGCCTGGAGCCCTCCCACGGTTCCTCCCCTGCTGGCCAACCTCCCACATCCCTCCTTGGTCCTGATCGTGTACTGGTGGGTCCCTTGGCCTGGCCTGTGCCCTCTTGCAATCTGGGCTGAGGGACCCACCTCCCAGTGCACGAATATCATGCACCATGCCTCTAGTCTTATATATTCAGGTAACTCTCAGCAGTGGGTAGTGCCTTTGACCCAATTTGCCAGGCAACAGCACAAGTACTGGGTAAGCCAGGAAGCCTTGGCTCCATCCTACCTCTTACCCCTCCTCCCTTCACCCCCTTTCAGGCCTTCCACCTTTCATTCCCTCCATTATCACTCCTGCCATCCACCCGCCTGGGGTCTGAGATTTTACCAAGCTTTTAAGCCCACATGTGAGCCAGTCACAGTTTCGTGAAGGTTGCTGAAAACCACAGATCCTGGTTTGGAGACACAATTTTTGTCAGGGCCCCAACAGGCAGCATGAGCTTCATGGAACCAGTTCCCCTGGCCCCCAAGACACAAGGCTGAGATGGGGAGCAGACCATGTGGGTGTTGCATGCACAGTGGGTTTGTGTCCCAGCCCAGTGACTACAAACTTAAGAACCTCCCAACCTTTGAAAGAAGAATTCTAGCAAACCTGACCAACTTTTTCCTAAAGAGAGATACTATCTTTAACATGCTCAAAAAACAAATCTTTCCTCTGCCCTGAGGGAGCTCTACCTTCCAAAGCTGTTAGGTATGCAAATGCCACTGAACTGATAGTCTAGGACACATGCTGTCATAAGCTGTGCAGAAATATCATGGAGAGTGGCACCATGATAGTCTTAGCTGCTTGGATCTGTCCATTATAAAGGTAAAAATTAATTTTATGAAAATACTTTCTCTATTGAAAAAATCCAATTTCTCCTTTATAACCTCTACATTCAGGAATGATTACTAAGTGTAATAAGCAGATTATTGCCATTTCATTGCAGCATTATTTACAATGGCCAAGATATGGAAGCAACCTTCGTGTCTATATAATGGAATACTACTCAGCAATAAAAAATAAAATCTTACCATTTGCAACAACATGGCTAGAACCAGAAGGTATTATTCTAAATTAAATTATTTAGACAGAGAACAAATAACACTATATGGCTTCAATTATATGTGGAATCTTAAAAACAATAAATAAACAAGCCCAGATGATTTGGTTCAGTGGTTACCTATGAACCAGGAGGTCAGTTTGATTCCCAGTCAGGGCACATGCCGGGTTGTGGTCTGGATTCCCAGTCAGGGGCATGTGGGAGGCAGCCAATCAATGAGACTCTCTCATCATTGATATTTCTATCTATCGCTCTCCATTTCTCTCTGAAATTAATAAAAATATATTTTTTAAAAAATTTTAAATAAAAAAATAAAAACAAGTGAAAAAAACAAAACAAAAACAGACCCATAGAAATAGAGATCAAACTGATGGATGCCAAAGGAGGTGTTAAGGGATTGGTGGAAAATGGGAAGGAGAATTTAGTCAATAATATTGTGATGGATTTACACAGTGACAGATGATTACTAGACTTAGTGTGGTCATCACATTGTAAGGCATATAATTGTCAAATCAGTATACTGTACATCTAAAATTAATATAATATTGTCTGCCAACTATACTTAAATAAAAATGAGTTTTATAGTTTATTATATTGTCTAATGTCTGTAAGGCCAAGAATGATAATTTTTTTTGGTTAAATCTTTATTGTTCAGATTATTACATTAGTTACTCTTTTTCCCCACCACAACTCCCCTCTACCCAGTTCCCACCCCACCCTCCGCCCTCACTCCCCACCCACTGTCCTCATCCATAGGTGCACAATTATTGTCCAATCTCTTCCCTCACCCCCACACCGCTTACACCCCCCAAGAATAGTCAGCCCATTCCCTTTTTATGTCCCTGATTCTATTACAATCACCAGTTCATACTGTTCATCAGATTATTTATTCACTTGATTTTTAGATTCACTTGTTGATAGATGTGTATTTGTTGTTCATAATTTGTGTCTTTACCTTTTTCTTCTTCTTCCTCTTCTTAAAGGATACCTTTCAGCATTTCATATAATACTGGTTTGGTGGTGATGAAACTCCTTTAGCTTTTTCTTATCTGTGAAGCACTTTATCTGGCCTTCACTTCTGAATGATAGCTTTGCTGGATGAAGTAGTCTTGGTTGTAGGTTCTTGGTATTCATCACTTTGAATATTTCTTGCCACTCCCTTCTGGCCTGCAAAGTTTCTGTTGAGAAATCAGCTGACAGTCGTATGGTTACTCCTTTGTAGGTAACTGATTTTCTTTCTCTTGCTGCTTTTAGGATTCTCTCTTTGTCTTTTGCTCTTGGCATTTTAATTATGATGTGTCTTGGTGTGGTCCTCTTTGTATTCCTTTTGTTTGGGGTTCTCTGCGCTTCCTGGACTTGGAAGTCTATTTTTAAAAAATAAAATGTATTTCTTAACATCTCAATAAAAGAACACCAATCACTCTTCAGTGGGGAAAATGTATGCTTACTTTTATTGCTTTTATGTACACTTAAAATAATTTTTGGATGTTGACAATTCTATTGATATTACATTTTCATAAATGTCAGATTTTCACATCTATGGAAGTGAAGTAAAAATTTAGAGAAACTTATTTCTACTTATAAATCACACTAGTTTTTCATTTGGCTTCAGAAAATTCTTAGTTTCTAAATTGGACTTTTTCTGTTGTAAATTTCTTTTAAAAAGTAACAGTAATTTTAGTGTCGTACCTATAATCTACTCTTTTAAGGGGAAGATGGAGGGATTATAATTTTTTAAAGATATGAAAATATTAATTGCTTAAGATTTTTATGTTCTTATTAAAATAGTTATGGATGTCTCTTGAGAATATACTGCTAAGCAAAATAAGTCAGACAGAAAAAGTCAAGAACCATATGATTTCACTGATATGTGGGATATGAAACTGAAAGCAACAAATGAACAAACAAGACAACTAAACAAAAATTCATAGATACAGACAATAGTATAGTGGTTATTAGATGGACGGTAATGGGTGGAGGAAGTAAAGGGTAAAGGGGACCAAATATGTGATGATGGAAGATTATTTGGCTTTCAGTAGTAAACACAATACAATATACAGATGATGTATCATAAAATTGTACACTTGAAACCTATATAATTTGTTAACCAAAGTCATCCTAACAAATTTAATTTAAAAAGGAAAACATTAATCAAGTGAATATATGAAAATCTCTGATTTCTGTGTCAAAGATACTAGCCCCTGTAATAGAAAATATACTTTTCCCTTATATTAAAGCTATCTAATAGAATTTTCTACAATAATGGAAATAATCTATATCTACACTATGTAATACAGTAGCTACTAGCCACACATGACTATTAGCCATTTGGAATTGAGAGAGAATCCTGTTTTTACATAGTTTTGACTAAAAACTTTATTGAATGGTTTGCTAAACCAAGCACCTTTTAATTTGTGGTTTTTTAATGCCACCAAGAGTTTTTACAAAATATTATATTATGATATCTGACTAAAAAAGGAAATAGAGTTTATGTCCATATCACTAAACATCATTGATTTAATTGAGAGCCATGCTAAGAATATGTTTAATAATTGTAAAGGGTATAGAGGGTTCAAACACTGTCACTTAATGAATTCTAATGAAGAAATGCAAACATTACATTCTGTTCCCAAGAAGTTAACAGAAACTTGTATTGGAAAGACTGTATATGTAGGTCATCAACAAGCATCAGATTAAAACAATCTAACGTCATTATGATTTTCCTTGTAATAGACCAATTCATAGTTACTAATAATACTCTGTTATTTTGCTTAGAAAATATACAATGATTATGATTAGAGGAGGTTCTTGTATAATTTATATTGGCCTCAAATTATTATCTTCATTTGGTTTAATTTTAGTTGGTGCTATTGCTCTATTATTAATGTTTCTCCCTAAAGAATGGCAGAAATTCTTCTCTTTGTCACTTCACCACATCATCTCCACTCTTTGTCATTTAGTGTCAGGCTATATTCCTTTGATTTTAATGATATTTCTAAAAGATCTTAGAAGTGATATGATGTAGTAACAGCTTGAAACCATATGATTTAGTGATGAAGACAGTGGGCTCTGGAGCTAGACTGCCTAGATTAAGTGTACCACCATTTACTAGCTGTATGATCTTTGACATGTTATTTAATCTTTCTGAACCTTACTTTTCTCATCTGTTAAATGTGAATAATAATAGTTCCTACTTCTTGTTGCTGATATTAGCATTAAATGAAAAAGTGCCTTGCATAGCCGTCAATGATAATTGGCTACTATTAACTACTGCCTTTTTTCTCCTTGGTATATTTTTTCAGTTGGGTTGAACAAATGTTACAGTTAGCATATGGCTCCTCCTTTGGAGATGCAGCTGCTAATGAAGGTAAGGATTTTAAAGATTCTCTGGTCTAAAATATTTTTGCAGTTTAAAAAATGCAGAAACATGATTTTAATATAAGTTCAACATTAACACATCTTTTCATATATGGCATCCTATAAAGATTATCAGAAGTTTTGTTATAATGCATTTAATAAATGCAAAAGGATTATTTGTTTTCATATATATTCAAGAATTAATGAATTGTGCCAAAATAGTTTAATTTATAAATTTGGGGTGAAACTTAGATATACGCTACATATTATGTCATCTTTTGGAGACATCATTGATTTGATAAGTTAGGAAACAAGTATTGTATGGGTGCAGTACCCTTTATATGCTAATCACTCACTTATTGACTCACTTCATAATTCAAAGCATGAACAAATTTCTGCCCTATTCATCACAGACTATGTAATCTCAAATATAGTTGCTTATATATCTATATGCTATTTTGTAATTCTTCATACATTAGTTTTACTCTCCTTAATGAAAATTGTCTGACGGGGAAAAAAAAAAATTAGGTGAACCTAACTTACCAAAACTTGAAATTACTCAGTACTTCTTTTAAAAAAAAAGCAATAATTCACTTGATCCCTTCCATTAATAGAAGAACAATTTATCTGAGATCTTGTTTGTTGTGGCGTTCCGGTAGCTCGCCGTGATCGTATAGTGGTTAGTACTCTGCGTTGTGAGATCTTGTTTGTTGTTGTTAATCCTCACCCGAGGATATATTTTCAATTTATTTTTAATTTTATAACTTTTAAAAAATCTTTACTATTGAAAGTATTACAAATGTCCCCTTTCCCCCCCCCAATTGACCCCCCCCCATTCACCACCCTATTGTCTGTATCCATGGGTTTTGCATTATGCATAAAGGTCCTTGGTTGATTACCTCCCACCCACCCACCCTCCCCTGCCTTCCCTCTGAGATTCCGCACTCTGTGGCATGCTTCCATGTCTTTGGATCCACTCCATTCATCAGTTTATTTCCTTGATTAGATTTCACATATGAGTGAGATCATGTGATACTTGTCTTTCTCTGACTGACTTATTTCACTTAGCATGATACTCTCCAGGTTCCTCCACGCAGTCTCAATGGGTAAGAGATTCTTCCATTTTATTGCTTCATAGTATTCCATGGTATACATGTAGAGTTTATTTAGCCACTCATCTATAGATGGGCAATTGGGCTGTTTCTAGATCTTAGCTATTGTAAATTGTGCTGCTATGAACATAAGCGTTCATACATTCTTTGTGATTGGTGTATCAAGTCTCTTAGGATAGATTCCTAGAAGTGGGATCACTGGATCAAATGGCAGTTACATATTTAATTTTTTGAGGAAACTCCATAATGGTTTCCATAATGGCTGCACCAGTCTGCATTCCCACCAACAGTGTACTAGGGTTCCCTTTCCTCCACATCCTTGCCAGCACATGTCCTTTGTTGATGGTAGCCATTCTGACAGGTGTGAGGTGATACCTCATTGTTGTTTTAATTTGCATCTCTCTGATAATCAGTGACTTTGAGCATTTTTTCCTATACCTCTTGGCCAGCTGTATGTCTACTTTGGAGAAGTGTCTATTCAGGACCTTAGCCCATTTTTTAATTGGATTCTTTGTCTTCCATTTGTTAAGTTCTATGAGTTCCTTATATATTTGGGTATTAAACCTTTATCAGATGTATCATTGCCAAATATATTTCTCCCACACAGTGGGCTCCCTTTTCACTTTGCTGATGGTTTCTTTTGCTGTGCAGAAGCTTTTTCTTTTGAAGTAGTCCCATTTGTTTATTTTCCTCTTAGTTTCTTTTGCCCTGGGAGATGTATCTGTAAATATATTGCTACAAAAGATATCTTATATGTTGCTGCTTATGGCTTGTTATAGAATTTTTATGGTTTCCCGGCTTACATTTAAGTATTTTATCCACTTTGAGTATATTCTTGTGTATGGTGTAAGTGGGTGGTTTAATTTTTTTGCATGTATCTGTCCAATTTTCTCCATTTATTGAAGAGACTCTCTTGATTTCAATGTATGCTCTTGCCCTCTTTGTCAAATATTAATTGAACGTAATGATTAGAGTCAATTTCTGGGGTCTCTGTTCTGTTCCATTGATCTATATACCTGTTCTTGTGCCAATACCAGACTGTTTTGATCATGGTGGCTTTGTAGTATAAGTTGAAATATGGGATTCTGATTCCTCCAACTTTTTTTTTCTTTTGCAAGGTTGCTGCAGCTATTCGGGGTCTTTTTTCATTCCATATAAATATTTTGAGTATTTGTTCTAGATCTGTGAAGTATGCTGTTGGTATTTTCATAGGAATTGCATTGAATCTATATATTGCCTTGGGTAGTATGGACATTTTAATGATGTTAATTCTACAAATCCATGCACACGGTATACTCTTCCACTTATTTATATCTTCTATCTTTTTTCAGCTTCCTATAATTTTCTGAGTACAGGTCTTTTGTCTACTTGGTTAAGCTTATTACTAAGTATCTTAAGTTTTTTTCTTGCAATGGTAAATGGGATTGTTTGTTTAGTTTCCCTTTCTGAGAATTCATAATTGGTGTATAAAAAGTCATCAATTTTCAGGTGTTGATTTTGTATCCTACTACATTTCTTAATTTATTTATTAATCTAGTAGTTTTTTGGTGGCATCTTTAGGGTTTTCTATGTACAATATCATGTCATCTGTGAATAATCAGAGTTTTACTTTCACCTTTCCAATTTGGATGCCTTTTATTTCTTCTACTTGTCTAATCGCTATGGCTAGCACTTCCAGTACTATGTCAAACAAAAGTGGTGAGAGTGGGCACCCCTGTCTTATTCCTGTTCTTAGGGAAATGGTTTTAGATTTTGCCCATTGAGTATGATGTTGGCTGTAGGTTTGTCATATAGGCTTTTATTATGTTGAAGTATGATCAGTCTATTCCCACTTTGCTGAGAGTTTTTATCAAGAAAGCATGTTGGATTTGTCAAGTGCTTTTCCTGCATCAATTGATATAATTATGTGATTTTTTGCCTCTCAACTAGTTTATGTGATGTATCACGTTTATTGATTTGCAGCTATTATACCAGCCTTTCATCTCTGGAATAAATTTCACTTGGTCATGGTGTTTGATCTTTTTAATATAATGCTGGATCTGATTTGCTAATATTTTGTTGAGGATTAGGATAATGCTGGCCTCATAAAAGAGCTTGCAAGTGTTCCTTCCTCTTGGATTTTTGAATAGTTTGAGGAGTATAGATGTTAGTTCTTCTTTGAATGTTTGGTAAAACTGTCCTGTGAAGCCATCTGGACCTGGGATTTTGTTTGCTGTGAGATTTTTTTTTGTTTTTTTTTTAATTACTGCTTCAATGTCATCACGTGTTATTGGCCTATTCAGATTTTCTGATTTTTTCTTATTTAGTTTTGTAAGATTGTATTTTTCTAGGAATTGTCCATTTCATGCCCATTGTCCAACTTGTTGGCATATAATTGTTCATAATATTTTCTTACAATCCTTTGTAGTTCTGTGGTGTCAGTGGTTACTTCTCCACTGTTATTTCTGATTTTATTTACTTGGGTCCTTTCTCTTTGCTTCTTGATGAGTCTGACTAATGCTTAATCAATCTTGTGTATTCTTTTAAAGAACCAGCTCTTGGTTTCATTGATTTTTTGTATTATTTTTTATTCCTTATATCATTTACTTCTGCTCTAATCTTTATTATTTCCTTCCTTCTACTTATTCTGGACTTTTCTTGTTGTTCTTTCTCTTTTTAGTTCTTTAAGTTGTAGAGTTAAATAGTTTATTGTTAATTTTTCTTGTTTTTTGAGGTAGGCCTCTAGTGCTACGAACTTCCCTCTCAGGATTGCTTTTGCTGTATCCCAGAGATTTGGGGTTATTGTTTGTTCATTTTCATTTGTTTCTAGGAAGTGCTTTTTTCTTTCTCGATCTCTTTGGTAATGCATTCAATGTTTACCCAGTTAACTGTGATGTGTCCAAAATGGAAACCATCCCCACATGCCACAATATTTGGAATTTAATTTTCAAAATCAGTTTGCAATTAATATTATAAAAATAAATATATTACTCATAATTCAGATGTTCTTGAATATTTTCAGCAGAAAATTCTCACAGAAATGATTTTAAAGTTGGTCAGGGCTGCCAATTAGGGAAAACATTTTTTTTATAGACACATGTGGCATGTAGGGAAGGTCTGCCACTTGCATCTCTTACGGCATGCAATGGGTTAATTACATGCTATTTGGCCTCCATGTTTTTGAATTTTTTGTGTGTTTTTACTGTAGTGGATTTCTAATTTCATTCCACTGTGATCTGAGAAGATTCTTAATATGATTTCAATCTTCCTGAACTTGTAGGGACTTGTTTTGTGTCCTAACATGTGGTCTATGTGTATGCCCTATGGACACTTGAGAAGAATGTATATTCTGCAGCTTTGTGGTTAAATCCTATATAATAAAAGTGTAATATGCAAATCGGCCAAATGGTGGAACAACCAGTCACTATGATGTACAGTGACTACTAGGGGGCAGATGCTCAACACAGGAGCTGTCCACTGGTGCTCAGTGCACTTCCACAGGGGGAATGCCACTCAGCCAGAAGCCAGGCTGGAGGTAAGGAGTGACGGGTTTGGGACTGCGAGAGCCCTGGACTGTGAGGAGGGGATTGGGCCTAAGATGGCAGGCAGACATCCCCTGAAGGGTCCCAGACTATAAGAGGACACAGGCTGGGCTAAGGAACACCCCCCCTCCCAGTGCACAAATCTCATGCACCAGGCCTCTAGTGTTCTATAAATGTCAATTAAATCCATCTGACCTAGTGTGTCCTTTAGAGTCACTGCTTCCTTGTTAATTTTTTGCCTGGAAGATCTATCCAGTGAAGTCAGCAGTGTTTTAAAGTCCCCTGCTATGATTGTATTGTTGTTGATCTCTCCCTTAAAGAAGTTTTAATATATATATATATATATATATATATATATATATATATATATATTCCTATGTTAGGTACATGAACCTTTGTGGTTTCTTGTTGTCCCTTAATTTTGAAGTCTATTTTGTCAGATATGAGTATTGCTACTCCAGCTTTTTTTTCTTTTCCATTTGCATGGAAAAAATTTTCCAACCCCTCACTCTCCTCCTATGTGTGTCTTTGGTTCTAAGGTGGGTCTCTTGTAGAAAGCATATACTTGAGTCATTTTTTGTATCCATTCAGCTACCCTATGACTTTTGATTGGAGCATTTAATCCGTTTACATTTAAGGTTATTATTGATAGGTACTTACTTATTGTCATCTAATTTTGTATGCCTATGTTATTCTCTCTCTCTCTCTCTCTCTCTCTCTCTCTCTCTCTCTCTCTCTCCATTTCTTCTTCTTACAACAGTTTCTTGAGCATTTCTTACAATGATGGTTTGGTGGTGATTAACTCCTTTACCCTTTTTTTTTATCTGGGAAGCTCTTTATTTGACCATCTATTTTGAATGATAGCTTTGTTAGATATAGTAATCTTGGTTTTGGATCCTTGCTTTCCATTACCTTGAGTACTTCATGTCATTCCCTTCTGGCCTGTAGAATTTATTATGAATAATCAGGTGTCAGCCTTATGGGAGCTTCTTGTAAGTAACAGTTTGCATTTATCTTGCTGCCTTTAAGATTCTCTCTTTGTCTTTAATTTTTTGGCATTTTAATTATGATGTGTCTGGGCATGGGCTGGTTTGGGTTCTTCTTGCTTGGGGTTCTCTGTGCCTCTTGAACTTGTGTGACTTTTTCCTTTACCTGGTTAGGGAAGTTTTCTGCCATTATTTCTTCAAACATGTCCTTTTTCCCTTTGTCCCTTTCTGCCTCTTCTGGCCTACCTTCTATTCAAATATTGTTACATTTCACATTTTCCCACAGCTCCCTTAAGTTGTCCAATTTTTTAATTGTTTTTTTTTTCTTTTTGGTTCTCTGCTTGAGTTACTTTTTCAACCCTGTCATCTAATTCACTGATTCGATCTTCAGCTTCCCCTAATCTGCTATGTATTCCTTCCAATATGTTCTTTATTTTTGCTATGTCACTCTTTATTATTATTTTCATAGTTACTACATCTTTTCTCATGCCGTTAAACATCTTTACCATCATTATTATGAACTCTATATCAGATAAATTTCTTATCTCCATTTCATTAATCTCTTCTTCTGGAGAATTCTCTTGTTCTTTCATTTGGGGATTGTTTCTTTGTCTCCTCACTTTGGCAGCCTGTTTGGGTTTGTGACTATGTATAAAGTAGATCTGTTACACCTCTCAATCTCTAATGCAGGACAGTGTCAAACACTATGTCTAATTAGATTAGATAAAGATTCAAAGCCTCCAGAGACCACCTATTCCTACAGTCTCATAGGATTCTGTCTTGAATTGCCCTCAGGCAATTATCACAGGTGTGGGAGTTTTTTCAACAGTGTAGGCCAATTGTTTCTGCCTGGAGGCCAATTGCTATTCTCAGTCACTTAATGGGCCTCAGAAAGTCCGTGCCAGTGGGCAAAGTGTTTTACAGTAAGGTGGGTCAACTGTCTTACCCCTCGGCAAAGCTGCTTGTATAGAAAATGTCTGAATGCGAAACATGACCTCTGAAGCATGAAGGAATGACTCAGCACAGGAAACCAGGGTGTCTGCCTTCTGAGCTCTAATCCCACAGCCCCCAATCCTTGCTTCTGCGCACACAGCTCCAGTCCACTCTGCCCTGCCACTGCCAGAAAACAAGGTCAGTGGCTCCACAGGGAATTTTTTGCATTGCCCTTTAAGAGTGTGCCTGAATTTCCAGCCATCTCTCCCTGGCAGATAGCAACCCTGCTGCTTTTCACAGCCATATGTTGTGTGGGTACCCTTCTCAGTTCCTGTGCTCTCTGCTGGGGGGCCCAGCTTGGGGTTAGACCCAATAATTCTCAATGGCAATCCCCCACAGCTGAGATATCTTTCTGGAACTTCAGTAGCTGTCTGTGGGAACCTGGCCAGTCCTTTCATGCCTCTGCCCCTCCAAGCAGTCTCTATGCAGTCTCCACTTTCCATTCTCTGTTATCACAGTTCTCTCCAATGAGTCTTCTGTTGATTATTCAGGAAGCTTTTCTGTATTTTAGTTGTAATCCCAGTTTGGTTCTGGGAGTGTGTCCATGCAGCATCCAATTGATTTTTAGACAGAGTGGAAAGGAGGCAGAGGGGGAGAGAGAGAGAGAGAGAGAGAGAGAGAGAGAGAGAGAGAGAGAGAGAGAGAGAGATGTGAGAGAGACACATCATCAACTGGTTGCCTCCCACACTTGAACCTGTAACCCAGGTATGTGTCCTTGACCAGAAATCAATCTTGCAACCCTTTAGTGCAAGGGTCGATGCTTTAAACACTGGGAAACACCAGCCAGGACTATCAGGAGATTTTGATGCCAAGGGGTCACAACTTCTTATTATGTAAAGGATTATCAAATATTAATTATTATTATGAATAATAAAAAATATTGCATATAAGCTAACATGGAAAATAAAGAGAAAAATAATAAAGCAAAAAATGGCTTACACAGAAATATTACAAATAAAAATTTACTTGTACACTCATCAAAAAGCAAGTATAAATGTGATACTGAATTACAATATTTACTGAGAAAGAGATGAACTGCAAGTCTATTGCAGAGTTGGAGTATGTTTCTGGGTATGAATAAAGAATATAACTAAGAAAATTACTTTAAATGAGCTTTTCTAATAGCTAATTATCTATTGACATGTTCCATCAACATAGAGCACACACATTCACAAAAATGAAGCATGGTAAAGTACAGTCTTCATACTATACTAACCATTCTATTCATTGTCAAGCTCATTTTCAGTTTGCTTAAGATTGGTAATTAATTGGATGCCTCAGAATGCATATCTGTACAGGTTGTCTAGAAAAATCCTAGATGAAACAATAGCACTAGCCATATAACATGAAATTCTAGACTAGCTGAAAATGGTGGCCACTGGGTAGACTACTATATGCTGGAGAGGAAGGAAGGGCTAAGATGTTTTCTCTATTTGTCATCTTAACTGTGTTCAAAGTATAGCAAATATTTGAAATTATCACATTTGCCAATCTAAAAGTTATTCGTAGGTATACTCTTCAAATCCAAACCCCTATCTTTTCTTACAGAATACAGATGCGTATGTGCTACCATTTATGCAAACTGCATTTTGGCCCTGATGAGAGAGTTTTCTGTCATTTGGTGTATGATCTGCAACCATCCAACTCCTGTAAGTACAGACTATCATCATTTCAACATTGGTAAGTCATAGCCAAATGCAGAAAACTAAAATTTTCAATTGTATGAAAGTGTGTTCATGCCACAGCAGTTTCTGTCTGAAACTCCTTAGTGTGAAAAATAAATACCATTTTCAGAAAAAGAATGAAAGAATCTATAGGGAAAAATAACAAAAGAAGAACGGTAATAATTTACCTCTCACTTTATTTTGCTGAACTAGCTGGCATAATCAAGAATGATGTTAGAGGGGCATTTAACACATGAAGATTTTTCTTTCTTTGAACATTGAGAGGATGGTATCAGCATAAATTGGACTGAATAAATGTAACTTCAAGAAATAAAATTCTCATTCATATGTGTTAAATTAATTTTTAAAATCATCTCTAAATTTTATTAAAAGCTTCAGGTAGGGTTTTACTTATTCCCTTCAGATTTTTAAAGGGCATAAAATAAAAAGTTTAGGAAAAGCTATAGAAAAAAATAAAAATATGCACTAAACATATTTTTTATTTTTATTCTAAACACCACTCTTTTTCATACTTTTTCCCTAGCTTTCATGATATAATCCTTATATAACCAAAACCAAAGAAAGAGTGACTAACGCAACAGCTTCACAAAGGAAACTCCAGGCTAATAGTTATCTATTTCATGCTGCATTTTCAACTGGGAGATAAGATTGGGTCCTCAAAAAATTCTTCACCAATTTTTTCCCTTTTATTATTATATATTGTAGGAGAAAAATATCTGTCAATTCAGTAGCTCTCTATTTTTATTCTATTTGGGGTGACAATTAGGAGAAAGTCCTTGCCTAATTAATTAGATTTTCTTACAGGATGTTCCTATCAAGTGGTAATAAATGGTTGTATTAAAATGTTACATATTAAACTATGTTTATGAAAAATGAAGTTAAACACAATTTTAAAAGACTTATCAGGAATGTAAAGTGGTTGAGCCACTTGAGCAAATCATCTGGCAATTACTCAAATGTTTAAAAATGGAGTTACAATAGGACCCAGTAATGCTACTCTGAGGGATATGCACAAGAAAAATGAAAACTTATGTATATACAAGAACTTGCTTACGAAAGTTCACAGCAACATTATTCCTATGAACCAAAGAGTAAAAACAATCCAAATGTCCACCAACTTATGAGTGAATAAAAAAAATGGCATATCCACACATTGGAATATTATTTGACCATAAAATGGAATGAAGTATTGATACATGTTATAATATGAATGAACCTTGAAAGCAGCCAGACACAAAAAGCTGTATATTACATGATTCTCCATATAGGAAATTAACAGAACAGGCAAATCCAGACAAAAAGTAGATTAATGGTTGCCAGACAGGTCAATCAATAACAATTATCTGGGAATGAGCTCTTTGGAGGAGATCCAAGCCCATTCTGCCTCTTCCAATGTCTGTCAGGCCCCTGAATTTTACTGTGACTGCAGGCCGTTGATTTTCAAGGCCTCTGTCAATCTGAAGAGGAGGGACATGGGAACAGGACAAATTAAAATTCAATAAACCTTGATGCTCTCTCTAAGATTCAGCTGAGTAAATGATCCCCAAATTACTGCAAAACTTTAGTTAATTTCTAGAGTTCTGAAAAAGTTGATTCTGATATTTTTCACCAGTTTTGTTGTTGTTTTTATGGAGAAGAAAATGTTCATACATTTTTACTCTGCCATTTTTTTTTTAATTTTTTTTTTGCTGGTGCCACAGGGTTTCTTTGGATGTGATGAAAATCTTCTGGAATTAGTTAATGGTGATGGTTGTGCAACTCTGTGAATATACTAAAGAACACCACATTGTACAGTTTAGAGGGTGATTATACTATGTGAATGTTTTAATATGTTTTATTATTGTATAGATACTAGAGGCCCAGTGCATGAAATTCATGCACAGGTGCAGTCCCTAGGCCTGGCCTGAGATCAAAGTGTGAGTGTCTGGTGTGGAAGGGCAGGTCCCAGCTGACCTCTAGGCGGTAAGAAGCACCTGGGTCCCAGAGCCCCCATGTGCTCCCCTGAGTCACAGCCTGAGTCACAGCGCCTGAGTCCCCACATGGAGATGCAGTGAGCAAAGCCATAGGCGGCAGGCTGGGGCACAGCATGAGCCTCTGGGCTGCTCAGTGGCACAGAAGCCGGGCTGGCAGTATGCTCTCTCCTGGCCAGCCTCGCAGAATAGCTCCTGCATAAAACCACAGGGAGCCGACCAGTCCCTAGCCGGCTCATCCGGAAGATGCCATGTGGGTGTGGGGCAGGCTCCTCACAGGCGCCTGGCACCTGAGTGAGTTGGTGGGGGCTTTCCTGGCACGCAAGCCCCGGTGTCCCAGAAGACGGTAGCAGGGGGAGTGAGAGCGAGCTCAGCTGGAACCTTGCATTCTCACCATACCTGGTCACCCGAGCCCCCAGGTAGCCAGCGAGAGGTCACAGCCCCCTGCCCAGATGCTGTGGGAGGTTGGTTGCCACCACCCATCCCCAGTTCCCTGTCCCAGCCCAGGGCCCAGCCCTGATTGGGCAATCAGGACCTGCTGGCCACTTGTTGCCATCTGCAGGGCAATTGGTCCGGGCCAGGCCCCCCACCTGGCTCCCTCAGTGCCTGGGAGCCAGGTGGAAGCCCCGCCCCCCCGCCACTGCCACTGGTCGCCGGGGTGATCAGCAGGTTGATCACCCCCCCCCCACCCCCAGCTCGCATGCGCCTTGGCCTGGTGCCAGCCCGCTCACATGTTCCACCATCCCCTGCAGTCCTGCTCTCGTCAGGGCCCATCAAGGCCAGTAGCACCTCCACTGACGTCCACTACCAGCGCAGCAACACTGATGCCCACCATGGTCAGCACCACCCTCTGGTGGTCAGTGCACATCATAGCAAGTGGTCGAACTCCCGGTTGAATGACCACCTGAGGGGACAATTTGCATATTAAGCTTTTATTACATAGGATGGTAACACCAACAGGTAATGATGACTGCCCTAAAACATATTTTGTTATACTCACAGATCTCAAGAGGAAGGGGGAATGCCTTGTGTGCACAGGATTGGTCAGGAGGCAAATGGAGTGAGAATTTGAGGACAAGTACATTTATTATTGTTTCTGTGGGAAGAAACAGATAAGGCAGGTTTAGGATGAGATAGATTGTTTAATTTCAGTGGACTCTATACCATAGGGGTTGTACCTGGTTGTCTGGTACCTGGCTCTGGAGTGATTAGATCAGGTGGATAATGGTCTGAAGTGTGAGAGTCCAATAAGGAAAGTGGTTGAGGATATGGGCTCTAGATTGGTTTGTTTGCACTTTACAAATGCACTCACAAGCAAGTTATTTTCTATCTCTAGGGTCAGGCAGGTCTCTGATATCATAGCATCAGAATACAGAAAATATAATGCATGGTTAATGCAATTGGTCCTATGATGTTTTGACATCATATCCTTAGTGAAAACTGGAGGCTGGGGGATAGAATAAGGAACTAGAGAGTGGATAGTCCACTATCCAGGAGGTCCAGGGGTTTATTAATATGAGGTAGTTGCCTTCATTAATTTTTATAATGGCACAGGTAGTAATAACCTCTACAATATTTCACTTTAGCTATGAAAGTTGCAGGAGTATATGTTGTGGCTGAGAGTAGAAAGTATACCAGAATTATGGATAAGCAGACTATGCTCAAGATAATTAATAGAATCCCTAATATCACAGGAATAAAATCAATAACTATCCTGTGTCAAACTTGTTATTACCTTATGAGAGGCAATCCATGAGCATCACAGGGGCATGGATTTTAGTGTCTAGGGTAAAGGTTTTTATCTGGTACAGGAGGCAAAGTCATATCTAATAGTGAAGCTTTGTCCTCTGAAGTGATGTTATCTCAAGCAGCAAGCTCTTGACTTAGGGTGATGTTATCTTAAATGTATAACTGGGGTATCCTTTTCAAGTAAATACCAATTTTGGTTAATATGTGCCTCATTTTGTGGATTTATTGTATTATATTAAGACTGAGTTGTTTATGTAATTTGAAGGCAACATTGGTCCTGGGAACTTAACTAATATATAAATTATATATATATATAATATTTTAAGTAAAAAAGTTTGGGGGTGTACAGTTAGCAAAATTGATGATGGCATATGTGATACCAGGAGCCCAACTGGCATAGTTACAGCATGAATTAAGGATGGCCAAATCAACAATTTCCAATAGTCCAAGGTTTTGCCCAGATTTATGATGGCAGGAGTTCTACTGCAAATAGGTTTTCAATCATATAGCCTTATTGGGTGTATGTTGTTAATTGGATGTGAGGTGGTTTCCCAATTAAATTTTCTGTAGCTGAAGTTGGAGCTCCATCATTAGCCTGTAGGCAGGCCCTCTCATGTGGCTAATTATTATGGGCCCTTTGCCTCAGTTGTTGGTTTGATTGATAGACAACCCAGTGAGGTGTGTGGGTCCCATATCAAAAGAGATCTGTGTGACAGTATACACACAGACAACAGTGTGGAGAAGGCCAGGGGATGGAGGATGGGGAAGGGTGAAGGTGGGCAAAGGTGGGGGGAAATGGGGGACATCTGTAATAGTGTCAACAAGAGAAAATGTGAGAATGACTAACTAATGGAGTGTCATATTGTGCAGCTACCTAAAATGACAAGCAATAGCAGCAAAAATCTGGAGGGTGATTTATAGTTTACTAAGAATTGCACCTCACCCATGTCTGACACAGAATTATATGGACTTTGTTGCCACAATGAAATGTGAAAATGACACATTAGCAAAAATCTCCCTGATGAGTCCGAAATATGAGATGGTGGACTAACAAGTTTTTATGGAAAGGTTTGAGGAGAGTACACATCTTAAGAACAATACTATAAAGAACTGGTAATTCTGTGAGGCCTGCAGGGCTTGGTTAGCTCTGTTTGTGTAAATAACTGGGCTAGTTTCACATATGGCATTTCAATTCACTTCCTCTCTCTAATTTTTTTTTTTGGAGAAAATACTTTAGAGATATTCTCTTTAATAATAATTCACAAGTCTTGCTATTGAGTGAAACCTCAGTTTGTGTACAGTGTGGTTTTATTAATGCTCCTAACATCAAGAAAAAAAGGACAGGATTCCCTAGGCTATTTTCCTGATTGCAATAGTGTTTTAAAGAAAGGATAAGGAAGAAAAGGGAGAAAACTCCCTCTACCCTGAGAGAAGTTGGGCCAAATAGTTAATGATCTATGAAAACAATGAAGTGTGGACACTTTAAACCTTGGCATTATCTTCTTCCTTTAGTTGTTCCTATATAAACTTTGTTTTGCAGTTTGTGACTATCTCAAAAGTAAATTCTCTGCAGACTCTGAATCTTTGCTGAGTGATTCTGCACTGCTATGCGTGAACTTCTGCCGGGAGCCAGTCCATCCTTGCTGTTTCAAGGGACCTGGCATATATGGCATACTATTCTTAATATGTTTGCTCACCTTCTTGGCACTATGTGTTTTAACCAAGGTCTCTGAGAAAGGTTGTTTCCCCAGGTAGGGATTTTCCCCTGAAGTTAGGGAGGGAATAAAACCTCTTAACTAAGTGCCAGGCGGGTAATTAATCACTTTAACTATGAACAATCATGCTTAAGCTACATAATCTTTACTCCCTGGAATGGAGATAAGAAACGCCCTAACCTTTGGAATAGAGATTGATAGGATTGAATCAACTGGTATAAATACAGATGTAACAAGACAGCAAGACACAGAACTTAGAAGACAGAACCAAGAGGCACAGAACCTAGACCAGAACCTACACAGAACCTAGAGACAGAACATGGCAAAAGATCCTGGACAGAAACTGGCCTCAGAACCTAGAGACAGAACTTAGCGAGAGAACATGGCAGAAGATCCTGGACTGAACCTGACTACAGAAATTGGCAAGAGAACCTGACTAGAACCTGGTGACAGAACCTGGCTGGAGAACCTGGAGAACCTAGCAAGAGAACATGGACACAGAACCTGGCTGGAGATCCTAAGCAGAACCTCTCTGGAGATCCAGACCAGAACTTGGCTGGAGATCCTGGCTGGAGATCCTGGCTAGGCTGCTGATCAACTGAACACTGTCTCCATGTCCTTCCTTCTTCACCGACTCCGTCTACACCTTTGGGAACCCCTGGACCTGCTGGGGTTGGAACCTGGCTGGAGATCCTAAGCAGAACCTCTCTGGAGATCCAGACCAGAACTTGGCTGGAGATCCTGGCTGGAGATCCTGGCTAGGCTGCTGATCAACTGAACACTGTCTCCGTGTCCTTCCTTCTTCGCCAACTCTGTCTACGCCTTTGGGAACCCCTGGACCTGCAAGTGCGTACTACAATGAGAGGATTATTAAAAGGATGTATTTCACAAACCACCCATATCATGCCTTTTCCTGAAATATTACTTTCAATAGTAAAAGCCTGCTTCTGCAGATGACAGGGGGTACCTCTGGAGGAAAGGGCAGCCCACAACACTGTTAGAGCTTCTCCAAGCCAGCTCTCAATAAACATTCTCATGTAAAAAAAAAAAAAGGAAAGTTTTGTTTTCTAAGTTTGTATGAAGCGTAAGTCAGTCAAGAGGACTTGAATTAAGAGATATTAAACTTGGTCAAGATAGGCCTATTTACAGATTCACTTCCTGGATTGGCATTTGAAAAGTTATTTGAGAAGTCCATTATATCTTTCAATTAAACCCCTGTCAGAGAAATTGACTTTCTATTGAATGCATTTTACAAGAGTTTATTTTTATTTAATTTGAGAAAGAAATGTGTGCCTTGGTTATCATAACTAATGTCTGTAACTCCAGAAGGAATATGCATCATTGCAAGGCCTGAGTATGTGTAGAGATGTGTGAGTGTTATTTACATTTTAGGTATTTGTAAAAAAAGAGAGAGAGAGACTCACAGAGCTTCTTATACTGAAGAGGAAACTCTAAGACTATGGTACAATTGATTATAATAAATGAGATTATATAACCATGTGTTGACTAGGGGGTACAGTGCTGCAACAGACGGCAGGCTGCAAGATAGTGTGTGAGTGAGAGAGCTAAAGGAGAGTGCATGGATGTGCAGGGAGTGTCTGTATTTGTGACTGAAGGACAGTTATATTCCACAGGACTGTTGGGGACTGGTGGGAAGGCTCCCCTGGCTGGGCAGACTCTACTACTGCTGAAATCATTCCCAGAGCTGCTGATTCTGATGCAGAGACCGCACCATCTTAAGAGGGAGAGCAGCTGTGATCAGAAGCCCAGCCTTACCTTCAACAGGGGAGACCTCAGATACCTCCCAGGACCCTACAGTCACAGCGCCCAGGGACCAGCTGCCTCAGCTGCAAACCCACAAACACTGAGACTCCAGCCTCCCTGACTGCAGGCACATAAAAAGTGTATTCAGGGGGAGACAAGGTGGTGGCCGAATACATGGATGGGTCCTGTGCCTTCTCACAGAGCAGATAGAAGGAACAGCTGAATTGAATAACCTCCACCCGGAATTGGCAAATTAAACACAGCTGGTGAGGGAATCTGTGGACGAAAAGGTCAGAGATTGCCTTAAGAGAGAAAATGCAGGAGAGAGAGAGAGAGAGAGAGCTTCATAACCAGACACGCTGAGAGGAGCGAACATGGGGAGACAAAGTAACAGCCCCCATATGGAAGAAAAGGGAGAATTACTGGAAAAATGAGTAAATGAAATAGAGGCAAGCAATATGTCAGAGAAAGAATTCAGAGCAGTGGTCATTAAGAGGCTGAAAAGGATGGAAGACAAATTCAACAATATGGAGGGAGACAAGATGGCGGCAGAATAAGTGGATGCATGCCAAGGCTTGTCCCAGAGCAAACAGAATGAGCAGCTGAAACAAATAACATCTACCCAGAATTGGCGAAGGAGACTCAGCTGGTGAGAAAGTTTGCAGCCAGGAAGGGCAGAATTCCCCTGGAAAGGAGCAGCAGCTGTGTAAGCAGCCCACTCCTCCATCCGAGGAGCAGCAACCACGCAAGCAGCCCGACCTGTCCAAGGAGCAGAAGCCGCATGAGCAGTCTGCGTACATCTGAGGAGTGGCAGCTCTGCGCAGTGCTCCCCCATCTGAGATGCAGCAACTGAGCACAGCCTGCACCCTGCACCAGTCCGAGGAGCAGCAGCTGTGCAAGCATCTTGCCCTCATCCAAGCAGCAGCAGCCACATGAGCAGCCTTCCCAATCCAAGGAGCAGCAGTTCTGCGAGCAGCCCGTCCCCATTTGAGGAGCAGCAGCAGCCCACCCTGGTCCGAGGAGCAGCAGCCACACAAGCAGACCACCCACATCCAATGAGTGGCAGCCTTGCACAGAACACACCAGTCCGAGGAGCAGAGCCATGCACAGCCTGCACCTGTCCAATGAGCAGCAGCAGCCGGGTGAGTGACCCTTCTCGATCCGAGGAAGAGCAGCCAAGCATGCAGCTCACTCCCATCTGAAGAGCAGCAGCTGCTCAAGCAGCCCACCCCGGTCCGAGGAGCAGCAGCCTTGCAATCAACCTGTGCATGTCCAAGGAGCAGTAGCCCCACAAGCAGCCCACCACGTCAGAGGAACAACAGTAGCGTGCAGCCATCCCCCATCCAAGGAAGAGCAGCCACATGAGCAGTCCACCCCAGTTCAAAAAGTAGCAGCTGTGTGGGTAGCCTGCCCCCATCCAAGGAACAGCAGCCTCGTGAAGAACACTCCCTCTGTCTGAGGAACAGCAGCTGTGTGAGAAGTCTCCCCCCACAAGTCAGAGGAGCCACCTTGGCTGTGAACAGCACCCACCAGAGGAGCTGCTGCCAACTGAGGAGCAGCTGCTACCACAACCGCCGGAGGAGCAACCGCAGCCCGAGGAGCCACTGCCACCCAAGGAGCAGCCCCTGAATGACTCAACATCTAGATCTGTCAGTGAGATCAAACATGGGTAGACAAAGAAACAAACCCCCAAAGGAAAGAAAAGCAGGACTCGTCAGAAAAGTAGCTAAGTGAAACAGAGGCATGCATCATTTCAGAAAAAGAATTCAAAATAAGGATCTTAGAGTGCATAAAGTAGATGGAGGAAAAAATCAACAACTTCTGCAAGAATCAAGAAGAAATGGATGAAAAAATCAATAACTGATGTAATAATCAAGAAGAAATGAAGAGTGATATAGCTGAAATAAACAAAATGGAAAGTTTCAACAGTAGACTAGGAGAAGCGGAGGACCGAATTAGCAAAATAAAAGACAGGGAAGCAAAACAAACCCAAACTGAATTTCAATTGGAGAAAAAAATTAAAAGACAGGAGGAGAGTCTAAGAGAGCTACGGGACACCATGAAACGAAGCAATGTACGAATAATAGGGGTGTCAGAACAACAGGAAGAGGAACAAGGGTTAGAAAACCTATTTGAGGAAATAATGTCAGAAAACTTCCCTGAGGTGGGGAAGAAAAACGTCACACAAGCACAGAGAGTCCCAAACAAGGTGAACCCGAAAAGACCCACACCAAGACACATCATAATTACCATGGCAAATGTTCAGGACAAACCAAGAATCTTAAAGGCTGCAAGAGAGAGATGGAAAGTTACATACAAGGGATCTCCCATTACATTATCAAATGATTTCTCAACAGAAACACATCAGGCAAGAAAATAATGGAAGGAAATTTACAAAGTGATGCAAAGCAAAGGACTGAATCCAAGAATATTCTATCCAGCAAGGCTATCATTCAAAATTGAAGGGGAAATAAGAAGCTTCAGAGACAAAAAATGGCTAAGGGAGTTTATCACCACCAAGCCAGCAATGCAAGAAATGCTAAAGGGACTGGTGTAAAAAGAAGAAATAAAAAGTTAAGAAAACAAGCACAAAAAATAGAAATGGCTACAAACAAGTACCTATCAATAATAACTTTAAACATAAATGGAGTAAATTCTCCAATAAAAAGACATAGAGTGGCAGAATGCATAAAGAAACATGACCCATATATTTGCTGTCTACAAGAGACCCACCTCATAATAAGGGACTCACATAGACTGAAAGTGAAGGGATGGGAAAATATCTTCCAGGCAAATGAAAATAAGAAAAAAGCTGGGGTAGCAATACTTACATCAGACAAAATAGACCTCAAAGTGAAGGCCATAACAAGAGATACAGAAGGCCACTTCATAATAATAAAGAGATTGATACAACAAGAGGATATAACCCTGAGAAACATATATGCACCCAATGCAGGAGCACTCAAATACATAAAAAAGAAACTCCTGGACGATATCAAGGGAGAGATTGACAACAATATAATCATAGTAGGGGACTTTAATACACCACTGACATCCTCTAGACAAAAATCAACAAAGAAACAGCAATCCTAAATGACTTACTAGATCAGATGGAATTAATAGACATCTTCTGAATATTTCACCCCAAAGCCATGGAATATACGGTCTTCTCAAGTGCACATGGGACATTTTCAAAAATAGACCATATATTGGGTCACAAGCAAAGTCTCCCCAAGTTCAAGAAGATTCAGATCATACCAAGCATCTTCGCAGACCACAATGGCATAATATTAGAAATAAACCACAATAAAAACAACCCCAAACACTCAAACACTTGGAAGCTGAACAGCATGTTATTAAATATTTATTGGGTTACCATTGAGATGAAAGAAAAATTAAAAACATCCTGGAAACTAATGACAATGAAAACACAACAATCCAAAACCTATGGGACACAATGAAAGCAGTTCTGAGAGGGAAGCTTATAGCTCTAAAATGGTAGTAAATCATCTTATTCTACAACTCAAAGAATTAGAAAGAGAGCAATAAGAAAAGCCCAGAGTGAGCAGAAAGGAGGTAATAAAGATTAGAGCAGAAATAAATGACATAGAGACCAAAAATACAATACATAAAATCAGTGAAACCAATAGCTGGTACTTTGAAAGTATAAAAAAGATTGATGAACCTCTAGCCAGGCTCACCAAGAAGCAAAGAGAGAGGACCCAAATAAACAAAATCAGAGATGATAGAGGCAAAATAACAACAGACCTCACAGAAATACAAATGATTGTTAAAAAATACTATGAACAACTCTACTCCAACAAACTAGACAACCTGGAGGAAATGAACATATTCCTAGAAAAATACAACATTCCAAAACTCAATCAGAAAGAATCTAAAAATCTCAATAGGCCAATAACTATGGAAGAAATTGAAGCAGTCATCAAAAAGCTTCCAGCAAACAAAAGCCCAGGGCCAGACGGCTTCACAGGGGAGTTTTACCAAACATTCAAGGAAGAATGAAAACCTATCCTCCTCAGACTACTACAAAAAATTCAAGAGGAAGGAACACTTCCAAGCTCATTCTATGAAGCCAGCATCACCCTAGTACCAAAACGAGATAAAGACAACACAATGAAAGAGAATTACAGGCAAATATCCCTCATGAACATAGATGCCAAAATCTTAGCAAATAGGATCCAGCAGTACATCAGAAAGATCATACACCATGACCAAGTAGGATTTATCCCAGAGGTACAAGGATGGTACAGTATCCGCAAATCAATAAACGTGATACATCACATAAACAAATTGAAAGAAAAAAATCACATAGTCATATCAGTTGATGCAGAAAAAGCATTTGACAAAATTCAACACCCATTTTTGATAAAAACTCTCAGCAAGGTGGGAATAGAAGGATCATACCTCAACATAATAAAAGCCATATATGACAAACCCACAGCCAACATCATACTCAATGGGAAAAAACTAAAACCATTTCCCTTAAGAACAGAAACAGGACAGGGATGCCCACTCTCACCACTCCTATTCGACATAGTACTGGAAGTGCTAGCCATTGCAATCAGACAAGAAGAAGAAATAAAAGACAGTCAAATTGGAAAAGAATTAAAACTGTCCTTATTCGCAGATTACATGATACTATACATAGAAAACCTCAAAGACTCAATAAAAAATAACTAATAACTAATAGGCCTAATAAATGAATTCAGTAATATAGCCGGGTACAAAGTTAACATCCAGAAATCTATGGCCTTTTTATACCCAATAATGAACTCACAGACAGCGAAATTTTAAAAAAATCCCATTTTCCGTTCCACCAAAAAAATTAAGATACCTAGGAATAAACTTAACTAAGGAGAAAAAAGACCTGTACTCGGAAAACTAGAGGACATTGAAAAAGGAGATAGAGGAAGACATAAACAAATGGAAGAACATACCATGTCCATTGATTGGTAGAAGCAACATCATTAAAATCTCCATACTACCCAAAGCAATCTACAGATTCAATGCAATTCCCATAAAAATACCAATGGCATATTTCAAATATCTAGAACAAACTCTCCAAACATTAACCTGGAAAGAAAAAAGACCCTGAATAGCCACAGCAATATTAAGAAAGAAGAACAAATTTGGAAGATATAAAGCTATATTACCAAGCCACTGTTCTCAAAATTGTCTGATACTGGCACAAGAACAGACTTATAGACCAATGAAACAGAACAGAGAACTCAGAAATTGACCCAAGCCATTAAGCTCAATTAAAATTTGACAAAGGAGGCAAGAGCATACAATGGAGTCAAGACAGTCTCTTAAATAAATGGTGCTGGGAAATTTGGTCAGATACATGCAAAAGAATGAAACTGGATCACCAACCTACACCATACTCAAAAACAAACTCAAAATGGCTAAAGGACTTAAATGTAAGATTGGAAACCATAAAAATCTTACAATACTCCATAGGCAGCAAAATAGCAGACATATCTCATAGCAATATCTTTACAGACACAGCTCCTAGGGTAATGGAGACTATGGAGAAAATAAACAAATGGGACTACATAAAAATAAAAAGCTTCTGCACAGCAAAAGAAACCATCAACAAAACAAGAAAGCCTACTGCATGGGAGAACATATTTGCCAATGCTATTTCAGATAAGGGTTTAACCTCCAAAATTTACAGAGGACTCATACAATTTAATAAAAGGAAGATAAATGATCCAATCAAAAAATGAGCAAAGGACCTAAATAGACACTTTTTTGAAAGAGGACATATAGAAGGCCAAGAGACATATGAAATCATGCTCAAAGTCACTAATTATCTTAGAGATGCAAATCAAAAGAACAATGAAGTACCATCTCACACCTGTCCGAATGGCTATCATCAGTAAATCAACAAACGTGCTGGTGAGGATGTGGAGAAAAGGAACCCTCAGGAACTGCTGGTGGTAATGCAGACTGGTGCAGCCACTGTGAAGAACAGTATGGAGTTTCCTCAAAAAACTAAAAATGGAACTCCCATTTGACTCAGTAATCCCACTTCTAAGACTATAACCCAAGAAACCAGAAACACCAATCAGAAAGGATATATGCACTCCTATGTTCATAGCAGCACAATTTACAATAGCTAAGGTTTGGAAACAGCCTAAGTACCCATCAGCAGATGAGTGGATTAAAAAGCCATTGTACATCTACACAATGGAATACTACACTTCTGTAAAAAAGAAGGAACTTTTACCATTTGCAACAGCATGGATAGAACTGGAGAGCATTATGCTAACTGAAATAAGCCAGTTAGAGAAAGATAAATATCACATGATCTCACTCATATTGGGATATAATGATCAACATATTTTGATGAACAAAAATAGATCCAGAGACAAATGGCAGGGATGGTGGGGTGGGGGTTAGAGAGCAACCAAGGGACTTGTATGCATATATATTAGCATAACCAATGGACACAGACACTGGGGAAGTGGGGGCTTGCCTGGGGTGGGAATGGCTGAGGGCGAGGTCAATCCGGGAAAAAAGAGACATATGTAAAACATTAGACAATAAAAAAAGGTATTTGATTAACCTCTTCCCACCCACCAACCCATCCCCACCTTCCCTCTATGATTCATCGGTCTGTTGTATGCTTCTATGTCTCTGGATCTATTTTGTTTTTTAGTTTATTTTGTTCATTAGATTCCAAATATGAGTATGGTCATGTGATACTTGTCTTTCAATGACTAGGTTATTTATTTTGCTTAACATAATACTCTCTAGATCCCACCATACTGTCTTAAAGGGTAAGAGATCCTTCTTTTTACTTCTGCATAGTATTTCCCGGTGTAAATGTACCACAGCTTTCACATCCACTCAGGCACTTAGGTTGTTTCCAGACTTTAGCTATTATAAATTGTTCTTCTATGAACATAAGGGTGTAAACTTTATTTCTCTTTGGTGTTTCTGGTTTATTAGGATATATTCTGAAAAGTAGGATCACTGAGACAAATGGCAGTTCCATTTTTAATTTTTTTGAGGAAAACCCACACTGTTTTCTATAGTGGCTGCATCAGTCAACATGCCCACCAGCAGTGTACTAGGGTTCCCTTTTCTCCACATCCTCACCAGCACTTGTGGTTTATTGATTTCTTGATAGTAGCCATTCTAACAGGTATGAGGTGATGGGTACTTCATTGTTGTTTTAATTTGCATCTCTTAGATGATTAGTGACTTTGAGCACTTTTTCCTATGTCTCTTGGCCATCTGTAGGAACACTTTGGAGAACTCTCTATTTAGGTCATTTGCCCATTTTCACTTTGGATTATTTGTCTTCCTTTTGTTAGATTGTATGAATTCTTTATATAGTTTATATATTAACCATTTATCAAATGAATCATTGGCATGTTCTCCCATATAGTGATTTCCCTTTTCATTGTGTTGATGGTTTTTTTGCTGTGCAGAAACTTTTCATTTTTATGTACTCCTGGTTATAGATGTATTGGCAAATATATTTCAAAGAGAGATGTCTGAGATTTTTCTACCTATGGTTCCTTCTAGGATTTTTAGGGTTTCCTGACTTACATTTAAATCTTTTATCCATGTTGAGTTTATTCTTTTGTATGGTGTAAGTTAGTGGTCTAGTTTCATTTTTTGCATGTATCTGTCCAATTTTCCCAGCACCATTTATTTTATTTTATTTTAAAACCAAACCTTTTTATTTTTTTTCTTTTCTTCCAAATATATTTCATTGATTTTTCACAGAGAGGAAGGGAGAGAGACAGAGAGTCAGAAACATCGATGAGAGAGAAACATCGATCAGCCACCTACATGCCCTTGACCGGAATCGAACCTGGGACCCCTCAGTCCACAGGCCGACGCTCCATCCACTGAGCCAAACCAGCTTTGGCATAAAACCAAACCTTTTTATTTTATTATGCAAAAAATAAAACAAAAGGAAACCAGTTGAAATTTCTCACAAATCACAATTGGTTACATTTTCCCATATTATGTGAAGGAACTCTGTAGCCTGCTTAAGGAAATATTTGTCTTTCAGATTCAGGATCTTATTTCATGGCTAGAAATGTTGCTAAAGTAAAGTATAGTTAGAAGTCCATGCCTTAGATGTGGTTAAACACACAATAGATTATAGTTCTAGGAAGTGATATTTTAACAAAATGGGGCTTTGATTATTGAGAATTTGGTTACTTCTACTCCTTAAGAATTCTGTTAGTTTAATATTTCTACTTTAAAATACATGTATTTTATATATATCTATAGTTTATCATATATTTATTTATTGACAAAAACAAATTATTTTTCCTTTTCCAGCTGTCTATTTGTAGCCAGTGAGAAAACAGGATGTGTTGATGATTCTTAGTTACTGTTCCAATTTTAATCTGCCTGTTGCTGAAAGATTTGGGAGTTGATGGCAAATACGTAGTAAGCAGTTACTATGTATTTCACATGGTGATTATGATGAGTGTGTAAAAATAGGAGCCCATGGAGGAATCCACTGACTTCTGCTGACAAAGATGTTTTGAAGTTCAGCTGCTCTGAAAGACCCTGGAATCATAAACAATATTAGAGTTCTACACATTTCTATTCTTTATTTCTTTTTTATATAAATCTTTATTGTTGAATGTATTACATATGTCCCTTTTTTCCTCCATTGCCCCCTCCAACCCCCTGCCCCCTGCAAGCCTTCACCACCATAATGTCTGTGGGTTATGTATATAGGCATATGAGTTCAATGGTTGATCTCTTCCCACCCTTCCACCCTCCCCTGCCTTCCCTCTGAGGTTTGACACTCTGTTCAATGTTTCTATCACTCTGGGTCTATTTTTGTTTATCAGTTGTTCATTAGATTCCACATATGAGCGAGATCATATGATACTTATCTTTCTCTGACTGGCTTATTTCACTTGGAATAATGCTCTCTAGGTCCATAGGTGCTGCTACAATTGGTAAGAATTCCTTCCTTTTTATAGCAGCATAGTATTCCATTGTGTAGATGTGCCACAGTTCTTTAATCCAGTCATCTGCTAATGGGCACTTAAGCTGTTTCTAAATCTTAGCTATTGTAAATTGTGCTGCTATAAACATAGAAGTGCATTATAGTCTTTCTGATGGGTGTTTCTGAGTTCTTGGAATATATTCCTAGAAGTGGGATCATTGGGCCAAATGGTAGTTCCATTTTTAATTGTTTTAGGAAATTCCATACTATTTTCCACAGAAGATGCACTAGTTTTCATTCCCATCAGCAGTATATGAGGTTTCCCTTTTCTCCACATGCTTGCCAACACTTGGTTGTTGATTTGTTGATGGTAGCCATTCTAACAGGTGTGAGGTGATACCTCATTGTCATTTTGACTTGCATCTCTCAGATGATCAGTGACTTTGAGCACTTTTTCATATGCCATTTGGCCTTCTGTATGTCCATTTTGGAGAAGTGTCTATTTAGGAACTTTGCCCATTTTTAATTGGATTGTTTATCTTCATTTTGTTAAGTTGTATGAGTTCCTTGTAGATTTTGGAGGTTAACCCCTAATCAGATGTATCATTACCAAATATGGTCTCCCATGGGATGGGCACTCTTGTTATTTTATTGATGGTTTCTTTTTTTGTGCAGGAAGTTTTTATTTTGATGTAGTCCCATTTGTTTATTTCCTCCTTAGTTTCCTTTGCCTTAGGACAGTGGTCAGCAAACTGCGGCTCGCGAGCCACATGCGGCTCTTTGGCCCCTTGAGTATGGTTCTTCCACAAAATACCACTGCAGACGCGCATGTACAGTGCGATTGAAACTTTGTGGCCCATGCGCAGAAGTTGGTATTTTGTGGAAGAGCCACACTCAAGGGAACAAAGAGCCACATGTGGCTCGCGAGCCGCAGTTTGCCAACCACTGCCTTAGGAGATGTATCATTAAACATATTGCTATGAGAAATGTCTGAGATTTTGCTGCCAATGGTTTCTTCTAGGATTTTTATGGTTTCACATCTTAAATTTATGTCTTTTATTCATTTTTAGTTTATTTTTGTATATGGTGTAAGTACATGGTCTAATTTCATTATTTTTGCATGTATCTGTCCAATTTTCCCAACACCATTTATTGAAGAGACTGTCTTTGCTCAATTGTATGCTCTTGCCTCCTTTCTCAAATATTAATTGAGCATAACGACTTGTGTTAATTTCTGGGTTCTCTGTTCTATTCCATTGGTCTATATGCCTATTCTTGTGCCAGTACCAGACAGATTTGAGAACAGTGGCTTTGTAATATAACTTGAAATCTGGTATTCTGATTCCTCCAATTTTGTTTTTCTTTCTCAAGTTTGCTGTAGCTATTTGGTCTCTTTTTCCATTCCATATAAATTTTTGGAGTGTTTGTTCTAGCTCTATGAAATATGTTGTTGGTATTTTAATAGGGATTGCATTAAGTCTGTAGATTGCTTTTGGGTAATATGGACATTTTAATGATGTTGCTTCTACCAATCCATGAACATGGCATATTCTTCCATTTGTGTATATCTTCCTCTATCTCTTTTTTCAATATCTTGTAGTGTTCCAAGTATAGGACTTTTCCCTCCTTGGTTAACTTTATTCTAAGTAGCTAAATTTTTTTGGTGCAATTTTAAATGGGGTTGGTTGTTTGGTTTCCTTTTATGAGAGTTCATTATTGGTGTATAAAAATGCCATAGATTTCTGGATATTAATTCTATACCCTGCTACATTGCCAAATTCATTAGTTAAATCTAGTAGTTTTATGATGGAGTCTATAGGGATTTCTATGTACAAAAGCATGTCATCTGTGAATAGCGACAGTCTTACCTCCTCCTATCCAATTTGGATGCCTTTTATTTCTTCTTGTCTGATCTCAACAGCTAGCACCTCCAGTACTATGTTGAACAGGAGTGGTGAAAGTGGGCATCCCTGTCTTGTTCCTATGGGAAACGTTTTTAGCTTTTGTCCATTGAGCATAATGTTGGCTGTAGGTTTGTCATATAAGGCTTTTATTATCTTGAGGTATGATCCCACTATTCCAACTTTGTTGATAGCTTTTATCAAAATAGGTGTTGGATTTTGTCTAATGCTTTTTCTGCATCTATTGATATGATCACGTGGTTTTTATTTTTCAGTTTATCTATATGATTTATCACATATATTAATTTATGGATATCGTACAAACCTTGCATTCCTGAAATAAATCCCACTTGGCACTGGTGTATGATCTTTCTAATGTTTTGTTTTGTTTTGGGATCGTATTTTCTAGAATATTGTAGAGAAATTTAGCATCTATCTTCAACAAAGATATTGGCTTATAATTCTTTTTCTTTGTAGTGTCTTTATCTGGCTTTGGGATTAGGGCAATGCTGGCTCATAAAAAGAGCTTGGAAGTGTGACTTCTTTCTGAATATTTTGGAATAGTTTCAGGAGGATAGTTTTTAGCTTTTTTTGAAAGTTTGGTAAAACTCCCCTGTGAAGTCATCAGGACCAGGGCTTTTGTTTGCTGGGAGTTTTTTTTATTACTGCTTTGATTTTATCAGTAGTTATCGGTCTATTCAGGTTTTCTGATTCCTCCTGACTGTGTTTTGGAGGACTGTATTTTTCTAGGAACAGGTTCAATTGGTCAGGGTTGTCCACTTTATTTCAGTAGAGTTGTTCATATAATTGTTTAATGATCCTTTGTGCCTCTCTGGGGTCAGTTGTTACTTCACCTGTTTTTTTCTGATTTTTTTTTTTAATTTGAGTCCTCTCTCTTTATTTTTTGGTGCATCTGGCAAGAGGTTAATCAATCTTGTTTATCCTTTCAAAGATCCAGCTCTTGGTTGTATTGATCTTTTGTATTGTTTTTGTTTGTTTGTATTTTGGTCTCTATGTTATTTATTTATGCTCTGAGCTTTATTACTTCTTTCCTTCTACTTACTCTGGGCTTTTTTTGTTGCTCTCTAATTCTTTAAGTTGTCAGGTTAGATAACTTATTACCAGTTTTTCTTGTTTTTTGAGGTAGGCCTGTAGTGCTATGAACTTCCCTCTCAGGATTACTTTCACAGTATCCCATAGATTTTGGGTTGTTATGCTTTCATTGTCATTTGTTTCCAGGATGCTTTTTATTTGTTCTTTGATCTCTTTGTTTTAAAGCATGCTATTTAGCCTCCATGTATTTGATTGTTTATGATTGTTTTAATTGTAATTGATTTCTCATTTCATGCCATTATTATCTGAGAAGATGCTTGATATGAATTCAAACTTCTTGAATTTGTAGAGACTTAGCCTATATCCTAACATGTGGTCTGTCTTTTAAAATGTTCCATGTATACATGAGAATAATGTATATTCCATAGCTTTGGGATGAAATGTTCTGAAGATGTCAATTAGTGCCATCTGATCTAGTGATTCATTTAGGATTGCTGTTTCTTTGATGACATTTTATCTTGAGGATTTATCCAGCAATGCTGATGGGGTATTAAAGTGTCCTACTAGGACTGTGTTGATGTTGATCTCTCCCTTGATATCTTCCAGAAGACTTTTTATGTATTTGGTGCTCCTGTATTGAGTGCATATGTGTTTACCGGAGTTATATCCTCTTGTTGTATCGATCCCTTTAGTATTATGAAGTGGCCTTCCTTATCTCTTCTTATGGCCTTCACTCTGAGGTCTATTTTGTCAGATATAAAAATTGCTACCCCAGCTTTTTTTTCTTTACATTTCCATTTGCCTGAAGAAATTTTTTCCATCCCTTGACTTTCAGTCTGTGTGAGCCCTTTTTTCTGAGGTGGGTCTCTTATAGATAGTATATATATAGATAGTATATATATGTGTCATGTTTTCTTATCCATTTAGCTACCCTATGTCTTTTGATTGGGGCATTTAATCCATTTCTGTTTAAGGTTATTGTTGATAGGTACATGTTTGTTGCCAATTTCACTCTTTATGCCTGTGTTCCTATCTCCCTTTTTATTTCTTCAGCATTTCTTTCTTTTTCTAAATATATTTCTTTATTGATTTCAGAGAGGAAGGAAGAGGGAGAGAGAGATAAAAACATCAATGATAAGAGAGAATCATTGACTGGCTGCCTCCTGCATGCCCCCTACTGGAGGATTGAGCCCACAACCTGGTCATGTGCCCTTGGCTGGAACCGAACCTGGGACCCTTCAGTCCACAGGCCGATTCGCTATCCACTGAGCCAAGCAGGCTAGGGCTTCTTCAGCATTTCTTGCATTGCTGATTTGGTGGTAACAATCTCCCTTATTTTTATTTTATTTTATTTTTTAATTATTATTATTATTATTATTATTATTTGGTCTTTGAATCTCCTGATTTCACCTTCAATTTCCTTGCTGGATAGACTATCCTTGGATTTAGTCCCTTGCTTTGCATCATTTTGTATACTTCATTTCATTCCCTTCTAGCCTGATGTGTTTCTGTTGAGAAATCAGTTGATAGTCTTATGGGAGATCCCTTTTAGGTAACCATCCATCTCTCTCTTGCAGCTTTTAAGATTCTTTCTTTTCCTTTTATGCTGGACAATTTAATTCCAGTGTGTCTTGGAGTGAGTCTTTTCAGGTTAATCTTTCTGGGGACTCTGTGCTTCTTGGAATTGTGTGACGTTTTTTCATCCCCAAGTCTGGGAAGTTTTCTGTCATTATTTCTTCAAACAGGTTTTCTTTTCCTTCTGGCACCCCTATTATGTAGATGTTGTTTCATTTCAAGTTGTCCCAAAGCTGCCTTAGACTCTCCTCCTGCTTTTTATTTTTATTTTTCTAGTTGCTGCTCTGCTTGAAGTTTTTTTCTACTTTGTCTTTTAACTCCCTGATGAGGTCCTCAGCTTTTTCTAGTCCACTGTTGAAACATTCCATTGTGTTTTTTAATTGCAGCTATGTCATTCTTCATTCCCTCTTGATTCTTTTTCATGGTGCTTAAATTCTCATTCAGCTCCTTATAATTCTCATTGAGTTGTGTGTGTTTGGCATCCAGATGTTTGAGCATTCTCATAACTATTACTTTGAATTCTTTCTCTGACAAATTTCTTGCCTCCATTTCATTTAATTCATTTTCTGATAATTCCTCCTTTCTTTTACTTATGGGGTGTTTTTTTGTCTCCCCGTTTTTGCTGTCCTGTGGCAATTGTTTCTATGTCTTAGATAAAACTGCCACCAATAGTTTTTGGTTTTGTTTTTGTTTGTTTGTTTGTTTGTTTTTTTGGGGGGTAGTCCTATGTAGTCAGTGATTTTTATGGTCCAGTGAAGTAGTCTCTCAGATCTCCTGAGCTGGGTGTTCTAGTGGAGCCCCCTACTCAAGTTATTTGTGTTCTCCTGGTATAGTTGGGTCTTAAATGTTAGTTTTTTTGTTTGAGGGTGTGTTCTTCTCATAGGTTGTCTGACAATGTGACTCACCCTCAGTCTCATTGTGCAAGCTATTGTGGATGTGATCATGGTTCCGGCTCTTGTGGCAAGGATTGCCTGAGGTCTCACTGGTGACTGCAGGTTCGAGGAGAGCCTGGGGCCACAGTTAAAGTAGTGTGACTCTGGCCAGTGTGGCATGACTGTTGCTAGGGTGGCATCACTCTGTGAATCCCTGTGGGAATCCCAGACCTATATGGTTGGGGAGGTGGGCATCCCGGAATCTGTGGGTGAGGCAGTTGGACTCTGGCTGGGGTGGTTTCACTCTGAGAATCACGAGGGGGTCCAAAAGCCAGTGGCTGGATCTATAGTGGTCACAGGTCTGCTGCCTAAGCTGCATGACACAGATGTTCAGGAGCCAGAAGCTGGGAAAGGGGGGGCAGGAGTCACAGGATCTGCAGCTGAAGCAGAGCAGCCTTGGCAGAAGAGCCACACCCTCAGTGATTTACCAAGGGGTCCAGGAGCTGGTATCCGGGAGGTTTGAGGCGGTGGAGTCTGTGACTAAAGCCTCACAGACTTTGCCAGGGAGGTGCACACCATGACTCACCAAAGGGTCCAGCGGCTGACAGCTAGGGAATATGGCTGAAGTGGCATGGCCTTGGCCAGAGAGACACGACTCACCGAGTGGTCTAAGAGCCAGATGGTATGGAGGCAGGAGTCTGGGATCAGTGGGTTGTTGGAGGCCAGTCTTGGTGGTGATGAGGCTAGGCTCCTAGTTTCAGCAACCCTCCTTTTCAAATGGCATGGTTCTTGTGCCAGATGCAGGCTGCCTAGGGAGTGCCTCCAGCAGTAGCAGGGGTTGCCCATCCAGGATATCCTGCTCTGCCAACCCCCGAGCCTCCTGTAGGATCTAACTGTCCCTCTCTCACATATCCACACACTCCCCTTTCACTCCTTTACTTATTCACACTCTTCCTCATTGCTGTCCTGCCAGACACCATCTTCTCATCTCCTCAGCACCATTTATTGAAGAGACTGTCTTGACTCCATTGTATGCTCTTGCCTCCTTTGTCCAATATTAATTGAGTATAATGGCTTGTGTTGAGTTCTAACTCTCTTTTCTGTTCTAATAATCAATATGCACACTCTTGAGCTAGTACCAGGCAGTTTTATTACATTGGTTTTGTAGTATATCCTGATATCTGGTATTGTGTTCTCTACAATTTGTTCTTCTTTCTCAAGATTGCTGTAGCTATTCAGGGTCTTTTTGGTTCAATGTAAATTTTTGCAGAATTTATTCCAGATCTGTGAAATATGGCATAGGTAATTTTACAAGAATTGCATTAAATCTATAGATTTATTTGGGTAGTATGGACATTTTGATGATGCTCATTCTACCAATATGTGACATGGTATACTCTTTCACTTTCACTTGTTTGTATCTTACTCTATCTCTTTTTACCAAGTTATGTAGCTTTCTGAATACTGGATTTTACCTCCTTAGGTATGTTTTTTTCCTGGGCATCTTAAATTTTGCTGTTGCAATGGTAAATGGGATTGTTATTTTAGTTTCCCTTTCTGAGAATTCATTATTGGTATATAAAAATTCCATGGACTTCTGGGTGTAAATTTGTATCCGGATACATTTCCAAATTTATTTATTAAATCTAGTAGATTTTGATGGAGTTTTTAGGGTTTTCTATGTACAATATTATGTTATCTGAGAACTAGAGGCCTGGTGCACAAAATTTGTATATGGGTGGGGTCCCTAGGCCTGGCCAGAGACCAGGGCTTAATGGAGTCATCTTGCCCAGTCCCAACTGGGGCCAGACAGGCTGGGGCCTGCTGTCTGCCAGCTGCCGGCCACTGGCCGGAAACTGGTGGCTGCCGGCTGCCAGATGGGGACTGCCAGCCGACAGACAGGGCCTGCCAGATGAGGCCTGCTGAATGGGGGGAGGGACTGCGGGAGGTGTTCTGACCAGGGTAAGGGACTGGTGGAGGTTGGCTGGCTGTGTGAGGTTGGCTGTTGAAGTGCACTGACAACCAGGGGACAGCTTCTTCATTAAGCATCTGCCCCCTGGTGGTCAGTGTGTGTCATAGTGACTGGTCAACCAATCATTGGGTCATAATTGTCATTTAAGCATATATATATATATATATATATATATATATATATATATATATATAGAGAGAGAGAGAGAGAGAGAGAGAGAGAGAGAGAGAGAATGACAATTTTACTTCCTCTTTTCCAATTTGGGTGCATTTTATGTTTCCTTCTTGTCTGATTGCTATGGCTAGGAATTCCAGTAGTATGGTGAAAGAGTGGTGAAAGCTGACATCCCTGTCTTGTTCCTGTTCTTAGGAGAAATGATTTTAGTTTTTGCCCATTCAGTATGATGTTGGCTGTAGATTTGTCATATATGGACTTTCTTATGTTGTAATTTTACCCCTCTATTCCAATTTTGGTGAAAGTGTTTATTAAAAACTAAAGGCCTGGTGCACGAATTTGTGCACCTGTAGGGTCCCTCATTCTGTCCTGCGTCCTCTTGCAATCTGGGACCCTTCAGGGGATGTCAGACTGCTGGTCTCAGCCCGATCCTCACAGACCAGCCAAGGGATCCCACCATTGAGCGTCTGCCCCCCGATGGTCAGTGTGTGTCATAGTGACCAGTCATTCCCAGTCTTTCTGCTGTTAGGGTCAGTTTGCATATTACCCTTTTATTATATAGGATAGAGGCCTGGTGCAAAGGTGGGGGCTGGCTGGTTTTCCCTGAAGGGTGTCCCGAATCAGGGTGGGGGTCCCACTGGCAGGCCTGGCTATCCTGGGTGAGGGGCTGATGACTGTTTGCAGGCTGGTCAAGCCCCCTCCCTCCAGTGGGGACCCTCACCCCATGGAGGTTTGGCAAGCCTGGTTGAGGGGCTGATGGCTGTTTTCAGGCTGGCAACACCCTCTTTAGGGTGGGGGGTCCCCACTGGGGTGCCTGGCCAGTCTGGTTGAGGGGCTGAGGGCTGTTTTCAGGCTGTCCAAGCCCCCCTGGTAATGGAAGCTCCCAGCCTCTCCTTTTTTTATTTTTTATTCTGGGATTTATTTACCTTCTATAATTGAAACTGTTGCCTGAGTGGAGCTCAGAGCCGGCCAGGGCAGGCGGGAGGGAAAACCTCCTGCTCACTCCAGTTCCATGGCCACAGCCGGCTGAAAGCAGATATCTGGGGTTTATTTACCTTCTATAATTGAAACTTTGTTGCTTTGAGTGGAGCTCAGAGCCAGCCGTGGCAGATGGGAAGTTGGCTTCCTCCATCATTGGGGCAACCAAGCCTCCTGCTTGCTCCAGCTTCGTGGCTGCTGGCCGCCATCTTGGTTGGGTTAATTTGTATATAGTCACTCTGATTGGCTGGTGGGTGTGGCTTAAGGCATAGAGAAGGTGCAGTCAACTTGCATGTTTGTCTTTTATTAGTGTAGATGGGTTCTGGATTTTTTCAAATGCTGTTTCTGCATCTATTGATATGATCATGTATTTTTTCTTTTCCAATTTGTTTATGTGATATATCACTTTATTGATAGGTACTTATTTATTGCCACTTTTATTCTTTATGCATATGTTTCTATTTCTTCTTTATTATTACAGCAGTCCCTTTAGTATTTATTGCAGTGCTGGTTTGGTAGTGATAAGCTCCTTTATCCTTTTTTCTGTGGGAAGCTCTTTATTTCATCATCTATTTTGAATGATAGCCTTGCTGGATAATAATCTTGGTTTCAGATCCTTGACTTTCATTACCTTGGTTACTTCATGTCATTCCCTTCTGGCCTGTAGAGTTTCTGATGAAAAATGAGATGACAGCTTTCTGGGAGCTCCTTATAGATAACAAAATTCTTTTCTCTTACCGCCTTAAAGATTCTTTCTTTCTCTTTAATTTGGGCCATTTTAATCCTGATATATCTAGACATTGACCTCTTCGGGCTCTTGTTGTTTGGGACTATCTGTGATCCCTGAATTTGTGTGACTTTTTCCTTCACCATATTTGGCAAGTTTTCTGCCATTATCTCTTCAACCAAGTTCTAATACCTTGCTCACTTTTTTCACCTTTCACTCCTATGATGTGAATATGGTTATACTTCATGTTGTCCCACAGCAACCTTAAGATGTCCTCATGGTATTTTTATTTTATTTTATTCTTGACAGTATTAAAATTTTTTCCCATCCCCTCACCCCCTGAACCATCCTCCACCCAGCACCTACCAGATCCCCACAGGTCTTCACCACACTATTGTTTGCATACATGTGTTATGTATATAAGTCATTGGTTTATCTCTCTTTGTCCCCACTCCTCTATATAGGGGTATGTAAGTCTGTTCCATGGCTCCATGCTTTGGGTCTTATTTTGTTGGTTAATTAATTTTGTTGGGTATTTGGGTGGGGATTTCATTAAATCTGTATTTTTCTTTGGGGAATGTGATCATTTTAACTATTTGATTCTTATAAACCATAAACACAGGAAGTCTTTCTGTCTCATTATGTTCTTTTCAATCTCTTTTAATAATGCTTTATAGTTTCTAATATATAAGTCCTCCACATCCTTTGTTAACTTTATTCCTAGACATTTTATTCTTTTTGTTACAATGACAAAAGTAATTGTGTGTGTGTGGGGGGGGTCATTTCTTTTCCAGAAGTTTCATTGTTAGCATACAGGAAACCTGGATTTTTCTACAGAGATTTTGTATCCTGTAAATTTACTGTATTTGTTTATTGTTTCTAACAGGTTTTTTTTGGTGGAGTATTTAGGATTTTCTATATACAGAATTACATCATCTGCAAAGAGTGGCACTTAATTCTTCCTTCCCAGTTTGAATGCCTTTTATTTTTTTCTCTTGCATGAGTGCTCCGGCTAGCACTTCCAATACTGTGGTGAATAAGAATGGTGAGAGAGGGCATCCTTGTCTTGTTCCTGATTTTAGAGAAAAAGCTATCAGTTTCTCACCATTGAGTGATATTGGCTGAGGGTTTGTCAAATATGGCCTTTATTATGTTGAGGTACTTTCTTTTTATACCCATTTTATTGAGTGTTTTAATCATAAATGGATGTTGTAGCTTATGAAATGTTTCTTATGCATATATTGATAAAATCATATCAATTTTATTACTTGTTTTGTTAACGTGGTATATTATATTGATCTATTTCCATGTGTTTAATCAGCCTTGTGCCCCTGGAATGAACTTCCACTTGGTCATGATGTATTATTTTTTAAAGTTTTGTTATATTCAATTTGATAATATTTTGTTTAGAACTTTTACATCTATAGTCATCAGAGATATTGATCTGTAGTTTTCTTTTTTGTGTGTGTTATCTTTGACAGGTTATGATATCATGGTTATGTTGGGCTCATAAATTGTGTTAAGTAGTATTGTCTTTTCAATTTTTAGGAAGCATTTGAGAAGGATAGGTATCAAATCTTTGAATGTTTGGTAAAATTCACTAGTGAAACCAGCTGGTCCTCGAATTTTTTTTTTTTTTGGAAGATTTTTGGAGGTTGTTTCAATTCCCTCCCTGTTGAATTGTCTATTTAGATTTTTCAATTCTTCAGTCTATAAAAGTTATATATTTCTAGGATTTGTCCATTTTTTCTAAGTTATTGAATTTGGTGGCATATAGTCTTTCATAGTATTCTAGGGTGATAATTTGTATATGTTTGCTGTCTGTGGTAACTTCTCATCTTTCATTTCTGATTGTGTTTTATGAGTATTTTCTCTTTTTTCTTTAGTGAATCTAGCCAGGGGTTTGTCAATTTTATTAACCTTTTCAAATAATCAACTCTTTTAAATTAATTTTTGTATTGTCCTTTTGTTCTTTATTTCATTTAATTATGCTCTAACTCTTACTATTTCCTTTCTCCTACTGACTTTGAATTTTTTTGTTCTTCTTTTTCTATTCCTTTAAGATATAATGTTAGGTGGAACAGATAGGAGGGGGGTTGGAGGACTGGAAAGAAGGTAAAGGGATTATGCAAGAAACTATATATATGACACATAGATACAGACAACAGTGTGGTATTAGCCAGAGGGAAGTAAGGTGGGGTTGGGAGGTAGGTGGAAGTGTGCAAAGGGAGGAAAAATGGGGACAGAAAGAGACTTTGCTTGGGGTGATGGGTGCACAATGCAGTGTGCAAATATTTTGTTAAGTTGTACATTTGAAATCTATATGGTTTGGAACCAGTATCATCCCAATAAATTCAATTTAAAAAGATGTAATGTTAGGTTTTTTACTTTGGATTTCTTCTGTTTTTTGAGATAGGCGCATGATTATATAAACTTCCCTCTTACTACTGCTTTTGCTGCATCCAAGAAGTTTTGATATGTTGTATTGTCATTCTCATTTGTCCCTATATATCTTTGTTTATGTTTTATTGATTTTTTACAGAGAGGAAAGGAGAGGGATAGGGAGTTAGAAACATCAATGAGAGAGAAACATCTGTCAGCTGCCTCCTACACACCTACTACTGGGGATGTGCCCAGAATCAAACCTGGGACCTTTCAGTCCACAGGTTGACCAAACCGGTTAGGGCTCCCTATATATCTTTTGATCTCACCTTGTATTTCTTCTTTTACCCAATCAATTTTTAGTAACATGTTGTTAAATATCCACATATGTGTGGGTTTCCTTACTTCATTTTTGCAGTTAATTTCTGATTTCAAAGCATTGTGGTCAGTGAATATGCTTTGAATAATTTCAATTTTCTGTAATTTGTTATTACTAGTTTTGTGACCCTATATATTGTCTATCATTGAGAATATTCCATGTTCACTGGAGAAGATTTTATATTCTAAAGTTCTGGGATGAAAGGCTGTGTAAATGTCAAGTATGTCCATTTGTCTAATGTGTCATTTAAGGCTGATATTTCTTTATTGATTTTTTGTTTGGATGATCTAGAACTGTCAATATAGTGTTAAGGAAACCAACTATGATTGTGTTTTTATCTGTTTATCCTCTTCATTCTGTTAGTAGTTGCTATATATTTTTCAGTGCTCCTTAATTATATATATATATATCGATAACCTATGTATTCTTTTTTTTGTTTAACCTATGTATTCTTGATATATTGTCCCCTTTATCATTATAAAACATCCATATTTGTATCTTGTTACATTTGTTATCTTGAAATCTATTTTGTCAGCTATAAGTATGGCTACACCTGCTTTTCTGTGGATTCAATTTGCTTAGAAAATCATTTCCTCCCTTTCATTTTGAGTCTAACTTTGATGTTGCAGCATATGGTTGGTTATTTTTGTTTTTTTATCCAATGTGCTACTCTGTGCTTCTTTATTGATAAATTCAGGCCATTTACCTTTAGGGTAATTATTGATATACTAGTGGTCCAGTGCATGAAATTCGTGCATGGAAGTGTGCAGTAAACCAGACTTGGGGCCGACAGTGCCCCAGCAACAACATAACCCATGGCGAAAAGTGGAATTGCGTGGCCCTGCGAGGAATCAGGCTCCCTCCTCTCTGGTTTCGAGGTGTGTCACCCAAGAACTGCCACTGCAAAGTCACTGCAGCTCGTCAGCTTCTGCGTAGAGTGTCTGCCCCAGGATGGTCAGTGCACATCATAGCTACTGGCCAGATGGACACATAGCATATTAGCCTTTTATATATATAGCCTAGAGGCCTGGTACATGAAATTCGTGCAGGGGGGTGGGGGGATGGTGTCCCTCAGCCCAGCCTGCACCTTCTCCAATCTGGGACCCCTCGCCTGTGTGCCTGCCTGATTGCCCTTAACCACTTCTGCCTGCCAGCCTGATCACCCCCTAAAACCACTCCCCTGCCAGCCTGATTGATGCCTAACTGCTCCCCTGTTGGCTTGATTGCTCCTAACTGCCTTCCCCTGATGGCCCGGTCACCTCTAACTTCCCTCCATTGCCAGCCTGGTTGCCCCTAACTGCCCTCCCCTGCTGGCCTGGTCACCCCTAACTGCCCTCCCCTGCCAGCCTGGTCACCCCTAACTGCCCTCCCCTGCAGGCCTGATCACCCACAACTGCCATCCCCTGCTGACCATCTTGTGGTGGCTATCTTGTGTCCACATGGGGGTGGCCATCTTTGACCACATGGGGGCGGCCATCTTGTGTATTGGAGTGATGGTCAATTTGTCTATTACCGCTTTATTATATAGGTTTTCTCTTTCTGGTGGAGCCAGTAGTTTATGCAGAGTTTTTTTGTAGTTGTACATTTATTTTATTTTTTTCCTTTTTATTAAATGTACTAGGGTGACGCTGGTTATCCAAATTATATGAGGCCCTAGCTGGTTTGGCTCAGTGGATAGAGCATTAACCTGGGGGCTGAAGGGTCCTGGGTTCAATTCTGGTCAAGGGCACATGCCTGGGTTGCAGGCTCGATCCCCAGTGAGGGTGTGCAGGAAGCAGCCAATCAATGATTCTCATCATTGATGTTTCAATATCTCTCTCCCTCTCCCTTCTCTGAAATCAATAAAAAATATATTCAAAAAAATTATATGGGTTTTGGGTTCACAACTCTACTACACATCGTCTGTGCATTGTATTATGTGTTCACCACCATAGGTCAAGTCTCCGTACATCACCATTTATCCCCCCTATACCCTCCTCTACCTCCTTCTACGCCAGTCCCACCAACAATCACTGAACTCTTTTCCATTTCCAAGATCTGGAAGAGTTTTTTTTCATTTTTTATGCTCAAGTATCTCTCTTCTTCCTCTGCATCATTTCTCGATTTCTATCTTCAATATTAATAATTCTTTTCTCCATATCTTTGGCTCTATTTCCTATGCTTGCTAGTTCATTCTTTATCTTTTATTGAATTTTCCATCTCCACAATTTGTTTGATTCTTTTATAAAGTTTCAGTATTTTGGGTAAAGTTATCATTTTGTTCATTGATTTGTTTTCTGAGCTCATTACATTGCCTGTCTGTATTTTCTTGCATCTCTTTGAGTTTTTTTCAGAACTGCAATCTTGAAAACCTTATCATTTATATAAAATATTTCCATGTATTTAAGTTTATTTTCTGGAGATTATTCATTTTGTCTCAGAGCTGCCTCACTACCTTAATTAGTTATGGTATTTGATAAATGTCTTCTCTGTTAGGCATCTATGTATGAGCGGCATTATTCTAGCAGATTAATACAAAAAAGCATTTCCATTATTTTCCAAGTTGTAGTGCTGAATTACAAATGGTTAACTCTCTTGCATCTATCTGTTTTTTAATATCTCCAGGAGATTGTCTTCCCTGGTTAGTTTCCCTTCCTATGCTCTGGTTGTCCCAGTCCAAGGGTATTAACCCTGAGGGAGAATGTGGTGGATGATGAGTTTCCAAGGATTATGTTTAGTTTTATATAAAATGCCCAAGCTTGCCGGGGTCCAACCCCAGCAGGTCCAGGGGTCCCCAAAGGTGTGGACGGAGTCGGCGAAGAAGGAATGACACGGAGTTCTTCTGTCTCTAGAGAACGTTCTGTGTAGGTTCTGTGCCTAGGCTCTGTCTCTCTTGGTCCTGTCTTCCAAGCCCTGTGTTCTGAGTTCTGTGTCTGAAGTTCTGTCTCTCTGTCTGGTTCTGTGTTCTGAGTTCTGTCTGTTGTTGTCTTGTTGCATCTGTATTTATACCAGTTGATTCTAATCCTGTCAATTTCTATTACAAAGGTTAGGGCATTTCTTATCTCCATTCCAGGGAGTAAAGATTATGTAGCTTAAGCATGATTGTTTGTAGTTAAATTGATTAACTACCCGCCTGGCACTTAGTTAAGGAGTTTCATCCCCTCCCTAACTTCAGGGGAAAATCCCTACCTGGGGATTCAACCTTTCTCCGAGAGGTGACCTTGGTTAAAACACAGCGCCAAGAAGGTGAGCAAACATATTAAGAACCGTATGCTATATATGCCAGGTCCCTTGAAACAGCAAGGATGGACCGGCTCCCGGCACAAGCTGTCTTATAAAGTGGCTGGATCATTTTTTCATTCCTATCAGCAATGAATTAGAGTTCTTGGTTTTTTTACATTCTCACCAGCATTTGGTGCTCTCAGGGTTTTGGATTTTGTCCATTGCAATGTGTGCAGTAATATATCATTGTTGTTTTAATTTTAATCTTTCTGATGATGTATCATGTGGAAAATATTTTCATCTTCATTTTACACTTGCATATCTTCTTCAGTAGACTATCTGTTAAGGTTAATCAGGTTGATCATTTTCTTATTGTTGAGTTTTAAGAGTTCTTTGTATAGTTTGGATAATAGTGCTTTATCAGATAAGTCTGATAAAGGAAATATTTTATCCCAGTCTGTGGCTTATCTTCTCATTCTCATGACATTATCCTTTACATAGTAGAAAATTTTAATTTTAATGAAGTCCCCCTTATCAGTTATATATTTCATGGACAATGCTTTTGGTGGTGTATCCTAAAAATCATCACTATATGCAAGATTATTTAGATTTCCTCCTATAATATCTTCTTGGAGTTTAAAAGTTTTGTATTTTACATTTAGATGAGTATTCATTTTAAATTAATTTTTGTGAAGGATATAATGTCTATTTATAGATTAATATTTTTGCATGTAGATATATTTCCACACGATTTCTTGAAAAGACTCCCTTTCCCATTGTATTGCTCTATTGTTAAAGATCAGTTGACCATATCTATTTGTGTGGATCTATTTCTGAGCTCTCTATTCTGTTACAGTGACCTATTTGAATGTTTTTTCTTTTGCCAATACCACACTTTTGTCAATATCATACTATCCTATATAATAAAAGCCTAATATGCTAAGTGTCTGGTTATTCAGTCATCCGTTCAACCAATCAAAGCGTAATATGCTAATGATATGTTAAGACCACGCAACTGCTCGCTATGACGTGCACTGACCACCAGGGAGAAGACAGTTGACTGTTGACTAGTTGCTATGACGTGCACTGACCACCAGGGGCAGACAGCCAAATGGTCGAGCAGTTGCTATAAAATGCACTGACTACCAGGGGGCAGATTGTAGGTTAGCTTGCTGCTGGGGTCTGGCAGATAAAAACTGAGCAAGAAGGGCCGCACATAACCTGAGTCCTCCCACGGTCCCTCCCTGGCTGACCAACCTCTCATGTCCCTCCCTGGCCCGGATCATGCACCAGTCGGGTCCCTCAGCCTTGCCTGTGCCCTCTTGCAATCCAGGACCCCTCAGGGGATGTCAGAGAGCTGTTTTTGGCCCGATCCCACAGGCCAGGCTTAGGGACCCCACTGGTGCCCAAATTTGTGCTCAGGGCCTCTAGTACCTTTATAAAGTAAGTCTTAAAATCAGTAGTGTCAGTCTTCTAATTTTTTTCTTCTCTTTGTATATTTTGTTGGCTATCTGGGTCTTTTGACTCTGTAAACTTCAGAATCAGTTTGTTGATACAGGCAAAACTTTCTGGGATTTGAGGGAGGAAGGTAGACTTGCATTGAATTCTACATAACAAGTTGGGCATAAATGAAATCTTGACAATATTGAGTCCTCTTATCCATAAACATGGAATATCTCTCCATTTATTCCTCAGAGTTTTATAGTTTTCCTTATACAGATCCTGTATATATTTTGCAAGGTTCATACCTAAGTATTTATTTTATATGAGGTGCTAATATAAATAACTAGGGGCCCGGTGCATGAAATTTGTGCACTGGGGGGTTGTCCCTCAGCTGAGCCTGCCTCCTCTCACATACTGGGAGCCCTCAGGGGATGTTCTAGTGACAGCTTAGGCCTGCTCCCTGCTCCCCTTGGGGAGCGGGCCTAAGCCGCAGTCTGGCCTCCCTTTGTGGGAGGTGACCAGGCTGATCAGGGGAAGGCACCAGCCCCATCACCCCACTGCTGCAGCCACTGTCAGTCACCACAGCAAGCAAGGTTTTTTCATCAACACGGACTCCAATCCCTTCACCATGAAAAAATGACAACTTTCTTTAGGCATTTTTAAGATGTGTCTTTCATATAATAATAATTTCTTTATTATTATTTTTTATCCTCACCTGAGAATATGTTTCCATTGATTTTTAGAGACTGTGGAAGAGAAAGGGAAAGACAGAGAGAAACATCAAAGTGAGAGGAACATTTTGATTGGTTGCCACCTGCATGAGCCCTGACCTGGGCCTTGGCCAGGGAGGAGCCTGCAACCTAGGTACATGCCCTTGGTCAGAATTGAGCCTAGACCCTGCCATCAGCAGGCCAAGGCATTATCCATTGAGCCAAACTGGCTAGGACAGGATATGACATTTCTTAGCCCTCCAGCAATGGACCTTTGTTTTTTTCACCAGGAGTGTGGTGAAAAACAAGAGATCACCTTTTTGGATTCTTATTACCCAAGTTGCTAAGAATATTACCAGTGGCATACAGGGAGCTTAGCCAAAGAGTGGTCAGAAAAGGTGTTTCCTCTGTAGTTCACACCAATTGCCAGCTTGGACCCCCAGCCCAGGCCTGATGCCTCTGGCCCAGGCGTCAGGCCTGGGCAGGGGATCCCCATCTCCCCCCAATCACCGGCTTCTGGGCAGCTTCTGGGGTCACACACGGGGGCCTGGATGGTGGCTCTTGTGCTGGCAGCTGTGCTGCCCTGCCTGCAGTATGCAAATTAGCTGCCATCTTTGTTGGTGGTTAATTTGCATATTGTGCTGATTAGCCAATAGGAGGCATAGCGAAGGTATGGTCAATTACCATGTTTGTCTATTATTAGATAAGATAATATGTTTTTTATTTCAAATTCCAATTGTTCATTGCAGGTTTACAGGAATGTGGTTGACATTTGTGTATTAACCTTGTGTATGGCAACCTTATCAGAATTGCTTATTAGTTTCAGGAGGGTTTTTTGTATTTTTTGTCAATTCTTTCAGATTTTCTACATGGATTATCATGTCATCTGTGAACAAAGACCGTTTGATTTCTTTGTTGCCAATCTGAATACATATTATTTCTTTTCTTGTCCTTAGCTAGAACTTCCAGTATGATGGTGAAAATGAGTGGTGAGAGGGGAAACCTTTGCATTACACCTGGTCTTAAAAACCTTTGAGTTTTGACTTTCTCACTATTAAACAACCTTGTACCAGATTTTGTACCCAATATTGTATTTGATCTTAAAAAGCTTAAAGTTTATCACTATTAAGTTTGATTTTTTTCTAGATATTCTTTGTTATTTAAGTTTCATATTGTTGACACTATTGCAGATGTCTCCCATTCTCCCACCCCTTTGCCCACCAACACCCAGCCCCCACCCCCTCACCTTGGTTCTCACCACATTATTGTCTGTGTCTACGGGGTATGCATATGTTTTCTTTAGGTAATCAATTTACCTACCTTTCTCCAATCCCATAACCACCCTCCCATCTGACATATGTCAATCTTTTCCATGTATCCATGCATCTAGTTCTATTTTGTTTGTCAGTTTATTTTGTTTATTAGATTCCACATATTAGTGAGGGGATTACTAGTATATGGTATTTGTCTTTCTCTGACTGGCTTATTTTGCTTAGCATAATAATCTCCAGATCCATACTTGCTGTCTTAAAAGCTAAGGTTTTCTTATTTTTTTACAGCCCTGTAGTATTCTGTTTTGTAGATGGACCAAAGCATTTTTATCTATTCATCTACTGGTGGGCATTCAGGCTGTTTCTATATCTGCACTATTGGAAAAAATGTTGCTATGAACATAGGGGTGCATATATTCTTTCTGATTGGTATTTCAGGATTCATAGGATATATACCTAGAATTGAGAACACTAAGTCAAAAGAAAGTTCCATTTTTATTTTTTGAGGAAAATACTGTTTTCCACAGTGTCTGCATAATCACCAACAGTGCAGAAGGGTTCCTTTTTCTCCAGATTCTTGCCAGAGCTTGTTGCTTGTTGATTTATTAATAGTAACTACAGGTTGTAAAAACTGATGCAGATTGGAGCTCAGTGACCTAGAGGCTGCTGGAGACCCAGCTGCTTTTCTTAAAAGGTCAACACCACAAACTGGACTTACAAGGTCCTGCTTCCTCTGAGCTCCAGCACAAGAGCAAGGCTCTGGGGGACACATCTCTCTGGCATCAGGTAAGGAACTTGCAGGGGGGAGCTTTCTCCCAAATGGAGGTACATACAGGGATCATTGTTCCCAAGCTGAGACCTCCCAGGTTGCAGGTATGACTGGCAGCCATTTTTGCTTGCTCTGCCCTAGTGATTCCTTAAGACCCCACCTCATCCAATTTACAAACCCACCCAAGCAGCCTGCAGTGGCTTTTGCACATGAATTCCCTGTCCTTAAAAATTTCAAACAAGCTGCAGCTGGATCAGGGAGCCCCATCAATAAAAGGCCCAAGATATGGCACCAGCATCAGCCTGCCTTCATTCATAGATCAACCTCATCTGGGAACTTCCAAACCTGATACAAACAGGAGGAATCTGCAGATCTCTCTGTAGCTCCTGCTGAGTGTCCCCAGGCAGTGGCTGACTTTGCACCTCCCTGGAGACCCAAGAGCCAATGTACCTAGTATCACTGTCAGACCATATAAGATTACAACTCTACACATCCATAAATGACACACTCAAGGGGCAGACTGAGCTATCACCAAAGCCCCACTGAAGCAAGTCCTGCTCTATAGGGCTGTCTCCTGCATATCAGCTCTCCCACTGTAGTCACAGATGTTCCTCATAGCCAATTGGCCTTGAGGTCAATTCCTCCCAGTGACACCAACAGCAATAAAGTCTCAACTACAAGAACACTGTGCTCACAGCCTACAAAGGGTGCACAGAGTGTCCAACTCATGTGATTGGGGAGGCTGAGGCACTGGACCCTAAACAAGGCCACTCTACCAACTCATGGAGACATAGCAGCTCTACTCAATACATAGAAACACAGGGAAGCAGCCACAATGTGGAGACAAAGACACATGTCACAAATGAAAGAAATGGAAGAAAACAAACTACTGGATATAGAGTTCAAAACCACAGTTATAAGGTTTTTCAAGAATCTTCTAGAAATGCCCAACAGACATAGTGACTTTCAAGGATCTTAATGAGAATGCCAAACACATGGAAAAGGACCAGTCAGAAATTAAGCATATACTGACTAAAATAAAGAATAATATACAGGATTCAGCAGTAGAATAGAGGATTCTGAGAATCAAATTAATGATTTGAAATATGAGGAAGCAAAAACCACCCAACCAGAAGAGCAAAAAGAAATAAGAATCCAAAAATATGAAGATAGTGTAAGGAGCCTCTGGGACAACGTCAAGCATACCAACATTCGTATTATGGGAATACCAGAAGAGAGAAAGCAAGATATTGAAAACCCATTTGAAGAAATAATGGCAGAAAACTTCCCCTACCTAGTGAAAGAAATACACTTACAAGTCCAAGAAACACAGAGAGTCCCAAACAAGAGGAACCCAAAGAAGACTACACCAAGACACATCATAATTAAAATGCCAAAGGCTAAAGACAAAGAGAATCTTATAAGCAGCAAGAGAAAAGCAGTTAGTTACCTACAGGAGAATGCCCATTCGACTGTCAGCTGACTTCTCAACAGAAACTATGAGGCCAGAAGGGAGTGGCAAGAAATATTCAAAGTGATGAATACCAGGGACCTACAACCAAGATTTCTCTACTCAGCAAGACTACCATTTAAAATTGAAGATCAGATAAAGAGCTTCACAGAAAAGAAAAAGCTAACATTCATCACTACCAAAACTGAATCATATGATAAGTTGAAGGGTATTCTTTAGGAAGAGGAAAAAGAAGAAAGAGAAAAAAACAAAAATATGAACAGTAAATGGCAATAAATACATACATAACAATTTAATCTAAAAATCAAAATAAATGAGTAAGAAATGTAATGAACAGAATAAACTTGTGAATAAAATAGAATAAGAGGCATGGAAATGGGACAAACTGTTATCAGATAGAAGAGGAGTGGGAGGGGCGGGAAGAGATTAAACAAAGATCTTATATGCATATATGCATTACCTAAGGACACAGACAATAGGGTGGCGAAGGACTGGGGTAGTGCTGAAACAGGGTGGAGGGAGCAATGGGGGGAGGGACATTGGCAAAGTCTCAAAAATAAAGATTAAAAAAAGGAGTATTGAAAGTAGGCACCCTTGTCTTGTTCCTGATCTTAAGGGAAATGTTTTGTTTGTTTGTTTAATTCTTTATTGTTTAAAATATTACATATAGTATTACATATGACTCCTTTTTCCCCCATTGACCTCTCCCCAGACACCCCTATGCCCTCACTTCCCCAGTGTCTCTGTCCATTGGTTATGCTTATATGCATGCATACAAGTCCTTTGGTTGATCTCTTACCTCACCCGCCTTCCCTGCCTTCCTTCTAAAGTTTGACAGTCTGTTAAATGCTTCTCTGTCTCTAGATCGATTTTTTGTCCATCAGTTTATGTTGCTCATTATATTCCACACTAGAAGCCTGGTGCATGAAAATTCATGCACGGGAGGGGGCATCCCACAGCCCAGCCTGCCCCCTCTCACAGTCCAGGAGTCCTTAGGGGTGGTAGGTAACCTGGCGATCAGGGAAAGGCAACACCCCCATCACACATCTGCTGCTGCCACTGGCAGCATCACAAGCCTCTGATGGCACTGGTTACCTGAGCCTCGGATAACTCTGAGCAGCTGGGAAGCTCACATCTGAGGCTTGCTTGCACCTCAGCCAGCCCTGGGTGGCTGCGGGGCTGAGGGGACTGAGGGACTCCAGAGGCAGGTGTGCAGCAAATCCAGGCCCTCCTGGAGGCCTCGCTGCATGCCTGCTTCCCCGGCATGGCTGAGGGAACTGGGCGCCACCATCTTATGGCTGTGGGCACCACCATCTTTGAGGGTGGTGGCAGTCAATTAGCATATTGCCTACTTATTGGCTGTGGGCACTGCCATCTTTGAGGTCGGGGCAGGCAATTAGCATATTCCTTCCTTATTGGCTGTGAATGCTGCCATCTTTGAGGGCATGACAGTCAATTAGCATATTCCCTCCTTATTGACTGTGGGCACCACCATCTTTGCTATGGTGTGAGGATCAATTAGCATATTCCCTCTTTATTAGATAGGATGAGTGAGATCATATGATATTTATCTTTTTCCAACTGGCTTTTTTTGCATAGCATAATGCTCTCTATGTCCATCCATGTGGTTGTGAATGGTAAGAGTTTTTTCCTTTGTACAGCAACATAGTATTCCATTGCATAGATGTACCATGGTTTCTTAATCCACTTACCTGCTGATGGGTACTTAGGCTATTTGCAAATCTTAGCTATTGTAAATTGTACTGCTATGAACATAGGGGTGCATATGTCCTTTCTAAATGGGGTTTATGATTTTTTGGGTTATATTCCTAGAAGTGAGATTAGTGGATCATATGGGAGTTCCATTATTAATATTTTTAGGAAACTCCACAGTGGCTGCACCAGTCTGCATTCCCACCAGCAGTGCACAAGGGTTCCTTTTTCTCCACATCCTCACAAGCACTGGTTGTTTGTTGATTTGTTGATGATAGCCATTCTGACAGGTGTGAGATAGTACCTCATTGTTGTTTTGATTTTCATCTCTCGGATGATTAGTGACTTTGAGCATGTTTTCATATGTCTCTTGGCTTTCCGTGTGTCCACTTTAAAAATGTGTCTATTTAACTCCTTTTCCTGTTTTTTTTTATTGAACTGTTTATCTTTCTTGTGGTAAGATGTATGAGTTTCCTATCACTTTTGGAAATGAGGCCCTTCTTGGATATAACATTGGCAAATATGTCCTCTCATACAGTGGGCTTTCATGTTGTTTTGTTAATGGTTTCTTTTCCTGTGCAGAAGTTTTCATTTTGATTTAGTCATATTTGTTTATTTTCTTTTAATTTCATTTGCCCTAGGAGCTGTATCAATAAAGACATTGCTTCAACATATGTCTGATATTTTGCTGCCTATGGATTCTTCGAAGATTTTTATGGTTTCCCATCTTACATTTAAGTCCTTTATCCATTTTGATATATTTTTGTGTATGGCGTAAGTTGTTGGTCTACTTTCATTTTTTTTTTTTTGGCATGCATCTGTTCAGTTTTCTCAACACCATTTATTGAAGAGACTATCTTGACTACATTTTATGCTCTTTCCTCCTTTATAAAATATTGAGCATAAAGGCTTAGTTCAATTTCGGGGTTCTTTGTTCTGTTCCTTGGATCTATATGACTATTCTTGTGCCAGTACCAGGCAGTTTTGAGAACAGTGGCTTTGTAATATAGCTTGATATCTGGTATTGTGATCACTCCAATTTTCTTCTTCTTTCTCAAGATTGCTGCAGCTATCCCAGGTCCTTTTTTTTATTCCAGATTAGTTTTTGGAGAGCTTTCTTCTGGATCTGTGAAATATGCCATTGGTATTTTAATGGGAATCACATTAAATCTATAGATTGCTTTCAGTAGTATGGACATTTTACTGATGTTGATTCTACCAATCCATGAACATGGTATATTCTTCCATTTGTTTATGTCTTCCTCTATCTCTCTTTTTTTTTATATAAGCGGTAGATTTATGAGTACAGGACTTTTACCTCCCTAGTTAAGTATATTCCTATGTAAGTTCATTTTTTTGGTGCAATGGTAAATGGATTTTTGTTTGTTTGTTTCTTTTTCTGTGAATTAACTATTGGTATATAAAAAAATCCAAATATTTCTGGGTGTTAATTTGTATCCTGCTACATTGCCAAATTCATTTATTAAATCTTGTAGTGTTTTGAAGGAGTCTTTAGGGTTTTCTTTGTACAATATCATGTCATCTGTGAATAATGGCAGTTTTACTTCTTCTTTTCCAATTTGAATGCCTTTCATTTCTTTTTCTTCTCTAATAGCCATGGCTAGCACTTCCAGTACTATGTCGAACAGGAGTGGAGAGAGTGGGCATCCCTGTCTTGTTCCTGTTTTTAGGGGAAATGGGTTTAGTTTTTGCCCATTGAGCAGGGTGCTGGCTATAGGTTTGTCATATAAAGCTCTTATTATCTTGAGGTATGATCCCTCTAATCCCACTTTGCTGAGATTATTTTATCAAGAAATTATGTTGGATTTTATCAAATGTTTTTCTGCACAATTAATATGATTATGTGATTTTTATATCTCAATTTGTTTGTGTGATGTATCACAGTCATTGATTTGTGGATATTGTACCATCCTTGCATCCCCATAATAAATCCTACTTGGTCATGGTGTATGATCTTTCTAATGTAATGCTGGATCCAATTGCTAGGATTTGTTGAGGATTTAAGCATTTATGTTCATCAAATATTGGTCTGTAATTTTCCTTCTTTGTAGTTTCTTAGTCTGTTTTTGGGTTTAGGATAATGCTGGCTTCATAGAAATAGCTTGGAATTGTTCCTTCCTGTTGAATTTTTTGGAAAAGTCTAAGGAGTACAGGCTTTAGTTGTTCTTTGAATGCTTGGTAAAACTCCCCTGTGAAGCAGCCTTGTTCAGGGCTTTTGTTTGCTGATATTTTTTTTTATTACTGCTTCCATTTCCTCCATAGTTATTGGCTTAGTCTGATTTTTTTTTCCTGATTGCATTTTGGAAGGTCATATTGTTCTAGGAATATGTCCATTTATTCTAGGTTGTACAGTTTGTCAGAATAGAGTTGTTCAAAATATCTTTTCATAATCCTTTTCTTTCTGTGGGGTCAGATCTTTCAGTTTTTATTTTTATTATTTGGATCCTCTCCCCTTGTTTCTTTGTGAGCCTGGCTAGAGGTTTGTCAATCTTGTTTATCCTTTCAAAGAACCAGCGCTTGGTTTAATTGATCTTTTGTATTGTCTTTTTTTGTTTGTTTGTTTGTTTGTTTGTTTGGTCTCTATGTCATTTATTTCTACTCTGATTTTTATTATTTCCTTTCTTCTGCTCACTCTGAGCTTTTCTTGTTGCTCTCTTTCTAATTCTTTAAGTTGTAGAGTTAGATAATTTATTGCCAGTTTCCCTTTTTTTTTTTTTCAGGTAAGCCTGTAATGCTGTGAATTTCCCTCTCAGGATTGCTTTCACTGTGTCCCATGGATTTTGGATTGTTGTGTTTTTATTGTCATTTGTTTCCAGAATTTTTTTTTATTTCTTCTTTGATCTCATTGGTAACCCAATCATTGTTTAATAGCTTGCTATTTAGCCTCTAAATGTTGAATTTTTTATTGTTTTTATTATAGTTATTTCTAATATTATGCCACTGTGATCTGAGAAGATGCTTGATAGGATTTCAATCTTAAATTTTTAAGAGCCTTGGCCTGTATCCCAATATGTGGTCTATGTTTGAAAATCTCTCATGTGCACTTGAGAAGAATGTATATTCTTTAGATTTGGGGTGAATTGTTCTGAAGATGTCTATTAATTCCATCTGATCTAGTGGGTCATTTAGGATTGCTGTTTCCTTGCTGATTTTATGTCTATAGTATTTATGCAGTGATGTCAATGGGGTATTAAAATCCCCTATTATGATTGTATTGCTGTTGATCTCTCCCTTTATAGATTCCAGAAGTTTTTGGTTTTTTGTGTTTTGTTTTTTAATTTGGGTGCTCCTGAATTGGGTGCATATATGTTTCCAGAGTTATATCCACTTGTTGTATTGATCTCTTTAATATTATGAAGTGGTCTTCCTTATCTCATATTATAGCCTTCACTTTGAGGTCCATTTCATCACATATAAGTATGGCTATCCCAGCTTTATATTTCATTTCCACTTGCCTGAAAAATATTTTGCCATCCATTCACTTTCAGACTGTGTGAGTTCCTTGTCAGACTGTGTGGGCCTCTTGTAGACAGCATATATATGGGTCATCTTTTCTTATTTATTCAGCCACTCCATATCTTTTAATTGGAGCATAACATTTAAGGTTATTACTGATAGGTACTTGTTTTTAGCCATTTTTATTCTTTCTGGCTGTGTTCCTTCTTCCCTTTCTATTTCTTATTTTTACAACAGTCCTTTTGGGATTAATTGGATTGCTGGCTTGTTAGTGATAAACTCCCTTAGCCCTTTTTTTTTCTGCAAAGCTACTGATTTCCCCTTCAATTTTGAATGATAACTTTAATGGATAGAGTATTCTTGGGTTCAGTCCCTTGCTTTGAATCACTTTGTATACTTCATTTCATTTTCTTCTGGCCCGATGTATTTCTGTTGAGAAATCATTTGACAATCTAATGGGAGATACCTTGTAGGTAACTCTGTGTCTCTCTTGTAGCCTTTGACATTTTCTCTTTGTTGTTAACGTTTGCCATTGTAATTACTACATGTCTTGGTGTGGGGTTTTTGGTCATCTTGTTTGGGACTTTCTGTGCTTGTGTGATTCCCCCCAAATCAGGAAAGTTTTCTGTCATTATTTCTTCAAATAGGTTTTTAAATCTTTTCTCCTCTTCTTGTCATTTTGGCACTCCTATTATACGTATGTTACTTCATGTCATGTTGTCTGAAAGCTCCTTTAGGCTCTCCTCCTGCTAAACAAAATTTTTCTCCAATTTCTGTTCAGATTGGGTATGTTTTTCTGCTTATCTTCTAACTCACTAATTCAGTCCTGTGCTTCTTCTAGTATCCTGTTGAAACCTTCCATTGTGTTTTTTATTGTAGCTATATCATTTTTTATTTCCACTTGATTCTTACATAAGTTGTGGATTTTCTCAACTGTTTCCATCCTGTTTCTGAACTGTTTGACCCTTACTCTGAATTCTTTTTCTCACATATTGCATGCCTCGCTTTCATTTAGTTCCTTTTCTGGAGCTTCCTCCTTTCTTTCCTTGGGGGGTTGTTTCAGTGTCTCCCCTTTTTTGCTGTTTCTTTCTGGTCTTTGGCATCCTGCTTAGTGTTTGAGAGGTTGAAGACCCTATCAGGGCAGTGGTCTGGAAATTGTTAGCCCAGAAGCTGGTTTACCTTGAGTCTCCTCTACTGCCTCTTGTCTGTCTGAGTTGTATCCCCTTCTCCCACAGATCTCGTTTCTCAGTTGTCTGCTTCAGATGCTAAGGTGGTAGGAGTGAGTGCACAGTTCCTCTGTTGTGCTACACCCTGCGAGGACCTAGAGGTTGCCTTTGCAGTAAGACCCTGGGCCTGGGGTGTAGTTGGCATGGATTGCTCTGGGTCACACAGTCCTCACTTTTTTGTAGCCCAAATGAGAAGCTGGGATTCCTCCAGGTTGCCCCTTCTCAGTGTGAAGTGGGAATGGGTTGCCCTGGGTGGCTCAGTCTGAGCTTTACTGTTGCCCAGAGTGAGGCACGCATTGGGTTGCTCAGGATGACCCCAGAAAGACTGTACTGGGGACTGGGGTGGAGTGGGTGCAGGTTGCTCTGGTTCACACATTTAGAGCTCCCCTGTGGCACTTAGTGAAGTGTATGCTGGGTTGCTCTGGGTTGCTCCTCTTGGGCTGGGGTGAAGCTGGCATGGGTTGCTCCAGGTCACCCCAGCAGGGCTTTCCAGGGGGCTAAGGTGGAGTGGGAAATGGTTCCTCTGGGTCTCACAGATTGCTATAGGTCGCACAGTCCCCACTTTTCCTGTGGCCGAGTGGTTCATGCTCTGGGTTGTTCCAGGTTACCCCAGCAACAGGTCCTGGGGCTGGGGTGGAGTAGGTGCCAGGTGGCTATGGGTCAGGCTAGCAGCATGGTTCTGGGGTCTGGAGCATAGGTAGGGAACAGGGTTCCTGCTGGCTTGCACTCACTGTGGGGTCTTGGAGCTGGATCTGAGGACATGGGTTCCCAGCTGGTGCGGGAGCTCACTCTGGCAGCGTGTGCTCCCTGTGGACATCTGGGTGCCTGCTGGGAGGTACTGATCCACTTACTGCTGGGTCACGGTTGTGGTTCCACATAGGTTATGGCTGGCAAGTGGCATTGTGTAGGCATACTCTCCCTTCCTTATTGAAAATTGTGTCCTCAGCTGTGTCTAATTTGTTAATTCAGGGTGGATGTTCTCCAATTTCATTGCTTTACTGGCCTGACCTTAGGAGGAGTTGCACAACACTGCTGCCTATTTGGCCACAATTTTCTACCAAGCAAGGAGAATGATTTTAGTTTTTGTCCATTGATTATGCTGTTTGCTGTAGATTTCTCATACATTGCCTTTATTATATTGAGGTATGATCCCCCCAACCTTGCTGGTAATTTTTATCATAAATGTGTGCTGGCTTTTATTAAATGACTAGATGCCCGGATTTGTGCACTCAGGGGGAAAAGGGGGTCCCTCAGCCTGGCCTGTGCCCTGCTGGCTTAGGCCTGCTCCCGGGTGGCAGAGGGCAGGCCCAATCCCTAGGTGCAACCCCTGGTTGGGCTCAGAGCAGGGCTGATTGGGGAGTTGGGGTGCTGCCCCCTGTCATGCACAGAGCAGGGCAGATTGGGAGGTTGCGATGCCATCCTCAGTCATGCTCAAGGTAGGGCCGATTGGGGGGTTGGGGCACCGCCTCCTGTCACTCTCAAGGCAGGATCAATGGGGAGGTTGCGGCACCACCCCCTGTCACACACAGAACAGGGCCAATCCGGGGGTTGGGGCTCCTTACCCTGTCACACACAGAGCAGGTTTGATCAGGGGGTTGGGGAGCTCCCCCCTGTCACACACAGAGCTGGGCCGATCAGGGGGTTGGGGCGCCACACCATCACACACAGAGCCGCAGGGCAATCAGGGGGTTGGGGAGCTCCCCCGTATCAGGCACAGAGCAGGGCTGATCAGGAGGTTGGGGCGCCTTCCCCTGTCACGAACAGAGCAGGGCGGATAGGGAGGTTGTGGCCCCGCCCCCTGTCATACACAGAGCTGCATGGCGATCAGGGGGTTTGGACGCTGCCCCCTGTCACGCTGATCCCGGTGCCAGGAGGCCTCTCGGCTCCGCTGATCCCGGTGCTGCGACGCGTCGTGGCACTGCTGATCCCGGTGCTGGGAGGCATATTACACTTTTACTATATAGGATAGAGGCCTGGTACATGGGTGGGGCTGGCTGGTTTTCCCTGAAGGGTGTCCTGGATCAGGGTGGGGGTCCCCACTGGGGTGCCTGGCCAGCCTGGGTGAGGGGATGATGGCTGTTTGCAGCTGGTCACACACCCTTCAGGGTGGGGGTCCGCACTGAGGTGCCTGGCCATCCTGGGTGAGGGGATGATGGCTGTTTGCAGCTGGTCACACACCCTTCAGGGTGGGGGTCCCCACTGGGGTTCCTGGCAAGTCTGGGTGAGGGGCTGAGGGCTGAAGCTCCCAACTGCTCCTTTTTTTCTTTTTCTTTTTTTTATTCTGGGCCAGCTTTTCCTCTGGCTCCAGCTCTGAGGCCTCTGCTGCTGAAAGCAGGTATCTGGTTTGTTTGGGTTCTATAATCGAAACAATATATAACTCCAGCTCTGAGATCCCGGCTTGCTGAAAGCAGGTTTCTGGGGTTTTGTTTAGCTTCTATATTTGTCACAATGTTTCAAACTGCAGGCTCAGAGGCCGGCAAGGCAGGTGGGGAACGTTGGTTTCCTCTGTCACTGAAGCAAGCAAGCCTCATGTTAGTTTCAAGCTGCCTGACTGCCGGCCGCCATCTCGGCTGGCTGTTAATTTTCATATCACTCTGATTAGCCAATGGGAACGGTAGCGGTCGTACGCTAATTACCATGTTTCTCTTTTATTAGATAGGATTTTTCTGCATGTATTGTTATGATCATGTAATTTGTATCCTTCATTTTGTTCATGTGCTATATCACACTGATTTGCAAATATTGTGCCAGCCTTGTATCAGCAGAATTAATCCAACTTGGTCATGATGTATGATCTTTTTCATGTATTGCTGTGCCGGGGCCAACCAGCAGCCCCTGAACAACAGATGAACAGCTTACTCTGACACAGTTTAACTGTGGGGAAGAGAAATAAGGAGCTTGCCTGGCTCAAGGGTCCAAACAGCCTCGATTGCGTGCATTGTTAGGCTTTTATTGGAATTTTTATCTTCAGATACAATCAGTAGGGTATCTTTAGATTGTATCTCGGAGAACACATGTGTTTCCATTGTCCTCTAGGCAAGGGCATCTAGGGATTAAGCATAAGGATTCCAGTAAACATCTGTGGGTCTGCATATGCACAGATTTGTTTGGAAAGATCAAGGAATAATTAAGGGCACTGCCAACCAAGTCCCTTGTGCTCCCCAACATGGCTGGATTCAATTTGCTAATATTTTGTGAAGGATTTTTATCATCTGTGTTCATCAGTGATTTTGGCCTTTCTTTGTATTGTCTAAATCTGGTTTTGGAATTAGCATAATGCTGGCCTCCTTAAAAAGTTTGGAACTCTTCTCTGCTCTTGAATTTTTTTAAAATAGTTTGAAAGGACAGATTTAGTTCTTTATATTTTTTGTAAAACTTGCCTCTGAAGTCATCTGTTCCTGGACTTTTGTTTGCTGAGAGGTTTTCATTGCTACTTTAATTTCACTAATTGTTATTGATTTATTCAGGTTTTATGATTCTTCCTGATTGAGTTTTGGAAGATTGTATGTTTCTAGGAATTTGTCCATTTTTCTCAGTTTGTCTTATATGTTGACATATAGTTGTTCATTGCACTTCCAATCTTTTTTTATTTCTGTGCTGTCCATTGCTATTCTGCCTCTTTAATTTCTGATTTCATTAATATGGCTTCTCTGTTTCTTGGTGAGTCTTGCAAAGGTTCATTAATCTTGTTTCCTTATTCAAAGAACCAATTTTTGGTTTCATTGATCATTTGTATTGTTTTTTTGTTTTGTTTTTTATATTCTACATCTTTTATTTTCATCCTGATCTTTATTATTTACTTCCTTCTGCTTACTCTGGACTTTTCTTGTTGTTCTCTTTCTAGTTCTTTTAGGTGTGGGTGACACTTTATTTGAGAGACTTTTCTTGTTTCTTGAAGTAGGCCTGTAATTCTATGAACTTCCCTCTAAGGCAGTGGTTCTCAACCTTCCTAACGCTGTGACCCTTTAATAGAGTTCCTCATGTTGTGGTGACCCCCAACCATAAAATTATTTTCATTGCTACTTCATAACTGTAATTTTGCTACTGTTATGAATTGTAATGTAAATATCTGATATGCAGGATGTATTTTCATTGTTACAAATTGAACATGTTAAAGCATAGTGATTAATCACAAAAACAATATGTAATTATATATGTGTTTTCTGATGGTCTTAGGCGACACCTGTGAAAGGGTCGTTCGACCCCCAAAGAGGTCGCGAGCCACAGGTTGAGAACCTCTGCTCTAAGGACTGCTTTCACTCTGTTCTATAAATTTGAGATTGTTGTGTGTTCATTTTTGTTTACTCTCAGGTAATTTTTAAATTCTTTCTTAATATCCTTGGTAACCTATTTGTTATTTAATAAGATTCTATTTAGCGTCAATGTGTTTGAGTGTTTTTGTGTAGTTGATTTCTAGTTTCATGTCATGGTGTTTCAAGGAGATGCTTGGTATGATTTCAATCTTTTTGAATTTGTTAAGACTTATTTTGTGTCCTATCGTGTGGTATAGCTTTGAGAATGTTTCATGTGAACTTGAGAAGAATGTATATTCTGCTGCTTTGGGATGAAATATTCTGTAATACTAATTATATCCATCTGATTCAGTGTGTCATAATGGTTGCTGTTTTTGTTAATTTATTGTCTGGAAGATCTATGCAATGATGATAGCTGGGTGTTAAAATCACCCTACAGTGACTGTATTGCTGCCAACCACTCTCTTAAAGTCCACATAGAGGTATATTTGTATGTATTTTAGGTGCTCCTATATTATATCTATCTATCTATATATCAATATCTATCTATCTATCTATCTATCTATCTATCTATCATCTATCTACCTACCTATCTATCTATCATCTATCTATCTATATCTACATATGTAGACTAAAGGCCTGGTGTACAAAATTCATGCACAAGGCGGGGTCCCCTCAGCCCAGCCTGCACCCTCTCCAATCCAGGACACCGGGGTGGATGTCCAACTGCCAGTTTAGGCCCGATCCCCAGGATCAAGCCTAAACTGTCAGTCGGACATCCCTCTTACAATCCTGGACCACTGGCTCCTAACCATTCACCTACCTGCCTGCCTGATCACCCCTAACTGCCCCCCATGCCAGCCTGATCATCTATCCGCCTCTGCCTGCCGGCCTGATCACCCCTAACTGACCCCCCACCTGCCTGGTTGCCCCAACTGCCTCCCCTGCTGGCCTGGTTGCTCCACGCTGCTTGCTGTTCAATTGTTTGGTTTCCCTCACTAATGCCCCTGCCAGCCTGGTTGCCCTACACAGCCTGTTTGGTCATCTATTTGGTTGCGATGGTCACTTAGGCTTTTATATAGATAGATATAGGTAGATAGATAGATATAGAGATAGATAGATATGGATATCTATCTATCTATATCTATCTCTATCTCTATCTATCTCTATCTAATCTATATCTCTCTCTACATACATATACCATATATATATATATATATATATATATATATATATATATATATATGGAGAGAGAGAGAGAGAGAGAGAGAGAGAGAGAGAGAGAGAGGCCCGGTGCACAAAAATTTGTGCACTTGGGGGGGTCCCTCAGCCCGGCCTGTGCCCATTCACAGTCCAGGACCCCTTGGGGGATGTCCACCTGTCGACTTACGCCCACTCCCCAGGGGATCGGGCCTAAGCTTGCAGTCAGATATCCTTCTGGCAGCCAGAGAGCCCTCTGGGGATGTCCGACTAAAGGCTTAGGCCCCCAAGGGATCGGGTCTAAACCATTAGTTGGACATTCTTAGTGCTGCCACAGAGGTGGGGAGAGGCTCCTGCCACCACCACTGCACTGGCCAGCCATGAGCCAGCTTCTGGCTGAGTGGAAGTCCCCATATGGAAGTGCACTGACCACCAGGGGGCAGCTACTGCATTGAGCGTCTGCCCCCTGGTGGCCAGTGTGCATCATAGCAACTGGTCATTCTGCCGTTCAGTCAATGTGCATATTAGCCTTTTATTATTATTATATAGGATGTCCCTATTTCCCCCATTTTGCCCCCTCTACCCAGCTCTTGCCCCCCACTTCTCTCTGGCCATCACCATACTGTTGTCTGTGTCCATGGGTTGTGCATATATTTTTTTGGCTAATCCCTTCTTTAAATTCACTTCTTTAAATTTTTATTTTCAGATAAGTGCTTATAACTGCACTATTATATATTTTCTATTATATCATTTAGAATTAAGATATTTTTTAATTGAACCCTTGTAAATTTTAGCATAATTTAATAAATTATGCTATAAGCAATTAGATTTTTCATGTAATGCAGATAAATTTCAATTAATATTTTATTAATTTTTAATATTTTAATTTGAAATAATCTCATACATGTAAAAAAACTATAAAATACTACAACATATTATATGTACGCTTCACCCAATTTCTTAGGTGTTAATCATTTAAACATAACCATTATACAACTAACAAAATTTGGAATATATTTTTCTTATAATCTCTTTACTGTTACTTAATCCATTTACTTTGTTTTTGTTAATCTTCACCCAAAGATATTTTTCCATTGAATTTTAGAGAGAGTGAAGGGAAAGGTGTATATATATATATCCCATGTTCAATGGCTGTTAATTAGCATTGTTTACCCATATCTTTCGAAAAAAATCACTTCTACTGTTGTGGTAAACAACCTGCTTTCCTATTTATAATGCTCTGGCCCTCCAGCAACTTCAGTGTGAAATTGTAGCTAATTTGTCTACAAACCTCAGGTGGTCATAATAATATGGCCACTCAGTATGTGTGTATATATATACACACACACACACACACACACTAGAGGAGGCCCGGTGCACAAAAGTTTGTGCACTCGGAGGGGTCCCTCAGCGCAGCCTCTGCCCTCTCGTAGTCTGGGACCCCTCAGGGGATGACCATGTGCTGGCTTAGGCCCGTCCCCAGGGGATTGGGGCCTAAGCTGCAATTGGACATCCTTAGAGCTGATGAGCAGGCGGGAGAGGCTCCCACCACCACCACTGTACTGGCAGCCGTCAGCCTGGCTTGTGGCTGAGCAGAGCTCGCCCTGTGGGAACACACTGACCACCAGGGGGCAGCTCCTGCATTGAGCGTCTGACCCCTGATGGTCAGTGTTCGTCGTAGTGACCAGTGATTCCCAGCCTTTCTGCTGTTAGGGTCAATTTACATATTACCCTTTTATTATATAGGATAGAGGCCTGGTGCATGGGTGGGGGCCACCTGGTTCACCCTGAAGGGTGTCCCGGATCAGGGTGGGGGTCTTAGTGGGGTGCCTGGCCATCCTGGGTGAGGGGCTGATGGCTTTTTTCAGGCTGGCCACAGACACTTCAGGGTAGGGGTCCCTGCTGGGGTGCCTGGCCAGCCTGGGTGAGGGGCTGATGGCTTTTTGCAGGCTGGTCAAGCCCCCCATTGGGGACCCTCAGCCCATGAGGGTATGGCCATCCTGGGTGAGGGGCTGATGGCTGTTTTCAGGCTGGCCACAGCCCCAGCCACCCAAGCTCCCAGTGGAGGCTGGCTGGAAGCAGGTATCTGGGATTTATTTATCTTCTATAATTGAAACTTTGTTGCCTTGAGTGGAGATCACAGATGGCCATGGCAGGCGGGAAGCTTGGCTTCCTCCATTGCCAGGGCAGCCAAGCCTCCTGCTTGCTCCAGCTCCGTGACTGCTGGCCGCCATCTTGGTTGGGTTAATTTGCATATAGTCACTCTGATTGGCTGGTGAGCATGATTTGGGGGTAGCAGATGTGTGGTCAATTTGCATCTTTCTCTTTTATTAGATTAGATAGCCTCTTGTTGGATTGATCCCTTTAGTATTGTATAGTAACCTTATTTGTGTCTTGTTATGATCTTTGTTTTAATGTTTATTTTAGTCAGATATGAGTATTGTTACCGCAGCTTTTTTGTTCATTTCCATTTGCATTGAATATTTTTTCACATCCCTTCACTTTCAGTCTGTGTGAATCTTTTGATCTCATGTGGGTTTCTTATAGACAGCATATATAATGAATTGTGTGTTCTTATCCATTCAGCTGCCTTATGTCTTTCGATTGGAGCATTTAATCCATTTCCATTTAAGGTTATTATTTTTTATAAAAATTATTTTTTATTGAATTCAGAGAGAGGGAAAAAGCAATAGAAACTTCAATAATGAGAATCATTGATCAGCTGATTCCTATACACTCCCTACTTTCAATCAAGAATGCAACCTGGGCATGTGCCTTGATCAATAATCAAACCATAAGCTCCTGGTTCATTCATTGATGCTCAACCACTGAGACACACCAGCTGGGCCAATTAAGGTTATTATTGATAGGTAATTATTGCCATTTTTATTCTTTATGCCTATGTTGTTCTCTCTCTCTCTCTCTCATATATATATATATATATATATACACGAGGGGCCCGGTGCACGAAATTCGTGCACTGGGTGTGGGGCCAGAGGGAGTGTCCCTCAGCCCAGCCTGCCCCCTTTCACATACTGGGAGCCCTCAGGCGTTGACCCCCATCACCCTCCAATCACAGGATCGGCCCCTTGCCCAGGCCTGACGCCTCTGGCTGAGGCGTCTGGCCCGGGCAGCGGGGACCCGCAGCTGCAGCGGCCCCGCGATCGTGGGCTTCGCTTTAGGCCCAGGCAAGGGGCCCCTAGCTCCTGGGACTGCCAGCTTCAACCGTGCCCAGCTCCCATCGCTGGCTCCACCCCTACTTCCTGCTATCACTGGCCAGGGCGGAAAAGGCGCCTGATTCTCTGATCATGGCTGGGGGGCAGGGCAAAGGCGGCCCCAGGGCCGCCTTTGCCCTGCCCCCCAGCTCTTAGCTCCCCCCTGGGTTTCCGATCACTGTCAGTGGCAGGGGGCTTCTTCCTGCTTTCCCTTTCGCCTCCCTGCATTGTGCCTACATATGCAAATTAACCGCCATCTTGTTGGCAGTTAACTACCAATCTTAGTTGGCAGTTAACTGCCAATCTTAGTTGGCAGTTAATTTGCATATAGCCCTGATTAGCCAATGAAAAGGGTATCATCGTACGCCAATTACCATTTTTCTCTTTTATTAGTGTAGATATGTATATATAATTTATATATATATATTTGTTTGTTTCTCTTCTTAAAATATTGCCTTAGCATTTTTTTTTTTTTTGCAATATTGGTTTGGTGACAATAAGCTCCTTTAGCCTTTTTTTTTTTTTTTTTTTGGTCTGGGGATCTCTTTATTTCACCTTCAATTTTGAATGACAGTCTTACTAGATAGTGTATCCTTGGTTTCAGATCTTTGCTTTTCATTACTTTGAATACTTCATGCCAATCCCTTCTTGCCTGAAGTTTTTCTGTTGAAAAATCATCTGACAACTTTATGGGAACTCCCTTGTGGGCAACTGTTTCTCTCTTGCTTCATTTAAGATTCTTTCCTTCTCTCTAACATTTCCCATTTTAATTATGATGCATCTTGGTGTGGGTCTCTTTGTGTTCATCTTGATTGCAACTCTATGTGCTTTCTCAACTCTGTGACTTTTTCTTTCACCAGGTTAGAGATTTCTGTCATTATTTCTTCAATTTTTCTACCCTTTCTCTCTTTGTCCTTATTCTGGGACCCCTATGATGCAGGTATTGTTACATTTCATCTTGTCCCAAGGTCCCCTTAACCTATCCTTGTTTTTTAAGTTGTTTCTTTCTTTTATTGCTCTGATTGGGTGTTTTTGTTTTGTTTTGTTTTGTTTTTATTACCTTGTCTTCCAAATCACTGATTCAATCCTCTGATCATCTAAAATAATTTTTATTCCTGCAAGTGTATTCTTGATGTCAGATATGGTATCCTTCATTTCTGACTGCTTCTTATTCATGGTTGCTATGCTCTTTTTAATGCTGACGTAGTTCCCTCTAAGTTCTTTGTATAAAAAGAAAAAAAAGAAGAGAAAGGAGAATGAAAAATAGAGTAAAAAGGGGAAAGAAAAAATAAGAGATATGAAAGAAAAATAGAGAAAATAATAATAACAAAGCAATAAAGAAGAAAAGAATAAAAAAATGCAAAGTAGAGTTTTTCTCAGCAGAGTTTAGTGCCAGATGGGGTCTCCCTTTGGATTCTGCTCTTATGTTGACTGAGTCTGACTGCTTTGTATGCTGGTTCCAGGCTTCCTGTCAGGTACTTTGGTGCTATCCACTGTCAGAAGCTGTCCACGTTTGCCTCTTGGAAACTTGTTGGAAGTTTCAAGTAATCCACAGTTTGTAGCTGCCTCCACAAGACCTGGTTGCACATGGGAGGGGCCAAGCTTCATTCTAAGTCTGGTTTCTTAGCAGCACAGGACCCAGGGCCAGGTCAGCAAACATCCCAAGGCACCTCAGGATCTGCCTCAAACCTGCTTTCCAGCATTCAGACTTAGTCATTGAAATGTTTTTTGTTTTTTTTGAAAGGCCTTTTGATGGATGGGGTGGATGATACCTCTGGATCTCCCATGAAGAGGATGTGCTGTTCATATTTCATGGAAGATGGTGGGTGTGTTTCCTTGTGCCAGAGCCATATGCCTGAGTCTCTCCCAGAATATTGCCCTGACTTTGACAGGGCATATCCCTCATATGCACTTCAGTGGGGTCTGCTGGGAGTTTCTATCAGCTCTCCCATGAGGGGGCTAGCACCAGTCAGGTTACTGAGAAAGTAGGAGCATGGCTCCACCCCAAATCCAGTCACTGATGCCACCTTGAGACTGCTCAGACCCATGGTCATGGCTTCTATTGCTGCCTCCTCACCAGAAGTTGAAATGTAAGGTGGGGGAATAATATTCCCAAGGTTAGGTGAGCAGGATTCCTGAGGATGGAGTGAACTGTAGCCCTATCGGCTGGGTAATTACCTTCCCTAGGCTGTTGCTGCTGAAAGGAGCTTGTGCCTGTCAATAAAAATGGCTACTGCAGTATGGGTAGGGGAGATGATCCCACTCTTCATGTTTTCCTACAATGCCTACCACCCAGACTTTCCTCAGGCAACTACAGGTAACACTGCCTGCCTTTCACTGAAGCCTCTGGAGAGTGACTACAAATAAATATCCTGTGCTCTGTTTTGTTTTGTGTTTCTTTTTTAAATCTTTAGTTTTGAAAGTATTACAGGTGTCCCCTTTTTCTCCCCATTAACCTCCTCTAGCCCACCCCCACACCCTACCCCAGGCCTTCATCACCCTATTGTCTATGTCCATGGGTGATGCATATACGTACTAATATGCATACAAATTCTTTGGTTGATCTCTTCCCACCCACCCACCTTCCCCCACCTTCCCTTTGAGGTTCAACAGTCTGTTCCATGCTTCTATGTCTCTAGCTCTAAAAAAAGTTTTTTAAAGTGGCTTTGTATCTGGCAAGCTCCTTCTCTCCTTGGAAGATAGAAGCCCTGCTGCCTTTCATGGCTGGATGTTATATGGGCCACTATTCCTGACTCTGGTACTCTGGGCTCCCTGGTTTCTGGGCCTCAGTCTCCTCAGGGGTAAACTCCCACAGCTAAAATATCCCTCCTCACCTTCAGCCAAGCACCTGTGGTAGCTGGACCAGCCCTTCTCACGACCCTGCCCTTCCTACCAGTCTGCAGTTGGTTTCTATTCTTTCTTGTTAAAAGTCCCCTCTTTGGATAATCTTCAATTGGTAATTCAGGGTGAATGTTCACCTATTTAATTTTTTTTTTCAAATTTGGCTCTGGGAAGTAGTGCAAGAAATATCCACCTACTCCACTGCCATTTTGAAACCCCTCCTGTAGATATTCTTTTCAAGTTGATGATGTTCTCCTTTCTTCCTAGTTTTCTGGAAGTTTTTCTTTTTTAAAATTATAAATGGGTATTGGACTTTGTCAAATGCTTTATCTGCATCTATTGACATAATCATATGATTTTTCTTTTTCAGCCTGTTAATGTTAGGGATTACATTAATTGATTTCCAAGTGTTAACTCAGCCTTTCATACTTTGCAAAAAATCATGCTTAGTCATAGTCTGTAATTATTTTATACACCATTGGATTTTATTTGCTAATATTTTGCTGAAGATTTTTGCATCTATGTTCATTCTAGATGTTCTGTAATTTTCTCTTCTCATAATGTCTTTGTCTGACTTTGGTATTGAGGTAATGCTGGCCTTGTAGAATGAGTTAGGGAATACCCCTTCTCTGAAAAAGGTTGTAAAGAATTGGTGGTATAATTATTTTGTTAAATGTTTGGTATAATTTACCAGTCAACCCATTTGGGCCTGGTGCTTTCTGTTTTGGGGAAATTATTCATTATTGATTCCATTTCTTTATAGATATAGGCTTATTCAGATTGTTTTTTTTATGTGTTTTAGCAAATTGTATCTTTCAAGTAAGTGGACCATTTTATTTATGTTATCAAATTTGTGAGCATTGTGTTGTTCATAATATTACTTTAATCCTATTTATGTCCATAGGATCTGTAATGATGTCCCCTCTTTATTTCTTAGAATACGTGTTCTCTCTCTTTTTCCTTAGCCCAGCTAGAGACTCATTGATTTTATTGATCTTTTCAAAGAACCACCTTTCAGTTTTGTTTATCTATTGATTTCTGCTCTACTTCTCATTATTTCTTTTCTGCTTCATTAACGTTGTTTCTTTTTCTAGTTTCCTAAAGTGGAGACTTATATGACTTGTTTTAAATTTTTCTTATTTTCTAATATATGCATTTTATAATATAAAGTTTTCTCTAATCACAGCTTTCACTATATTCCATAAATTTTCATGAATTGTGTTTTCATTATAATTTAGTTAAAAATATTTTTAAAATTTATCTTGAGATTTCTTCTTTGACCTATGGTGTTGTGTAATGTCTAGATATTGTAGGACATTTCTAATTATCTTTCTGTTATTTATTTCTAGTTAAATTACATTGTGATCTAAGAGCAGGCAATGTATGCTTTTTATTATTTTAAATTTATTACAGTGTGTTTTATGGCCCAGAATGTAGTCTATATTGGTGACCATTCCATGTGAGTTTGAGAAGATTGGGTATTCTTCTGTTGTTGGACGAAATTGTCTATAGACTTCCATTATTTGTAGTTGATTGATGGTGTTGTTGAGTTCAACTATGTTCCTACTAATTACCTACCTGCTGGGTCTGTCCATTTTTATTGAGGGGTGTTGAATTCTCCAACTATGATAGTGGATGCATCTACTTCTCCTTATACTTCTATTAGTTTTCACCTCATGTAGCTTGACATTCTGTTGGTAGGTTCCTACATATTAAGGATTTTTATGTCTTCTTGAAAAATTGACCATATATCATTATAGAGTGCTTTTCTTTTTCTCTAATAACTTTTCTTTATTAGAAGTCTGTGCTGTCTGAAATTAATATAACTACCCCTTCTTAATGTCAGCATGATAGTTTTCATCCATATAAAATTACTGTATATGTATATATCTTTATATTAAAGTTACTTATTTGTGCACAAGATATGTTTGCATTTTATTTTCTGATCCACTGTAATAACCACTGTCCTTTGATTATGACTATTGATATGGTTAGATTAATATGTATCATATTTGTCACTGTTATTGATTTATTGCCCTTGTTCTTTGTCCCTATTTTTTTCTCCTTTTTGTGGTTTTATGGAGGATTTTATGATTTCAGTTTTTCACGTTTCTTATCACATCACTTTTACTTATTTTTTAAATTTTTTTCAGTGGTTGACCTAGAGTTTGCAATATAGTCATGCATCACATAATGATTTTTTAGTCAATAATGGACCACATATATCACAGTGGCCCCATAAGGGTATAATAGAGCTGAAAGATTCCTATCACACAATGACATCATAGTCATCATAATGTCATGGCACAATTAATTACTCACATGTTTGTGATGATGCTTATATGTAAAAGAAACAATCCTACTGCACTGCCAGTCATATAAAATTATAGCACACACCATTATATAATACTTGACAATGATAACAAAATATTATGCTAATGGTTTATTTATTATAATACTTGAAATGATAAATTGTAATGTCAATGGCTTATACTATACTTTTTATCATTTTAAGTTACTTTTTCTATTAATAATATTTGCTTTAAAATAGTATGTCATGTTATGTTAGCAGTAACCTCATACATCTCATGTTTACCGCATCTCTTATTGTATCATTTTCTCTGGCACTTCATTTAATTGTGTGTTGTTTTATAAATTTAGTGTAAACCAAATGCATAGTGTTTATAAAGTCAACAATAATTTATAGTAATGTTATAGGTCTTCATATGCACTCACCACTCACTCACTGATTCACCTAGAGCAACTTTTAGTCCTATAGCTCCAGTCATAGTAAGTGCTTCATACAGGTTTATTTTTTAAATATTTTATGCTGTACTTTTTCTGTACCTTTTCTTTTTTTGTACCTTTTTATGTTTATATATGTTTGGATACACAAATACACTGTGTTATAATTTCAAACAGTATTCAGTATAGTAAAATGCTGTGCAGACTTGTAGTCTGGGAGAAATAGGCAAGACCATATAGTCTAGGTGTGTAGTAGCCTATACCATATGGATTTGTGTATGTACACTCCATGATGTTTACAGAACAATGAAATAGCTTAGTAATGTATTTCTTAGACCATGTCATGATTTTTTAAGTGGCAGGTGGCTATATATATCCACTTCTATTTTCAAATAACACTATACCACTTCACAAACAGTTGTGAGTACCTTAAAATAACAAAAAAAACTAAATACCTGCCTCCTATCTCTTGTATTATTGCTGACATTTTTAAAATTTCTATCTAAGCATACATATAAAGGTATGATACATATTTTATACACTATTGAATATATTGTTGTTTTTAACAAATGGTTATCTGTTAGATAAGTTGAGAATCCTATATAATAAAACCCTAATATGCAAATCGCCAAAAGGTGGAATGACCGGTCACTATGACACTCACTGACCACCGGGGTCAGATGCTCAATGCAGGAGCTGCCCCCTGGTGGTCAGTGCACTCCCACAGGAGGAGCACAGCTTGGCCAGAAGCTGGGCTCATGGCTGGCGAGCACAGGGGCAGTGGCGGGAGCCTCTCCTGCCTCCACAGCAGGCGGGCAGTAAGAAGCGAGAGGTCCTGGACTGTGAGAGGGATGTCTGACTGCCGGACTGTGAGAGGGATGTCTGACTGCTGGCAGGTGAGGTGAACAACTCCCAGGGGCTCCCGGACTGTGAGAGGGTGCAGGCTAGGCTGAGGGAACTCCCCCACCCCCAGTGCAACAGGCCTCTAGTAAGAAAAATAAATGTTTTCCACTAATTCTTTGATGTACTTCTTTCTTTATGAAGATCTGAGTTTCTGACCTATATAATTTCCTTCACTTTGAAGAATTTCCTTTTAACATTCTATTACATACATACTGTATACTAAACCTGCAGTCAGATATCCCCTGAAGGATGTAGCAGTGTGCCAAGCAGCAGACAGCCAGGGAGGAGCCCAAACTGGGGCCAGGGCCCACGCTGCTCACACTCATACCCAGGCAATGCACCTACTGCCACCTTAACAGTTGCTTAGATATATAGATAGATAGATAGATAGATAGATAGATGATAGATAGATAGATAGATAGATAGATAGATAGATAGATAGAGATAGATAGATAGAGATAGATAGATAGATATAATCTCCTTTTTAGCCCATTGATCTCTCCCTGGCCACTCCCACCCACCAGCACATGCCCTCACACCCTAGTGTCTGTGACATTGGTTATCCTTATATGCATGCACGCAGTTCTTTGGTTGATCTCTTACCCCACCCCCAGCCCACCCCCACAAACACACCCTCGCCTGCCTTCCCTCTGAGGTTGGATGGTCGGTTCCATGCTTCTCTGCCTCTGGCTCTATTTTTGTCCATCAGTTTATGTTGTTCATTATATTTCACAAATGAGTGAGATCATTTGATATGTATCTTTCTCCGACTGGCTTATTTTGCTTAGCATAATGCTCTCCATGTACATCCATGCTATTGCGAATGGTAGGAGTTCCTTCTTTTTTACAGCAGCCTAGTATTCCGTGGTGTAGATGTACCACAGTTTTTAACCCACTCATTTACAGATGGGCACTTAGGTTGTCCCCAAACCTTAGCTATTGTAAACTGGGCTGCTACAAATATTAGGAGTGCATATATTCTATCAGATGAGTGTTTCTGGTTTCTTGGGATATAGTCCTAGAAGTGGGATGATTGGGTCAAATGGGAGTTCCATTTTAAATTTTTTGAGGAAACTTTATACTGTTTTCCACAGTGGCTGCAACAGTCTGAATTCCCACCAGCAGTGAAGGAGGGTTCCTTTTTCTCCACATCCTCATCACACTTGCCATTCTTGATTTGTTGATGATAGCCATTCTAACAGGTGTGAGATGATACCGCATTATTGTTTTGATTTGCATCTCTCAGATGATTAGTGACTTTGATCATGTTTTCATATGTCTTTTGGCCTTCTGGTATGTCCTCTTTCAAAAAGTGTCTACTGAGGTTCTTTGCACATTTTTTAACTGAATTGTTTGTCTTCCTTTTGTTAAGTTGTATGAATTCCCTGTAAATTTTGAAGATTAAACCCCTATCAGAGATAACATTGGCAAATAGTTTATCCCATGCAGTGGGTTTTCTTGTTGTTTCATTAATGGTTTCTTTTGCTGTGCAGAAGCTTTTATTTTGATATAGTCCCATTTGTTTATTTTCTCCTTAGTTTCCATTGTCCTAGGACCTAGGAGCTATATCAGTAAAGATATTGCTACAACATACGTCTGATATTTTGCTGTCTGTGGATTCCTCTAAGATTTTTATGGTTTCCTGTCATGTTTAGGTCCTTTATATATTTTGAGTTTATTTTTGAGTATGGTCTACATTGGTGATCTAGTTTCATTTTTTTTTTTTTTGCATGCATCTGTCCAATTTTCCCAACACCATTTGTTGAAGAAACTGTTTTGACTCCATTGTATGCTCTTGCCTCCTCTTTCAAATATTAATTGAGCATAATGGGTTGGGTCGATTTCTGGGTTCTTTGTTCTGTTCCTTTGGTCTATATGTCTGTTCTTGTGCCAGTACCAGTCATTTTCGAGGACTGTAGCTTTGTAATATAGCTTGATATCTGGTATTGAGATCCCTCCTACTTTGTTCTTCCTCAAGATTGCTGGGATTTTTCAGTGTCTTTTTTTATTCCATATTAATTTTTGGAGAGTTTTTTCTAGGTCTCTGAAATATGCCATTGGTATTTTAATGGGGATTGCATTGAATCTATAGATTGTTATGGGAAATATGGACATTTTAATGATGTTGATTCTACCAATGCATGAACATGGTATATTCTTCCATTTGTTTATGCCTTCCTCTATCTTTTTTCAATATGCTGTAGATTTACAGGTCTTTCACCTTCTTCATTAAGTTTATTCTTAGGTATCTTTTGTTGTTGTTGCAATGGGAAATTGGATTATTTTTTAATTCCTCTTTCCGTAAGTTCATTATTGTTATATAAAAAAAAACATAGATTTCTGCGTGTTAATTTTATATCCTGCTATATTGCCAAATTCACTTATTAAGTCTAATAGTTTTTTGATGGAGTCTTTAGGGTTTTCTTTGTATCATATCATGTCATCTGCAAACAATTACAGTTTTACTTCTTTTCCATTTTGGATGCCTTTTATTACTTCTTCTGGTCTAATCGCTATGGCTAGCACTTCCAGTACTATATCAAACAGGAGTGGTGAGAGTGGGCATCCCTGTCTTGTTCCTGTTCTTAGGGAAAATGACTTTAGTTTTGCCCATTGAGTATGATGTTGGCTATAGGTTTGTCTTATAAGGCTTTTATTATGTTGAGGTATGACCTCTCTATTCCCATTTTGCCAAGAGTTTTTATCAAGAAAGGGTGCTGGATTATGTCAAATGATTTATTTGCATCAATTGATATGATTATGTGATTTTTGTCTCTCAATTTGTTTATATGATGTATCATGTTTATTAATTTGCAGTTATTGTACCAACCTTGCATCCTCAGAATAAATCTCACTTGATCATGGTGTATGATCTTTCTAATGTAATGTTGGATCATATTTGCTAGGATTTAGTTAAGGATTTTAGCATCTGTGTTTATCAGAGATATTGGCCTGTAATTATCTTTTTTGCAGTTTTTTTTTGTCTGGATTTTGGGATTAGTGTAATGCTGGCTTCATAGAAAGAGCAGGGAAGTGTTCCTTCCTCCTGAACTTTTTGTAATAGTCTGAGGAGGATGGGTTTTAGGTGCTCTGTGAATATCTGGTAAAACTCCCCTGTGAAGCCATCTGGACCAGGGATTTGTTTGCTGAAAGTTTTTTGATTACTGCAATAACAATTTCCTCCATTGTTATTGGCCTATTCAGATTTTTTCATTCTTCCAGATTGAGTTTTGGAAGGTCATATTTTTCTAGGAGTATATTTATTTCATCTAGATCAGGGGTCCTCAAACTTTTTAAACAAGGGGCCAGTTCACTGTCCCTCAGACCGTTGGAGGGCCAGACTATAGTTTAAAAAAAAACTATGAACAAATTCCTATGCACACTGCACATATCTTATTTTGAAGTAAAAAAAACAAAATGGGAACAAATACAATATTTGTATTTGCATGTGGCCCACGGGCCGTAGTTTGAGGACCCCTGATCTAGATTGACCAGTTTGTTGAAATACAGTTGTTCGTAGTATTTTTTCAAAATCTTTTGTATTTCTGCACGGTCTGTTATTAACACACCTCTTTCATTTTTTATTTTATTTGGGTCCTCTCTTTTTGCTTCTTGGTGAGCATGGCTAGAGGTTCATTAATATTGTTTATCCTTTCAAAGAACCAGCTCTTGGGTTTATTGAATATATATATACTAGAGGCCCAGTGCACAAAAATTTGTGCACTCGGGGGGGAGGGGGGTCCCTCAGCCCGGCCTGTGCCCTCTCGCAGTCTGGGACCCCTCAGGAGATAACGCCCTGCTGGCTTAGGCCTGCTCCCGGGTGGCAGAGGGCAGGCCCAATCCCTAGGTGCAGCCTCTGGTCGGGCTCAGAGCAGGGCTGATTGGGGAGTTGGGGCACCGCCCCCTGTCATGCAAAGAGCAGGGCGGATCCGGAGGTTGCGATGCCACCCTCAGTCACGCTCAGGGTAGGGCCAATTGGGGGGTTGGGGCACCACCCCCTGTCACACTCAAGGCAGGGTCGATGGGGAGGTTGTGGCACCACCCCCTGTCACACACAGAGCAGGGCCCATCAGGGGGTTGAGGAGCTCCCCCCAGTCACTCACAGAGTAGGGCTGATAGGGGAGTTGGGACACCACCCCCTGTCACACACAGAGCAGGGCGGATCAGGGGATTGGGGTGCCACCACTGTCATACTCAGGGCAGGGCCGATGGGGAGGTTATGGCTCTACCCCATCACACACAGAGCAGGGCCCGTGTGTGTGGGGGGGGGTGCCGCCCTCTATCACCCACAAAGCAGGGCCGATCAGGGGGTTGGGGCGCCGCACCCTGTCACACACAGAGCCGCAAAGCAATCAGGTGGTTGGGGAGCTCCCCCCTATCAGGCACAGAGCAGGGCTGATCAGGGGGTTGGGGCGCCTTCCCCTGTCACCAACAGAGCAGGGCAGATAGGGAGGTTGTGGCCCCGCCCCCTGTCATACACAGAGCTGCAGGGCGATCAGAGGATTTGGGCGCTGCCCACTGTCACGCTGATCCTGGTGTCGGGAGGCCTTGCAGTTCCGCTGATCCCGGTGCTGGGAGGCATATTACCCTTTTACTATATAGGATAGAGGCCTGGTGCATGGGTGGGGGCTGGCTGATTTTCCCTGAAGGGTGTCCTGGATCAGGGTGGGGGTCCCCACTGGGGTTCCTGGCCAGCCTGGGTGAGGGGATGATGGCTGTTTGCAGCTGGTCACACACCCTTCAGGGTTGGGGTCCCCACTGGCGTGCCTGGCCAGTCTTGGTGAGGGGCTGAGGACTGTTTTCAGGCTGGCGGGTGACTGAAGCTCCCAACTGCTCCTTTTTTATCTTTTTTTTTTATTCTCGACCAGCTTTAGCTCTGAGGCTTGGCTCCAGCTCTTAGGCCTCAGCTGCTGAAAGCAGGTATCTGGTTTGTTTGGGTTATATAATCGAAACACTGTTTCAACTCCAACTCTGAGATCCTGGCTGGCTGAAAGCAGGTTTCTGAGGTTTCTTTTAGCTTCTATATTTGTAACAATGTTTCAAACTGCAAGCTCATAGGCCGGCAAGGCAGGCGGGGAACGTTGGCCTCCTCCATCACTGAAGCAAGCAAGACTCATGTTAGCTTCAAGCTGCCTGGCTGCTGGCTGCCATCTTGGCTGGCAGTTAATTTGCATATCGCCCTGATTAGCCAATGGGAAGGGTAGCGGACGTATGGCTAATTACCATGTTTCTCTTTTATTAGATAGGGGATATATATATATATATATATATATATATATATATATATATATATCTGTCACTTATTTAGGCTCTGATTTTTATTATCTCCTTCCTTCTGCTCACTCTGGGGATTTCTTGTTATTCTATTTCTAATTCTTTAAGTTGTAGAGTTAGATAATTTATTACCAGTTTTTCGTGTTTTTTGAGCTAGGCCTGTAATGCTATGAACTTCCCTCTCAGAACTGTTTTCACTGTGTCCCATAGATTTTGGATTATTTTGTTTTCACTGTCATTTGTTTCCTGGATGTTTTTAATTTCTTCTTTGATCTCTTTGGTAACCCAATCATTGTTTAATATTTTGCTATTTAGCCTCCAACTGTTTGAAGATTTTTATTATTTTTATTGTAGTTGATTTCTAATATTATGCCATTGTGATATGAGAACATGGTTGATATGAATTCCATCTTCTTGAATTTGAAGAGACTTTGCCTCTGACCCAATATGTGGTCTACCTTTGAAAATGTCCCATGTGCACGTGAGAAGAATGTGTATTCCGTACCTTTGGGGTAAAATGTTCTGACGATGTTGATTAAGTCCATCTGATCTAGTGAGTCATTTAGGATTGCTGTTTCTTTTTTGATTTTTTGTCTAGAATATTTATCCAGTGGTGTCTATGGGGTATTAAAGCCCCCAACCATGTTTGTATTGCTGTTGACCTCCCCCTTTATATCTTCCAGAAGGTTTTTTTTAAAGTTTTGGGTGTTTCTGCATTGGATGCATATATATTTACCAGATTTATGTCCTCTTGTTGTATCAATCCCGTTAGAATTATGAAGTGGCGTTCCTTATCTCTTGTTATCACCTTCACTTTGAGGTCTAATTTGTCAGATATAAGTATTGCCACCCCAGCTTTTTCCTATTTCCGTTTGCTTGAAATATATTTTTCCATCCCTTCACTTTCAGTCTGTGTGAGTCCTTGGTCGGAGGGGGGTCTCTTTTAGATCGCAAATATATGGGTCATGTTTTCTTATCCATTCAGCTACCCTATGTCTTTTTATTGGAGCATTTTTAAAAATATATTTTATTGATTTTTTTACAGAGAGGAAGGGAGAGGGATAGAGAGTTAGAAACATCCATCAGCTGCCTCCTGCACGCCTCCCACTGGTGATGTGCCTGCAACCAAGGTACATGCCCTTGACTGGAATTGAACCTGGGACCTTTCAGTCTGTAGGCCGACGCTCTCTATGCACTGAGCCAAACCGGTTAGGACTTATTGGAGTATTTAATTCCATTTACATTTAAGGTTATTATTTTTTTAACGTTATTATTGATAGGTACTTGTTTACGCCATTTTTATTCTTAATGCCTTCTACCCTTCCTATTCGTGCCTTTTATAGCAGTTCCTTTAGCTTTTCTTATATTGCTTCCTTAGTGGTAATAAATTCCCTTAGCTCATTTTTGTCTGTGAAGCTCCTGATTTCACCTTCAATTTTGAATGATAGCCTTGCTGGGTATAGTATTTTTGGATTCAGACCCTTGTTTTGCATCACTGTGTATATTTCATTCCATTCCTCTCTAGACTGATGTGTGTTTGTTGAGAAATCAATTGACAGTCTAATGGGAGATCCCTTATAGGTAACTTCCTGTCTCTCTCTGGTAGCCTTTAAGATTATTACTTTGTCATTGGTGTTTGCCAATTTAATTATTATTGGCAAATAATAATAATTATTTTATTATTATAATAATAATTATTATTTGCCAATTTAATTATTATTTTGGTGTTGGTCTTTTGGGGTTCATCTTGTTGAGAACTCTGTATACTTCTTGAACTGTGTGAGTTTTTTCTTCCCAATAGCAGGGAAGTTTTCTGTTATTATATTATTTTTTCAAATAGGTTTTCTATCCTTGCTCCATTTCCTCTCCTCTGGTCACCCCTATTATGTGGATGTTGTTTCATTTTATGTTATTCCAAAGTTCTCTTAGGCTCTCCTCTTGCTTTTTAAGTATTTTTTTTTTTCAGTTGCTGCTCTGCTTGGTTGTTGTTTCTCCCGTGTCTTCTAGCTTGCTGATTCAGTCCTCAGCTTCTTCTAATCTACTGTTGATACTTTCTGATACTTTCCATTGTATTCTTTATTTAAGCTATGTCATTCTTAAATTCTTTAGTTCTTCATTTCCTCTTGATTCTTACATGTTTTGTTGAATTTGTCTTCCATCTTTTTCATTGTCCTATGACCATTGCTCTGAATTCTTTCTCTGAAAAATTACTTGCCTCCATTTCATTTACTTCCTTTTCTGGTGATTTCTCCTTTTCTTTCATTTGGGGTTTGTTTCTTTGTCTCTCCCTTTTTTCTGTTACTTTTGGTTATTTCTATGTATTAAATGAAACCTCTATGTCACCCAGTTTGTTTTTTTTTTGTCTTATATAGTAGATGTTTTGTGGAACACAGTAGTGCAGTCTCTCAGGTTTTCTGGGCTTGGTATTCTAGGCATGCCCCTACTTGGAATATTTGTGTTCTCTTGGTGTAGTTGGGTCTTGAGTGTTATGGTCCAAATCATGGATGGAGTCTCCTCTCAGAGTGTCTGGTTATGTGGCTTACTGTCTTCTACATTGACTAAACAGTAAAAATTATAACTCAACAAAGCACAACACAAAGGGAAGAAAACACGAATGTACTCATGACACTGATAACCCCAATAAAATTGGCCACTGGAGAAATGAGAATTAGGAGAGATAAGAGAGAGAAAAAATGATATTGAGAAAAGGAAAAATGTAAGAGAAAAAAGAAAAATAATATACATATATGTGGAGAAAACTCCACAAAACAAACAAACAAACACACACACAGATAAAAGGGGAGGTCAGAATCTGTAGAAGCAGAGCTTATATCCAGAAAGTAAAGCAATTAAATAAATAGGGGAATGGCCATGGTTCAGTATAGTGGAGGTAGAACGAGAGTGAGTGGATAAGAAGAAAAATACAAAAACAAAATAATCAAGTTAAAGAATAAAAAGATAATTTTTTAAATTTATCTATCCATATGTTCATCTATTTTCGGAAAAGGATAATAGAGAAGAGAGCAGATAGGCTTGAGTTTAGTGAGTGAAACTAATTAAGCAATTAGGAGAAGAAGTGAGCAAGAGAGTAGAGGAAAAACAAAAGCATTTTAAAAATTGGCCAACGAAGAGAGAGAAAGGAGAAGGGTGCATGGACTTGGAGCAAGGGACAGGAAATTAGGTATATGAGTAAGCCAACAGAGACTACAATAATAATAATGCATCACTAAAGCAGATAAAAAGATCAATTTTTAACAAGGGGTAAAAAGAAAAGAGAGAGAAAAACTAAAGCTGGGACAGGAGAGAGAAACAGGATGAAAAAGGGAGAAGTGAGGAATAAAAGGGTGGAAAAAAAAGAAAAACTAAGATAAAATAATGATATAAAAATAGAATGAAGAAATATAATACAAAAACTAAAAGGTTAAAAAAAGAGAAAGAAAAATAGTTTTCTCTCTTAAGTAAAATATAAAAATAAAAAAATGAAGTATCATTTGCTTCAGCCAAGTTTTAATGTCCCATGGGGGCTGGTTTAAGACTCCTCTCTACCTTCTGTCTGCCACTTCTCAGTTTTCTGTTAGATAGTTAGCACTGTGTTGGAAGTTCCTAGGGATCCACCACTCCTCTGTGTCTGTCTCCACAGTCTTGGTTGCAGACAGGTGGGATCAATCTGCTCGCTTTGTTTGTCTGCCTGCTTTCAGGCTTATTTACACAAGTGTCAATTTCTTACACAGACTTTAGCTGGGGGTGTTTCTGGAACCAAACAGTCCCTCAACCCAATCCCCCAGGGCTCCCTGGGACTATTCAGATTTTTTATTTCCACTGCAGAGCTTGAGCCTGGGTGAGGTTGTACTAGTTGCTCTGTGGGTGGCCCGACACACTGTAGTTTCCCAGAGCTCATGGGAAGGGTGGTGCAACACGCTGCTCGGTTTCTGAAGCACATGGCCTGGGAGGCAGGGGTCCCAATGTCTGTGGCTGACATGGTGAGACTTTGGTCAGGGTGCACGCACATGGCGACTCACTTCAGGGGGTTCCAGAGCGAGCGGTCTGAATGGCAGTGACTCTGGCTGGGGTGGTGTGCACAATGCGGCTCACTGTGCTATCCCCTATCTGAGATGGTGTCTAAAGCCAGTGTGGGTGGTGGTGAGGCTACGCTCCTAACCTTGGCTGCTCTCCCCTTCAAGATGTTGTGGTTTCTGTGCCAGAGCCACACAGTCTGGGGAATGCCTACAGTGGTAGCAGGGGCTCACTTTCCAGGAGAATCTGATCTGCCAGCCTCTGAAACTCCTGTGAGATCTAACTGTCCCTCCTACACACACACACACACACACACACACACACACACACACACACACCACATGTCCGCACACTCTTTTCTCACTCCCTTACTCACACTTTCTTCCTCATTCCCGTCCTGCCAGCCACCATGTTTTGTTTTGTTTTGTTTTGTTTTGTTTTGTTTTGTTTTGTTTTGTTTTGTTTTGTTTTGTCTTTCTGTGTATTTTTTAAATTTGGGCTTATAGTTGCCTAAAACTAATTTGTAGCTTCTGTCTCTGGCAAATAACTCATAGTGTAGAGACCTTCTAGGTGGTTACAGGAAAAGGAGGTAGAGAAGAAAGGTTCAGTATCCTGCCTCTAGGCCAGCCGTGGGCAAACTACGGCCCACGGGCCAGATCCGGCCCCTTTGAAATGAATAAAACTAAAAAAAAAAAAAAAAAAAAAAGACTATACCTTTTATGTAATGATGTTTACTTTGAATTTATATTAGTTCACACAAACACTCCATCCATGCTTTTGTTCCGGCCCTCCAGTCCAGTTTAAGAACCCATTGTGGCCCTCCAGTCAAAAAGTTTGCCCACCCCTGCTCTAGGCAGTTGTTTCTTATTTCAAGGTTTCCCAGTCCACTTGCCAGTGTTGGGATTTGAACCCAGAGAACTACAGCAGCCTCTCTTTGGGACAGTGCAGTTAGCCCCCTTATCTGAAGTCTTATTAATCCTTTGTCATTACCTTTTTGAACAAAATCTTTTAGAATAGCTTCTATCTCTAGGCAGATGAAATTTCTGCATTTCTCTTTTTTATTTCTATCATTTTTCTCTCTTTTATCTCTTGTATTTCCTTAACTAACTTATTTTAATCTTTTAGCTGCTTACCAGATAAACTCCTGGTACTGCTAAGAACCCATTTTAATGGATCAGTCTAGGTGTCCCAATTGACATCGGATGTGTCTGGATACACTTCTAGGAAAGTGATAGTGGCACTATCAGTATTTTTGAGTCTTAGGTATTGAGCATAATAACCTAGGCATGCTGGTAAGGAATAGTACTCAGTAAAGCATTTTATATACTCCTCAAGGGTCTTAGGTGGGGCAGTAATAAACTGTCCCCTCCCTCTTTCCTTTTTCATTATGCATTGTGCCATGTATCTCAGAGTGACAAGTATCCTTGTTCCACACTGGGTCAGACTGAAACTGGACGCAATGGGTCCAAGGCTGCCTGTCAATACTTGAGCCAAATTAAGCAGAGACAAGGTTGAATCCTATATGAATGCTTATTCCAGTAATGCTAGCAATATAGAGAGAATAGTCATCATGGAAATTCTGCTCTGACCCCTCTAGCTGTAACCAGACAACCAAGGGGTCTGGGCTGCCTGTCATTACTTGAGCCAATTAAGCACAAACAAGGTTAAATCACATATGAGCATTTATTCAAATAATGCTGACAGTATGGGAGAGCAGCAGGTCATCCACAAAAGTCTATTCTGCCTCTCCTCATAAGCCAGCTGCTTATATTGGGTAGAAGGACAAAGATTATGTGGGAAAGTTGGAATTACAGGTATGGGAAAGTGGGCACAGGATAATCATTATAGTTTACAAGTCATGCGGACTCAGGGGATGGTCACAGAGGGTGAGTGCCTCTGGGTGCCCTGGTACCAGATTACAGGCAATGGGGGCTGAGGGTTGTAAAGAGCAGATGCATCCAAGACTAGATTGTTTCAGCCACAAGGTTGTAAATGCTTCCATAATAATAGGCAGTTCTCGGGACAGGAGGATGGACTGCATTCCAATGTTAGCTCCCATGTCCAAGGGCATACAACTCCCCTGCCAGGTGAAAATGTGGTTTCTCTAATCAGAAAAGAACCATCATAGTTAACAGAGCATGGTTAATATCTACACTAATAAAAGAGAAACATGGTAATTGGCGTACGACCGCTACCCTTTTCATTGGCTAATCAGCGAGATATGCAAATTAACTGTCAGCCAAGATGGCAGCCGGCAGCCAGGCAGCTTGAAACTAACATGAGGCTTGCTTGCTTCAGTGACGGAGGACTCCAATGTTCCCTGCCTGCCGCTGCAGGCCTCTGAGCCTGCAGTTTAAGAAACTCTGTAACAAATACCGCCAGACTTCAGCCAGCAGGATTGCAACATTGTATGCAAAGGCCAGAAACCTACTTTCAGCGGAGGAGGCCTAAGAGCTGGAGCCAAGCCTCAAAGCTAAAGCTGGCCCAGAATAAAAAAAGAAAAAAGAAAAAAAGGAGCAGTTGGGAGCTTCAGTAACTCCCAGCCTGGAAACAGCCCTCAGCCCCTCACCCAGACTGGCCAGGCACCCCAGTGGGGACCCCTACCCTGAAGGGTGTGTGACCAGCTGCAAACAGCGATCATCCCCTCACCCAGGCTGGCCAGGCACCCCAGTGGGGACCCCCACCCTGATCCAGGACACCCTTCAGGGCAAACCAGCCAGCCCCCACCCATGCACCAGGCCTCTATGCTATATAGTAAAGGGTAATATGCCTCCCAGCACCGGGATCAGCGTGACAGGGGGCAGCGCCCAAACCCCCTGATCAGCCCTGCTCTGTGTGTGACAGGGGGCGGGGCCACAACCTCCCTATCCACCCTGCTCTGTTTGTGACAGGGGAAAGCACCCCAAACCCCTGATCAGCCCTGCTCTGTGCCTGATAGGGGGGAGCTCCCCAACCCCCCCTCCCCCACCGGCCCTGCTCTCTGTGTGACGGGGTAGAGCCATAACCTCCCCATCAACCCTGCCCTGAGTGTGAGAGTGGCGGCGCCCCAACCCCCTGATTGGCCCTGCTCTGTGTGTGATGGGGGCATCACCCCAACCCCCTGATTGGCCCTGCTGTGTGCGTGACAGGGTACAGAGCCCCAACCCCCCTGATGGGCCCTGCTCTGTGAGTGACAGGGGGCAGTGCCCCAACCCCCTGATTGGCCCTGCTCTGTGCATGACAGGGGGTGGCGCCCCAACTCCCCAATTGGCCCTGCTCTGATCCCGACCAGGGCCTGCACCTAGGGATTGGGCCTGCTCTCTGCCACTCGGGAGCAGGTCTAAGCCAGCAGGTCGTTATCTCCTGAGCGGTCCCAGACTGCGAGAGGGCACAGGCCGGGCTGAGAGACCCCCCCTCCCCCCCCCCAAGTGCACAAATTTTTGTGCACTGGGCCTCTAGTTTCTTATAATTGTAGTTGGTCCCCAATATTCTATTTCTGCCCCTAACATAGCAAGTTGGCTAATTATATACACACACGAGGGAGAAGATAGCTACATTAAGCTGCGAGCTGCAAGTGTAACATGGAAAGTGGAGGGGAGGGTCTGCAGTCTGGCCTTCAGGAGCTCAAAGTCCAATAACAAGGTGGCTAATCCTCTATGATGTTACAGACAGTTCAGCCCTTTCCTGAGATTGGAGAATGATCAGTGTTCCTGAGAGAAACTCCCAGAGGGGGTCAGGGACTGGGCACTGCAACCAAATCAAAGCATGTCCTGTCCTTGGTCTGTTCTCAAAATGTATTTATTTTCTGAGTAATGGACCCATTGAGGCATCTTATCTTTTTTTAGCTTTGTTTCATCCTCCAGTTTCCCAGGGTCTTAAGAAAACTTCTTATCTATAGTTATAAGGTGAATAATTATTAAACAACTGTGGCTCTATTCTTATTACATGCCCTTCCCCACTATCAAGATGACTAATTGCAACAGCAGCAAGGCAAGCAGCAACACAAGGGTTTATATCCAGAACAACACTTTTATTTGTGGTTTTATGCCATAGTCCATAAGGTAGATGTTACACTGACTCTGTTTGTGCGTAACAGCATGTGGGCACCTCTGAAAAGCACTCTCCTACTCAACTGGGAAAGCAGAAATATCTGGGAAAAAAGCAACCCAGCTTGTTCTACCACTTGTCAGTGTTGACTCAACTAATCAGCTCCTTCCCTTGGAATTTAGAGAAAACCCACATCTGGCTACATCCAGAAGAGCTTTTCACAAGCTTAGCTAGTAAATATGAAGGGGTGCTCCTAGGGGCACTGTCTAGGAATCTAGGCAATTGAACCCTCTCAGACCAGAATTTGAGGAGGACCCAGCTTTTTGAATTCTGTATTTAGTCTGGGAACTCATGGTGACACGCAGCAAAAGGAACACCCATAGCTGTACAAGTACATGCATCCCAGCAGGCAGAAATAGTGTCCCAGGCAGTCTTGTGGAACCAGTTAGTAAGTCAAGAACAGTCTAATGGCATATCATTTCAGACTGAAGTGAAACTATGCCAGTCTGATCACTGTGCCAGTTATTTTAATAAGTTTTATTATTTAGGTATGATAAAACCAACAGATCAGGAGATGATTGCCTTTGCAATGATAGTTTATTGTACTCATAGATCCTAAGGGCAGGGAGCAACCTCCCTCTGGGAGTCCACACAAGAAATCACAAGGGTTGGTCAGGAGGCAGAGGGGTGGGGGGAAATGGGAAAGAGACTTCATGTAGCTTCCACAAAAGGAAACAGGCTAGGCTGGGTAAGCAGATTTAAAATTGACTCCTTTGTGTTTCAGTGGGTTCTGGAGCGTAAGAGCTGACTCTAGTTGTCTGGTACCTGACCTTGGGATGATTAGGGCAAGTAGATACTGTCCCAAAGTGTGAAAGCCTGATAAAGGACTTGGTTGGAATGTGGGCTCTGAATAAGTTGGTTTGCATATACTATCTCTGGGAATTGGCCAACTTGGGAGGGGCAATCCTTTCAGAGTCAAGAAGGCCCCAAATGTCAATGCATCAGAATACAGAAAATAGAATACATGGTTTATACAGTGAATTACATATCAATAAAAAAGACTTCTCAGAGCCTTTAATAGACTCCTATACATTGTGAAGACAGAATATATATCACTTTCCAAATTATTAGACAAGAAATCTTGTGTGTGTGTCTGTGTGTGCATGTGTGTGTATTGGAGCCTTTCATAAGACTAAGGTTTTAGGAAATACATTTTGTAAAATACCAGATTAGAATAATCTATTCCTTGAAGGAAAAAAGAACTCTTTTCAGGACTGGTTTTGGATGAATCTGAGTGTTTTTATAGTGTCTATTATAGTATTTTACTAGCCTCACAGCTCTAGGTTAGAATGTATAAAAAATAAAACAAGAGTATTAAATGTGTTGATGTAATGCAATAAACTGTATCTATTTTTGGATAGTGAAAAAGTTTATAATCTGCTTTTCAATACTATTTAACAATTGAATGATGTGATTTTTACTGTATAATCTAATGTTTTGAACTTAAATTTTCTTTCAGATTGTTTCTGTGAGTCAAAAATTCCTACACAGACATAGTCAAGATGTTCCTGATGAGTTCATCTATTTTCGTCCTATCCATGCAGAAGCTCGGGAAGAGGCCAAAAGACAAAAACAACAGAAATCAACCATAGTCTCCCATCAACACACTCGAGAAGGTATTTATCAAAGGGACTCGGGGATTATAAGTCAAATGGTTATGGTGACCACCCCCACCCCCACTAACCAAAGAGTTAGAGAGCACTGCCCTTATAAGACTAAAACCTTCAGGGCTTCTTCACCTAGAGAAAATGCCAGTTACAGTTCCAGGGGTTCCAGAATCTCAACTCCTAGAAGTTACAGGAATTGCCATTCCAGAGGAAAGGAGAAAAGGCACTGCAATATTTATTGCCGGTGTGTCTGGAAATGAGGAGCTAGATGATATAGAAATTCCAGCTTTGAAAATCACCAGCCTTATACACCTGCTAGCTTTAATAAATAAATATTTTCCGTCCTCAGAACACAGTCGCCCACGAACCCCAATAAATCTGTGGCTGGACTCTCCAGAAAATGCAAAGTCCCTAGGAAATGATGACTTCGAAGTAGCAAGAAGCATGTACCCTTTTAGAGAAAGATCCGTCATTCGGCGTTCCTGGGAGGAACTCTTAGAGGCACCGCTAAACAATGAAGGGCTCCACATTCTCCAAACTATTCCTGCAGAACAGAGAGAGATTGGCTACCTTCAGCTGCCACCAAAGGAAGAGAATCAAGCAACCACCTCACTCAGGAGTCACCATCTCCATGTTTTGCAAGGCCCTTTCCCATTGTTGCCTCAACGTACAAAGCTCCAGAGGCAGCACAGTCATATTTCACCAAGATACAGTGATGTCAGAAGCCAAAAACCTATTGCACCCATGTTAAAAGTAAACCCAAAGGAGAAACACTTCTTACCAAGTGATCATGCTTTGTTTACACAAGGTAAGATTTAGAACTTGCTATAACTCCTTTTATAAATTACATATAATTTTTCAGACAAGAAAACTTTTATCAATAAATTTATTTTCAAACTCACTACCTATAAATTTACTTATTTCTATCCCATGAAAATTAGCTTATTCTAAGAGAAATGCTTACCATCCTACAATTTCAATCCTTGTATTTGGTAATTATGTTCTGACTTTAAATTGTATAAATTCAATCAGACACTAGCAATAATCATCCTATCTAATAAAAGAGTAATATGCAAATTGACCATCACTCCAACACACAAGATGGCCACCCCCATGTGCACACAAGATGGCCACCACAAGATGGCCAACAGGGGAGGGCAGTTGTGGGCAATCAGGCCAGCAGGGGAGGGCAGTTGGGGGGAACCAGGTCTACAGGAGAGGGCAGTTTGGGTGGACCAGGCCTGCAGGGAAGGGTAGTTGGAGGGGGACCCAGGCCTGCAGGGGAGAGCAGTTAAGGGTGACCAGGCTGGCAGGGGAGGGCAGTTGGGGGCGACCAGGCCTGCAGGGGAGAGAAGTTGGGGGTTACCAGGCCAGCAGGGGAGGGAAGTTAGGGGCAATTGGTCTGGCAGGGGAGCAGTTAGGCATCGATCAGTCTGGCAAGGAACTGGTTAGGGGGTGATCAGACTGGCAGGCAGAAGTTAGGGGCAACCAGGCAGGCAGACAGGTGAGTGGTTGGGAGCCAGCAGTCCTGGATTGTGAGAGGGTGAAGGCTGGACTGAGGGACACACACCACTCCCATGCACAAATTTTGTGCACTGGGCCTCTAGTGTGAAAATATAACCTTAAATTATATAGACTTGTTATAACATGAGAATTTTTATTTTTCTTATTTTTAATTTTTTTAAATAACCCTTTATTGTTGAAAGAATTAAATATGTCCCTCTTTTCCTCCCATTGACCACCTTCAGCCTGCCCCTGTCCCCCCTTCCCCACCCTAGGCCTTCAGAACCCTATTGTCTGTGTCCATGGGTTATGCATATATGCACTCAAATTCTTTGGTTGATTACCTCCCAACCACCCACCCTCCCCTGCCTTCCCTCTGATATTCCTTACTCTGTCACATGCTTCCATGTCTCTGGATCCACTCCGTTTATCAGTTGATTTTGTTACCTATATTCCACATATGAGTGAAATCATGTGATACTTGTCTTTCTCTGACTAACTTATTTCACGTAGCATGATACTCTCCAAGTCCCTCCATGTTTTCTCAAAGAGTAATAGATTCTTCTTTTTTACTGCTGCATAGTATTCTATGGAATAAATGTACCACAGCTTTTTTATCCACTCATCTACTGATGGGCACTTGGGCTGTTTCCAGATCTTACCTATTGTAAACTGTTCTGCTATGAACATAGGTGTGCATATTTTCTTTCTCATTGGTGCTTCTGGGTTCTTAGGGTATATTTCTAGAAGTGGGATCTCTGGGTAAAATAGCAGATCCATATTTAATTTTTTGAGGAAACTCCATACTGTTTTCCATAATGGCTGTACCAGTCTGCATTCCCCCCAAAAGTGTGCTAGCGTTCTCTTTTCTCCACATCCTCTTCAACACTTATCATTTGTTGATTTGTTGATGGTAGCCATTCTGACAGGTGTGAAATGGCACCTCATTGTCCTTTTGATTTGCATCTCTCAGATGATTAGTAACTTTGAGCCTTTTTCCATGTCTCTTGGCCATCTGTATGTCCTCTTTGAAGAAATGTCTATTTAGGTCCTTTGCCCATTTTTTAATTAAATTGTTTGTCTTCCTTTTTTTAAGTTGTATGAGTTCTTTATATATATTGGATATTAACCTTTATCAGATGTATCATTGCCAAATATGTATTCCCATACAGTGGGCTCTCTTTTTGTTTTGTTGGTCTTTTCTTTTGCTGTACAGAAGCTTTTTATTTTGAAATAGTCTCAATTGTTTATTTTCTCCTTAGTTTCCTTTGCCCTAGGAGATGTATCTGCAAATATATTGCTATGAGAGATGTCTGATATTTTGCTGTCTATGGTTTGTTCTAGGATTTTTATGGTTTCACGACTTACATTTAAGTCTTTTATCCATTTACAGTTTATTCTTGTGTATGGTGTAAGTTGGTGGTCTAGTTTCATTTTTTTTTTTTTGCATGTATCTGACCAATTTTGCCAACACCATTTTTTGAAGAGACTCTCTTGATTCCATTGTACTAGTATGCTCAGGATTTGTCAAATATTAATTGAGCATAATGGCTTGGGTCGATTTCTGGGTTCTCTGTTCTGTTCTATTGACCTATATTCATGTCCATGTGCCAATACCAGGCTGTTTTGAGAACAGTGGCTTTGTAGTATAACTTGAAATCTGGTATTGTGATTCCTCCAACTTTGTCTTTCTTTCTTAAAATTGCTTCATCTATTCAGGGTCTTTTTTTATTCCATATAAATTTTTGGAGTATTTGTTCTAGCTCTGTGAAATATGCTGTTGGTATTTTAATAGGAATTGCATTGAATCTGTAGATTGCCTTGGTAGTATGGACATTTTAATGATGTTGATTCTACCAATCCATGAGCATGGTATATTCTTCCACTCGTTTATATCTTCTTCTATCTTTTTCAACATCCTGTAGTTTTCTGAATACAGGTCTTTTGCCTCCTTGGTTAAGTGTATTCCTAAGTATCTGTCAGAGCACAGCCAGAGCCCTGCACAAGCTCTGGTGCTCTGGGTGATTTTGAGTCCATGTATTCTTCCAAATTCTTCCATTCAACTATGCTAATCACAGGACAGGTTCCTTCTTGAACCTTGCCTACTGTACTAACTATTGGGAACTTAGTCCAAGTTTCACCTTTATCCTCTGACACCAAGTGTCAGAGACACAGCAGGTCAATTCTCAGAAGTGGTGCAGATGGAGAAGCCAAGCGAAGTTGTGGGTGTATGAGTCTTTATTGCAGAAGCCAGTGGCTAAATAGCCATCAGACAAACTCCTTACAGCAAAGTCCACAGAGGCAGACAGCCGGATACTGACTGGTAAATACATATCTTTCCCTTAAAGCAGCATCAGTCTCTGTACCCACAGTATCTGAACAGTATCATGCTGCCCCAGTATCACTGCCTTACATCATAACAGTATCAGCTCTCAGCTCCATCTGAGCTCTCTAGCCTCTCCTGCACACACAGGAGCTACATTCTCTATGCCTATAGCTTCTACTTCTCTTAGTGCTCTCCTGCTCTGCTCTGCCCAGCTGCTCTCTCTAGCAGACTTTTTTCACACACTCCAGCTGACTAGCTGGTCAGTAACCCACTTTTACACTATTTAGGCAAAGGAGGCTTCTTGCCAATAGTTACATCCATCATACTGGCTACTGAGGACTCAGTGTATCGTGAGAGTGCTGTGGCCTTGAACCCGCTCATGGTATCTTGATTAGGATTCCCAGGCTCAGCGTCCTTAGACAGAGTAGCCTTTCTGGTGTATTGATAACAAGGCCTCTGTGCTCCTATTGGCCTTGACTATCCGAGGACCTGGTGTGGTTTCCACAGTGTCTTAATTTTTTGTTGTTGCAATGATAAATGGGATTGTTTGTTTAGCTTCTATTTCTGAGAATTCATTATTGATGTATAAAAAAGACATTTACTTATGGGTGTTGATTTTCTACCCTGCTACACTTCCAAATTCATTTATTAAATCTAGAAGATTTTTGGTAGAGTCTTTCTATGTACAATATAATTTCATCTGCGAATAATGAGAGGTTTACTTCCTCCTTTCCAGTTTGGATGCCTTTTATTTTTTCTTCTTGTCTGATTGCTGTGGCTAGGACTTTCAGTACTATGTTGAGTAAAAGTGGTGAAAGCGGACATCCCTGTCTTGTTCCTGTTCTTAGGAGAAATGCTTTTATTTTTTGCCCATTGAATATGATGTTGGCTGTAGGTTTGTCATAGTTGGCCTTTATCATGTTGACATATGCTCCCTCTATTCCCACTTTGTAACATCAGAAATTTTAAATACAATTTTCTTGTAAAATAATTTACAGCCCTAGCAGGTTTGGCTCAGTAGATAAAGCGCTGGCCCGTGGACTGAAGGGTCCAGGGTTTAATTCCTGTCAAGGGCATATACCTCAGTTGCAGGCTCAATCCCTAACCCTGGTTGGTACACGTGCAAGAGGCAACAAAGTCTCTCTCATATCAATATTTCTCTTTGTCTCTCCCCTTCCATTCTACTCTCTCTAAAACTATCAATGGAAAAATATCCTTGGTGAGGATTAACAATAACAAAATTTACAGATAGTTGGATGATCTTGAGAAAATGACAAGTCCTCACTCTAGTACAGTTTTTACCCTATAGAACAGAAAATTTTACCCTCTAGTACACCCATCACCCAGTACCTAAATAATAGGTGCTTAGATAAGAAAGTGAAGGAGTTAATAGACCTGACCCTGCTGATTAAGGAAAAAAAATAATAATTTTCTCCTATATGTGAGCTCTCTAGTGGCTAGAAAGTATTAATGAACAAATGAATGATTAATATTATAGCCTATGACTGCCTAAAACCAATGTTAATAGAAGTATTTATAATGTATTTTATAATTTGTTTATAATGTATTTTTAAATCCTACATTGATGTTTGCTATTAACTATAAGGCATTATTGTGTTTTCATCATTACAGCTAATTAAGCATATACAAAAATGCTACTATAGATATAAAATAGTACTAAGAATTTTTAATTCTAGCTCATATTAATAGCCTGTCCCCATAACTTCCTGAGATTGGTGTCATCAATCAGAAATCTTTTTTAGAAGTACCTCCACCAAACATCTGAAGGTAGTTTGAGATAAGTACCTGGAATCTAGTCCACACTTAGTTGGAAAATTATAATCTGGCCATTATGTAGTTTGTTTCTTTTCCTACACAAATTTAGTGCTTTGATAAGTTATTTATCAATAGCTGAAATTCAAGTATAACCTAAAGCCAGCTGAGATCACTTCATTCCTTGAAATATTTATAAAATTGGCTCAACCCCAATTACATCCAATCCCTTCCTTAAGATTTCTGAAGTTTTGGGGTACTTCCATTCTTATGGTTACCCCCTCTCTGATTTCATGTAACCACTGAATTCTTAATCTCATTAATTTATCATACTGCAAAAGAAATAACATTACCCTTTAGCCATCACCACTGTAATTTTTCATTGGCTAAGATCCTGCTGCATTCCCCCTCCTACTTAATGTTTCTCATCCTCTCTCTCCCTCCCCTTTCTCCCACTTTTATATTTTTCATTACCTTCAAATTTCTGGTAATTATGTGGGACTATTTAGTCAGATTTTTGTTTTTACTATCTTTTACACCCAAAACAGCTTATCAAGATATTTTGCCAAACAAATGTTATATATGGTGGTGCTATCACGATGTGATTTTAAACTATTAAAGTGATTGGATTGGGATCAAATTTAGGCAAAATTGTGTCATTCTAATTTATAGAATTTCTTCTCAAAACAGAAGCCAATCTTCAATAATTTAAAAGCAACCTTTATTTATGTTTGTTTTAGAAAACACAAAGAAGAAGGAGAACATCAAAGAGACTTGGCAAAATGCCATTTTGTCAGCTTCTGGAGGACATTCTATCAATCCCAGCATTGCGAATTCTACTTCAATGAGGGGTAAACTTGGAATTCCTGGAGACAATGGTAGACATCTGAGGGACAATGTTAGAGTCCCCATAGATAATGTTATCATTCCCATGGCTAACGTTGGGGTTTCCATGGATAATGCTGCAGTTCCCTTGAATAATTTTGGAGTTCCCAGGGGTAATCTTGAAGTTCCTAGAGGCCTTGGTGGAGTTCCCAGGTGCCATGCTATTAGAATACCAGTGTTTAAGGTTGAAACCCCCAGGAATAATGTTGGAACTTCCAGACGTGTTGTATCCTCTCCACTTATTGAGCTCTCAAAGATAGGTGAACACCGATTATAAAACTGGCACCTTACAAAAACAGTCCTGATGGTTAAATGAACATACCAAGACATTAAACATAAAAACGGAGCTGTATCAAATCTTGTAATCCAAAATAGTAGATGGAAACCTAAATTCAAAAAGCATAAATAAATAAATACTGTATATAAATAGATTTATTATGGATAGTATTATCAGAATTTTTGAAACTAGATTTTAATCTATTTGTTAGTTTATTCTGAATGACAACCTTTCATTAATCTGTAGGATACTTTATTTTGGAAGGTGGTGGGCTGTGTAATAGTAAGATACTTAATTCATCAAGCCTAGATTGATAAAAATAACAACTAATCTCCAAATACTATCATACATCTCATAGATTAAAAAAACTTCAGGTTTCCCTGGATACATTGATGGACAAATGAAAGCAATCTCATAGTTAACTGGGAGAGTTCAAGTAAGTGTTCAAGAAACTTATTGACTAAAAGTTAAGGGTCCAGAAAATTCAGCAGAAGATTGTTGAATACAGTGTTTCTCTGAAGTGTCCAGATAGGACCTCTGAAAAAAGTTCACTAACAAGAGTATTTAAAAATACATATTTATTTTTTGTGACATATATCTGAAAAAATTGTAAATATTTACTGGAAGCCTTAAAAATACAAGGAGACAACAACTGTAGAACTGTAAATAGTATGTGTGATTGTGATGTAAATAATATGGGTAGGAAAAAGTAACAGCACCACAGGATGCCTAAAATATTGCATGCTAAAACAATATTTTTCTTTAAGAAATTAATTTCGTTTATTCTTCCCAACTACTAAATTACTTTGGCATTAGAATATACCAGACAGAAGGGAGAAAATATAGGAATATTTTTACTAAATTACAGAACAGGATTCCTTTCTTAGAGGAAAGAGAACCACTTTTCATTGTCCTAAATTATTAGTATAGTATTCAAATCACACAAATATATTTATCTATGAAAATTGCTATTAAAATTATTTCACAAATCTCTTAGGATTGATAAGGTATGACTATATGGTAATGAGACACTCTATAAACTACATGGGTAAATAATCTGATTGCTTTATATTCATACATAATATAAATTTTGTCCAAATTTTCAGGGCATATGGGTCACTAATCAGTTTGTACATTTAAATTTGCAACTTTCTTGGTAGCTGTTGTATTTACAAAAACAAGGGCAACTTAAATGATGGATGCCACCTAACCCCTTGTTGTGTGCCTTACCACATAGGGCAAGGGTGGTAATCTATGGTCTGGGTGAAAACTCTTGCCCACTCACACGTTCCATTTGGCCTATGAGAAAGGAGGTAAAGAGGCTAGTTGGCCTCCCTCTTTCACTCTCCTCTGGTTCAGAGTGATTACTGAACTAGAGCCTTGGCCTCAAAAGAAAAGGAAATGTAGTGACATTTCTCTTTCCTACTTCTTACCAATTCAGAAGATTGGTTACTATTTCAGACTACAGTAACATGAATCTTGCATGGGCTGGCAAAACCACAGAAGTAATGGAAGAATATAGGCTGCCATACTTCAGTTACTGCCAATCCGGACTGAGAAAAACCAAAATTACAGTTCACCTTGTTTAACAGATAGCCTACACTATATGCTCTATTAAAATAGTGACTTTGTGAAACAGAACTATTACATTTCTAACATTCAAAGGGAATCACCTTGTGAGTACAAAAAGAGTACATTAAGGTGAAAACTGAGAGATGGATTACTAAGAGCTAATATTTACTAAAAACATCAAGGAAAGGAAAGACAGCAAACAAAATTAAACTCAAATATAGATAACACTGATATATAGTTGAAGATGGTTACTAAAACTAAAGAAAACACCATCATTAAGAATAACAACAAAAAACAACAAAAAAACAACAACCTTGCTTTGTGATTGTGATTCCTCATGCTTATGATACTTATAAATTTTGATATTGTGTTTAGTGGCTTAAAATTTAAATATAAAAATTATATGTAAAATGGCCAACCACTTCTTCATTGTACAACTCTAAGAAATTGAGGCTAAGTTTGGTAAAAAATAAAATGTGAAGATGGTCTCAGAAAATAATGATCAATTATGTAAAGAAAGTTGCTTTTAGCATTGGTTTTACTCTGCTAAATTGTGTTAGTTCAGAACTGAGCAATGTAAACCTTTCAGTGATACATAGTTATCTATCTGCAAAGATTGTGCCTTGTCTTAGGGTTATCTATGTCAAGTAAATTATCTGAAGTCAATCAGTAATCATCACAATTCTACAGAAAAGTGAGTAAAGAACAGAGGATGTAATATATTGAGTATGAAAATTTCATCACAAATTTCCCAAAAAGTGGATCTAAGGTTTTCATTAAAAGTTTTAAATTGGAAATCTCAATGTGTAGTGTTGAAGAAAGAAAACAATGAGCCATTTCTAACTCCCTTGTTCTTACCAAATAAAAGATTAAATTAACTTTCATATATATTATATATATTAAAATATATCCACTATAAAATAAGAACATTACTTGCTAAAATCTATGATGGCATACAGTTGGAGAAGTAACTCTAAAGTTATCCTGCATAGTGTACTATGCAAGAAAAAAGTCACAAAACAATAATAACATATAGTTAGCTTAACAACCCTAGACATTTTTCTTTCAAGGCTCTAGAAAACTATAAAGTGTGCCATACTCAATGTGAGTAGAGATTAATTCTTCTAACTTTACCTATTATTTTTACATCAAATCCCCTGATTAGGGATTTAAACCAAATTGATTTTTAAATTAAATTGCACAGTGTATATTCAGACAAGTCCAAATGACAATTAATTCACAAATTACTTAGCAATTCTAACTTGAATAATATAAAAATAGAATTTTTAATAAATAAAGTTTTATTAACCTCTGGTTAAATTTTTTAAATTAACAAATGAAAAAATATTTTCAATGGTTAATAGGATAAGGGAAAAACTAACAAAAACACCCCTCTAAAAACTAACAAAGATATGGTCTTCAAATCACATAACTGACACTTTCATTTCAATCAACACAATGTTAGAAAAATATCTCATATTATTGAATTGAATATTTTTGAAGGATTCCTAGTAGAGAATTCATTCATCCATAAGCACAACAAGAAATTTGGACTAAAAAAACTTAAACAGTTTGTGAACCATATTTTAAAAAAATATTTAAAATAATCTGTCTATAATTAAAATTTGTAATATCCATAAAAACCAATTTAATTTTTACTGAATAAGATCAATAAATTTAAAACTCACATAAAGTAGAAATGTTCATTTATATATTTATTGACCTTCTGTTATTTAAAGTTGAAGTTTACCAAAAGTGAGACATAACACATTAGAAATTACTGCTGTCCAACTAACAAAGCACAGTGACCACCTTGTGTACAAGATGAGCTGGCTGAGAAATAAAATATATTTTATATTAAGAACAACCTAAGAAAACTGAATTTTGACTAATGAGAATTATGTTAAATTTTAAATTCTGACCAAATTGTGCCCATATTTTTTTTAAAAAAAGAAGTAAAATGGAGACTTGAAGAATGAGTGGAGAAATACATGTAGTGAAAATTTTATTTCAGAAAATCAAATATCAAGAGTTATGGAATTAAAACATACAACTATAGAAAAAATGTTTAACCCAAAGAAATCCAGGGAAGGTAATTCTTTTTTTATGATTATTCTAATAGCAGATGAATGTATAATGGTATCTCTGTTTAAGAGTGAAGCAAATATATGCAATATGCATTATTTATTCCAAAATCCATTAATTGGTAAGAGGGCTTCATTCATTACATGGGATATTCATATCTAATGATTATATTTTAAGTATGTTTTAGAAGTGAAAATTCAAAATATAGCAAAGTGCTTTTAATAGGTTATAGGTTATAAAGTACATGTGCCTTGTTCATATTTCAAAAGCAGAGAGCCTCGCTGATGTGTGACAATCTAGTGGAAAATGAGACAAAGAAAAGAGAAGCACAAACACTAGAATTAAACTGTAGCTTTTAAAGTAAATGCCGTTTTCTTAAAAATATTATTTGAAGAAAATGTTTTCCTTTTTTTGCTCTTTCAAAAGTTGTCATATTTTTCTTTATTAATATGAACAAATAAGCCTTAAAGTTATTTACTCATTTATTGTCCACAATCTCCTAATTAATTTTCACTCCTTATACATGTTCATCACAACCTTTATTCCAATCCATCCTTCACCTTATTACCCCCCCACACCTCTACCCCATCCCTGACCCCTTCTCCATACCTTCATATCTTATCCCTACTTAATCCTTCCCTTGCCCTTACCTCACTTTATTCTGGATACCTTCTTCATCTCTTACCCTCAACCCATTTGCCACTTTTTTCTCTTCCCATCTCATTCTAAGCTCACACCCTATCTTTGATCTCCACCTCCTTATACACCCTACTATATTCCTTATTATCACCCTTTAACTCAGCCTATTCCTAAAATTTATTCCAACCCTCACCCCACCTTTTACCTCATGCATTCTAAGCATCACCACATCTTTGACCCTTCAACTCCACTCCAACACTAATTTTAAACTCTCCTTCAATCTTGACCTTCAGAGCTAAGGAAAGAATAAAAACTATTAGAATAAAGGTGCACTGCAAAAATATGCCTATTAGAATAAAACCCTAAAGTTGCATTTTTCCAGATGTCAAGATATCCCAAATTATAAACATTTATGATATCAACACAGGTCAGTCAAAATTATTTTGTCAGATTATGGGGGCCTGATGACCATTTAGCCCGCCAAAAAATTCATAATAGGGAAAATAGACTGGTTTGTGCCAGCCTTTCAAAGATTATAAAAACACATATAAATGTGATTTGGAAAATCTGTCTGCTTTATTTTTTAAAAATTTTGAATGATTTTTAAAAACTTGTATATTTTTTCTTCTTTCATATATTATAAAGATACTTCTCATCTAAAGACTCATTTTATGCTCTTTGAGTACATGAATAGATATACACTACCAATTTCTTAATCTAAATTGTAAAATATGTTAATGAAAAAAGATAAAATATGCACTTTTTGGATTTATCAAAGCGTATTTTTGCTATTAAAAAGTTATATTTTAACATTTTACTTTTTAAACTCTCACCTCTAGTAAATGTTATTATCTGATGTAACCAATATCCATCTAGAAATGAAGATCTCTATTATTATACATACATTAGAATAAAATTTAAAAATTATCTTTAAAATAAAATTCACTTTAAAATGCAGTGACATTCAAAGTTATAGTTATTATAATACAAAACAGTGTTTGATATATCAGCAATTAATAAAACTGATTTTTCCCAAAAGCTCCCAAATCTTGAAGATATTGACAAATTTTAAGAATTCCTTCATATCTAGTCATTCAAAAATAATTACACACAAATTTGATTATTTTAAAGTTGCAGGATTATAATGGCCAAAGTTCATTCTTTAAACTTTCCAGTACTATGTAATGAGAGTTATTGCTAATGCATGTGCAGTACATGAAGGGATTCAAAAGTCTATGAATAAGAAAAATTAACAAAAAGTGTTATTGATTTGGAAATACACATTACTGTAAAACTTTGGTAATGACACCTCTACACATTATACCTTCTCAAACCTTTAAATCCATCAAGCTCAGACCAACTGTTTCAGTTTGTTGTGACTATGTCCAGCATGTTTAAGGAAGTCACTCCATATTTCTCTTTTGCCATATCACCAGTGATTAGAGAACAAATCTGTCTTTAATTGGGAAAAAAAATAACAGCCCTCAAGTGTTCCAAGGAAATCAGTGAAAGCTGATGCAAAGCTTATGGTTTAAGTATTCATTATGGATTTAAAATGTCCACCTTTTGAAAATGAAACATCTGACTTGGTTTTAGTTTCAAAGACAAGGAAGACAGTAAAGTCACTGGTATTGTGAAATTCTTTCCATTTCATACTCATGCTGTATTTACATTTTTAAAAATGTGTATATTACCATTAATTGCTGGCCATTTTTGAATTTTGTCTCATTAATTAAGTACCTATTGTAATATGTTTAAGCATTGTACTATTCAAGGTGAAATTTTAATGTATATGTGATATGTATATCTTGGCCTATATCGTATCTTTAAAGTGTGGTGTAGATTGATGTGTTGCATTTATTTATTCAGGGGTTGAATTATTACAGCTCTAGGCTCTAGAATTGCTGCTGCTCAATCTATGAAATTATCCTAAACTTGCAAAGCTTACAACAGTTATTTTAATATTTTACTAAGTTAAATTTCTAATGCAGAATATTATAGAGGGATTATGATTATTTAAAATCTTAATTACTAAATAAATTTTATTTCTGTAGCAAAGTTCACCAAACATTCATTAGAATTGTTTTAAAAAGTGGACAAAACCAAACTTAACTTCTGTACCTGCTGATTGATATACCTGCTGCTTCTATTCCATGCTCATTTGTCCAAGAGTAATGCCATGATGTGGACATTTTTAATTTTTGGATTTTTCTCTGTGAGTGTGTGTGTGTGTGTGTGTGTGTGTGTGTGTGTGTGTGTGTGTGTGTGTGACTCAGAGAAACAAGGTGATTTGGAGAGAAATGTATACATTATTATTAGCACTTTCTTTAATCATTGACAGTATTGGCAGTACAATGTATTTTTCTTATCATGCCAAAAGCATTATTTTACAATTTGCAAGAGAATAATTGTCCCCACATTATTGAACTTTCAATATCATTTCATCTGCATTCGTAATATAAGCTTGTAGTTCTTAACTTTGCTCTGCTAAGTTGACAAGCTGGAGAAGAGATATTTTGAATGTTGACTTTTGTGTCCTAATCAACTATGAATAAAAATAGAAAGTACAACTAATCTCCAGACTTATACACTGAAAATCTTGGTTGGTTCTGTATGTTTCATGTGTTTAATTTATATACAAAATTGCATCTAAAGTTTAGTTTCTCTTTTTTCACAAGGTGAACTCTACTCATACACAAACATGATTAGAAACCTTATAAACTAAAACACTAGAAATGTTTGGTACTACAGAAATAGAAATTAATTACCTCCCCTCATATCTTTAAAACAAATTTCAACTCCTGGATAATATTGTTCCTCTTAAATATTTTCAGTTTTGTATTTATACCATGTTTGGACTTATACTTTCTAGGTTATATAAGCTGAATTACTTTTTTTCTTCCACCTCTTCAAGTAAATTGTGATTGATGCCATTTTCCTATCATATTTCTGCCATGTTACCTTGTTAATATTTTGTGTCTGGTAAAATTCATTGATGATAAACATCACTGTGTTGTCTTCATTAGGTATATATATTTCTAATACATTACAATGATGTGTAAGGTGCACTGCAAAAATGTTAATTTTTTCTAACACATTAATTTGCTTAAAATATATATTTGGCACAATAGTGAAAAGAATATATTTCTTCCTTAAATGAAATTTGCCTTTTGCTTTATGAACTTCATTTGTAAGTGTAGATTTCAATAAATGGTGTCATCTGCATTTAAATATTGGGTTTTCTTTCTTGTGTCTTTTAGAAACACTTTTCTTAGAGTTATAAGCATCTCTAACTAGATATCTAATTCAGATATCTGTAAGGCAGATGACAATAAAATTAACTACTTGAGTGCTCGAAAACTTAAAAACAATATCCCACGCAACATAGTCCAATCATTTAAAAAATTGTCAAGCAAGTTTGATGGTACTACTTAAAATATTGAGTACTTGATTGTTCAACCTAATTGTTTATAAACAAAGCTTATCAAACAACCTCAAGGTTTCTGAGAAACAAAAACTTTATTACATCTCAGGATTCTGTCATGAATGGGTGTCCATCTATAACTTTTTTTAACCATCTTATTTATTTATTTTTAAAATTTATCTTTATTGTTGAAAGTATTACAAATGTCTCTTCACCATCATTGACCCCATTCTCCCCACTCCAGCCCCCTCCCCAGGCCTTCACTGAACTATTGTCTGTGTCCATGAGCTATGTATATATACATAGAAATTCTTTGGTTAATCTCTTCCCACACTTCCCTTTCCCTCTGAGATTCACCAGTCCGTTTCATGCTTTCATGTCTCTGGTAACTATCTTCTGAGACTTAGTTACCTTGGGAATATGCTCCCTAATAAAGTAATAGCACATAAACTTTTTTCTCAGGCTCAGATTTTTGAGGAACCCAGGCTAAGGAAATACCAAAATGAATCACATACATAGGTGCATCAAAAGACATGTGCAGGAATGTTTATAGCAACATTAGTCACAATATTTAAAAACTCAAAACAACTTAAATGCCCATCAAAGTATGCTAGATTAAAAATTTGACAGAAGGCCTGAGGTGGAGTGGGAGCCAGGTGGACGGGGGCACAGAGGGAAAAATTGGGACATTTGTAATACTCTCAACAATAAAAATAATATTTTAAAGATTGACAAAGGAAGTAAAATACAAAAGAATCTATTGTATGCTTCCACTTATATAAAGTTCAAATGTTGGCAAAACTAATATATGGTGCTAGAAGACGGAGTAGTGGTAATCTTTGGATAGGAGGGTAAGTACTGACCTCAATCAAGAACAAAAGACTTCTGTAGTGCTAACAATGTTTTATTTCTGTGTACTGTTACATGAATGATTGTACTCTATAATAATTCCCATTTATACACTTTTTTCTACGAATAGGTTATACTTCAATTTTAAAACCTTAAATGACTGATATAGTTCCACCTGACAATTTTTGCTTCTTTGGTCTGTACTTTGTAGTCACACAACCTATAGAATGGGAGAAAATATTTGCAAATCATCCTATCTAATAATAGACAAACATGGTAATTGACTGTACCTTTGCTACACCTCCCATCAGCTAATCAGCATGATATGCAAATTAACCACCAACAAAGATGGCAGCCAATTTGCATACTGCAGGCAAGGTGGGACAGCGCAGCCGCCAGCGCGAGCCGCCATCCAGGCCCCCATGTGTGACCCCAGAAGCCGCCTGCCTGCCGCTCATGATCGGATCCGATCTGGGCCACAGGCCGGCCCCAGAAACCCCAGAAGCCGCCCAGAAGCCAGTGATCGGGGGAAAATGGGGATCCCCTGCCTGGGCGAGGGGCTAATCCAGCAATCGGAGGGTGATGGGGGTCCCCTGCCCAGGCCTGATGCCTGGGCCAGAGGCATCAGGCCTAGGTGGGGGGAAGAGCCGGTGATTGGGGGGAGTTGGGGGTCCCCTGCCCAGGCCTGAAGCCTGGGCCAGAGGTGTTAAGCCTAGGCGAGGGGTGAAGCCGGCAATCAGAGGGGCCTGCGGGTCCCCTGCCCAGGCCTGATGCCTCTGGCCGAGGCGTCAGGCCTGGGTGAGGGGCCAATATGGTGATCGGAGAGAGATGGGGGTCTCCTGCCCAGGCTGACACCTCTGGCCCAGGCATCAGGCCTGGGCAAGGGGCCGATCCTGAGATTGGAGGGTGATAGGGGTCAACGCCTCTGACTGAGGCGTAAGGCCTGGGCGAGGGCAGAGCCAGTGATCGGGGGGAGATGGGGGTCCCCTGCCCAGGCCTGACGCCTGGGCCAGAGGCGACAGGCCTGGGCAGGGGGCGGAGCCAGCAATTGGAGAGGTCTGGGGGTGCCCTGCCCAGGCCTGATGCCTCTGGCTGAGTCGTCAGGCTTGGGTGAGGCACCGATTTGGCGATTGGAGGGTGATGGGGGTTGATGCCTTTGTCCAAGGTGTCAGGCCTGGGTGGGGGTGGGGGGGAGCAAGCCGGCAATTGGCATGAACTACAGAGGAAACACCTTTTCTGACCACTCTTTGGCTAAGCTCCCTGTATGCCACTGGTAATATTCTTAGTAACTTGGGTAATAAGAATCCAAAAAGGTGATCTAGGGTTTTTCACCACACTTCTGGCGAAAAAAAACGAAGGTCTGCTGCTGGAGGGCTAAGAAATGTCATTTCCTGCCCTAGCTGGTTTGGCTCAGTGGATAATGCCTTGGCCTGCCAATGGCAGGGTCTGGGCTCAATTCTGACCAAGGGCATGTACCTAGGTTGCAGGTTCCTCCCTGGCTGGGGGCCCAGGTCAGGGCTCATGCAAGAGGCAACCAATCAAAGTGTTCCTCTCACTTTGATGTTTCTCTCTGTCTTTCCCTTTCTCTTCCACAGTCTCTGAAAATCAATGGAAACATATCCTCAGGTGAGGATTAAAAAAATAATAAAGAAATTATTATTATATGAAAGACACATCTTAAAAATGCCTAAAGAAAGTTGTCATTTTTTCATGGTGACGGGACTGAAGTCCGTGTTGATGAAAAAACCTTGCTGGCTGCAGTGACTGGCAGTAGCTGCAGCAGCGGGGTGATGGGGCTGGTGCCTTCCCCTGATAAGCCTGGTCACCTCCCACAAAGGGAGGCCAGACTGCGGCTTAGGCCCGCTCCCCAAGGGGAGCAGGGAGCGGGCCTAAGCTGTCAATAGGACATCCCTTGAGGGCTCCCAGTATGTGAGAGGGGACAGGCTGGGCTGAGGGACCCACCCCCCAGCCCCCCAGTGCACGAATTTCATGCACCTGGCCCCTAGTATCAACACTAATAAAAGAGAAAAATGGTAATTGGCGTACGACGATACCCTTTTCATCAGCTAATCAGGGCTATATGCAAATTAACTGCCAACTATGATTGGCAGTTAACTGCCAACTAAGATTGGCAGTTAACTGCCAACTAAGATTGAGAGTTAACTGCCAACAAGATGGCGGTTAATTTGCATATGTAGGCACAATGCAGGGAGGCGAAAGGGAAAGCAGGAAGAAGCCCCCTGCCACTGACAGTGATCGGAAACCCAGGGGGGAGCTAAGAGGTGGGGGGCAGGGCAAAGGTGGCCCTGGGGCTGCCTTTGCCCTGCCCCCCAGCCATGATCGGAGAATCAGGCGCCTTTGCCGCCCTGGCCAGTGATAGCAGGAAGTAGGGGTGGAGCCAGCGATGGGAGCTGGGCACAGTCAAAGCTGGCAGTCCCAGGAGCTAGGGGTCCCTTGCCTGGGCCTAAAGCGGAGCCCACGATCGCGGGGCCGCTGCAGCTGCGGGTCCCCGCTGCCCGAGCCGGACGCCTCAGCCAGAGGCGTTAGGCCTGGACAGGGGCGGAGCCTGCAACCGCGGGGAGCTGGGGGTCCCCTGCCCAGGCCTGACACCTCTGCCAGAGGCCTCAGGCCTGGTCAAGGGGCCGATCCGGTGATTGGTGATCGGAGGGTGATGAGGGTCAACTCCTCTGGCCGAGGCATCAGGCCTGGGCGGGGGGCTGAGCCGGGGATTGGGGGGATATGATGGTCCCCTTGCCCAGGCCTGAAGCCAGGGTCAGAGGCGTCAGGCTTGGGCGGGGGGTGGAGCAAGCGATCAGAGGGAGATGGGGGTCCCCTGCCCAGGCATGATTCCTGGGCCAGAGGCCTCAGGCCTGGGCGGGGGCCAGAGCCAGTGATCGGGGGGAGATGGGGGTCCCCTGTCCCAGCCTGACACCTCTGGCGGAGGCATCAGGCCTGGGCAAGGGGCAGAGCCAGCAATCGGAGGGGTCTGGGGGTCCCCTGCACAGGCCTGATGCCTGGGCCAGAGGCATCAGGCCTGGGCTGGGGGCAGAACCAGTGATGGGGGGGAATGAGGGTCCCCTGCCCAGGCCTGACACCTCTGTCAGAGGCGTCAGGCCTGGGCAAGGGGCCGATCCTGCGATTGGAGGGTGATGGGGGTCAACGCCTGAGGGCTCCCAGTATGTGAGAGGGGGCAGGCTGGGCTGAGGGACACTCCCCCCCCACACACCCAGTGCACGAATTTCGTGCACCGGGCCCCCAGTATCTAATAAAGAGATAATTTCCAAAATATGTAAAGAAACAAAAAGTAAATAAAACAAGTGTTTGCAAGGACATGAAAGAAATTGGAAGCCTTGTACACTGCTGCTATTGTGGAAAAATGTATAAGGTTTTCTAAAAAAAAAAAATGGAAACTGCCTAAGTGCCCATCAGCAGATGAATGGATTAGAAAACTGTGGTACATCTACACAATGGAATTCTACTCTGCTATAAAAAAAAGGAATTCTTACCATTTGCAACAGCACAGATGGAACTGGAGAGCATTATGCTAAGTGAAATAAGCCAGTCAATGAAAGAAAAATACCACATGATCTCACTCATTTATGGATAATAAAGACCATTATAAACTGATGAACAAAAATAGATACAGAGGCAGAGCAGCATCAATCAGACTGTCAAACTACAGCAGGAAGCCCAGGGAGGGTTGGGGGAGGGTAAGAGATCAACTGAAGGTCTTGTATGCATGCATATAAGCATGACCAATGGACACAAGACACTGCGGGGGGGGGGGGGTAGGCGATGCCAGGGGGAGGTCAAGGGCGGGAAAAAAGGAGACATGTAATACTCTTTGTAATACTTTATGAAATAAAACAAAATAAAAAAAATAAAAATGAACTACTGTATGAACCACAAATCCTACTCCTGGGTATTCCAATCCAAAAGAATTAAAATCAGGATCTTAAAAAGATATCGGTACTGTCATGTTCATTGAAGGATTATTCACAGTGACCAATACATTAAAACAGCCCAATTATTCATTGACAAATAGATAAAGAACATGAGACATTAACATGCAATGAAATGACTTTCAGTCCTCAAATAGGAAATATATATATATATATATATATATATATATATATATATATATATTACCATTTCGACAACAAGGGTTGGCCTGGAAGATCTGATGGTAAGTGAAATGTCAATCACAGAAGGACAAATACTGCATGATTGCACTTATATGAGGTATCTAAAATAGTCAAAGTCATAGAAGCAAAGAATAGAATGGTTTTCCTAGGGAATGAAAGGCAGGGAAAATTGAGAGTTTTTCATTGGTTATAAAGTTATAGTTGTACAACATAAATAAGTTCATAATAGACTACTGTTACTTCGAATAATAGAAAAATTCTTAGGGATTCTGTAACATTCCTCATCTGAATCATGAAGAACTGGAAAATCTAAATAGACTGGCTAACTGTGAGGAAATTGAAACGACCACTATAAACCTCCTAAAAAGTAAAAGTCCAAGACCAGATAGCTTTACTAGTGAATTCTAACCAACATTCAAAGAATAGTTGATACTTGTCCTTTCAAATTCTTTTAAAAAAATTGAAGAAGAGGCAATATTTTCTAACACATTTTATGAGGCCAACATAATCCTGATAACAAAACTTGTCAAGGATAACACACACAAAAAGAAAACTACAGACCAATATCTCTGATGAATACATATACAAAAATCCTAAATAAAATAATAGTAAATCGAGTACAACAATACATTAAAAAAAAATACATCACAGCCTTGCTGGAGTGGCTCAGCTGGTGTCATGTATACCAGAAGTTGCTAGTTCCATTCTCAGTAAGTGCACATGCTTGGATTGCGGGTTTGGTCCCTGGTCAGGGTGGATACGGAAGGCAACTTATTGATGTTCCTCACATCAATGTTTCTCTCTCACATTGATCTCTCTCTCTCTCTCTCTCTCTCTCTCTCCTCTCCTCTCCTCTCCTCTCCTCTCCTCTCCTCTCCTCCCTCTCCTCTTCTCTCCTCTCCTCTCCCTTCGTCTATATAGCATGTCTTCAGTGAGGATTAAAAATATACATCACAATGAAGTGGGGTTCATTCCAGGAGCACAAGGATGATTCAACATAAGCAAATTGATCAAGGTGATACCCCACATTAACAATACAACAGATAAAAATCATATGATCATATCAATAGATGCAGAAAAAAAAACATTTGACAAGATACAACATCCATTTATGGTTAAAATACTCAATAGAAAGTGTATAGAAAGTAAGTAACTCAAAATAATAAAGGCCTCATGAGAGACCTGGGAGCAGAATGACACAGTTAAGCTACTTCTAAATTCCTGATCCACAGCAACTGTGACAATGTTTTCTTTTTATACTTATAAATTTTGTGTAAATTCTTATGTAGCCATAATGCAGACATCAAGGCCTAGAGATCTTGATGAAACCAAAGAAAAAGTGTGTTTCAAAGAGCTTTAAGGATAATAGTCATGGTCAGGAAAGAGAATGTTTGAATTTAAAATTTCAGAGGTGAAAGTGATAATAAAATCAAGAGTATAGCTATTATTGTGGATGGCTGAGGTGGAGTGGGAGTAAAGTTTACTATATATGAAGATATCATGTGTCCAGAAGAATACTGATATTACCCAGAGTTGTCAAATTCTGTTAGATAAATACCCTGATGGAATTCTAGAATGCCAGTGCTATAAGTGTCATAGCATTATAAATCATCTAGTCCATCTAACTGGACTTTATTAGTTTTTCAAAGTGTGCATCAAAGAAATGCCCACATTAGAAACAACTGAGGAACTCTTTTTGCAAAATTTTGTTACATCCGAACAAATGATGTAAAGTAATATGCAGTAATCTAAATTTATGAAATTGTCCAGGTGATTCTTTTGTATACTACTTTCAGCACCTCTGACTTAGTTCAACTCTATTTTATAATACTTCTCTTATAAAATCTTAGTTTGATTCTAGTACTTTCCATTACACAAATCTTTCTGCACCCAAAGCAAATAGTAGCAACTGGTAAATCTATAACTATAAATCAAACAACATTTAAATAATATTTTGAAATATTTTTATAAAAAGAAAATAAAAATTCTTTACATGTGACATGGCTCCTGCCTGACTCTTCTACCCCTCTCTTCCTGCCTCTAGGTGCTCCCACCTTAGGGTTTTTGCATCTGTTGTTGCCTCTGCCCAGACCCTTATGTTACTCAAGTCTCAGCTCAACTGTCTGTTCCTTGCAGAAGTATTCTCCATTCTCCCAAATTAAAATAATTCCAACTCCATCCCATTCGCCCTCTTATCACTATTCACAATTATCTTGTTCCTTTCTTTTTTGTTTTCTTTTTTAATTTTGTTTTATTGCTTAAAGTATTACAAAGAGTATTACATATGTCTCCTTTTTTCCCCCCTTGACCTTCCTCCAGCCTCCCCTACCCGCCAGTGTCTTGTGTCCATTGGTTATGCTTATATGCATGCATACAAGTCCTTCGGTTGATCTCTTACCTCCCCCACTCAACCCTCCCTGGCCTTCCCGCTGTAGTTTGACAGTCTGTTCGTTGATAACACACACACACACACACACACACACACACAAACACACACACAAAACACAACTAAAATTAGGCTCTACTAGGCCAGAGATTATGTTTGTTTTGTTCATTGTTTCATATGCAGTGCATATAACAATAACAGGCTATGGTGTCCCATTGACAGGAATGACAGCAGTCATATCTGAGTGCGGGCACTAGGAGATTAATTATCTTTAGCTAATTTAAAATTAATTTAAAACAAAATAGAATTATTCAGCTTTTTATTCTCGCCACACACTGGCAATTCTAAGCAATGTCAGTGATAAAATATTCATTCCATAGAAAACCTTTTTCTTGATCTAAGTTTTAAACAAATTTTGTGGTACCCTTGACTTTGTTCTGTACCTTGAACGAGTGCCTGGCATACATTAGGCGCTTAGTGACATAGTTTTAGAATGTATGAACTTGCAAGTCTATTGCAGAGGTAACATTTTCTTTGTGACTATATAGTTATTTATTAAGGCAGCCGGATTTCAGGTTTTTTAAAAAATATATATTTTATTGATTTTTTACAGAGAGGAAGGGAGAGGGAGAGAGAGTTAGAAACATCGATGAGGGAGAAACATCAATCAGCTGCCTCCTGCACACCCCCTACTGGTGATGTGCCCACAACCGAGGTACATGCTCTTGACCTGAATCGAACCTGGGACCCCTCAGTCTGCAGGCGGATGCTCTATCCACTGAGCCAAACCGGTTAGGGCCGGATTTCAGTTTTAAATCCTTATCTAGATAAATCCCATGTATCTGTTACAACGAACATAATGAAAACTTCTGTACCCAACAAAGTAACTTTTAACTAGGCTACGGAGAATATTCTGAAAAGATTTATCAGGGTTACAGTCTCCCATAGGGACGAACCGCAGCGGACCAATTGTGAAGCAGCTTCCCCATGAAGCTCTGGAGGGCGGAGAAAGGGCGGGAGCAGGCAGACAAGGGGCGTAACCAGGCGGGGCTGTAGTGAAGGGAGCTGAGTTGAAGCGTTTTGTCCATCTTTGCTCTCCGTCTGAAAACTTGGGTGTGACAGGGTCACAGACATGGCGGCCGTAAGGGTAAGTTAAAAAAACACAGACATACATACAAAAACTTGCTTAGTTTTTTTAGGGGCAGACAGCATTCTGGTAACTATAGAAGGGAGCCCTCTAACTTCAGAAGGGCGCCCCACAGCAAGAGGCGGGGTGGAGGTGGGGTTGTGAGAGAATTGGCAAGATCTGGGAATCTTTTAATGTTTGAAACCTGAAGACACCCCGCCTCTCCCCTTCAGGGGTTTCTCAGCCGGGGAGTACTCTTTCCTGAATCCCTTGCGTTTGACTGTTTTTACAGCGGCACGGTGAAAAATGGGGAACTGCTGGGTGAAAATGCCCCGCTGGGCGACAAGCAGCGGCAGACTTTTGGCTCTTGATCTGAAACAAAAGAAAGAATCCTGGGCATATGTGGGGGTGCTCAGGATCGGGCCTCCTGACCCTTTGAAGGACTTTGTTAAAATGTTATTTGGGGTGAAATAGACCAGGATAGACAGATCTCAAGGCTCTCTGAAGTGCACAAGTTTGTATTACTGTTGTTAACTTCCGAGTTTGAATAACAAGCCTTTTTCTTTTGAGTTCTGTATGGGGAAAGGTGCTACTTGGGAATCTGCGTACAGGAAGTGACTAGGCTGGCCGCTAGCTTCAGTTCCCTAAGTAGGTTTCAATAACAATAAGGTAGTTGAGAAATATCTATATTTGAAGTGGATTATAGTTTTTAAGTGAATTGCTTTTAGTAGATACAAATATGAATAATTCACTTCAGTTAGTTTTTAAATTAGCTCAATAACTGGCTTGATTCGCTATTCTCACTTCATTTCTGCAATTCTGCTTCTTATAGTTAGCTGAGTTATCAGGACACCTTTTTAACTGGACTCACTGTCTCTAGCCTGGCTCTCATTGAATCAATTTTTCCCTTCACTGGCAGGGTAGTACTTACACTAAAATGCAAATATGATTATGCCCCTCCCCTACTTAAAAACTGTTATTGGCACTCCATTACCTGTCCTCTGGGGTCATGTCAGACTCCTATATCCAGAACACCCTGCCTTGACTCTAGAGCTTCACCTCCTGTCTCTCAAGAACTCTTCTAACATTTGTACTCCAGGTCTTTTCCCTTTCTTCCTCTGGACCTGAAGTGCTATTTCCCATCCTCATCTAGATATTTCCTGTTTATAGTTCATTCACTCATTTAACAGATAGTTGTGTACTGCCTCCATGTATGCTAAGCACAAAATGCCTTTTTCTAGAGAGTTTCCTGAACCACCTCTCCAGTCTAATTTAAATTTATTGATTGATTGATTTGAGAGAGAGAGAGAGAGAGAGAGAGAGAGAGAGAGAGAGATTTGTTGTTTCATTTATTTATGCATTTATTGGTTGATTCTTGTAGGTGCCCTGATTAGGGATCGAACTCAAAACCTTGGTGTACCTGGACAATGCTCTAACCAACTGAGCCACCTGACCAGGGCCTCCAGTCTAATTTAAATAAGTCCTCATTGTGCTCCAAGAAGACCCTGGGCATACTCTTACCTTAGGACTTACCACATTGCAAGTAATAGACAATTTACTCAAATGTTTTACCTTTCTAAACAATAAGCTACTTGAGGACAATTCTTACAACATTATTTTTTGTATTCTTAGTACATAGCACAGGTATGACTTATATTAGGTACTCAATAAATTCTACATGAATAAATAAGTGCCAGACAATGAAGATAAAAGGTATTAAGCAGTGAAGATGCAACATGTAACATAAATGACTGTGATTTGAAGATAATTGCCTTGCCTCAGGAGCAAACCAGAATAGTACATTGTCACTGAAGCCTAAAGGAGAGAGTTGAACAGTCCTTTTATTTGGCCATTAATAAGTCACTGGTAGCTACCATTTTTTAAAAAATATATTTTTTATTGATTTCAGAGAGAGAAAGGGAGATGGGGTGGGGAGGCTGGGAGAGAGAAACATCAATGATAAGAGAAAATTATGGATTAGCTGCCTCCTGCACACCTTCTACTGGGGATCGAACCCACAACCCGGGCATGTGCCCTGACCGAAAATTGAACCTGGGACCTCCTGGTTCATAGGTTGATGCTCAACCACTGAGCCACACCTACCAGGCTGGTAGCTACCATTTATCACGTGCTTACAACAAGGCCAAGCACTATGCTAAATTACATGTTATTTCACTTAATTCTCAAGACATCTTTATGTTGTGGATATTATGATCACCAGTTTACAAATGAAAAACTAATGCTTAAAAAGTTAAGTAAATTGCCCAAAATTATAATGCTAATGAGAGCTGAAATGAGATAAAGAGCTATGAGTAAAATGGAAGAGGGAGAGCCAAAATTGCTTGGAGTTAAGGAAAGGATAAGGGGTTTGAAACTGGCATTCATTTAGCACCTAATTTTATCAGCTGCTTTACGTATATTATTTCAGTTTAATTCTCTTGATGACCCCAAGAAATGGGTAACATCCCCATTTTACATATGAAAAAATTTAGGATTAGAAAAAGTGCTTGCTCTAAGTCATAGAGCTGATAAGTGGAAGAGCCAGTTTCAAACACACATATATTTTTCTCCAAAATCCATGATCTTTCCAGTAATCCTTGATCTTTCTGAAAGGATGGTATATATTACTCTTTAGAGGAGTGTTGTGGTGAATGGAATAAATCTTGGGAAGGGGTGGCAAATTTTTTAAATGTATTTTCATTTTAAAAAGTCAGGAAACTGTATGTTAATTATATTTCAATTAAACTGGGGGGAAAAGTCAGGAGACCTGAGCAGATTTGGAGACAAGGGGAACTGTGCCAAGAACTAGTAAAAAGGAAATATAGTAATAGTAATCCCAGCTATGTTATTGAACATTTAATGTGCTGAGCATTATGCTAAGCATTTTATGTGAATTTTCTCACGTTTCACAGTGGCCCTTTGAGTAAGTACTTTTTTTGTGAGCATTTTACAGTTAAGGAAACTGAAGTTTAGAAAGGTTGAGTAACTTGCCCACAGTCAAACAGTAGTATGCAATAGAGCTGGATCTGAAATTGCATGATCTAAGTCCAGATCATGCGATTTAAGCTTGAGGAAGCACCTGTGAGGCCAAAGTACCAAAAGGGTGATCTGTGTTAATTTTGAAAACCCAGAGTTTAATCCAAAGAGTAAGGTAGGGAGGATTCCGGAAGGTTGGTATAATTCTGAAAAAAGTTTACATACAGCTTGAAATATTAGATCTTGTTGAATAGATGTGATAGTGGAACACTGATGTGGAATTAGCCTTAAAGAATAAGAATTGCTAATTCCTCCTGCTGACTTATTTAAAAAAAAATTATTGTCTTACTAGATTTTAGTAGAATTTTTCTCATTAAATTCAATAGGGTTTCATTGGTTAATAACATTATATAAATTAAATGTGTTGAACTTTATAATATGACATCTGTATTGTATACTCACTGCCTAGTTTCCTTCCTTCACCATGTATTTGACTCCCTTTTCTTTCTTCATCCACGTCCCTACCCACTTCTCCTTTAGTAACCACCATTGTGTTGTCTGTATCTATGGGTTGGTTTTCTTGTTTGTATATTTGTTTTGTTTGTTCATTTATTGCTTTTTGTTTTATATCCCACATATGAGTGAAATCTCTGACTTATTTTACTCAGCATAATATTCTCAAGATGACACAAATGGCAATTTTTCATCTTTTTAATGACTGAGTAGTATTACATTATATATATGTGTGTGTGTTTTAAAATTTTTAAAGTAGGTGAAGTGATTAAGAAGTACAAATTGGCAGTTATAAAATAGTCATAGTGATGTAAAGTACAGCATAGGGAATATATAATATTGTAATAACTATGTATGGTGCCAGATGGGTGGGTATTAGATTTGCCAGGGTGATCAATTGGTAAGTTATATAAATGTCTAACCACTATGCTATACACCTGAAACTGATACAATATTGAATGTGAAGTGTAATTGAAAAATTAAAAATAAATACATATGTTAGGGAAAAAAATGGGGTGGGAGAATAAGATTCCCAGAAGAGGGATCACACCTCATACTTGTTACAATAGCTTTTATCAATAAGACAAGAAATAACAAGTGTTGGAGAGGTTGTGGAAAATAGGGAACCCTTGCATGGAATGCAGACTGGTGCAGCTACTATGAAAAACAGTATGGAGGTTCCTCCATTTTGTTGGAATAGAGTGGTTTATAGTATTTTTTCATAATCCTTTGTATTTCTGTGGGATCGGTTGTTACTTCTCTTTCATTTCTGATTTTGTTTATTTGGGTCCTCTCTCTTTGCTTCTTGGTGAGCCTGGCTAGAGGTTCATCAATTACTGTTTAACTAGAGGCCCGGTGCACAAAAATTTGTGCACTCGGGGGGGAGGGTGGGGTCCCTCAGCCTGGCCTGTGCCCTCACACAGTCTGGGACCCCTCGGGAGATAACGACCTGCTGGCTTAGGCCTGCTCCTGGGTGGCAGAGGGCAGGCCCAATCCCTAGGTGCAGCCCCTGGTCGGGCTCAGAGCAGGGCCAATTGGGGAGTTGGGGCGCCCCCCGTCATGCACAGAGCAGGGCATCTTGGGAGGTTGTGATGCCACCCTCAGTCACGCTCAGGGTAGGGCCAATGGGGGGGTTGGGGCCCCATCCCCTGTCACACTCAAGGAAGGTTCGATGGGGAGGTTGCGGCGCCACCCCCTGTCACGCACAGAGCAGGGCCAATCAGGGGGTTGGGGCGCTGCCCCCATCACACACAGAGCAGGGCCCATTAGGGGGTTGGGGCACCGCCCTCTATCACCCACAGAGCAGGGCCGATCAGGGGGTTGGGGCGCCACCACTCTCATACTCAGGGCAGGGCCGATGGGGAGGTTATGGCTCTACCCCATCACACACAGAGCAGGGCCCGTGGGGGGGGGTTGGGGAGCTCCCCCCTATCAGGCACAGAGCAGGGCTGCTCTGGGGGTTGGGGCCCCGCCCCCGTCACACACAGAGCCGCAGGGCGATCAGGGGGTTTGGGCGCTGCCCCCTGTCATGCTGATCCCGGTGCCGGGAGGCATATTACCCTTTTACTATATAGGGTAAAGGCCTGGTGCATGGGTGGGGCCAGCTGGTTTGCCCTGAAGGGTGTCCTGGATCAGGGTGGGGGGTCCCCACTGGGTGCCTGGCCAGTCTGGGTGAGGGGCTGAGGGCTGTTTTCAGGCTGGGAGTGACTGAAGTTCCCAACCGCTCCTTTTCTTCTTCTTCTTTTTTTAATTCTGGGCCAGCTTTGCCTTGAGGCTTTGCTCCAGCTCTTAGGCCTCCTTGGGTGAAAGTAGGTTTCTGGCCTTTGCTTACAATGTTGCGAATCTGCTGGCTGAAGTCCCGAGGTATTTGTTACAATGTTTCTTAAACTGCCCGCTCAGAGGCCTGCATCCGCAGGCGGGGAACGTTGGTTTCCTCCAACGATCCTCTGTCACTGAGGCAAGCAAGCCTCATGTTAGTTTCAAGCTGCCTGGCTGCCGGCCGCCATCTTGGCTGAGAGTTAATTTGCATATCTCGCTGATTAGCCAATGAAAAGGGTAGCGGTCGTACGCCAATTACCATGTTTCTCTTTTATTAGTGTAGATAGCTTGCTATTTAGCCTCCAAGTGTTGGATTTTTTTTCATTGTTTTTATTGTAGTTGATTTCTAGTTTTATGCCATTGTGATCTGAGAGGATACTTGATATGATTTCTGTCTTCTTGAATTTGAAGAGGCTTTGCCTGTATCCCAATATGTGGTCTGTCTTTAAAAATGACCTGTGTACACTTGAGAAGAATGTATATTCTGTGGCTTTGCGGTAAAATATTCTGAAGATGTCAATTAATTACATCTGGTCTAGTGAGTCATTTAGGATTGATGTATCATTTCTGATTTTTTGTTTAGAGGATTCATCCAGTGGTGTTAGCGGGGTATTAAAGTCCCCTAATATGACTGTATTGCTGTCTATCTCTCCCTTGATATCTTCCAGAATTTTTTTTATGTATTTGGATGCTTCAGTATTGGGTGCATATATGTTTACCAGAGTTATATCTTCTTGTTGAATTGCTCCCTTTAGTATTATGAAGTGACCTTCCTTATCTCTTGTTATGGCCTTCACTTTGAGGCCTAATTTGTCAGATATAAGTATTGCTACCCCAGCTTTTTTTTTTTTTCATTTCAATTTGCCTGAAAATTTTTTTTTCCATCCCTTCACTATCAGTCTGTGTGAGTCCTTTGTTCTGAGGTGGGTCTCCTGTAGACAGCAGATATATGGGGTCATGTTTTCTTATCCATTCAGCTACCCTATGTCTTTTGATTGGGCATTTAATCCATTTACATTTAAAGGTATTATTGATAGGTACTTGTTTGTCACCATTTTTATTCTTTGTGCCTGTGATCCTTCTTCACTACCTATTTCTTCTTTTTACAGCAATCCCTTTAGCATTTCTTGCATTCCTGGTTTGGTGGTAATAAACTCCTTTAGTCCTTTATTTGACTGTGAAGCTCCTGATTTCACCTTCAATTTTGAATGATAGCCTTGCTGGGTATAGTATTTTTGGATTCAGACCCTTGTTTTGCATGACTTTGTATATTTCATTCCATTCCTCTCTGGCCTGGTGGGTTTCTGTTGAAAAATCAGTTGATAGTCTGAATGGAGATCCCTTATAGGTAACTTTCTGTCTCTCTCTGGCAGCCTTTAAGATTCTTACATTGTCGTTGGCGTTTGCCAATTTAATTATAATGTGTCTTGGTGTAAGTCTTTTTGGGTTAATCTTGTTTTGGACTCTGTGAGCTTCTTGGACTTGTGTGAGTTGTTTTTTCCCAATATCAGTGAAGTTTTCTGTCATATCTTCAAACAGATTTTCTATTCCTTTCTCTGTTTCCTCTCCTTCTGGCACCCCTATTATATAGATGTTGTTTCATTTCGTGTTGTCCCACAGCTCCCTTAGGCTCTCCTCCTGTTTTTAATTTTTTTTTGCCAGTTGCTGCTCTACATGGGTGTTTTTTCCTACCTTGTCTTCTAGCTCACTGATGCGGTCCTCAGCTTCTTCCAGTCTACTGTTGATGCTTTTCATTGTGTTCTTTATTGCAATGATGTCATTTTTCATTTCTTCTTGGTTCTTCTTCATTTCCTCTTGGTTCTTACACATGTTGTTGAACTTGTCTTCCATCCTTTTCAGCATCCTTATGACCATTGCTCTGAATTCTTTCTCTGACAAATTGCTTGCCTCCATTTTATTTATTTTCGTTACTGGTGATTCCTCCTTTTCTTCCATATGGGGGCTGTTTCTTTGTCTCCCCATTTTCACTCCTCTCAGGTTGTCTGGTTATGTGGCTCACTCTCTACCCCACTGACTTAAAGGTACAAAATACAACTCAACAAGACACAATATGCTGGGGTCCAACCCCAGTAGGTCCAGGGGTCCCCAAAGGTGTGGACGGAGTCAGCAAAGAAGGAATTAAACAGAGACAGCGGTCAGTTGATCAACAGCCTAGCCAGGATCTCTAGCCAAGTTCTGGTCAGGATCTCCAGCGAAGTTCTGGTTAGGATCTCTAGCCAGGTTCTGTGTCCATGTTCTCTTGCTAGGTTCTCCAGCCAGGTTCCCCAGGTTCTCCAGCCAGGTTCTGTAGCCATGTTCCCTAGCTAGGTTCTGTCCAGGTTCTCCAGCCAGGTTCTGTAGCCATGTTCCCTAGCTAGGTTCTGTCCAGGTTCTCCAGCCAGGTTCGGTCACCAGGTTCTAGTCAGGTTCTCTTGCCATGTTCTATCCAGGTTCTGTAGCCAGGTTCTGCCTTTAGGTTCTTCAGCCAGGTTCTCTCGCTAGGTTCTGTGTCTAGGTTCTGTCTCTAAGTTCTGTATCCAGTTTCTGTCCAGGATCTTTTGCCATGTTCTCTCCAGCGAAGTTCTTCTGTCTCTAGGTTCTGTGTAGGTTCTGTGTCTAGGTTCTGTGTCTAGGTTCTGTGTGACTATTTTCTTGTTACATCTGTATTTATACCAGTTGATTCCAATCCTATCAATCTCTATTCCAAAGGTTAGGGCATTTCTTATCTCCATTCCAGGGAGTAAAGATTATGTAGCTTAAGCATGATTGTTCGTAGTTAAAGTGATTAATTACCCACCTGGCACTTAGTTGAGAGGTTTTATTCCTTCCCTAACTTCAGGGGAAAATCCCTACCTGGGGAAACAACCTTTCTCAGAGAGGTGACCTTGGTTAAAACACATAGTGCCAAGAAGGTGAGCAAACATATTAAGAACAGTATGCCATATATGCCAGGTCCCTTGAAACAGCAAGGATGGACCGGCTCCTGGCAACAATACAAGGGCCACAAAACATGAATGTGTTCATGATACCAATAACCCCAAATAACGGTGACCATCAGAGAAAAAAGAATTAGGGGAGAGAAAAGAGCACAAAATATGATATTGAGAAAAGGAAAAAGGTAAGAGAGAAAAAAAAAGTAGAAAAAATAAGGGGAAAATATATGTATATGGGGGAAAACTGCAAAAAAAAAAAAAAATACAACCCAACAACTAATCCAAAAAATGCAAACAACAAACAGCCAGAAAAGAAGGAGGGAAGCTGAATCTGAAGAAGCAGAGCTTATTTCCACAAGGTAAGGTTAAGGAATTGAATGAATGGGGAAATGGCTCCACTTCAGTATAGAGGAGGTAGAAGGAGAATGAGTGTATAAGAAGAAAAGTAAAGAAAATAATAAAAAGTAGAATATAATAATTAAAAAATAATATAAATATAAAAAATACATATATAAAAGAAAATTTATAATCTATCTTTGTATTCATCTATTTTTGGAACAGGAGACTAGAGAGGAGATAGGCCTGAGTTGGTGACTGAAACTAATTAAGCTATTAGTAGAAGAAAAGAACAAGCAAGGAGACGAAAAACAAAAATCATAACATAAAAAACAACAAAATAACAAACATTTAAACAAACAACTACAAGAAAAATGAAAGAAAGAAAAAAGGAAGAAAGAAACAAAAATTTAGCTAGTGAAGAATGAGAAAAGAGAAGTGTACATGGACTTGGAGCAGGGGAGAGGAAATTAAATATATGAGGAGGCAAAGAGAGATTACTTTAATAGTAATGCATCAGTAAAGCAGATAAAGAAGATCAATTTTTAACAGGGAGTAAGAAGAAAGGATAGAGAACAACTAAAGCAGGAACAGGTGAAGAGAAACAGGATGAAAAAGCAAAAAGTGAGGAAGAAAGTTGGCATAAAGAAAAAAATGAGATAGAGTAAAATAATGATAAAAATGAATATAAAAATAGAATGTAGAACACTAATCTAAAAAATTAAAAAGAAAATGGTAAAATAATAATAAATTAAAATATAATAATAAAAATAAAGTGAAAATAAAATTTTAGTTTCTTAAGTAAAAGATAAAAAATAAAAAAGTGAAGTAGTGAAGTTTGTTCACTTCAGTGGTGCTTCAGTGTCCCATGGGGGCTGGTTTAAGACCCTTCTCTACTGTTCTGCCTGCCAAGTCTCAGTTTCCTGTCAAGTAGTTAGCAATGTTGTAGTTCCCAGTGACCCACCACTCCTGTGTGTCATATGCCACAATCTTGGTTTCAATCAGGTGGGATCAATTTCCCCACTTTGTTTTTCTGCCTCCTCTCAGTCATATTTACACAAGCATCTATTTCTGACATGGCCTCTAGGTGGTGGTGTTGCTGTATTAGTTTCCTATACCAACTGGCCCCTCAACCCAGTCCCCCAGGATTCCCTGGGGGTATTTAGAATCTTCCTTTCCCTTCTGTACTTTAGACTGGGTGGGGCTGCACTGCTAGGAGGAACCTGGTCTTCAGGAGAAAAATGTCTGTTCAGGGTTGGAGGGACGAACTGTCCCAGAGCTGGCTTCCTGCTCGTTTCTCCCTATTCTGCTCCCCAGTTTCCACCAAAACCACCTTCCTCTGCAGTCTCAGTTAGTGTTTTTAATTGAAAGATCCTATTTATTGCATTTAGCAAGTAGAAGTAAGGAAGTTATAAAGACAGAGCACCCATGCTGCCTCGCATCTTTCTCCCCCGGCACTGCGTCGCCAGTATAGAACTTCAGGCTGCCTTTCTGGGTGTAGTCTCCCATGGCTGTGGGCTTAGATCTAGAGTCCCCCCACTACCAGCAGCCCTATGGACTCCCTTCCACATTCGAGGGCTACACTGACCCAAAGGGCCACGGATTTGGTGGGGCACAGTCTCCCTCTGAGACTCTAGTCCTGGTTGCGTGTGTTTCTTTCTCTAGCACAGATCCCCTATCCCACCTCTCTCCAGGTGCTCTCTGACCTTTCTGTCCACGGATTGCCTCACCAACTGTGTTTAATTTGCCAATTTCGGGTGGATGTTATTTGATTCAGGTGTTTCTTCTGCTCTGCGAGAAGGTGCAGGATCTGTCCGCCTATTCAGCCTCCACCTTGTCTCCCCCTGAACAAACTTTTTAGGCACCTGTGGCCAGGGAGGCTGGAGTCTTGGTGTTCATGGGTTCGCAGCTGAGGCAGTTGGTCCCTGAACATTGTGGCTGTAGGGTCCTGGGTGGTACCCGAGGTTTCCCCGGGTGAAGGTAAGGCTGGGCTTCCAATCACAGCTGCTCACCCCTTCAAGATGGCAGAGCTGGCCGCCCTGGGAGAGATTTCAGCGGTAGTGGAGGCTGCCTGGCCAGGGGAGCCTGGTCCGCCAGTCCCCGACAGTCATTATCTTGCTCACTGCCATCCTGTCGGCTGCCATTTTGGATCATTTAATTCTTTCAAAACATTTTTTAAGGTACATAATTTTATTAACTCAAAAAATAGGATTAGAGCCCTGATTAGGTGGCTCAGTTGGTTGGAGCATCTTCCCATATACCAAAACAGTTGTGGGTTCCATCCTCGGTTGGGGCATGTACAAGAAGCAACTGATGGATGTTTCTTTCTCACATCGATGTTTCTCTCTCACTCTCACTCTCTCTCCCTTCCTTTGTCTCTAAATAAAAACATATCCTTGGGTGAAAATTAAAAACAAAAGAGTTGAGCAGTGAGGAAATCAAAGTTGTAACAGGAGGTTCTATTCAGAGAAAAGCTTGTTGAGTTTATGGTTTGAGCTATAACATGTTCTGAGTAATGGTAAATTCAGCATGTTCTCATGGAGTGGGTAGCATATAAAGGTCTATGGAGGTGAGGTAAGAACAATGAAGTAAGGTATTTGGATGGTTTGACCACATGGACATTAAAGTCACTTAGAATTATGGCAGGATTTGGAGTATAGACTAAGAGTTTAACTAGGATCCTTAATCTTTAATTGCGATGAAGTGACCAGGAGGTAGGCAGATGATAGTGCTAATGATGAATAGATGGATGATATGAGTTTCAAAGGAGCAGAATTTCATTCCTTTATGTAAACTTTTTATTGTAATATATCATACATATAATAAAGTACACAAGTCATAAGTAGCTTGGTTAATTTTCACAAAAATGATCATACTTGTTCAACAAGCACCCAAATTAAAAAATAAATAGAACATTACCAGCAGCCCATAAGTACTCCACTTTCTTCCCCCACAGAATTAGCCTCCACCATAGATTAATTCTGCCTATTTTTGGCCTTCATGTAAATGAGATTATGCCTTATTTACTTTCTTATGTCTAGCTTCTTTCACCCAATAGGTATTATGCTTCTGAGATTATGCATGTAACAGTCCATTCATTATTCCTGTGTGATATTCCATAGCATAATATAGCATGATTTATTTATCCAGTCTATTATTGATGGACATTAGAATTATTTTCAGTTTTGAACTATTACAAATAGTACTCCTATGAACATTATTGTACATGTCTTTGTGGTACATGTAAGTGTACATTTCTTTTGAGTATATACCTAGGAGTGGGGGCACCAGATTGTGCAGCTTTGGTATATATTGCCATATAGTTTTCAAAAGTGGTTATATCAACTTACATCCCCATTCCTGAAGGCTCCAGTTGTTCCATTTTCTCACTAATAAGGACAGAGGTTTTTATGTAAAGATGGAGAAGTAATGGCTTAGAAGCAGCATTGGAAATTAAGAAGACAAACTCTACCTTCTATCCCTGAGACACATGAAATAGCCTTCACTTGAGGGTGACAAGGGAAGCAGTGACCTCAGGAGACAGTCATGCTTCATTTCAGGTAAGGAGAAGGGAGACTAGACACATGGAATGGCTTTTGGAGTTTTAGAAGTATCAGGAAATTTGGAGAGAAAATACAGAGTTTTGTAGGAATTAGAATACAGGAGATGATTTATGACTCTGGGACTATGTTTTGGGGTTTGGGCCAAGGATGGAGGGGATGGGAAGGCACATGGCCATCAAAAGTTTTAAGGTTTCAAAATTCTTGATAATACCAGCTATATATTTCTTTGTGTCAACTGTAATCCTTGGCTCTTTCCTCTTTTTTTTTTGTTAATCCTCACCTGAGGATATTTTTCCATTGATTTTTAGAGAGAGTAGAAGGAAGGGAGAGGGACACACAGAGAGAGAAACATTGATGTGAGAGCAATACATCAATTGGTTGCCTTCTGCATGCACCCTGACCAGGGCCAGGAATTGTTCCTGCAACCAAGGTACGTGCCCTTGACCGGAATCAAACCTGGGACTCTTTACCAATGCTCTATCCATTGAACCAAACTGGCTAGGGCAGCTCTTTCCTCTTTTTTTTTTTTTTAATGTGACTGATACCAGAAAATAGTTGGAACCTAACAAAGTGAAGTTTGTACTTGGAAAGACTGGTGATTATTACCAGCAAAATCAGTTTTTTGTTTTTTGTTTTTGTTTTTTGGTTTTCTGTCAGCATTGTTGAACATCTTAATTTCAGTGTAACTTTGAAAGTTGTTTTGAAACTCTTAGCCTATTTAACCATGTTTGGTATGATTCCATGATGTTGCTTTATGTCATAAAATGAAAATGACCCTCATTGAATATGGAAATAAAAATTTGCTTTCATGAATCCCAAGGTTCTCTAGTATTGCTCAACACTATAAATCAATATTTCCTAATCCTAGCTGTGCTTTAGAATTTTCTTAGGGAGCTTTAAAAGGTACTGATGTGGGTGGGCATGGACTAGAAGGGATCAATGGGGAAAGATGGGGACATCTGTAATACTTTCAACAATAAAGATTTTTTTTTTTTAAGTACTGATGCCTTAGCTCCACTTTAGATGGGGCATTCTACTGTTTTAAAAGCCCAGCAGGTGATTCTGATGTGTTGCTAGGTTTGGAAACCACTAATTGGGGGAGGAGTATGTGTGGTTTTTATACAGGTTATAGAGAACAGAGTATTAGGCTTTTCCAGGTGATGAAGAACCGAGGCATATTCAAGTTAATCTTAAGTGCTGTTTTAGTAAAAGGATACTGGAACTGTTCCGCTTCTATTAAGCCATGTGCTTCACATCTAGACTTTCCTAAAGAGAGTATCTAATTGGTTAGCTAGTCACTAATTACTACAAAAATTGCACATCAAGCCACTTTATAAGACAGACTGTAGTTAGCTGCCTTTGGCTCAAGTACCAATTCCTGTTCCAGTCAGTTTTGGCCAGTGCATCAGCCCCTTAGTTCAAAGCATATGTTAGGAATCATAGAAGTGGGCATTGTAATTGGCAGGTGCTCTGAGGCCTCTTAGAAGGGGCAAGGCAGTGGATGGATATTTCTGGGGTTCATGGTCTGTCTTTTTTTAATACTTTCCAGAAATATGTAATGAAGTTGTTGAAAAAATGCTGGAATATTTTTAGAATTGCTATTAAAATCTAACTTATTAAAGTTCTTGCAATTTAAATTTGGAAATTGGTTCCTTGATAAAAAAACACACAAACAAATCCAACACTTTAAGACAACCAATGTAAGTAGCAATCTGTGAAGGACCATGAAAGTTGCTTAATATAATTCGAACATTTGTGGGGGGGGGGGATGTGACCCATTCCTATAATCTCTCCTGAATGAGACCATGTGTTTGTTATATAGACTTGATGGATATTATTACTCTAAGCCCGTGGTCGGCAAACTGTGGCTTGCGAGCCACATGCGGCACGTTGGCCCCTTGAGTGTGGCTCTTCCTAAGCCTTAGGAGTACCCTAATTAAGTTAATAACAATGTACCTACCTATATAGTTTAAGTTTAAAAATTTTGGCTCTCAAAAGAAATTTCAATTATTGTACTGTTGATATTTGGCTCTGTTGACTAATGAGTTTGCCGACCACTGCTCTAAGCCAAGGCATGAGTTACACAATTAATGTAGATTTGGCCTGTTTTTTGTTTTTGTTTTTGTTTTTTATCTTTTCACTCAGTCATTCTGAAACTCACCAGGATCTTCTCCTATCACTAGGCTAACTACTACCTCAACAACCCTCCTCAGCCTGGCTCCATAGTTCACCTCATCTATATATATAAAAGGCTAAGTGACCAACTGTCCATCTGTCCACCTGGCTGGCCAGCTGACTGGCCGGTACATATAATGAGCACTGAAAAATAAACATTGACTTGCACATGTGCGATACATATAAAGCTCTATATTATTTTCATATACATTTTACTAATTTTCTTTCATCTCTGACACTTTTATTATAGAGAAAGGGCGAATAGCAAAATTAAAATATTTAGTATTTTAATTTTATAATACTATATTATATATACTATTTTGACTTGTCATTTTTGCAGTAATGTTATTACCGCACAAAATTTTCTTCTAATTAATTTCCTTTCAATGTGCATGAATCTGTGCACTGGGCCACTAGTGCATTCATATTTCCAAATACCTACTTGATATCTTTAGGTATATCAAATTCAACATGTTCAAAAATTTCTTTATCAAATTTGATTTTTCATTTGTGTTCCCTATTTCACTTAAGAGCATCAATATCTAATCTTGGGATCATCATAAAGTATCCCCCATATCCAAACAATTAACAAGCCTTGTGCATACTTTATTCTTTCTTATATTCTTATTCTTTTACACATTGAAAAAAAACATTTTAATGCCTATAATGTGCAGGAGATGGTGAAAACATTGGCACAAAGAGATGCTCACAATAATTATCAGATAATTACATATTAAAACAATGAGATAACACTTTAGTAAGTTGAAAAAGATGGAATGATGGTGAAATCCTAAAGTTGGCCAGGATATGGGAATATAAGCACCCCCATTATACTGGTAGGAAAGATGATTGGTACACTAGTATGGAGATCAATCTTATATATTTAGTGAAATTAAGTATATACACTTACTCTATGGCCTGGTAATTCTGTCCCTGAGGGTATATAAAAAAGATGTACAAGTGCATAAGGGCACTTATACAAGGATGTTTATTGCAGTATTATTTATGGTGGTGGGGAATTGGAAGCAATATAGTTGTCCATTGCTGACAGTGGATAGGTAAAATATTAATGTATATCATGTAGTCTTATATAGCAAGTAGAAAAAATGGGTTATGTATATACATAGGAACACAGACCAATATAAAGGCACGTTTTATGAAAAAGATAAGCAAAATAACAATACACCATTTACTTTGTGAAAAATTAAGAAACTGAGATATGTAAAAACTTTAAAAATATGTGTACACATTACTACAATATGCATTTTGTAAAGAATCAAAGAGATAATTATTAAACACATTAAAATGCCTACCTTTGGTGATTAAAGGAATGGAATCAATCAATATTTTGAAAATGAATCATGGGACACAGCAAAAACTGCCGAGATGGAAATTCATAGCATTACAGGCCTACTTCCAAAAACAAGAAAAAGCTCTAATAAACTATCTCACACTACAACTAAAAGAATTTGAAAGAGAACAACAAGAAAAGCCCAGAGTAAGTGGAAAGAAATAATAATAAAGATTAGAGAGGAAATAAATGACATAGAGACTAAAAAAAAAATATAAAAGAGTGCATCCAAGAACTAGTTCTTTGAAAAGGTAAACAAGATTGATGAAGCTTTAGCCAGACTCATCAAGAAACAGAGACCACCCAAATAAATAAAATATATGAAAGAGGTGAAGTAACAACTGACACCACATACTACATCATGGATGAATTTTGAAAACATTGTGCTAAATAAATGACAGTAAAGGCAACAAAATGCAAGACTCTATCTACTTAAATGTCCATAATAGACAATACATAGAGACAGAAAAAATGATTGTTTGTCTAGGGCTGGTGGAGTATGTATCAGTACTTCATTTTCATTGATGAGTAATATTTTATTGTATGGATACACCACATTTTGTTAATACAGTTGCCATTTAATGGACATTAGGGTTGTTTTCACTTTTTGAATATTATCAGTAATGCTGCTATGGACATTTTTATGTGGACATTGTTTTCATTTCTCTTGGATAGAGATCTGGAAGTGGGATTTTTGGGTCATAAGGTAACTCTATTTTTTACCTTTTTGAAGAACTGCCAGATTATTTTTCAAAGTGCCTGAACCATTTTGCATTCCCTCCAGCAATGTATGAGGGTTCTAATTTATCCACATCCTACAAGTACTTCTCACTGTCTATAATTTTTATTATAGCCATTCTGTGTGTATTGGTAAATGATATATCAATGTGGTTTTGATTCCCATTTCCCTAATGACAAGTGATGGCAAGCATTTTTTCATGTGCTTATTGGACATTTTTATATCTTTTTTGAAGAACTGTGTATTCACATCTTTGGCTCATTTTAAAAACAGGTTATTTGCCTTTTTATTAATTTGTAAGATTTAAAATATATATTCTGGATACTAGACCTTCATCAGATATATGATTTGCAAATATTTTCTTCTATTCTGTGGGTTATCATTTTACTTTCTTGATAGTGCCCTTTGAAGTGGGAAAGTTTTTAATTTTGATGAAGTTGAATTTATCTTTGTATTCTTAGGTTGCTTGCGTTTTTAGGTGTAATATTTATCATTGCCTAAACCAGCGTGGGCAAACTACAGCCCGCGGGCCGGATCCGGCCCGTTTGAAATGAATAAAACTAAAAAAAAATGATGTTTACTTTGAATTTATATTAGTTCACACAAACACTCCATCCATGCTTTTGTTCCGGCCCTCCGGTCCAGTTTAAGAACCCATTGTGGCCCTCGAGTCAAAAAGTTTGCCCACCCCTGGCCTATACCAAAGTCACAAAGATCTACATCTATGTTTTCTTCTAAGTTTTATAGGTTTAGGTCTTATATTTAGGTCTATGATCAATTTTGAGTTGTTTTTGTATGTGGTATTAGATAGAGAATACTTTTGTACTTTAGCTTATGAACTTTTGCTTAAAGGACTATTCATACACCCATTGAATTGTCTTAACATCTTTGTAAAAAAAAGTTGACCCTAAATGTAAGGGCTTACTTTGGGACTATCAGTTTTATTCCATTGAACTATATGTCTATCTTTATGACAATATCACAGTCTTTATTATTGTAGCTTTTAAGTAAGTTTGAAATGGGAAAGCATGAGTACTTCAATTTTGCTCTTTTTCAAAATTTATTTGATTTTTCTAGGTTGCATGTATTTTCATATGCATATTAGAATTAGCTTGTCAATTTTTACAAAAAAAAAGCACGTGGGATTTTGATAGTGGTTGCCTTGAATCTTTAGGTTAATTTGGGGATTATTGCTATCTTGACACAACTGAGTCTTAAAATTTATGAACATGGGATGTCTTTCCATGTGTATGTCTTTTTTTTCAACAATATTTTGTAGTTTTCAGTTTAAAAGTCTTACATTTATTTTGTAAAAATTATTCTTAAGTGTTTTATTCTTTTTAATAATATTGTAAATGAAGTCATTTTTGTAATTTCATTTTCACGTTATTCATTGCAGGCATATACAAATAAAATATATTTTTGTGTGTTGATCTGTATCCTGTGTATCTTGCAATCTTGCTAAGTTGATTAGTCCTAATAATTGAGTACACACATGTACATGTATATATGTGTATATTCCTTAGGATTTTCTACATATAAGATTATGTCATATTATGCCGTCTGTAAATAAAGAGTTTTACTTCTTCCTTTCTATTCTACATGCCTTTTATTTCTTTTTCTTGTCTAATTACCATGGCTAGAACTTACAGTACAATATTGATTCAAAATAGTAACAATAGATATTTTGTTCTTGTTCTTGATCATAACGGGATAGCTTTCAGCCTTTCACCATGAAGTATGTTAGCTGTGGGATTTTTGTAGCTCCCCTTTATCAGGTTAAGGAAGCTCTTTTCTATTCCTACTTAATTAAGTTTTGATGTTTTATTTAATAATGGGAGAGTATTTGTCAAAGGATTTTTCTGTGTTTATTGAGCTAGTCATGTGTTTTTGTTCATTATTTTATTAATGTGACATATCAATTAATTTACATATATTGAACTAATCTTGCATTCTTGGTCAATGCACTTTTTATACACCTATATTAAGTTTCTATATTCACAATAAATATTGGGGTATAGATTTCTTGTGATGTCTTTGTCTGTTGGTGCCAGGAAATACTGGCCTCATAGAATGAGTGGGTATTTTCTGCTCTGCTATTTTTTGGAAAATTTTTGAAAGGTTGGTGATAATTCTTTAAGCTTTTGGTAGAATTTCCTTTGAACCTGGGCTTTCTTTGTGGAAAGATAATCTCTATACAGGTTATACAGGTATATTCAGAATTTCCATTTATTCTTGAGTCCTTTTGTAATTTGTGTCTTTCTAGAAATTTCTCCATTTCAGCTGAGTTATCTAATTTGTTGTACCATTGTGCAGGGGCTGTCCAGCAGACCCTGAGCAACGGATGAACAGATTGCTTTGATATAAATTTCTGTGAAAGAGAGGGCTAAGGGACTGTTTTACTTTAGAAGTAAAAAGCAGTCTGTTTGCCTGCCTTCTTAGGCTTTTATTGTCACAACAGCTTGAACTAAAATTAACCTTTAGATACAATTATCACCGTAATTATTCTTGAGAAAGTATATGCTTCTACAAGGTCAGGTCTTTAAAGACTAAACATAGATATTCTAGCAAAACACCCGGGGGATCAGACTTATTTGGAAAAGTCAAGGCTAGGGGATACAGCCTTCAGCAAGGTCCCTCAGAGGCCCCCGAACTTTCGGAGAATCCTCCTTACAGACATTCCAACCAAGTCCTGTACTTCTCCACACCCTGGTTCACAGTATTAACTTACAATGCTTTTTATTTCTATAAAGCCAATATGCGATGTTCTCCCTTTCCTTATTGATTTTAGTAATCCCACCTTTTTTTTTTTTTCTTTTTTCTTCTCGGTTACAGAATCAATGTTTTGTCAGTCATTTTAAAGAAGTGACTTTTGGGTGTGTTGATTTTCTGGATTGATTTTCTTTTATTTATTTCATTTTATTTTCATTCTAATCTTTATTATTTCCTTCCTTCTGCTTGCTTTGGATTTGAGTTTGCATTTCTATTTTCCTAAATTAAGTTATGAGATTATTGATTTGAGATTTTTTTATTATAACATTTACAGATATTTATATACTTCCCTCTCAGAACTGCTTTTATTGCATTCATAAGTTTTGATGTCTTTTTTTTTCATTCAACTCAAAGTATATTCTAAATTTTCTTGTGGCTCTTTTTCCTTTGACCTGTGGTTATTTAGAAGTGTGTTTTTTTATTACTCTTCAAATATTTGTGTATTTCCCAGACCTTTTTGTTCATTATATCTGATTTACTTCTGGTGTGGTCAGAGAACATATTTTTTTTGTACAGTTTCAAATCTTTTGAGATCTGTCCTGTGGCCTACATATGGTCTATCCTGGAGAATGTTCCATATGCACTGATGAGAAGGTATATTCTACTATTGTTGGGTGTAGTGTGTAATGGAAGTCTTTTAGATCTAAGTTTATACTGTTGTTCAAGTCTTCTGTTTTCTTGTTGATTTTCTGCCTATTTGTATCCATTATTGAATGAGGTATTGAACTTTCTATTATTATTGAATTGTCTATTTTTTCTCTTCAGTTCTGTCAGTTTTGTTTCAGATATTCTGTGGCTCTGTTGTTAGGTGCATGTATATTTATGTTTTATTTGGACAGCATACGGTTGAACTTTTTAAAAATAAAGTCTGACATTCTTTGCCTTTGGATTGAATTGTTTAACCCACCCTGATTTAGTGTAATTATTGCTGTGATTGGACTTAGTTTTCTATATGTTTTCTATTTCGCTTTTATTTTCTATGCCTTGTATTAATGGGTTTTATGTATTTTGCCAATTTGGGGAAGTTGTCAGCCATTATGTCTTCTGTCATCTCCATTTTGCTGTTGAGTTCATACATTGAATTTTTAAAAATTCAGTCATTATGTTGTTCAGTTCTAAATTTTCCATTTGGTTTTTCTTTATATCTTATATTTCTTTGCTGAGACTTTGTGTTTCTTCACTGAGATTTTCTATGTTTTAATTTGCTTCAGGTATTTTCAGAATTGCTTGTTGAAGCATTTTTTGTGATGGATCCTTTAAAAATCTTTGTCAGATAATTTTAACATCTCTGAACTCAATGCTGACATCTTTTTTCCTTTTTGTTTAAGTTTATATTTTCCTGGGTCTTGTTATGATATCAATTTCCAATTGATATTTTGGTATGATATAATGCTCTGGATCATATTCAAAATCTCTGTTTTAGTTAGCTTTCTCTAATACAACTTTGTCAAGGGAAAGAGCAGTGCAGCCTAGTTGCTACCAAGTGAGGGGTAGAAGTTAAGGTTCCCTGCGCAGTCTCTCTTGACACCCAAGAAGGGAAAGGCCCCCTTGTTATTCTCGAGCAAGGGTGAGTGTTTAGGTCCCTTCTAGGCTTTTGCTCTTATCACTCTGGCTGGGTGGGGTAGCAGTACCTTGTTAATGCTCCTTATATGTCCTTAAGTAACACCACCATTGGGGGTGACCTTGTTATTATCACCTGATGATAGTAAATATCCTGACTCTTCACTAGGCCTTTTTTGGATACCTCCCTGGCAGGGAAGGGGAGAGGTGTGTCCTTACCATCAGTTGATGACAGATATCAAGGTTCCCCATGTAGTCTCTACTGATATCTTGGGGGCCAGAGCTCCTTACTGCCTTGTGGGTAAAAGTTCTGCCTTCTCTAACACCATGCTGGTGGGATAGTGTTAGAATGTCTTATTTCAGCCTAGCCAGAGTTAAAGTATGGGTTTTCCCCTGAGGCTTTGCTTGTGTGGGTGGGTAAATTGTCTTAGTTTTGTCTGTCCTGTTTAGCTATATTAGAGTGATTATTGCTTAAAACTTTTATGTCTTGCTAGACTGCTCCTTTCCTGGTCTTTTGACTGGAGAAAGCACACTTTTCCTGGGTCTTTTGTCTGCACCAGTTGCCATTTCTCTGTCACTGGCTTCTCCAGCATCCAGTCCAAAATAATATGAAACAAAAATAAGCCCATGGACCTCACTATCATGTCATTCCTCAGGTCCTGAGGTACCTAATTGGTTTGTCATCTTCTCTTCATCTTTCAGAGTCTTTTTTATACATATTTTTATATAATATCTAGGATTTTGAGTTTTACTTAATGGAAGGAATTAGGAAAAGTATATCTACTCCATCTTTCCAGAAGTGGAAGTCCTCCATCATATCCTTTTCTGACTCCCCTACTAGAGATTATACATTACTTAAGGGCAGAAACAATGTCTTTGCATAGTTATATCTCTCATGGATAAGATAGCAACTATCTAGTGCATAGTGTTTGTTTAGGAGGTGTTTGTTGACTAAGTTAAAACTGTAATAACTGTTAGATTTTTTTTTTTGTCTTCAGAAAAAAGTATCCTGGTTGGAGAAATATAAAAAAATATATAGTTGAAAATAGTACATGGTTAAATCTAAATTATCCTGGACTTCTGTGGACTAGATAATTCATGTCCTTTGAAGGTAAATTTTTCCATCTCTGAAAAAACCTGAAAATGAGGATATGTCTCTTATCTCTGCTTCCCCCTGGACACACCTCTGTTATACTGCTTATAACCATGTATTGCATATATTTTTACATTTTTCTCCCTAATTAAACTGAGAGTTTCCTTAAAAACAGGGACAACATTTTACTCACATTTGTATCTCAAGACTCACAGGCTCTTGAGATATAGTATGTAATAGATACTTGAATGGTTGTTGAGTGAATGAATGAGTGCATTCTTTGACGCCCATGAACACAAATAGATTTAAATTTTTATTTTAAAATACATATATTTAAATATATTTAGAGGGAAATTTATCATATACATTTAAAATATATTACTAAAAGGGTAATGTTAACATGAAATATACATTTTTTTCAAAACTTCATTTGAAAAAAAGTACTTTTAAAAGTGAATATTACTAGTGACTTGAAGTTTGAACCTTTATTCATAGTTATTGATAATATATCTGCAGGACAGAAGAAATATTTGAAGAAACAAAGACTGAGAATTTTCCAAAAATAATGACATATATCAAGACAGAGCTCTAAGAAGTGGAAAGAACCTCAAGTAGGATAAATACCATACACATAGACTCATCTCATGTCCCTGTACACATCATTTCCATGCTGCTGAAAAATTGAAATAAAAATGTAGAAAACAGCCAGAGAAGAAAAACGCTTTACATAATGAGGAATAGAGGGGAGAATTGCAGCATATTTCTCAGAAACTACACAAACTAGACCAGTGATGGCGAACCTATGACACGCGTGTTAGAGGTGACACGCGAACTCATTTTTTTGGTTGATTTTTTCTTTGTTAAATGGCATTTAAATATATAAAATAAATATCAAAAATATAAATTTTTGTTTTACTATGGTTGCAGATATCAAAAAATTTCTATATGTGACACGGCACCAGAGTTAAGTTAGGGTTTTTCAAAATGCTGACACGCCGAGCTCAAAAGGTTTGCCATCACTGAACTAGACAATGTTTCTGTAGGAGAGTATTTTTTGTGATTGCAGCTATGACTCAGAGTTGTTAATTTATGCTTCTTCTTTGCTTTTCTTTTGAGCAATTGAGGCTTCTCATCTTTAAAAACAAAAATAATTCCAACTCCCAAATCCTCACCTTATACTGGTAAAATATTTAATTGTGATCTGTACTTGATTTTATATCATTTTATTCACACTACAGCTTTTTTGTGTTCAAATAGTGGCATGTAGCGTTGGTGGTATAGTGGTGAGCATAGCTGCCTTCCAAATAGTGACATGTAGTTTCTTCTTAAAGGATTGCATCTTTAATACCTTTTCAATATACAGTGTGTGATTTGCCCTGAATCTTTGATTAAACTGTATATTGGAATTCCTAATCAAAGTAAGGCCTGAAATATCTGAGTATTTTAACTCTATAAAATGCTTCAAGTTCTGTTCAACAACTTAAAATGTATTGATTACACACCAAGTGCAGTACAGATGCACATAAATTCTACAATATTATTTCCGCTCTAAAGGAATTTATATCAGCAAAGAGAACATATTCTCATGCAATGGATACTATTACAAGATAGCATATATTTAACGATTATAATGTAATATAGATCATAAATCTTTAGCAATTCAAGAAGTGACCTGTATCTATATAATAAAAGCCTAGTGACCGTTAAGGCAGAAAGACCAGAACGACTAGTCACTATGATGCACACTGACCACCAGGGGGCAGATGCCCAATGCAGGAGCTGCCCCCTGGTGGTCAGTGCACTCCCATAGCTGGAGCGCTGCTCAGCCAGAAGCCAGGCTCATGGCTGGAAAGCGCAGCAGTGGTGGTGGGATCCTCTCCCACTTTCACAGCAGCACTAAGGAGCAGCGAGCCGAGCGGTAAGGAGCAGTGAGCAGGCAGACAGTAAGGAACGAGGAGTCCCAGACTGCGAGAGGGTGCAGGCCAGGCTGAGGGACACCACCCTGTGCATGAATTTCATGCACTGGGCCTTTAGTATATTATAATAGTTTAAGTCCTCTCAGGTTGAACATTATGACATATTCCAGGAACTTAAGGCAATTAGGCTGGCCAAATCAGAAAGGTTAATTTAGGCTTTACTTATCTATACTAATAAAAGAGAAAAATGGTAATTGGCGTACGACGATACCCTTTTCATTGGCTAATCAGGGCTATATGCAAATTAACTGCCAACTAAGGTTGGCAGTTAATTTGCATATGTAGGCACAATGCAGGGAGGCGAAAGGGAAAGCAGGAAGAAGCCCCCTGCCACTGACAGTGATCAGAAACCCAGGGGGGAGCTAAGAGCTGGGGGGCAGGGCAAAGGCGGCCCTGGGGCCGCCTTTGCCCTGCCCCCCAGCCATGATTGGAGAATCAGGTGCCTTTTCCGCCCTGGCCAGTGATAGCAGGAAGTAGGGGTAGAGCCAGCGATGGGAGCTGGGCACGGTCGAAGCTGGCAGTCCCAGGAGCTAGGGGTCCCTTGCCTGGGCCTAACGCAAAGCCCATGATTGCGGGGCCGCTGCAGCTGTGGGTCCCCGCTGCCCAGGCCGGACGCCTCAGCCAGAGGCTTCCTGCAGGGGCAGGGGCGGAGCCCGCACGATCGCGGCACCCCCCGCTGCCACTGCAGGTCCCCGCTGCCCGGGCCGGACGCCTAGGCCAGAGGCGTAAGGCCTGGGCAAGGGGCCGATCCTGCAATTGGAGGGTGATGGGGGTCAACGCCTGAGGGCTTCCCAGTATGTGAGAGGGGGCAGGCTGGGCTGAGGGACACTCCCGCCCCCACACACACACCCAGTGCACGAATTTCGTGCACTGGGCCCCTAGTCTACACTAATAAAAGACAAAGATGCTAATTGACCATACCTTTGCTATGCCTAAGCCACGCCCACCAGCCAATCAGAGCAACTATATGCAAATTAACCCAACCAAGATGGCAGCCGGCAGCCATGGAGCTGAAGCAAGCTGGAGGCTTGGTTACCTCAGTGATGGAGGAAGCCAAGTTTCCCACCAGCCCTGGTCTGCTGTGGCCTCCTCAAGAGGCAATAAAGTTTCAATTATAGAATCTAAATAAATCTCAGATACCTGCTTCCAGCCAGCCTCTACTGGGAGCTTTGGGTGACTGGGGGCTGTGGCCAGCCTGGCTGAGGGACTGATGGCTGTTTGCAGGCTGGCCAAGCCCCCCAGTGGGGACCCTCACCACATGGGGGTGTGGCCAGCCTGGGTGAGGGTCTGAGGGCTGTTTTCAGGCTGTCCACACCCCCTTCATGGTTGGGGTCCCTACTGGGGTGCCTCGCCAGCCTAGGTGAGGGGCTGATGGCCGTTTTTAGGCTGGCCATGTCCCCCTGCGACCCAAGCTACCAGTGTCTCCTTTTTTCCATTTTTTTTTCAGTGCCTCCTTGAGCGGAGGCCAGGGTGGGCTGGAAGCAGGTATCTGGGATTTATTTATCTTCTATAATTGAAACTTTGTAGCCTTGAGTGGAGCCTATGACCGGCCAGGGCAGGCGGGAAGCTTGGCTTCCTCCATCGCCGGGGGCAACCCAAGCCTCCTGCTCGCTCCAGCTCTGTGGCCACTGCCATCTTAATTGGGTTAATTTGTACTCGCTCCTGATTGGCTGGTGGGTGTAGTGGAGTGGCGGAGTGATGGAGTGATGGTTAATTTGCATGTTTTTCTTTTATTAGTGTATATGGGGATTTCTCCTGCTCTTTCATTTGGAACATCTTTCTTTGTCTCCCCATTTCTGTATTATTTCTGTGTATTATGTAGATGTATGTTTCCCATTCTTGTTTTGCTAGCCTTATGTGTAGGTGTTTTATGGGGCTCAGTAGCACATGCTCTAGTATCATCCAAGCAAGGTTCTCTGGGAATGTCCTTTGTGTAGTTTATGTGAACCCTCCTGTGTAGTTTAGTCTTGATTGCTGTTGGCCCATTCATGAATGGGGTTGACATTCAGGCCAGCTGACTGTTAGGATCAACCCCAATCACAGTGTTCGAGTTGCTGTTTGATTACTGACCACAAAAACTGGAATTTGCCCCAGCTGGCTCTGGTGCCTGTCAAGATCTTCTTTGGATATGTCATTAGTGGAGCTTATTGGGTCCTGCTCCTATGTGGTCTGAACACCCATACCCAGGGTGTGTTTGTTGCTGGACCTCCTGTGAGGGACTCAGGTGTAGGTCAATGTCATACATTGCCTGTGATTAGTCCTGGGTTGCCTTTTGGAGCTACAAAGTGATTCATAGTTTTTGGCTGCCTCTTCTGGGCCTGGTTGTGCATGGAAGGGGCCAAGGTGTACACAGTGATTGGTTTCATCCAACACTGAGCCCAGGGGAAGGTCAGCAAAAGTCCCAAGGCACTCTAAGTTCCACTTCTGCCTGCCTTTGCCCGCCAGCTCCCTGTTAGGTTTAGGCCCTGAATGAGCCTCTGGATGTATGCCAATTGTATGAGGTGGGTTCTCAGTGAGTCACCAGGTAGGGGCGATTTGTGTTCACCATAATGACACAGGTTCAAACTTGGTGCCTGTGCTGGACCTGAGTCCTCTCTACAAAAGTCCCAGGGTAAACCAAAGCCAGCTATAACTTCCAGCGTCTTAGGGAGTTGTTAGGGTGTTGCCAGCAAAATTCATCAACTCCAGACAGACTAAAATTTGGCCATGTGAAGGGAAATATCTGCACAGGAGCAGTGGTGCTGGTTAGGTATGTGAGGGGGAAATGTCCCTATCCTAAACCCACACAACTCAGTCTGTCCTCGATTCTGGCAGAACCTCCTTGAGAGCCTTTGCTAGGTAGGGCTGGGCCTTGGGATTTGAGAGGGTGGGGCTAGTGAATCTATTGGGGTGGGTGATGCCAGTCAGGCTTGCAAGAAGTAGAGGCAATGACTCCTGCCTGGAGTCACACTACTCAGTTTATGATACCCCCTGAGTCCTTCTGGATCTCTACACCAGGGGCCCAGGTAGCTGACTGTTCCGAGGTGCATGAATTCAGCAGGGTTTGGTTATTGGGAGTTGTGAGGCTGAGACTATTGCACATTCCCAGGCTGATGCCATATGGAAGGAAGTGGTCAATCCAAGAAAGATGGCATCTGTGGTGTGGAAGAGGGACTCAGCACAGGGACTCTGTTGGCTGTCTCTCCACCTCTCTCCCCAAAGTCCCAAAGTCACAAAACCGAGTCTCTCCTCACAGGAATCTAGTCCACTCTGCCCTTTCTGTCCTGGAGCCCACGGTGAGTTGCTACAAATGAAAATGTATGCATTGGCCTATTAAGAGGGCACCTGGATTTCTAGCTTCTGTACAGAAAAAGAAACCATCAACCAAATGAAATGCTAATCCACTATAATAGGAGATCATATTTGCTGGTACATCTAATAACAGGTTAATTTCCAAAATACATATATGAAGGACTTATACTACTCAACACCAAAAAGATAAACAAACCAATTAAAAAATTGGCAAAAGATCTGAATAGACACTTATTTCAAGGAGACATACAGATGGTCAAGAGACATATTAAAAAATACTCAAACATCACTAATCATCAGAGAGATGCTAATTAAAACCACAGTGAGGTATCACCTCACACCTCTATCATCAACAAATCAACAAATAAGTGCTGGTGAGGATGTGGAGAAAAAAGAACCCTTGTGCACTGCTGGTGAGAATGCAGACTGCTGCAGCCACCGTGGAAAACAGTAGTTTCCTCAAATAATTACAAATGGAACTGCCTTTTGACCTAGTGGATCTCACTTCTGGGAATATAACTGAAGAAATCTGCAATACTACTTCGAAAGACTATATGTACCTCTATATTTATAGCAGTACAATTTACAATAGCTAAGTTCTGGAAACAACCCAAGTGCCCATCAGTAGATGAATGGATTAAAAGCTGTGGTACATTTACAAAGTTGAATGTTAAAATAAGAAAAGGAAATCTTACCTTTTGTATCTGCATGGACCTGGAGATTATTATGCTACATGAAATAAGCCAGTCAGAGAAAGACAAATACCATATGGTGTACTTATATATGGAATCTAATGAACAAAATAAACTGAGGAACAAAATAGAAACAGAGGTATGGATTAAGCAAAAATATATGTATATATAACACATTGACACAGACAAAAATGTGGTGATAGCCTGAGGGAAAGGTGTGGGAGCTAGGTGTAGGGGGGCAGAGGAGGGCTTGGGGACAGAAAGAGGCTTTGATAGGGGTGATGGGTGCATGATGCAGTGTGCAGATGATATTTTCTTGAGTTGTACACTTGAAACCAATGTCATCCCAATATATTCAATTTAATAATTTTTTAAAAATGTTCTGCTCACTGAGAAGTTTTTTCTTAAAAATATATGATTCTGATCATATAATCAACAGTATTATTTTAGTATAAAGTAATTATTTGTTGGTGATTTCCCTTCTGGTTTTTTAATATATTTTTATTGATTTCAGAGAGGAAGGGAGAGGGAGAGAAACAGAAACATCAATGATGAGAATCATTGATCTGCTGCCTCCTGCACGCCCCCTACTGAGGATTGAGTCTGCAACTTGGGTATGTGCCCTTGACCAGAATCGAGCCTGGGACCCTTAAGTCCGCAGGCCGAGGCTCTATCCACTGAGCCAAAACAGCTAAGGCCCTTCTGGTTTTTAGAGAAATACAATGTTAATAGCTTATCTGTAGTAAATTATACACTTGGAAATTATCACTAAACTTTAGAATCATGCATTGTCAAAATTAGAAGGAAGTTTGGACATTTTGTAGTGCAGCCTTCTTTCACAAATGGACAATCTAATTCATAATGAAAGCGAATTTACGTGTAAAATTTAACATAGTGAGATATGAGCAGAGCCCAGACTAGAACTCTGCTTTACCAATTTACAGTCTGTTGTTTTTTCCACTATATCACTATTTCCTCTCAGGTCTTCACACTGAACAGATCAAAGGACACTGCTGCATGCAAAGTTCTATTAAGCTGCTAATGGCTGTCCTGAATTTTGATGACTAATCTCAATTTGTCACAGCTCATTAGGTGCTGGAAATAGACTCACAAGCTGTTGAGGCAAGTATTTGAAAGCAATTTACACTTTCAATATTGTGAGCACAATTGAATTTTCTTACAGATTTCATTTTGAAGGTCTCTCAGATTGTTTGCATGGATTACTTGTTGCATAGCTACTAGTATATTCTAATATGCCAGCATCTACTGAGGCTTGTACCTACCCCACAAGTGTTAAAATATGCTCTTTGAGTGAAATGGAGAAAGCATAGTCATTTTTAAAATCTATATTGGCCAAAGATCAAATATGTAGGTTGGAATGCTCTGAGGCCAAGATAGAATGAAAGGCAGTGTTTTACTGCATCAAGTGCAACTCTTCTAGCCTGCCACAACATTTACTGCACCGTTAGCCTGACATTCAAAAATGCACTGGTGGTGCTTCAAAGGTAAAAAATACACAGCCATAAACTTATGAATTTCCTAGGCCCATGCCATGTAACTGATCTGATCTCATCAACATGTAATTATTGTTCCCCTGTTCCCAAGAAGTAACAGTGTGCTTGTGGAGAAAATACTATCATTGACTAGCTGCAATTGCAATAGGAAGCTAAGAATAAGTGTCATGTAGTAGTGGGAATTAGATTACCTGTATAGATTGAAGATAGATTATGGAGAACCTGGAAAATACAAAATGGTTTTAAATAGTGTGCTAGGAAAGAGGGTACCAATTTATTTACTTGCAGGGTGGTAATCTAACAAAAGAAGTATTTTGGTTGACGGTGTTAATTATAGTTGGTTGGAATTAGATGAGAATGGAGTGGTGGCCATTGGCTATGACGATGATGATGATGATGATGATGATGATGATGATGATGATGATAGTTAATATATATGAACCATTTTTCTGTGCTCATTCCTGTGAGATAAGTAATATTACATCTATATAGATTGATACCGAATCAAATAATTTGCCCTAAGTTGCACCACTAGTAAGTAGTATAGCTAGAATTTATAACTAGGTCTAACTCTGAAGTCTATTCTCTTTCCACTACTTTACCAAACAGATGGTAAGGTCCTAGTCTAGGTTGGTGGACCCTAAAGCACTCTGTAACTACCTGTATTATAACACTCATCACTGTAGGCAATTTTTGTATTATACATCTGTCTCCTCTACTAGAATGTGATTCTTTGAGGACATGAATCATATCTTAATCATCCTTGTAACCCAGCACTTAATATAATTGTACAGTAGGAACCTGATTGTTAACTGAATGAAAGAATAGATAGCAAGGAGAAAACAAGAGATATAAACAATAAAATATTTCACTTTTGCACTTGAGAGTAGAGTAGCAGTAGAATATTGGTTGGTAATACTATAGTGCTTCCTTCTGTTCTTGCCTTTGCCAGTATTCTTAGTAAACTATCTTCATATCAATGGAAAAATACTGTTAAAAGATTATAATGTGATATATCATAAGTTTAACAGGAGTCTTTTTTAAGATTTTTATTATGGAAAATTTCAAACATTAATAAAAGTACAGAGAACAATGTCATATATTTTAATATAGCACAATATTATGTAATATGTAAAATATAATATATATATACACATATGTGCATGTGTATATATATATAAGTTTAAGTGACCTTTAGACTGAAGGACCAGAACGACTGGACGACTGGCCAGTAGCTATGACATTCACTGACCCAGACCTTGCTGCTGGGGCCCTGACAGCCCCGAATCTGGTTCACCTGCACCCCGAACCCAGACAGGAGGGAGGAGGGAGCCTGATTCCTCTGAGAATCGGCCATTGTTTAGCTTGCTGCTGGGGACATGATAGCCCCAAATCTGGTTCACCTGCACCCGGACCCAGACAGGAGGGAGTCCAATTCCTCGCAGAATCAGCTGTGCCTTAGTTTGCTGCTGGGGCCCTGACAGGCCCGAATCTGGTTCACCTGCACCCCAGACCCAGACAGGAGAGAGAAGGAAGCCTGATTCCTTGTGGAATCTGCGATTGGTTAGCTTGCTGCTGGGGCCAACCTTCTGCAGTCCCTCCCCCTGGCAGGCCAGCCCCCCGATTGGCCCCAATCGCCGGCCAGGCCGAGGGACCCCACCTGTGCACAAATTCATGCACCGGGCCTCTAGTAATATAATATATGCCTATAACTCAGCTTCAATCATTTTCTAGTTTAGGCCTATCTTGTTTCATCTCTACCCAATATCTGTATTATTTGAAGCAAATTCCAGGTATATTTCATCTGTAAAAATATCAGTTTATATCTTTTAAAAAACTGGAACTCCTGAGAAAATATTATTACATACGGAGTATAAATTATCAATAAGTCATTAATATCATGTATCTAGTCAATGTTAAAATATCACTGATGTGTTATAATTTTTTAAAGTTCATTTTAAAAATTCTGGATCCAAATAGTATCCATACATTGCAGTTTATTGATTTTAAGTCTCTTAAGTCTCTCTCCATCGCTCTTTATTTATTGAAGAAATCAGGTCATGTCATTTGCCCTATAGACTTTCCAAATTCTTGAATTTTCTTATTGAATTCGCATGGTGCCATTTGACGATTTTCTCTGTGTTTTATACATTTTTTTATCATGATAATATAAGATAATCAACTGGTAAGGTTGATTAAATACCAGCATGTTTAAATATCTTATTCTACAATATACATGCAGCATTTTAATAGTAAAATGCCTACACTGCCACCAATAATACAATTATTGAAAAGTTTTAAGTTTTCATTGTTGTTTTTGCTATTTTTTTTTATCCTTTGTGTATAGCCTATTAGGGATGGACAGTCAACTAGTTGTCTGTAAATCCACTTTGAATTGTTCCTGTCTCCACATTGATCATTGTCTCCACATGGTTTGTTTTCCTTTTATTTTTAGGGCTTACCTTTTAAAATTATAATTTTGTTCTATACTTAACACAGGACTCTTGATTTAATAAAATAATTTTGCTACATGGTGTTACATCTCTAAAGCAAAACTAATTATTAGGACTATTTATAGATTAGTATACAATAAATATATTCTCATTATTACAAAACAGTGAACAAAAATTCTTATAGATGAGAACGTTACATTTCAATTCTGTTAGTAAAGAAGGGAAAACTCATATGTTTATGTTCCCAAGTGAAGCTGAAAAAGTTAATGCCATGTCTTTTTGTTTACCTCTCATACTATGAACAAGTGTCCATTTAGTAGTCTGTAATGCTATCTTTTTCACTTTTTGTGTGTGTGAGGTACTATTTTTAAATCTTTATTGTTTAAAGTATTACTTATGTTCCCCTTTCCCCCCATTGACCTCTCCCACTCTGCCCCGGCGCCCCAACCCCAGGCCTTCACCACACTATTGTCTGTGTCCATGGGTTATGCATATACGCATATGATTCATTGGTTGATCTCTTCCTCCCTCCCACCCCCTCCCCTGCCTTCCCTTGGAGGTCTGACAGTATGTTGTATGCTTCTGTGTCTCTGGGTCTATTTTTGTTCATCAGTTTATGTTGTTCATTAGAATTGACATATGAGTGATATCATGTGATATTCATCTTTCTCAGACTAGCTTATTTTGCTAAGCATAATGCTCTCCAGGTCCAACCATGTTGTTGCAAATAGTGAGTTATTTCTTTTTAACAACTCAGTAGGATTTCATTGTATAGATGTACCACAGGTTTTTAATCCACTTGTCTGCTGATGGGCACTCAGGCTGTTTCCAAATCTTAGCTATTGTAAATTGTGCTGCTATGAACATAAGGGTGCATATATTCTTTCTGATTGGTATTTCTGGTTTCTTGGGATATATTCCTAGAAGTGGAATTACTGGGTCAAATGGGAGTTCCATTTTTAGTTTTTTGAGGAAATTCCATACTGTTTTCCACAGTGGCTGCACCAGTGTGCACTTCCACTAGCAGTGCACAAGCGTTCCTTTTTCTACAAATCCTCACCACACGTGTTGTTTCTTGATTTGTTGATGATAGCCATTTTGACAGGTGTGAGAAAATACCTCATTGTCATTTTGATTTGTATTTCTGGGATGATTAGTGTCTTTGGGCATGTTTTCATATGTCTCTCGGCCTTTTGTATGTCCTCTTTCGAAAGGGGTCTATTTAGGTCCTTTGTCCATTTTTGATTGGGTTGTTTATCTTTCTTTTGTTAAGTTGTATGAGTTCCCTATAAATTTTAGAGATTAAACCCTTATTGGATATAACATTGACAAATATGTTCCCCCCTGCAGTGGGCTCTCTTATTGTTGATGGTTTCTTTTGCTGTGTAGAAGCTTTTTATTTTAATGTAGTCCCATTTTTTTATTGTCTCCTTAGCTTCCATTGTCCTAGGACCTGTATTGGTAAAGATATTGCTATGAATATTTTGCTTCCTATGGAGTCTTCTAAGATTTTTATGGTTTCCTGTCTTACATTTAAGTCCTTTATTCATTTTGAATTTATTTTTGTGAATGGTTTGAGTTAGTGATCTAGTTTCATTTTTTTTGCATGTATCTATCCAATTTTTCCAACACCATTTATAAAGAGACTGTTTTAACTCCATTGTATGCTCTTGCCTTCTTTGGCAAATATTAATTGAGCATAATGGCTTGGGTCGATTTCTGGGTTCTTTGTTCTTTTCCATTGGTCTATATATCTGTTCTTGTGCCAGTACCAGGCATTTTTGAGAACAGTGGCTTTGTAATACAACTTGATATCTGGTATTGTTATGGCCTTCACTTTAGGGTCTGTTTTGTCAGATATAAGTATTTCTACCCCAGCTTTTTTTTTCATTTCCATTTGCCTAAAAAAAAAAATTTCCCATTCCTTCACTATCAGTCTGTGTGAGTCCTGTGTCCTGAGGTGGATCTCTTGTAGACAGCAAATATATGGGTCATGTTTTCTTATCCATTCAACTACCCTGTGTCTTTTGTTTAGAGCATTTAGTCCATTTATATTTAAGGTTATTATGGATAGGTACTTGTTTCTAGCCATTTTTATTCTCTATGCCTGTGTTCCCTTTTCCCTATTTTTTCTTTTTATGGCAATCCTTTTAGCATTTCTTGCTTTGCTTGCTTGGTGGTAATAAATTCTCTTATTCATTTTTGTCTGTGAAGCTCCCGATTTCCCCTTCAATTATACCTTTCTGGGTATAGTATTCTTAGATTCAGTCACTTGCTTTGTATCACTTTGTATATTTCATTTCATTCCCTTCTGGCCTGATGTGTTTCTGTTGAGAAATCATTTGATAATCTAATGGGAGATCCCTTGTAGGTAACTTTCTGTCTTTCTCTCGCAGTCTTTAAGATTCTTACTTTGTTGTTGATGTTTGCGAATGTAATTATGATGTGACTTGGTGTGGGTTTTTTTGGGTTCATCTTGTTTGGGACTCTGTGTGCTTCTTGGACTTGTGACTTTTTTCTTCCCCAAATCAGGGGAGTTTTCTGTTGTATTTCTTCAATCAGGTTTTGTATTCCTTGCTCAGCTTCCTCTCCTTCTAGCACCCTATAATGCAGATGTTGTTTCGTTTCTTGTTGTCCCAAAGCTCCCTTAAGCTCTGCTCCTGCTTTTTAAGTTATTTTTTTTCAGTTACTGCTCTGCTTGGGTTTGTTTTTCTACCTTGTGTTCTAGCTTGCCTATGCGGTCCTCAGATTTTTCTAGTCTACTATTGAAGCCTTCCATTGTGTTCTTTATTGTACCTATGTCATTCTTTATTTCCTCCTGATTCCTTTTAATGTCAGTGAAATTCTCATTCAGCTCCTTCTAATTCTCATTGAGTTGTGCGTTTTTGTCATCCAGAAGTTTGAGCATCCTTATAACCATTACTCTGAATTCTTTCTCTGACAAATTACTTGCCTCCATTTCATTTAATTCCTTTTTCTGGTGATTTCACTTTTTCTTTCCTTTGGGGATTGTTTCTTTGTTTCCCCATTTTTGCTCTAACGTTTTAATTGTTTCTATGTCTGAGATCCAACTGCTTTGCTACCTCAGTTCTTTTGGGGGTGGTGCTATGTAGTTGGTGATTTTTGGGACCCAGTGGTGCAGTCTCTCAGATCTCCTGAGCTTGGTATTCTAGTGGAGCCTCCTACTTGAGCTATTTGGGTTCCCCTGATATAGTTGGGTCTTGAATGTTAGTTTCTCATTCATGGAAGAAGTCTTATCACTGGTTGTCTGATGGTGTGATTCACCCCCAGCCTCTTTATGCAAGCTATTGTGGATGTGCTCATGGATCTGGCTCTTGTGAAAGGGTTGCTTGAGTTCTCACTGGTGTGTGTTCATTGTCAGATCCCGGAGTCCACAGCCTGGGGGGAAGGGGTCTTGGGGCCTGAGGATCAGGTCATGTGACTCTGGCCAGTGTTGTGTGACTGTTCCTGGGGTAGCGACACTCTGCAAGTCACTGCGAGGGTTCCGGACTCCATGACAGTGGGAGGGCAGCTCTCTCGTAGTCTGTGGATGAGGCAGTTAGACTCTGGCCAGGGTAATTTCACTCTGAGAATCCCTCAGGGATCCAGGAGCCAGCAGCTGGGGATGCGGGAATCTCGGAGTCTATGGCTGAAACAGTGCGACCTTATCCAGGGAGGCGAGGCGTTAGTAGCTCACTGAGGTGTCCACAAGCTGGCATCCCAGGAGGGGGAAGTCTCAGTTTCTCCTGAGGGAGCCATGCACCCTTAGTTGGAGAGGCATGTGCCCAGCAGCAGCTCACGGAGGGTCCCAGAAGTCGCCTGCCAGGGCAGTGGGCTTGTGGTGCCCACATGCTAGAGCGGGGTGACTGCTGTGTCTAGAAGCCAGCAGCTGGGGAGGGGCAAGTCACGATTTCTGCTGAGGGAACCATGCACCCTTGGAGGTGGACATACTGGGGTCTGCAGGTCAGCGGGTGAGGCAGCATCACTTTGACTAGAGTGGCTGCAGGATCCCAGGCAGTGTCCAAGGCCAGTCTTGGTGGTGGTGAGGCTGGGTTCCTAGTGGGGGCTGCTCTCCCCTTCAAGATGTCATGGGCTCCTTGCCCAAGCCCCTCAGCCCAGGGAGTGCCCACAACAGTGGAAAGTGGCTCCCCCTTCAGGAGAGTCTGGTTTGTCAGCCCTGATACTCCTGCAGGATCTAACTGTCCCTCACTCACATGCACACACCACACACACCCCTTTCACTCCCTCACTCATTCACACCCTCTTCCTCACTGCCGCCCTGCCAGCCTCCATCTTTCTGTGAGGTTTTTATTTTTATTACCCCCAATCTGATGCTTTTAAAATATCTGATTTGATTTTAGGGGTTGGCATTTTTTTTCTCTCTTAGAGGCCAGGTAGCATAAATATATTAGGCTTTGCAGAACACAGAAGGTCACATATTCTTCTTTATGTGTTTATTTTTGTTTTTGCAAGTAAGTAAATATTTTTTAAAGTTCTAGTTCAGAGTCCAGACTAGATTTAACCCAGAGCTGTAGTTTACCAATCCCTATTATAAATGTTTTAGTGTGGTATATAATCAGCTGCCTCACTTTGGATAGTGATGCCTTCTTCATAAGTAATAACTGGTGTTTTGAAAAGGCCTGAGTGAGCCAAAGTGCCTGCTTTCTTTCCATCAAAACCTTGGCCTTCTTTTAAGAGACACTAAGTATATATTTCACTGTGATTATGATTCTCACTAGGGCCTGATTAACATGAAATACATGTGAGAATAAAAATGGAGAGTAAACAGCGACTTAACAAATTTATCCAGCAATGAAAAGGAATGGAAGCTCTTTTCACATATTTAACCCCCAGGATAATAATAAAAAGGAAGGCATTTCCCCCTTTTTTCAGATATATTACTTGAGACTCTAAGATAGCACTGTCCAGTAGAAATTTCTTTAGTAGTTGAATTATTGTATATCTATACTCTGCAATATGCTGTAGAGCACTTGAAATGGGGCTAGTGTGACTGACTAAAGAACTAAGTTTTAAAACTTTATTCATTTTCATTAATTGGAATTTAAATAACCGCATGTACCAAGTATTTACCATATTGAGCAGCATAACTCTAAAAGATTAAGTAAATTGCCCAGATTTAGACCATATATTTCACAATTGCAAATTAAAACCAGGTCTGCACAACTTCTAAACTCACGTTTTTTCCATTATGCCACACTGCCTCATCAGTAAAAGTCAAGGTATCTTGGCCACTGTGAATAATTCTGCAGTGACCATAGAGATAAATATACCTTTATGAATATATGTTTTAAAATTTTCAGGTAGATACTCAGAAGAGGGATTGTTGGGGCATACAGTATCTCTTTTCTTAATTTGTTAAGGAACCTCTATATTGTTTTTCATAGTGGCTGTACCAGTTTATATTCCCACCAGCAGTGAATGAGGGTTCCTTTTTCTCCACAATCTCGCCACACTTGATATTACTTGTCTTGTTGATAATGGCCACTCTAACAAGTGTGAGGTGGTATCTCATTGTAGTTTTGATTTTCATTTCCCTAATACAGTGGTTCTCAACCTTGGCTGCACATTAAAATCACCTGGGAATCTTTTTAAAATCCTGATTTCTGGGCCTCATCCTCTGGAAATTCTGTTTCTTTGTTACTAATGTTGTGGCCCCACCCCATAACAAAGAAACAGAATTTCCATAGGATGAGGCCCAGAAATCAGGTTGAGAACCACTGCCCTAATAGCTAGCAAAGTTGAGCCTCTTTTCATGTATCTGTTGGCCATTTGTATGTCTTCTTGGGAGAGATGTCTCTTCAGTTCCTCTGCCCATTTTTAAGTTGGATTATTTGTTTGTTTGGTGCTGAGTTGTATGAGTTCTTTATATATTTTGGATATTAACCCATTGTCAGAGCTGTAGTTTGCAAATAACTTCTCTCATTTGGTCGGTTGCCTTTTTGTTTTGTTGGTTTCTTTTGCTGTGCAGACTTTTTTAGTTTGATATACTCCCATTCATTTATTTTTGCCTTTACTTCCCTTGCCTTTGGGGTCAAATTATAAAATCCTCTTTAAGATCAAGGTCCACAGTTTAGGACCTATGTTTTTCTCTGTGTAATTTATACTTTCAGGTCTTATATTTAGGTCTTTGATACGTTTTTAAGTTAATTTTTATACATGGGGACAAATTGTAATCTACTTTCATTCTTTGCATATGGCTTTCCAATTTCCCTAGCACCATTTATTTATTTTTTAAGTAGCTTTATATTGATTTTGATTTTAGAGAGGGAGGCAGGAGAGAGAGAGAGAGAGAGAGAGAGAGAGAGAGAGAGAGAGAGAGAGAGAGAGAGAGAAGAAGAAGAAGAAGAAGAAGAAGAAGAAGAAGAAGAAGAAGAAGAAGAAGAAGGAGAAATGAGAGAGAAACATCGATCAGTTCCCTCCTGCATGCAACCCTGGTTGGGGACTGAACCCCCAACCTGGGCATGTGCTTTGACCAGGAATCGAATTGGCAACCTTTTGGTGCATGGAATGGCCCTCAACCAACTGAGCCACACTGTCCAGGGCCCCAGCACAGTTTTTTTAAAATGTCTTTATTGTTGAAAGTATTACAGATGTCCCTTTTTTCCCCCATTAACACCCTCTCCCCACTCCCCCAGGCTTTCATAGCACTATTGGTGTGTGTCCATGGGTTATGCATACAAGTTCTTTGGTTAATCTCTTCCCGACCCTCCCCCCTCTTCCCTCTGAGATTCATCACTCTGTTTCATGCTTCCATGTCTCTGGATCTATTTTGTTCATCAGTTTATTTTGTTCATTAGATTCTACATATAAGTGAGATCATGTGATACTTATCTTTCTCTGATAAGCTTATTTCTCTTAGCATAATAATCTCCAGGTCCCTCCATGCTGTCTCAACTGATAAGGGATCCTTATTTTTTATAGTTGCATAGTATTCCGTTGTGTAATTATACCATGCTGTTTTGATTACTGTTGCTCTGTAGTATATTTTGAAGTCAGGTAGTGTGATTCCTCCAGCTTATTTCTTTTTACTCAGCATTGTTTTGGCCACTCGGGGTCTTTTGTGGTTCCACACAAATCTGATGTATTTTTGTTTTGTTCTATTTATTGAAAAAAATATCATTGGGATTTTAATGAAGATTGGTTTAAATGTTAATTTGGCCATTTTAGTTATGATAATTCTTCTAGTCCATGAACACGGAATATCTTTCCATTTTATTGTGTCTTTTTCAATCTCTTTTAATAATGCCTTTTATTTTTCAGTATGTAGGTCCTTTACATCTTTTGCTAAGTTTATTCCTCAGTATTTTATTCTTTTTGTTGCAATTGCAAAAGGAATTTTTTTCATTTCTTTTTATGACATTTTATTTTTAGTATATAGGAATGTAGTGGATCTTTGTACATTGGTTTTCTATACTACTACTTTACTGTATTTGTTTATTGGTTCTAATATTTTTAGTGGAGTGTTTAGGGTTTTCTATATAAAGAATTACATCATCTGCAAAGAGTGACAATTTTACTTCTTCATTCCCTATTTGGATACCTGTTATTTCTTTCTCTTGCTTGATTGCTCTTGCTCGGATTTCTAACACTATGTTGAATAAGAGTGGTACGAGTGGGCATCCTTTTCTTGTTCCTGATCTTAGACTAAAAGCTTTTAGTTGTCACCATTGAGTATGATGTTAGCTGAAGGTTTGTCACAGATGTCCTTTATTATGTTGAGATACTTTTCTTTTGTACACTTTTGGTTGGGTGTTTTAATCATAAATGGATGGTGTATCTTATCACATGCTTTTTCTGCATCTGTTGATAACATCATATGATTTTTATCTTTTGTTTTGTTCATGTGAAATCCATTGATAGATTTGCATATGTTGAACCATCCTTTTGCCCTTGGAATGAACCCTACTTGATAGTGATGTATCATTTTTTTAATTTTATTCCATTTTAATTGTATTCAATTTGCTAGTATGTTGTTTAGGATTTTTGCATTTGCATTTATCAGAGATATGACTCTGTAGTGGTTTTTTGTTTGTTTGTTTTTGTGGTTTTTTTTAGTGTGTTATCCTTGCCAGGTTTTGGTATTGGGGATATGTTGGCCTCATAAAATGTGTTAGGAAATATTGCTTCTTTAATTTATGAAACAGTTTGAGAAAGGTACAAAATCTTCTTTGAATGGTTGGTAGATTTCACTAGTGAAGCATATGGTTGTGGACTTTTACTTTTGGGGAAGTTTTTGATGGTTCTTTCAATTTCCTCACCATTGATCTTTCTATTTAGATTTTCCAGTTCTTCCTGTCTCAGGATAGGAATGTTATGTAAATAACCACTGTGTCCTTCCATAGATGATTGGATAAAGAAGTGGAACATATATACAATGGAATACTACTCAGCCATAAGAAAATATGAAATACTACCATTTGCAACAACAAGGATGGATCTTAAGAATATCATGCTTAGTGAAATAAGTCAGACACAAAAAGTTAAGAATGAAATTATTTTACTCAGATGGGATAATTGAAAGCAACAAATAAACAAGCAAACAAAAACTCATTGACACAGATAACAGTATGCTGTTACCAGTGGGAAGTGGTTTTGAGAGATAATAAAGGGTAAAAGAGTTCAAATATATGGTGACTGAAGATTTGACTTTGGAAGTAGATCACACAATACAATATACAGATGATGTATCATAGAGTTGTACATTTGAAACCTATATAATTTTTGGAACCAATGTCACCCCAGTAATTTTTATTTTAAAAAAATAATAAAAAATGTATATGAGAAAAAAAAAAAAACAGTCAGGGTGAATGAACCCTGTCCACATGAGTAGAAAATGTAGCAAAGATACCTAGGCATTTTTAAGCTATATTATCTTTTTAGCCTACAGTTTAATCAATCCAGACTCTGGACCACTAGATCATAATTACCAAGTAGTACCTATGAGTTTTTTATAGTTTACATTTATTATTAGTACATTATGCAAAGTAAGATGATTATACTCTGAGAACATTAGCGTGTTGAAAAATTTTCAGGTATTAGTATATGTCAAAAGTGTTTTTTTAAATATATTTTATTGATTTTTTACAGAGAGAGAGAGGGATAGAGAGTTAGAAACATCAATGAGAGAGAAACATCGATCAGCTGCCTCCTGCACACTCCCTACTGGGGATGTGCCCGCAACCAAGGTACATGCCCTTGACCGGAATCGAACCTGGGACCCTTGAGTCCACAGGCCGACGCTCTATCCACTGAGCCAGTTAGGGCAAAAGTGTTTTTATTATATCTAAAGAGTAAGGTCTAATCAGGTGTTTTAGAAATAGTTTATAAATGTTATAAGAATTGACATTGTTCAGATAATCATTTCAGGGCTTTATTACCTAAATTTCCCAAGTACCAGGGAGAGCATTATTGCTGGCATCAGTTTTAATATGCTATTTATTGACACCTGACATAGGTATGGAGTGGAAATCTTGTTATTTGATTAGTAAATTAATACCTACTGGATATAAGAAATAAAAAATGATGTCTTGGGAAGGCATGCCTAGATAAATCATTCTATATGTGCTAGTGGGAGGCTTGAAGAGGGAAAAAGTGGACAAATTTTCTTTGATTAGTATTGAGTCTTCATTTTACCCTGTATTTCTGGAATCTCAGTCTAAATCAGAGTCATGCCTAGTTTAAACAGGAAATTATTTAATTAGTTCCTGTGGCTTTCTTTACTCCGCTCAGAAAATATTGAAAAATGTTTCAGAAATGAAATATAGGCACTATTAGAGAATGTTTAGAAATTTTTGGCCAGGATTTCTTCCAGTTCTGCACAATTACACTTGCATGTAAGCCAAAGAGACCTCTTCTCTCTGGATGTTCTTTATTGATTTCAGCAAGTCTCCTTTCCCTTCTAAAGGATCAAGATCTTAAAATATTTGTTCCCTGGAAAGCTTTTCATTTGGCCTGTTGAATATGTAGTTTTGGGAAATTACTTTGGTACTTGAATAAACACTGGAATACTTCGTTCTTAGATCCTGTAATTTTCCTGCATTTTAAATTCAAATCAAATTATATAAAAAACACAGGTCATGTTGGCTTTACACTCTGTGAAACCAGGGGCTGGTGGGGGGGGGGTGGGGCGGGGTGCAGGGGAGAATGCATTGGGAATTTAGGGGAAAGGTATTTGTAATGTAAGGAAACTTTTTAAATTAATAGTGTAAATTTGTATTTCCAGATGTAACCTGATTCACTCAGTACTTCAAATCACCCTTTCCTTTATTTTTTTGATAATACTTATGACAATTTGTTATATTCCACATAATATAGTTATTGTGTTTATTATCTGTCTCTGTTCTACTAGAATGTCAGCTGCATGAGAGCAAGAATCTTTGTTTTGTTCACTGATGTATCCTAAGCACTAAGACCAGGGGCTAGCATACAATAGTTACTCAGTTAATATTTGTGGACTGAATGAATACCATGATCTATTCCACTTCACCCCTTAAATTTTATATTCATTTCTTCCTGGTAATTTTTGTATGTTGCTATATTCCATATGAAGTGGGTAGTTAAGTTATTGGTAAAAATAATACTCTACCATCTAGTATGAGAAGAGAATTTTAGGAATTATATCCTAAAAATGTTTGGAGAAGTAATTTGTAATGCTTCAGTTTTCAGTAAGTTTTAATGAAACCCATAGTGTTCCACAGATGCCCACAAAATTTGTTAGGAAATTGAGGATGGGAAACTTTTCAAGCACCCCTATGTTCATAGCAGCATTATGTACAATAGTTAAGCTCTGGAAACAGCCTAAGTGCCCATCAGTAGATGAGTGGACAAAAAATTATAATGTATTTATACAATAAAATATTATGCAGCTATAAAAAAGGATCTGTTACCCATTGTGACAGCATGGATGGATCTGGAGGTTATTATGCTAAGTGAAATAAGCCAGTCAGAAAAAGACAAGGATCACATGATCTCACTTATATGTGGAATCTAATAAAAAAAAATAGGTCCAGAGACATGGAAGCATGCAACAGACTGACAAATCTTAGAGGGAAGGGGAGAGGGGGTTTGGGAAGAAATTTAATCAAAGAACTTATATGCATAACCCATGGGCACAGACAATGGTGCAGTGAATGCCTGGAGGGTTGCAGGACCCCAGTGGAGAGGGGCAAAGGGCGGAAAATGGGGGACATCTGTAATACTCTCAACAATAAAAATAAATGTTTATTTATTGTGTGTATCTTTCTCAGATGCGAAAGCTGACAATCATGCCTGCAGGTCTGATATTTGCATCTATAAGTGTGCATGCAGCCAAAGAAGAGGAATCCAAAAAGCAGCTAATGAAACCAGAGCAGGTAACTTGTGTATAAATGTTTGTGAATTTTTTTATAATATAAACATGATAAAATGAATTTTTATTATGTTGTTGTTACCCCTACTCATAAAAAATGTCTTTGAAATATTTGTTAAACACATTTTATAAGTTGAGAGAAACAGTTATAAGGTGTCTTAAAATAAACACTGTATTATATTCAACTCAAAATTCTAATATGCTAATTCCAAGGAAAAACATTTGGTGATTTTTCTCAATGAATAATCAATGAGTAGTACAGGGTCTTAGTACTTTTAAGCTGTCTGTTTTTTCTTTCTTGAAAATGTATACAGGTATTTGGAAGTGTTAGTTTAAGAAACTCTAAAGATCTCATTTTTGAAAGTGACTTTGTATGTTTTCTAGTTCAACCTTCTGTATGTTACTAAGGTACAATAGGTACACTAAGTGATCATTTATCTTCTACATGAATACAACTCTGGATTAAGGAACCTAAGGCAATCCATTCAATTTGTTGGCAGCTCTCATTCAATTTGAGGTCCTTGCCCTAACCGGTTTGGCTCAGTGGATAGAGCATCGGCCTTTGGACTCAAGGGTCCCGGGTTCGATTCCAATCAAGGGCATGTACCTTGGTTGCGGGCACATCCCCAGTAGGGAGTGTGCAGGAGGCAGCTGATTGATGTTTCTCTCTCATCAATGTTTCTAACTCTCTATCCCTCTCCCTTCCTCTCTGTAAAAAATCAATAAAATATATATTAAAAAAAAATTGAGGTCCTTTCTTAGGTCAGACAAACCTTTGTCATAATAAGTTCTACCCATTTGCCTTGTATCTCTTACATTGGTACCATACAGAAAAATTCTCATCTCTCTTTAACCAAACAACTCTTCATATGTTAACTACTTTTGCTCCCTGGATAAGTATATTAGTAGCTTAAGCCTTTCTTTGTATGTCCATAGCTTTTAGTTCCTTCATTCTTAAAATACACACACACACACACACACACACACACACACTAATAAAAGGGTAATATGCTAATTAGATCCGGAGACCTTCCAAGAGACCTTCCGGATGTCCTTCCAAACAAAGCTGTGGTGGCGGGGCTGAGGCAGAGGCGGTTAGGGGCAATCAGGCCAGGAGGGGAGGGCAGTTGGGGGTGATCAGGCCAGCAAAGGGGGCAGTTGGGGGCAAGCAGGCTGGCGGGGGGGGGCAGTTGGGGGCAAGCACCTGGCAGAGGGGGCAGTTGGGGGCAAGCAGGCTGGCAGAGGGGGGCAGTTGGGGTGAGAAGGCCAGCTAGGGAGGCAGTTGGGGGTGAGCACGCCAGCAGACAGAGTGGTTAGGGGTGATCAGGCCGGCAGGCAGGTGAGCAGTTAAGAGCCAGTATTCCCTGATTGTGGGATCAGGCCTAAACAGGCAGTCGGACATCCCCCGAGAGGTCCCAAATTGGAGAGGGTGCAGGCCAGGCTGAGGGACACCCCACTTCCGTGCATGAGTTTCATGCACTGGGCCACTAGTAGTGTGTGTGTGTGTGTGTGTGTGTGTGTGTGTGTGTGTGTGTGTGTATTGATTTCACAGAGGAAGGGAGAATGAAAGAGAGATAGAACCATTAATGATGAGAGAATCATTGATTGTTGCCTCCTGTATGCCCCATACTGGGGATCGAGCCCACAACACATGCATGTACCCTGACTGGGAATCGAACCATAACCTACTTGTTCATAGGTCAGTGCTCAATTGCTGCCACACCAGCCAGGCAGTTTCTTCACTCTCTTAATCATTCTTTGCCATACATATTTGGGATGGTTAGCATTTTCCTCAGGTTTAAATATTTTGACCACTGCTCCATTGAGTCAGACTCTGACTTTTGTTCTAGATAATATATTTATATTGAAGCTGCCTAAGATCACATTCACTTTTATATACTTTATATATTTTTTTATTTTGTGTCCTAACAATCTAAAATTTAGCAAAATTACCTTTGATCATGACATAGTGAACTTGTAGTTCTTAAAATTTGTTAAATTTTTTATATGAGCCACTGGTAAGGTATGTCTTTTCCCAAACTGTACTTATGCATATAGACTTTTGGGATTCAATTGCAGGTGTATATATGCCTGTTTAACTTTCATCTTGTTGATCTAGTCTATCATATAGGCCTGTTGATATCTAATTGTGGTTACTGATTCGGTCTCCATTTTCCTTTTTCCTTTTCCAGCTTTAAGTCACCATAATGTTTCTGTACATACTTAGAAATGTATATTGAATCATATGGGTTGAAATCTGAATATTGACGCCACCACTGACTATTTAGATAACATTGCACAAAATTCTTATTGGTGTCTCAGATATTCTGTTGTATGAATATACCATTATCAAATGTATAAATTTCATAATTTTTTTAAATTTAGCTTATTTCTAATAATTTGTTTATTGTAATAGTACTTTGTCAAAACATTCTATACACAAAGCTGTATGTAGATCTATAACAATTTCCTTATAATAAGTTTATAGAAATGGAATTGTAGGTCAGAATGCATAAAAATTTCAATACATTGTCAAACTGACATGTATAAAATTTAACCCAAATTGTTTTCTGAGTTCCTCTTGCATATGTGTGAGGCACTATTCTAAGCATCTATATTAATAAAAACCCAACGACTGGAATGGCAGAACAACCAGAATGACCAGAATGACTGGCTATGATGCACACTGTGGCAGCCAACTAGCCTGATCCGGGCCCCAATCACCCCTCATTTCCCCCCTCCTGGCAGGCCTGGCCCCCAATCGGCTCCTAACACCCCCATCAGGGGCAGGGCCAGCGGCCAACCACCTGCGGCCCTCCCCCCACCCCCGGTTGGTCCCACCCCCAATCAGCCCCCAACACACCGATTGGGAGTGGAGCTGGCCAGCCAACTGCCTGTGGCCCCTCCTCCTGGCCGGCTCCATCCCCAGTCATCCCCCAACACTATGATCAGGGGTGGGGCTGGCCGACCAACCACCCACGGACCCTCCCCACAGCCAGCTGTAGCCCCTTTCCCCTACCGGCACGGCCCGATGGGCCCCCATCAGGGTGGGCCAGCTGGACTCCACCCATGCACAAATTTGTTCACTTGACCTCTAGTTGTATTATAATAATATAACCGTAAACTTTTATTAATTTTTATTAGCAGTCTAGGATAGATTCACTTCCCTACTAGCTTGCTATCTCTCAGTATTCTTTTTCCTTTTTTAGTCTGAGAGATAATGACAGTTTTAAGCCTACCTTGACACTCCAAAATCTAGGTAGGAAGATCAGTAACTAGCATTTTACCCTAATATCTGCATTTGCATATTTCAGAATTTAAAAATAAATTTGTACTCTTTACTATATTTTGGGATATACAGAATTCCTTGATATTTAGTGTTTTCCCTAGCACATTTTAAATAGAATTTAATAGAATTACTTGTTAAAGTTGGTGTCGCTAAGTGCTAGGGACTATCATTCCACAAAGGGCCCATTTCTTGAGGAACTTACTATTTCTAAAGAAATGAAAATATGATTTGCATGCAACTTTTTCATGTACTTTTATTGTGTAAAGTGAGTTATGGATCTACTTACATCTAGTTACAATAAAGTCTTTATTCACTGTATGAATGAGGTGTTCTGATTGATTTTTCTGGTAAACTTGTGGCTAATTAAATGTTCTTTTTTTTTTTAGTTCAATTCTTCTTGTTAAGCGTGACTTTAAAAAGTAGCAATATATCCCTGCCTTATTAAGTACAATCTAGTGAATATAATTGAATGCCTCTTTACTAGAAAACTCTGGAGAACTGTGGGGTTTCCATTTATTTTAAACCATGAACTTTGCAGTATTCAGATCTGTAAAATGACTGGCAATTGGTCTGTGTGTAGATATGGTCAGCCATCACTGGATATTTCTTTTTAAAAGATTTCTATGATATATGAGTTTGACCCATTTTCTTCTTACTTGCTTGTTTTCACCAAAAAATAACAGAGGAGAATATTGATTTTGGAGTTCTAGTTACTTTTGTTAAATTTAATTTAAATGTGGTTTTATAGCTAACTGAATCTAATTGTAATTTCTAATTGGGTATAAGCAAGTTATATTTATAGAATACATAATGAGATTGTTCTTCCCTCAGTGGAGACAGAATTATCATAGTAGGCTTGAACCTTTTTTTCAGCTTTATAGAGATACTAGGGGCCCAGTGCATGAAGATTCATGCACTGGGGGTGGGTCCTTCAGCCCAACCTGCACCCTCTCCAATCTGGGAGCCATCAGGGGAGCCCTCTCCAATCCAGGAGTTTCTGTCTGTCATTGCAATCATATGAGCAAATTTTCTGAGACCCCCAACCCAGTTTGGTTTGTTGCTCAGAGAATAATAGGGGCTTTTTTTTTTCTTTGCTTCATTGGTGGAGATTTCCTGGAAGTTTCAGGATATCTTCCCTTTAATTTTTCCTAGACACTCTGATTTTACTTATGTCTCTCACCTTTGCTTTCCCTCCACCCCCCACCACAACAGTAACTTGCTACAGGCTCACTTTGCTCTAGTGTCTGGGAGATACACCAGCCACCAGAACTATGATTCCCAGCATTCCTTGTGCACCCCATGCTCTGGGCTTCTGCATCAGGTCCTAGGATGCCACCAGAGCTACTATTCCCAGAATTCCTGGTGCTCCCGCACTCTTGGTTTTCCCTTCTTGCTCTGTCTCCATCCCATGCTCTCCCACTCTGTCAAGTCCTCCAATCCGCCAGCTCTCCCCCTCTGCTCTCTGTCTGGTGGCTTGGGGAGCCAAGTTCCCCAAGCTGCTCCACTCTCTGCCCGCTCTCCCACTCTACTCTCCACCCGGCAACTGTGTATGCAAATTAATCCGCCATCTTTGTTGGGTTAATTTGCATACTCGCTCCTGATTGGCTGGTGAGCGTAGTGGAGGGATGGTCAATTTACATGTTTCTCTTTTATTATATAGGATATTTGACAAATAAGAATTGAATATATTTAAAGTGTACAATTTCATATTTTCACACACACACACATGCATTGTAAAATGATCACCACAATCAACCTAATTAACATATTTGTCACCTCATATAGTTACCATTGTGTGTGTGTGTGTGCGTATTAACACTCAGAGCTACCCTGTTAGCAAATTTCAAGTGTTCAATACAGTATTGTTAACTATAGTCACCATGCTGCACATTAGATCGCTGAAACTTATTCTTCTTACCTAAGTGTACTCTTTCACCTCCTCATTTCTCTCTCACTCCACCTATGGTAACCACTATTCCACTCCCTACTTCTGAGTCTGTTTTAGATTCTACATATAAGTGAGATCATATAGTATTTTTCTTTCTGAGTCTCACTTATTTCACTTAGCATAATATCCTCTAGGTTCATCCATGTTGTCAAAAACAGGTGGATATCCCTTTGCTAAGGGAGCATAATATAATATTATATGTAAGTGTTTTTGAAACCTTAAAAATGTTGGTAGTCTATTATACACGCACATTTTCTTTTTTTAATTTAATTTTTAAAACGTTTTATTGTTGAAAGTATTATGTATGTTCCCTTTTTTCCCCATTGACCTCTTCTAACCAACCTCCACCTACCCCCAGGCCTTCACCACCCTATTGTCTGTGTCCATAGGTTATACATATATGCATACAAGTTCTGTGGTTGATCTCTTCCCATTCCAATAATCTGCTGATGGGCATTTAGATTATTTTCATACTAGAGGCCCGGTGCATGAAATTCATGCATAGGAGAAGGGTTTTCCTCATAGCGGCCTGCACCCTCTCCAATCTGGGACCTCTCAGGGGATGTCTAACTGCCTCTCGCAATCTGGGACCGCTGGCTCCTAACCTCTCGCCTGCCTACCTGCCTGATAGCCCCTAACCACCTCTGCCTGCCTGCCTGATCGCTCTTAACTGCTCCCCTGCTGGCCTGATCACCCCTAACCACCTCTGCCTCACCCCGCACCCAGAACCCAGGATTCCCTCCTCCAGCTGGTCGCAGGCACCTGGGACCTGGGCTTCCCTCTCTCTGGCCAGCTGCAGGCACCCAGGACCTGGGCTGACTTCGCCCAGGCCAGCAGCAGCCACAGGGGACCGTGGGCGGGCAGCTTCTCCCAGGCCACAGCCACAGGTGCCCTGGACCACAGGGTGGGCGACTTGTCCCTCTCCCCAGCCATAGCTGTAGGTGCTGGCACCTCGGACCTTTGGGCGGATGGCTTGTCTCTCTCCCAGGCCGCAGTTGCAGGCACATCCACTGGCATCCAGGACCATGTGGCGGGTGGCTTTTTCCTTTCCTGGGCTGCAGCCTGGCTGGTCTCCATTCCTCTCTCCCCAATGTTAAGTGTCTGAGCTGTTACAGCATGATGGCATGAGGGCATGATGACCATTTGCATATTAGTTTTTTATTATATAGGATCTTAGTTATTGTGAATAATGCTGTAATGTAGAAGTGCAGGTTTCTCTTGGAGATCCAGATTTCATTTCCTTTGAACATATTCGTAGAAGTGGTAAAGGTACTTCTTAAAGAGAGAAGAAGGAGAAGGGGAAGGGGAAGGGGGAGGGGAAAGGGAAGGAGAAGGAGAAGGATAATAATTATTATTGAGGTACATAGTTAAAAGAAAAAAGGGCAATAAATATGTACCTATCAATAGCCAGTTTAAATGTAAATAACAAATGCTCCAATCAAAAAGCATAGGGTAGAAGAACCAAGATGGTGGCATAGATAAATGCCAGTACTCACCGCCTCCCACAACCACATCAAAATTACAACTAAAATACAGAACAAACATCATTCAGAATCACCTGAAATCTGGCTGAATGGAAGTCTTATAACTAGATAAGTAAAGAAGAAAGTACAGTGGGGCCTTGACTTACTAGTGTTCCAACTAACGAGTTTTTCGAGATATGAGCCGTCTCTCAGCCGATTTTTTGCTCTGAGTTGTGAGCTAAAATTCGGGTTACAAGCCAGCTTCAGATACCCCACCACTAGCTGGCGCAGCAAACGTCACAGTGAACGCCACAACATCAGCCCAGCATCACGTGTCTCACTTGTTCACTTTTTGATTTGACATACGAATAATTTGAGTTACGAGCTCCATCATGGAACAAATTAAACTCATAAGTCAAGGCCTCACTGTACATTAAGACTGGTAGGAGGTTTGGAGGTATGGAGTGGGCTGGTCCAACACCCATGTGTGGCATTTTTTAAGTTGGGAGTGATATCTCATCTGCAGTGGACTCCCTTGAGGAGCAAGGGGTCCCAGCCCCATACCAGGCCCTCAGCCCAGGGTTCCAGAGCTGGGAAGAGAAATCCTTGTAACTTCAGGCTGTAAAATCAGTGGGGATTGTTACTGAGTGTCATAGTGGCTGCTGTGTCACTCAGGAAATTACTCTTAAAGAGCTGGTGCACGAATTTACTTGGACTTCCTCCCTCTGAGCTCCTGTGCTGGGACAACGGCTTTGGGGAATCCAGGGACATCTGGAGCAGAACTGGATTGTTTGGCATCAGGGAAAGACCTATGCTGAGACCTTCCCTGTTGCAGAGCTGACTGGCAGCCATATCTGAGTTTCCATCAGCTCGGCTCACATTGTTCCCTCCATCCTAGGGATTCCTCCCCATCCAATTTTCATCCCCACCCAAGTTGTTTGCAGCAGCTTTTCCATATGAAAGTCCTGTCCTATCTCAGGTTTCAGATTTTTATAAAATCTCTCAAACAAGCAACAGCTGGTGTCAGTGTGTTGCATACCTATCAATAAGAGGCCCAAGACCTTCACAGCGTGGTCTTGCCGGGGCACTTCCAAACACAACACAAGTAGCAGCCATCTACAGATTGATGTGTAGCTTCTGCCAGGTGGCCCCAGGCAGTGGCTGACTTTTCACCTCCTGGGAGGCCCCAGAGCCAGTGCAGCTGGTGGACAGCTTCAGACCACACCAGATTACAACTCTACACATCTACAAGTGACACACTCAAGGGGCAGTCTCAGTGAGCACAAAAGCCCCACTGAAGCAAGTCCTGCCCCATAGGGCTGTCTCCTGCACAGAAGCTCTTCCACTGTAGTTGCAGTCAGTCTTCACAGCCAATTGGCCTGGAGGTTAATCCCTCCCAGTGATTCCAATAGCAATCGAGGCTCAACTACAACAAGACTGTGCACACAGCCCACACAGGGGTGCACATAGAGTGCCCAACTCAGGTGACTGGGGAGGCTGAGCCACTGGGCCCTATAGGACACCTACTATACAAGACCACTCTGCCAATTCCAGGAGATATAGCAGCTCTACTTAATACAGAGAAACAAACACAGGGAAGCAGCCAAAATGCAGAGACAAAGAAACATGTCACAAATGAAAGAATAGAAGAAATCTCCAGATAAAGTACTAAATAAAATGGAAGCAAACAAAATACTAGATACAGAGTTCAAAACAATGGTTAAAAGGTTGCTCAAGGATCTTAATGAGACCTTCAAGGGACTTAGTGAGATTGTCAAGATCTTGATTAGAATTTCAAGAACCTTTGTGATAACATCAAACACATGAAAAAGGACCAATCAGAAAGTAAGCATACACTAGCTGATATAAAGAACAATTTACAGAGATTCAACAGTAGAGTAGAGGATTCCGAGAAACAAGTCAACAATTTGGAATATGAGGAAGCAAAAAAACACCCAATCAGAAGAGCAAAAAGAAAAAAGAATCCACAAATATGAAGATAGTGTAAGGAGGCTCTGGGACAACTTCAAGCATTGTGGGGTGCATTCACATTATGAAGGTCCCAGAAGGAGAAGAGAGAGAGCAAGAGATTGAAAGCCTTTTTTAAGAAATAATGACAGAAAACTTCTCCTACATTGTGAAAGAAATAGACATAAAAGTCCAGAAAGTGCAGAGAGTCCCAAACAATATGAACCCAAAGAGGCCCACATTAAGATAATTCATAATTAAAATGCCAAGGGTTAAAGACAAAGAGAGAATCCTAAAAGCAGCAAGAGAAAAGCAGTTAGTTAATTACAAGGGAGTGTCTATATGATTGTCACATAATTTCTCAACAGAAACTTTTTAAGCCAGAAGGGAGTGGCAAAAAATATTCAAAGTGATATACAACAAGGACCCACAAACAAGATTACTCACAATGTTATCATTTACTATTAAAGGTCCAATAAAGAGCTTCACAGACCAGTCACTGCCTCCTTCACACTCCCTACTGGGGGTATGCCTGCAACCAAGGTACATGCCCTTGACCGGAAGTGAACCTGGGACCCTTCAGTCCACAGGCTGACACTCTATCCACTGAACCAAATGGGTTAGGGCAAAGACTTTTCTTAAAAAAGGCATAAGGTAGCTAAATGGATAGGAAAGCAAGACTTACATTTATGGTGTCTACTTGAAACCCACCTCAGAACAAAAGTTACAGTCTACAAATAAAGGGATGTAAAAAGATATTTTGCATAAATGAAAAGGAAAATAAAGCTGGGGTAGCAATACTTATACCAGACAAAATTGACTTTACATCAAAGGCTACAGTAACACTATATAATGATATGAGGACACTAAATAATGATAAAAAGGAACAGTCCAACAAGAAGATATAATACTTGTAAACATGTGTGCCCCCAACATAGGAACACCTAAACATGTAAAGCAAATGTTGATGGACATAAGGAGAGAGATTGACGGTAATAGAGTCATAGTAGGAGATTTTTACATCCCATTGACATTAATAGGTCTTCCAAACAGAAAATCAAGGAAACAGTGGCCTTAAATGACACATTAGATCCAATGGTTTTAATTGATACCTTCTTATATTTCACCCCAATGCTACAGAATATACATTCTTTTCAAGGGCATATGTAACATTTTCTAGGAGAGACCACATGTTAGGACACAAAACAAGTCTCAGTACATTTAAGAAGATTGAAATCATATCAAGCATTTGCTCTGACTATAATGGTATAAAAGTAGAAATCAATCACAAGGGAAAAAAAGGAAAAACACCCAGAAACATGGAGGCTAAATAACATGTTAATAAACAATGAATAGATTAACAATGAGATCAAGGAAGAAATCAAAAGATAACATGAAAATAAGAACACAACAACTGAAAATCTGTGGGACAGTGAAAGCAGCTCTAAGAGGGAAATTCATAGCATTACTGGCCTATCTCAAGGAATAAGAAAAATCTCAAGTAAAAAAATCTAGCTGTACACTTAAAGGAACTTCAAAAAGAACCACAAACAAAGCTCCAGTTGAGTAGAAGGTAAGAAATTGCAATGATCAGAAGAGAAAGAAACAAAAAGGAGTCTAAAAACTCAGTACAAAAGATTAATGAAACCAAGAGCTGCTACTTGGAAAAGATAAACAAGATTGATAAAACTTTAAACAGACTCATAAAAAAAAAGGGATAGGACCCTAATAAATAAAATCAGAAATGAAACCAATGAAATACAAAGGATTGTAAGAAAATATAATGAACAACAATATTTCCAAAGTACTGAACAATCTGGACAAAATAGATAAATTCCTAGAAACATACAATCTTCCAAAACTGAATCAGGAAGAATCAGAGAATCTGAATAGACAGATGACAACTAATGAAATTGAAGCAGTAATAAAAAACAAAACAGAACAAAACAAAAAACCTCCTAACAAACAAAAGTATTGGACTGGATGGCTTCACAAGTGAACTTTACCAAACATTCAAAGAACTAACACCTATCCTCCTCAAACTATTCCAAAAAATTCAAGAGCAGGAAACACTCGCAAGCTTATTTTATGAGACCAGCCTTATCCTAATGTAAAAACAGATAAGATAAATATACTACAAAGAAAGAAAATTAGAGGCCATTGTCTTTATTTTTTTTATTTAATATATATATATTTTTTATTTTTTAATTAAATCTTTATTGTTCAGATTATTACAGTTGTTCCTCTTTCCCCCCCCCCCCATAGCTCCCCTCCGCCCTCACCCCCCCCACTGTCCTCATCCATAGTTGCACGATTTTTGTCCAGTTTCTTCCCACATCCCCCATACCCCTTTCCCCCCCAAGAATAGTCAGTCCACTCCCTTTCTATGCCCCAGATTCTATTATAATCATCAGTTTATTCTGTTCATCAGATTATTTATTCACTTGATTCTTAGATTCACTTGTCGATAGATGCATATTTCTTGTTCATAATTTGTATCTTTACCTTTTTCTTCTTCTTCGTCTTCTTAAGGATACCTTTCAGCATTTCATATAATATTGGTTTTGTGGCAATGAACTCCTTTAGCTTTTCCTTATATGTGAAGCTCTTTATCTGGCCTTCACTTCTGAATGATAGCTATGCTGGATAAAGTAATCTTGGTTGTAGGTTCTTGGTATTCATCACTTTGAATATTTCTTGCCACTCCCTTCTGGTCTGCAAAGTTTCTGTTGAGAAATCAGCTGACAGTCGTATGGGTATTCCCTTGTAGGTAACTGAGTTTCTTTCTCTTGCTGCTTTTAAGATTCTCTCTTTGTCTTTTGCTCTTGGCATTTTATGATGTGTCTTGGTTGGTACGCTTGAATCTGTCCCAGAGGCTCCTTACACTATCTTTGTATTTTTGGATTCTTTTTTCTTTTTGTTTTTCCAGTTGGGTGTTTTTTGCTTCTTCTTATTTCAAATCTTTGACTTGATTCTTGCGATCCTCTAGTCTGCTGTTGGAACTTTGCATAATATCCTTTATTTCAGTCAGTGTATGCTTAATTTCTAGTTGGTCCTTTTTCATAACCTCGAGGATCTCACTAGATTTTTTGAGGGTCTCACTACATTTATCGGCATTCTCACCAGACTTTTTGAGGGTCTTACTAAATTTATCGGTGGTTTCTAGAAAGTTCTTGAAAAACCTTAAAAGTGTGGTTTTGAACTCTATATCCAGTAGTTTGCTTTCCTCCATTTCTGTCATTTTTGTCATGTTTCTTTGTCTCCGCATTTTTTACGCTTCCCTGTGTTGATCGAGTGGCTTTCTGTGCTAGGCGTCCTATAGGGACCAGTGGCTCAGCCTCCCCAGTTACCTGAGGTGGACACTCTTGGTGCACCCCCTTGTGGGCTTTGTGCACAGTCTTGTTGTAGTTAAGCCTTGATTGTTCTAGGTATCACTGTGAGGAATTGACCTCCAGGCCAATTGGCTGTGAGAATCAGCTGTTTCTGCAGTGGGAGAACTTCTGTGCTAGAGACACCCCTCCAGGGCAAGACTTACTTCAATGGGGCTTTGGTGCTCACTGAGTCTGCCCCCAAGTGTGTCCTTTATGGATCTGAGGAGCTGCAATCTGGATGGTCCCACTCTGACCACTGGGCACACTCCTGGATCTCTAAGGAGGTGCTAATCTAGCCTCTGTTTGAGGCTACCCAGCAGGAGCTCAGCTGTGAAGCAATGCAAGTTGCCCTGGGGCCTTGGGCCAGCTGTAAGTTTGTTAGGTAATTTTCAGATTGCAAAGGGCCAGGCCTTTCATATGCAAAAGCCAGCGCACAGCTTGGGTGGGGCAGGGGTCCCAGGGAATCAACAGGGCGGAGCAAGCAGCTATGGCTGCCCTCAGAGGCCCTGCTTCTCAGTGTCCTGGCAATCGCTGCAAGCACCTCTGAGAGAAAGCTGCCCTCTAGTTCTGACCGATGTCAGACAGTCCAGTTTCTCCCGTATGAGTATGGGTCCCCAGAGACTTGCCCGGAACTGGAGCTCAGAGCTTGAGACTCCCTACCGATTGAAAAAGACAAACGTGTCCTCAGCCGCCAGCCCTCCCCGCCTCCGTACCTCTGTACTTTACTTCTGCACCACACCTCCTCTGAGTCTCGTTATGCTTTTCTCTTTCCTTCTAGTTGTAGAATTTCCACTCAACCAGCCTTCCTGTGGTTCTGGATGATGTCCGTTCCATCTTTTAGTTGTATTCTTGAAGTGGTTGTGCTAAGCAGCAATCTCTGGTGTTTACCTATGCCGCCATCTTGGTTTTTTTCGAGGCCATTTGTCTTTAATATAGATGCTAAGATCCGCAACAAAATATTAGCAAACCAGATCCAGAAATGCATTTAAAAATCATATACCACGATCAAGTAAGATTTATTCTGAAGATGCAATGTTGGTACAATATATGCAAATCAATAAATGTGATAACCGCCACATAAACAAAATGAAGGATAAAAACCACATGATCATATCAATAGATGCAGAAAAGGCATTTTATAAAATTCAGCACCCTTTTATATAAAAACTCTCAGTAAAGTGGGAATAGAGGGAACATACCTCAACATAATAAAGGGCATATATGACAAATCCACAACAAATATTATATTCAATGGGCCAAAACTACAAGTGTTTCCCTTAAGATCTGGAAGAAGACAGGATTGTTCACTTTCACCACTCTTATTCAAAATAATACTGGAAGTCCTAGCCACAGCAATCAGACAAGAGGAAAAAATAAAAGGTATTTAAATGGGAAACAAAGAAGTAAAACTGTCATTATCTGCAGATGACATGATACTATATAAAGAGAATCCTAAAGATTACACCAATAAGCCACTATAACTGATAAATGAATTCATTAAAGTAGCAGGATACAAAATAAATATACAAGAATCAGTTTCCTTTTCATACACTAATAATGAACTATCAGAAAGGGAAACTAAGAAAACAATCCCATTCAAAATTGCATTAAAAATACCTAGGAATAAATTTCACCAAGACCTGTACTTGGAAATTTATAAGATGTCAAAGAAATTGAAGAAATTACCAACAAGTGGAAGCATATATAGTTTTCATTGATAAGAAAAATTTGTACATGGTTAAAATATCCATAGTAACCAAAGCAACATTCAATGCAACTCCTATCAATGATAACAATAGCATATTTTATGGAAGTAGAACAAATGTTCCAAAAATTTGTGTGGAACAACAAAAGACCCCAAATAGCTATAACAATCTTGAGAAAGAAGAAAAAATATGGCGGAATCACCCTCCCTGATACCTACATAGCCATTGTAATCAAAACAACATGGTACTGGCATAAAAAGAGACATAGATCAATGGAACAGAATAGAGAGCCCAGAAATGAACCCACGCCTTTATGGTCAATTAATATTGGACATAGGAGGCAAAAACATACAATGGGTTAAAAATAGTCTCTTCAATACATGGTGTTGGGGAAGCTGTCCAGATACATTAAAAAAGGTGAAACTAGACCACCTTATTACACCATATACAAGATATACTCAAAATGGATTAAAGACTTAAATGTTAGACTCAAAACCATAAAAATATGAGAAAAAAACATAGGCAGCAAAATCTCGGAAATTTCCAGTCGCAATATTTTTTTGTGATTTGTCGTCTTGGGCAAGGGAAACCAAAGAAAAAATAAACAAATGGGACTACATCAAATTAAAGTTTTTTCACAGCAAAAGAAAATTATTAACAAAATGAAATACAACCTACTGAATGGGAGAACATATTCACCAGTGATACATCTGATCAGAAGTTAATATCCAAAATTCATAAAAAAAACTTATTCAACTAAACACCCCCCAAAAATTCCAACTAAAAAATAGGCAAAGCCTGCCCTGGCCTGTGTCTCTCAATGGTTAGCATGGTGGCCTATACACCAAGTGGTCTTGGATTTGATTCCCGGTCAATGGCACGTACCTGCGTTGCAGGTTAAATCCCAGCCCTGATTAGCCACCTGCAGGAGTCAGCTAATCAATGTGTCTCTTTTGCATTGATGTTCTCTCTCTCTCTCCCTCCCTCTCTCTCTTCCCTCCCTTGTACTCTCTCTAAAAAGCAATGGAAAAAATATCTTCAAGTGAGGATTAACAAACAAAAATAAATGGGCAAAGCACCTGAATATACACTTCTCCAAATAGGACATACAGATTGCCAATAGTCATAACAAAAGATGCTCACCGTCTCTAATCATCAGAGAAATACAAAATAAAACCATGATGGTATATCACCTCACACCTGTCAGAATGGCTTTCATCAATAAATCAACAAACAACAGAGTGCTGTAGTGTTGGTGGGAATGTAGATTGCTACAGCCACTGTGGAAAGCAGTATGGAATACCTCAAAAAATTAAAATGGAAAAACTTTATAACCCAGTGATTCCACTTCTGGGAATATATACAAAGGAACCTAATACACAAATTAGAAAGAATATATGCACCCCTATGCTCATAGCAGAGTTATTTACAATAACAAATCCATAAGCAGCTCAAATGTTCATCAGTAGATGAATGGATAAAAAGGGTGTGGTACATTTCCACAATGGAATACTACTTGGCTATAAAAAAGGATATCTTACCCTTTATGACAGCATGGATGGACCTGGAAATCTTTATGCTAAGTGAAATAAGCTAGTCAGAGAAAGACAAGTACCATATGAATTCACTCATGTGGAATCTAATGAACAAAATAAACTAACAAACTAAACAGAAACAGACCCATAGATAAGAGAACAGACTGACAGTTGTCAGAGAGGAGGGGTGTTGGGAGCTACATGAAAAAAAATTGAAAGGATTAAGGAAGAAACACACAGACAACAGTATGGTGATTACCAGAGGGAAAGGAGTCTGGGGAGGAGGTAGAGGTGAGTTTAGGGGAGTTTAAATGGTGATAGAAAGAGACTTGACTTGGTGTAGGGAACACACAATCACGTATACAGATCATGTAGAATTGTACACCTGAAACTATAGTTTTATTAACCAATGTCACTCTAATAAATTAAATTAAAAATATATAATCAGTATTTTTAGTTGAATTTATCAGGAATGTTGGTGAAGATTCTTATTCTGCCATACTGTTGGAAAAGTAATTTCAGATTTTTTATATTTTTGACATGAAGTTTGTTTGTTTATCTATTTATTTTTGCCTCTAGCTCCCTATATATACTTCACCACCTCTTCAATCTAAATATGTTGAAGAGCAGCCTGGTAATTTACAAATGGGCTTTGCCTCCATCCGCACTACAACTGGTCGTTATATTGGCTGGTGCAAGGTAAGTCTATTCTAATAGTTGTTCAATATTAGAGGATTTCTTATTTGTATTGCATACTAGTTGTTCCAGTTACCCATTGATGTGTAACAAACTACCCTGAAGCTTAGTGGTTTAAAACAACAACCATTCTATTATATTTCATTATTTTGTAAATCAGGAATTGGATTGGAGTTCAGACAAGTGTTCTTCTGGTGTTCTCAAAGGTCACTCAGTGGGATTCATCAGGTGAATGGCCTGATCTAGAGGTCCAAAACAGCTTCATTCTCATGTCTGGCAACTTGTCACAGATGCTAGAGCGCTGGGCTCAGTTGGGAATGTTGACTAAAGCACCTACACATGGCCTCTCAGGCAAGGTGGCCAGATAACTTACATGGGCAATTCAGGGCTCCTACGGAAAATGTTACAAGAGGCCCTAGGTAGAATTTGCCAAGTTTCTTTCCTATCCTCAGATGTCTAAGAAAGTCTCCTCTACAGCATTCTAGTGTTAACTAAGGCCAATCTAATTTTCTGAGGGAGAGGAAAAAATGCCACCCCTCAATACAAGTAGCAGCAAATAATTTGTGGCCATATTTATTCTACCATACCACCACTTCATAGATTAAAGTAGTTCAACAAGCATTTCCTTGTATGTCACCTACCATGTATAAAACATTGTTTGGCCTGTTACATGAAATTCTGAGATTACTTTTTAATTGCTTCTTATTTGACTAAGCAAAATTTTCACTTGTTTTGTTTAGCTCATAAGATCAATTTGACTACAATGAGCTATGAGGCAAAATATAATTCACCTTATTTTGATACTTAGCCTTCAGTCAGCAGTACTCAGCAGCAGTGGAGTAAGCTGATGCAGTACTGATGTTGCTTCATCATTGGGTCAACATAAGTGTGTTAGCATCAATGTCTCAAATGTCAGTGTCATAATTATAATGCTGGTACCATTATTTTCATCATTCTGACCTAATAGCTATACTAATTTACTTCAAATCTAGCCAATTGTTAACTTTGTGACTTTTCTGTTTCTAATCCATTCTTTTTAAAAGAAAAATCTAATAATCTGATTGAAATACCAAATCTGTGAACTCTGGCTATTCTAGATGATATTTAAAACATCCAGTGAATATATTGTGTCTGTTTTTTAATTTCCTGTCAAATAATTCTAATGGTACTACTGTACTGCACACTCTTAATAGTTTAATCTCAGAGTGAAATATCTTAACTAATGGTTCTGAATCATTCCAGCAACTAGATGATTCATACTTTAGTCTCCTGAGACCTAATTTTCCATATTGTCTCAAAGTTGTTTTTTCAGTGAGGTAAATTGTTTAGTGAGATACTTAAATTGCTATTTAACTATCATCCAATTTAAGAAAGATTGAAAGAACTTTATATTTGTTAATATGCTGAAACAATTAGGTTGAAGGAGGTCACTTTTGAATGCATTTCATCTTCAATGTAAACAATGTTAACTCTCTAATTTTCCTCTAAAAATGTAATATGTTCTTTAAAAATTAATTCTGACTCAAATTACATTCTGCATTAAACTTTGAATCATGTAGGGCAAATTCAATTTCTACTCCTACTCCTTGATGATATTTTGAAGTTTAGATAACTGTGATCCCCAGTGGTAAAAGTGAATTTCTAAACCTAGCTATGGAAATTTTTCTAAAAGAAGTTACTAGTTTGTTTCTTCAACAGTTACATGATTTTCCACTCACCTGGTCAATAAGTATAATGTGAAAGTGAAATTTTCTCAAGAGGCAGTCCATAAAGAGAAGTAATTTCATGGCAGTTAGGGTCTATGTTGGTTTGTACAGCTTGAAACCATAGTGAACAGAATAAACCTGTGCATCTCTGAGCACCATGAAAATATCTGAAGCAAAGTTATTAAAACCAAGATATCTCAATAGCAATAACTTATTCCTTTCCCATCTAATATACTCTTTTCCATTTTATTTGCTTAGAAAATCTCTCTTGTTTTTTTATCCCATGGTTTAAAAGCAGCTATTTTAGAGAAAGAGACCATACATTTAGATTGTGTTTTTTGGTTCCTTCAGTGGAGTACAGCATGTCTATGTGGAATTACTATGAAAAATCATTTCATGCCTTCCTTTTCTTCTGCTGTAATTGAGATAGTACCTATCACTCAATAAATGTGTATAACAATATTTCTTGCATCAAAATAAATTAGTTGGAAACAGGTAAAATGAAAAATTTGATTTAAAGCTTTAATCCTTCCATGGGTTAATTAATCTAGATTTGTAGATAATTTATGTTGCTATTTAAAAACAAGATGGAGGCTAGCCTGTGTAGGATGATTTCTATCCTGAGATAAATGTCTTAATTAGGTTTTTTTCTCATTCTAATGCACACTTTTAAAAAAGGAGAAGATGAAGTACTTTTCTTTAGGCTTTATGTTGTTGCTGCAGCATCTTTATTAGTCAGATATTGCTTCTAAGCTGAAATATACCTCTCTTTATGCTTTATTTAAACTCCATTCAATTTTCTAGGCCATTATAAAATCAGATGACAAATATTTGTATTTCTGCAATAAGTTTTGTCTGAGCTGCTCTGATTATTTTATAGGCAGTACTTATTTAATATGAGGAAAATAGTAAAGTATCATCCATGTTAAATAGAATGAAAAGAAAGAAATCAAGAAAAGCTAAGTTCAACAAATATCCTCATCCTATCTAATAAAAGAGAAAAATGGTAATTGGCGTACGACGATACCCTTTTCATTGGCTAATCAGGGCTATATGCAAATTAACTGCCAACTAAGATTGGCAGTTAACTGCCAACAAGATGGCGGTTAATTTGCATATGTAGGCACAATGCAGGGAGGCGAAAGGGAAAGCAGGAAGAAGCCCCCTGCCACTGACAGTGATCGGAAACCCAGGGAGGAGCTAAGAGCTGGGGGGCAGGGCAAAGGTGGCCCTGGGGCCGCCTTTGCCCTGCCCCCCAGCCATGATCGGAGAATCAGGCGCCTTTGCCACCCTGGCCAGTGATAGCAGGAAGTAGGGGTGGAGTCAGCGATGGGAGCTGGGCACGGTCGAAGCTGGCAGTCCCAGGAGCTAGGGGTCCCTTGCCTGGGCCTAAAGCGAAGCCCACGATCGCGGGGCCGCTGCAGCTGCGGGTCCCCGCTGCCCGGGCCGGACGCCTCAGCCAGAGGCGTCAGGCCTGGGCAAGGGGCCGATCCTGCGATTGGAGGGTGATGGGGGTCAACGCCTGAGGGCTCCCAGTATGTGAGAGGGGGCAGGCTGGGCTGAGGGACACTCCCCCCCCCCCACACACACACACCCAGTGCACGAATTTCGTGCACCGGGCCCCTAGTAGTGAATAAATAGGAAAGTTCGATTTAGATTTGGGTGCAATGCTATCAACATTTTAATAAAATAGCAATGTCAACTGTTTGATCTAATTGTCAACATTTTAAAAAATGCAGATATCCTTTTTTCCCCTTTTTGCTTAGGGTGTGTATGTCTTTGTGAAAAATGGGATAATGGATACAGTTCAATTTGGAAAAGGTAGGTGAGTAAATCACTTGTAATTAGGAATGTTCCATTGTCTTTTTAACTTGCAATGTTAAAATGTGAAAAAAATAAACATAGTATGTTATCCATTATTACGTTTTAACAACTGTAAAGATACTCTGCATAGCAGTTTATAATAATAATGCCAAAACAATAGTATCTACAATTTATTTGGCTATTATTATATGCTAAGTCACTATGATAGGCATTTTACATAATTTATCTAATTTTTTATAGCAACTTTGTGACTTGGTATTTTATTTTATTTTATTATTATTTTTTAAAATATATTTTATTGCTTTTTTACAGAGAGGAAGGGAGAGGGATAGGGAGTTAGAAACATTGATGAGCGAGAAACATCGATCAGCTGCCTCCTGCACACTCCCCACTGGGATGTGCCCGCAACCAAGGTACATGCCCTTGACTGGAATCGAACCCGGGACCCTTGAGTCCACAGGCCGACGCTCTATCCACTGAGCCAAACCGGTCAGGGCGTGACTTGGTATTTTAAATATTCTCCTTTTGCAGATGAGGAAACTGGGGTTTAGAAAGATTAAGTAGGTTACCAAGACCACATAATTAGTAAGTGGCAGCATCTGAATTCAAATTGTCAAACTGTCTTTATATTATATACTCATAAAGCATAAATTAGAAACATGTCTCCATTGTTATTAGTTACTTTTAATAAGTGCTACTTGCAGTTAAAATACATAGTATTTTGCTATTGATTATTAGGAAACACTATACCAGTCAGTCACACCCTAGAATATTTGAGCTAATGTGTTTGAGTCTTTAGTTTGATAATGGTGTTTGGCATCAGATATAAGTTCTTAATTTTTTTTTACCTAAGCCAGATGTCAAAATAAATGTATAGAGGACACAAAGATCAGGGTAAAATTTTAAAAGTCTCTACAATATTGATATTGATGACCAGTATATATATTATCATTATTTTATATATGTTGTGGGAATTAATTCCAAATTATATTCTCATCAATCTTGAGGAATATCGTTAAACAACTGATTGCCATTAAATAATTAACAATGATAGAAGAGTGTGGCTTTGGACTCCATAGAACCAATACAATTAAAATGTATAAAAAGCCAAGAAATCTAGTCTTCTGCACACTTTCCATCTACTTTTTATCTAGGCTCACTTCTTATCCTGATCATTTTTTTTATCCTCACCTGAGGATATTTTTTCCATTGATTTCCAGAGAGAATGGAAGGGAGGGAGGGGGGCAGAGAGAGAGAGAAAAGCATTGATGTGAGACACACATCAATTGGTTGCCTCCTTTAACCAGAAATTGAACCCTTGACCCTTTAATCCAAGGGCCAAAGCTCTAACCACTGAGATAATCGACCAGGGCCTGATCATCTTGATTTTAACCAAGATCAACATCGGCACTGAGGTTACTGGGAGTAGTGGCATGCAGGATTTAATGCTTACATGTATCCCTAAACTATTATTTAAAGTTCTCTAATAAAGTATTTCAGTGCTTACTGGATCCTACCAATGTTTGAGTAGATAAGGTCAGAATAATTTCTATTATATGTAGAGAGTACTTACACAATCAAGAATTTACTTTATAATAATCCACATTAAGGTACTGACTATAGCATCATATTTCATTGAAGAGTAATAACCTGTATTGTTAAGAAAACAAATATGAAATCAGCTTTGGAAGGCAGATTTAATTTTGTAACAAGTAACTATTATAACTAGCTTTTAAGTCACTGCTTAAATCATTATTTTGTATAGTTCTTTTGAAGAGTGCTTAAATCATTTGCTATTATCTCTAACTGTTCTGCATTATATCTATGTAGAATGCCCAGTTATATAAGTCATTTATATTAATTTTTCACTGATTTCTTGAGATGCATATGTTTATCTGAAGGATCCACCACGAGATTTTCTTCCGAAAATTGGAGTGATTACAGTTTCAGGATTAGCAGGCTTGGTTTCAGCAAGAAAAGGTAGGGTTTAAAAATATATATATATATATTCTCTTTTTCAATTACAGTATATTAATTTCTGAATTTTATTGTCACAGGAAAACCTCATATATTTTATTGAATATTATTAGGATAGGCTACCTTAAAACATTCATATTCTACAGTACAGCATGATTACTTTTATTAAAACCTTTTTGGGTTTTTAAGAATATACATATTTCCAGAGATGTTCAACATCATTAGTTATTAGAAATGCAAATGAAAACCACAATGAGATACCACTACACACCTATTAGAATGTCTAAAATTAAAAAGGCTCTTCCTCCATGGAGCACGCCCCTGCCTTCTGCCTTTCCCTTTCTCCTCTCCCTGCCCCCACACTCCTCTGGCCCTCCATCCCCCACACAAAATATATAATTAAATTAAATTAAAAAGACTAACCATACCAAGTAGATTTGAGAATGTAGAGCCACTGAAACTCTCAGACACTACTGGTGGGAATATAAAATGGTACAGTCATTTTGAAAATAGTTTGTCATAAAGTTAAAGATATGCTCACCAAGAGACCCAGTAATCCCACTCTTGGGGATTTACCCTGGAGAAATGAAAAACATAAACACAAATGTTAATAACAATTCTATTCATAATCACCAAAATTTGGAAACAGTCTAAATGTCTTTCAGCAATTAACTAAACTGTGGAACATCAAACAAAGGAATACTACTTGGGCAACAAAGGATGAACTATTGATACATGCAACCATCTTGATGAATCTGAGTTAAAGAAGCCATTCCCAAAAAGTTTAATACAGTGGGGCCTTGATTTACGAGTGTCCCGACTAACGAGTTTTTTGAGATACCAGCTGTCTCTCAGCGGATTTTTTGCATTGAGTTGATAGAGTAATTTGAGTTAACGAGCTCCTTAACAAGCCCATTAACGAGCTCGGTCTCGGAACGAATTAAACTCATAAGTCAAGGCCCCACTGTATTGTATAATTTCATTTATATGACTTTCTCAAAAAGACAAAACTATTGTGCTAAAGAGCATGTCTGTGGTTTCCAGGGGTTAGGAATAGGGAGAAGGTGTCAATACAAAGGGATAGCATGAGATGTTTTTAGGAGCAATAGAGTTGTTCCATATTGTGATTATGATGGTGGTTACATAATTCCATATATTAAAATGGATAGAACTGTACACCAAAAAAGGTGAATTTCTAGTAAGATCATTTACAAATAATATTTTTAAAAATACAGCTATTCCTATTTATATTGTAATGTATCGTTGTTTCCCATCTTGTAGATAACTATTTTTAAAAGGTCTTAAGAATCTCTAGCTATCAAAAAGAAAAAGATCTTGAGAGTTTTACAGTAGTGTAAAACTAACCACTCAAACTACTTTTCCTTGCTTAGTCATGACAACCAATTTTCTGGAGGCTATATTAAGGATTTGAGACAGAGATACTGACGTACGTACGTAGGAGAGAAAAATGTATTCCCTCCTGGTCCTGAGATTCCTGGAACTGACATCAGCCATCTCAAAATGGAGTTTGGAAAGTAGGCAACTGACTCACCACTTTCCTTTAGCACAGTGGTTCTCAACCTTGGCTGCACATTAGAATCACCTAGGAATCTTTTTTAAAATACTGATTCTGGGCCTGATCCTCCGGAAATTCTGTTTCTTTGTTATGGGGTGAGGCCACAACATTAGTAACAAAGAAACAGAATTTCCAGAGGATGAGGCACAGAAATCAGGATTTTAAAAAAGATCCCCAGGTGATTCTAATGTGCAGCCAAGGTTGAGAACCACTGCTTTAGCACATGAGACTTGATATATTTTCTTTCTTTCCCCCCTCCTTGCACTCTGTATCTCTACCAAATTTGTCCTTCCTTCCCACTGTTCTACTTGTGTAGAGAGTCCCTAAGACCATCCCCAGGTTTTCCCATTAGCTAGGAAGACTGAGAGGACTCAGCCTGCAGTCATATTCATGGCTAGGATTTATTACAGTGAAAGAATGCAAAATAAATCAGCAAAGGGAAAAGGCACATGAGGCACGGCTTAGAGGAAACCAGGCATAAGCTTCCAAGAGTCCTCTCATAGTGGAGCCATATAAGGTGCACTTAAATCCTCCACTAATGACTTGTGACATTATGTCAGATATCAATCAGGAAAGCTCTTTAGAGACTGAGTGACCAAGGTTATTATTGGGGCTGGTCATGTACGTATTGTCTGTCTAAACATCTACGCAAATTCTAGACTCCCAGAAGGAAAGTAGTTGTTCATCATAAACCACATTACTTATACAAACAATTTGGGTACAGTGTACCATCTAATCAATCAGGGAATGTTTACTGTCATTGTAAGGAACTGCTTACCAAGCAAGTGCCCAGATGCCAGCCAAGAGCCAGCCTGGCAAGCAGGCCTTTCTAACAATGGCAGTCTTAGACATACTCTGTTGACTTTTTTTTCATCTTTAAATCACTTTCTTCATAAGCATGTGGTGAATTTTGTATTTTCCCATTTTCCATTTCTGGTTATAGTAACCCTCTCAGCAGACATTACTGCTTCCTCTCCATAGTCAAGCCCTTACTAAGCATCAGTAGTCATTTTGGTCACCTTTCATTCATCCTCTGTCCACAGCTGAGTTGTCAGTCGTTGTCCCCAAACTAAATTACATGGGGTTGGAAGTCACAGCTCTGAACCAGTCTGGAATCTGTTATCAGATAACTTTATGTTTGGTTTTCCCAGTCCTTAAACTTCCTTTCCCTTTCCCTAAACTGTAAAGTTGCCTGCAAACACTGCCAGATACTTTTCACCTTGGTCTTTCCTGATATATCAGATAGGCTGTTTCATTTTAAATTAAGGGATGTAAGAGTTATTCCAGAGAATAAAAGTACTTACCCCCAATTACAAATCCCATCATCTAACTACCCAGATCATATTTAAAGATTCTAAGGTACCCAGACAAGCATTTAAAGATACATATTGTTTTGCAACAATGGTCTGTTGGAATTAAGCTATGGCTTAGAGTGATGGGTTTCAAACTGTTCTACAGAACCCCAGGTTCGATGGAAGTTTAGGGGTGGTATGAGGAATAGGGTAGGAAAAGCTATGCAGGTGGGGCTCAACACTGGGCTTCCCTCCTGTGGGCTAATCAGAGTGGTTTCAAGTTTATAGGTTTTATATATGAAGTTGCCAGTGACAGTCTGTCTCTAAGATTTGTTTTAAAAAGGATTTTGCTGTACAAAATGGTTTGAAAATGACCTTTAGGTGCTTAGATAAGACACTTTTAGAAATGAATTGATTATCTCAAGTTACTTGCAATTATTAAACTGTTACTTCACTATCCTAAGTTAATGACAAGAAGGAGTTACGTATTTTTTAAAGTCCTTAGCTGATTAGTTAATTGGATCTTTCACCTTCTTAAACACTTAATCATAAAAGGATATATAAAGAAAGTCCATTTCAGTTTAACATGGCTTAGGACATGAAAAAAATACCTAGTTTAAAAAAGAATAAATCATCAATCCCCTTTGTATAGGTAATTATCATGTTAGATTGAGAATACCTTATTAAATTGGATGTGAAAACTAAAGTATATTAATTGAACTGTGATCCTTAAGAACATCTTGATTGGTATTATTACCTAATGTGTAATTTAACATAGGGTGATGGCTTAATGGGAACAAAGAGAATACTGAGATTATAAAAGCATCAGGTTTCTGGTAGCATCCATTAGGAGTTTAATTGTTTGAATTTCTTAGGTTCTAGATTTAAGAAAATTGCTTATCCATTGGGATTGGCCACTTTAGGAGCAACTGTTTGTTACCCAGTTCAATCCGTAATAATTGCAAAGGTAAGTTGATTTTAAGTGAAAGCTGCATTTCAGTATTTGTTTAAACTCTTGGTATGATAATATGTAAATGTCATACAGTATCTAAAACATTTAATTTTCAGCAAAATATATTTAGTATCATCTCTTATATTAGCAAAATCACATTAGCATCTCAGCATGGCAATGCCATTCCTAACTATATGATCATCACAAATAAATAGGATGAATTCAATATAATTCATCATTATAAGGCTGTGTGATGATTAAGTTCAGAGACACTGAATTAGAATTTATGGGGATAGCCCAACCAGTTATAGCTCAGTGATGAGCATTGACCTGTGAACCAGGAGGTCACAGTTTGATTCCTGGTCAGGGCACATGCCAGGGTGGCAGGCTCAATCCCCAGTAGGGGGCTTGTAGGAGGCAGCCAATCAATGATTCTCTCTCATCACTGAAGTTTCTATCTCTTTCTCCCTCTCCCTTCCTCTCTGAAGTCAATAAAAATATTTTTTAAAAAGAATTTATGGGGATAAATACCATTCTATTGTAGAGTTATGTAAAATTCAAATAACAGAAAATTACACCTGCTGGCAGCTGTCATTTGGACAGATTAACATAATGTAAGAAACAGCCATTTGTTAGGTACCCAGACAAGATAACAGAGGCTTCTGAAAGTGGAAAAAAAAATACAGACACATATACAAACTCAATTTTGAAACCATCTGGAACTAAGTAACATTTCCCATGAAAATCCATATTATGGTTGTTTTGTCATTTTCATGTTAGTTTATCTGCAAATCCAAATATTTTCCTAGTAATTTTAAGAACGTGTGTCAGTATTTTATTTTGTTTTTAACACAGATTCTGAGTGAGGAGAGCTTTATAATATGCAGTCTTTTCTTCCTTTCCTTCTTCCCTTAATTACCAATATTTAAAATATCCCCTCACACTTGAAGCACTATATAGTGCTACCAAAAGGACTTTCTGTACTTATCATTATGGAAACTCTTCAATTATTTTATGTAAATAAAACTGTGTATTCAGTACTTTACAATGTCAAGGATATAGCACCCTCCGTAGCTTGTAATATAATTAAATTATAAAGCATATAGCTAACAAACAGAACATTATTCATTAAAACTTGTTATACTTGAGATAATTGATGAACAAAATGATATATTTATTTTTTAAAAATATTTCCTAAAATTGATGAAGGAATTAACCACTTAAATTCATGTAATATTAGTACAGAAAGCAACCTTTGAGCTCATTACATTCAACTTTCTCAGTCAACAGTAAACTGTAGTCCAGAAAAATTTCACGATATCTATTTAATTTGTATAGGGCTCTATTCAGCTTCAGGTGTTGTATTTTCATGTCCATTTCTCTTCCCAGTGCATGATACTGCCACTGATTCTTTTTGTTTGTTTACAGTAATCATATCGTGGGTTTATCAAATAAAATTGATTCGTACTCATCCTTAAATAACTTTAACATTACAAAAAAATGTGTAGGAGAAAACAAACTAACCCCATGAAATTATTCCATTCAGAAAAACTATCAGTGTTAAAATTTGATAGAATGTTATTCTAGTCATATATTCATGCCTGCGTAGAGATAGAAAAATAGGTGGGTGAATAGGCAGATATGATGTTATAAGAACAAGATCATAGTATACATAGTATGCATTTTATTTTGAATTAAATAAAGTATTAAATTCAATTTACTTTGACAGATGGAAATAAAAAGAAAAGAATTGCTTATCTTTAAATAAAAATGTATATGTTAAAAGTTATTAATATGAATTCCTAAAAGTTCTTTTGAGATTAAATACTTAAATTTCTAGAGTTTGGATCCTTGCTTTCTTTTAACTCTCATATAACAATGTCATATGTAACATTTGGCGAATTCTAATATATATATATTACATATATATATTAGATATTAGATGTGAATATATATTTGTATACATTAGATATAAATGTATATATCTATAACATGGGTTCTTTTTTAAGTGTCTTTATTGATTAAGGTATTACATATGTGTCATTATCCCCCCATTGCCCCTCACCCCCCACTCATGCTCTCACCCCCGTGGTGTCTGTGTCCATTGGTTAGGCTTATATGCATGCATACAAGTCCTTTGGTTGATCTCTCCCTCTTTCCTCCGCCCTCCCCTACCTTCCCTCTGAGGTTTGATGGTCTGATCGATGCTTCTCTGTCTCTGTATCTGTTTTTGTTCATCAGTTTATGTTGTTCATTATATTCCATAAATGAGTGAGATCATGTAATATTTATCTTTCTCCGGGTTATTTCGATTAGCATAATGCTCTCCAGTTCCATCCATGCTGTTGCAAATGGTAAGAATTCCTTCATTTTTAAAGCAGCGTAGTATTCCATTGTGTAGATGTACCACAGTTTTCTAAGCCACTCATCTGCTGATGGGCACTTAGGCAGTTTCCAAATCTTAGCTATGGTAAATTGTGCTGCTATTAACATAGTAGTGCATATATACTTTCTGATTAGTGTTTCTAGTTTCTTGGGATATATTCCTATAAGTGGGATCACTGGGTCAATTGGGAGTTCCATTTTTAGTTTTTTGAGGAAACTCCATACTGTTCTCCACAGTGGCTGCACCTGTCTGTATTCCCACCAGCAGTGCACAAGGGTTCCTTTTTCTCCACATCCTCACCAGCACTTGTCATTTGTTGATGATAGCCATTCTGACCGGTGTGACATGGTACCCCATTTTCATTTTGATTTCCATCTGTCAGATGATTAGTGACTTTGAGCATGTTTTCATATGTCCCTTGGCTTTCTTTATGTCCTCTTTCAAAAAGTATCTATTTAAGTTCATGCCCATTTTTTGATTGGGTTGTTTATCTTCCTTTTGATAAGTTGTAGGAGATCCCTGTAAATGTTGGAGATTAAACCCTTATTGGAGATAACATTGGCAAATGTGTTCTCCCATGCAGTGGGCTTTCTTGTTGTTTTATTGATGGTTTCTTTCACTGTACAGAAGCTTTTTACTTTGTTTTTTTATTATTATTATTGTTTTATTGCTTAAAGTGTTACAAAAAGTATTACATATGTCTCCTTTTCTTTTTCCCACCCTTGACAATCCCCTGGCCTCCCTACCCCCCAGTGTCTTATGTCCATTGGTTATGCTTATATGCATGCAAACAAGTCCTTTGGTTGGTCTCTTACCCTCCCCTTCCTGCCCCCCAACCCTCCCTGGCCTTCCTGCTGCAGTTTGACAGTCTGTTTGAGGCAGCTCTGCTTCTGTATCTGTTTTTACTCATAAATTTATAATGGTCTTTATTATCCATAAATGAGTGAGATCATGTGGTATTTTTCTTTCATTGACTGGATTATTTCACTTAGCATAATGCTCTCCAGTTCCATCCATGCTGTTGCAAATGGTAAGAATTCCTTCTTTTTTACAGCAGCATAGTATTCCATCGTGTAGATGTACCACAGTTTTCTAATCCATTCATCTACTGATGAATACTTAGGCTGTTTCCAGATCTTAGCTATTGTGAATTGTGCTGCTATGAACATAGGGGTGCATATATCCTTTCTGATTGGTGTTTCTGGTTTCTTGGGATATATTCCTAGAAGTGGGATCACGGGGTCAAATGGGAGTTCCATTTTTAGTTTTTTGAGGAAACGCCATACTGTCTTCCACAGTGGCTGCACCAGTCTGCATTCCCACCAGCAGTGCACGAGTGTTCCTTTTTCTCCACATCCTCTCCAGCACTTGTTGTTTGTTGATTTGTTGATGATAGCCATTCTGACAGGTGTGAGATGGTATCTCATTGTTGTTTTGATTTGCATTTCTCAGATGATTAGTGACTTTGAGCATTTTTTCATATGTCTCTTGACTTTCTGAATGTCCTCTTTTGAAAAGTGTCTATTTAGGTCCTTTGCCCATTTTTTGATGGGATTGCTTATCTTCCTTTTGTTAAATTGTATGAGTTCCTTATAAATGTTGGAGATTAAGTCATTATCAGTGATAACATTGGCAAATATGTTCTCCCATGTAGTGGGCTTTCTTGTTGTTTTGTTGATGGTTTCTTTTGGTGTGCAGAAGCTTTTTACTTTGATGTAGTCCCATTTGTTTATTTCCTCTTTAGTTTCCATTGCCCTAGGAGCTGTATTGATGAAGATATTGCTTAGGCATTTGTCTGAGATTTTGCTGCCTGTGGATTGCTCTAACATTTTTACGGTTTCCCGTATTACATTTAAGTCTTTTATCCATTTTGAGTTTATTTTTGTGTATGGTGTAAGTTGGTGGTCTAGTTTCATTTTTTTTCTTGTGTCTGGCCAAATTTCCCAGCACCATTTATTGAAGAGACAGTCTTGACTCCATCGTATGTTCTTGCCTCCTTTGTCAAATATTAATTGAGCATAGTGGTTTGGGTCAATTTCTGGGTTCTCTATTCTATTCCATTGGTCTATATGTCTGTTCTTGTGCCAATACCAGGAAGTTTGAGGAGAGTAGCTTTGTAATATATCTTGATATCCGGTATTGAGATCCCTCCTACTTTTTTCATCTTTCTCATGATTGCTGCAGCTATTTGGGGTCTTCTTCTACTCCAGATGGATTTTTGGAGAGTTCGTTCTAGGTCTGTGAAATATGCTGTTGGTATTTTAATGGGGAGTCCATCGAATCTAGATTGCTTTGGGTAGTATGGACATTTTAAGGCTGTTGATTCTACCAATCTGTGAACATGGTATGTTCTTCCATCTGTTTATGTCTTCCTCTATCTCTTTTTTCAGTGTCCTGTAGTTTTCCGAGTACAGGTCTTTTACCTCCTTAGTCTAGTTTATGCCTAGGTATCTTAGTTTTTTTGGTGCGATGGTAAATGGGATTGTTTTTTTAATCTCTCTTTCTGTAAGTTCACTATTTGTGTATAAAAATGCCATAGATTTCTTGGCATTGATGTTGTATCCTGCTCAATGCCAAATTCATTTATTAAGTCTAATAATTTTTGATGGATTCTTTAGGGTTTTCCATGTGCAGTATAATGTCATCTGCGAATAATGACAGTTGTGCGTTTTCTTTTCCACTTTGGATACATTTTATTTTTTCTTGATGTCTAATTGCTATGGCTATCACTTCCAGTACTATTTCAAACAGGAGTGGTGAAAGTGGGTATCTCTGTCTCATTCCTGTTCTTAGGTGAAATGGTTTTAGATTTTGCCTACTGAGTATGATATTGGCTGTAGGTTTGTCATATAAAGCATATATTATGTTGAGGTATGAACCCTCTATTTCCATTTTGCTAAGGGATTTAATCAAGAAAGGGTGTTGGATTTTGTCAAATGCTTTTTTCTGCATCACTTGATAAGACTATGTGATTTTGATCTCTCAATTTGTTTATGTGATGTACCACGTTTATTTATTTGTGGATATTGTACCATCCTTGCATCCCCAGAATAAATCCTACTTGGTCATGGTGTATGATCTTTCTGATGTAATGCTGGATCCAATTTGCTAGAATTTTCTTGGATTTTGGCATCTATGTTCATTAGGGATATTGGCCTGTAATTCTCTTTCATTGTGTTGTCTTTTTCTGGTTTTGGTAATAGGGTGATGCTGGCTTCATAGAATGTGCTTGGAATTGTTTCTTCCTCTTGAATTTTTTGGAATAGTCTGAAGAGGATAAGTTTTTGTTCTTTGTTTGGTAAAACTTCCCTGAAGCCCTCTGGCCACAGGCTTTTAATTGCTGGAAGCTTTTTGATGACTGCTTCAATTTCCTCCATAGTTGTCAACCTATTGAGATTTTTAGAATCTTCCTGATTGAGTTTTGGAAGGTTGTATTTTTCTAGGACAATGTACATTTCCTCTTGGTTGTTTAGTTTATTGGAATAGAGTTGTTCATAGGATTTTTAACAACCTGTGGGGTTTGTTATTTCGCCTCTTTCATTTCTGATTTTGTTTATTTGGGTCCTCTCTCTCTGCTTCTTGGTGAGCCTGGCTAGAGGTTGATCAATCTTGTTTATCCTTTCAAAGAAGCAGCTCTTGGTTTCATTGATCTTTTGTAATTTTTACTTCATCTCTATGTCATTATTTCTGTTCTGATCTTTATTATCTCCTTCCTTCTGCTCACTCTGGACTTTTCCTGTTGCTCTCTTTCTAATTCTTTAAATTGTAGAGTTAGATGATTTGTTCCCATTTTTTCTTGTTTTTTGAGGTAAGCTTGTAGAGCTATGAACTTCCCTCTCAGGACTGCTTTCACAGTGTCCCATGGATTTTAGATTGTCGTGTTTTCATTGTAATTCTTTTCCAGGATGTTTTTAATTTCTTCTTTGATCTCCTTGGTAACCCAATCATTGTTTAATAGCATGTCGTTCAGCTTCCAAGTGTTTGAATATTTTTGGTTGTTTTTGTTGTAATTTATTTCTAATATTGTGCCATTGTGGTCTGAGAAGATGCTTGATATGATTTCAGTCTTCTGAATTTGGTGAGACTTTGCCTGTGACTCAATATGTGGACATGAAACTGTCCCTTGTGCACTTGAGAAAAACATACATTTTGTGACTTTGGGGTGAAATGTTTTGAAGATGTCTATTAAGGCCATCTGACCTAGTGAGTCATGTAGGAGTGCTGTTTCTTTGCTGATTTTTTTTTTTTTTGGGTCTAGAGGATTTATCAAGTGATGTCAGTGGGGTATTAAAGTCCCCTACTATGATGGTATTGTTTTCAATCTCTCCCTTGATATCTTCTAGGGTTTTTTAATGTATTAGGGTTATATGCTCTTGTTTATCAATCCCTTTAGTATTATGAAATGGCCTTCCTTATCTCTTGTTATGGCCTTCACTTTGAGGTCTATTTTGTCAGATATAAGTATTGCTACCCCAGCTTTTTTCTCATTTCCATTTGCCTGAGAGATATTTTTCCATCCCTTCACTTTCAATCTGTGTGAGTCCCTTGTTCTGGGTGGGTCTCTTGTAGACACCTGGCCACTCTGGGACTGTTTGTAATGGTAGCAGAGCCTTCCTGGTCAGGTGAGCCCAGTCAGCCTGCCCCCGAAGGTCCTGTGGGATCTAACTGTGCCTCACTCACACACACACACACACACACACCCCACATGTCCAATCTCTCCTCTTTGGCTCCCTCACTCACTCACGCTCTCTCCCTCACTGCCACCTTCTTACTGCCTCTCTAGTTGGGTATGGAGTGTTACTGCCCTCTTCATGGAAGGAGTTTTCTCTCTGGGTGTCTGGTTATGTGGCTCGCTCTCTACCACATTGGCCAAACAGGATAAAATTCACCTCCAGAAGACATGACACAAAGGCAATCAAACACGAATGTACTCATTAAACCGATAACCCCAATATAAGTAACCACCAAAGAAAAGAGAATTAGGGGAGAGAAAAGAGAGCACAAGTGGGATTGAAGAGAGAAAAGAATCATATGAGAGAAAAGGAAAAGAAGAAAAAAGGAAAAAGGAATATATATATATATATATATATATATATATATATATATATAGAGAGAGAGAGAGAGAGAGAGAGAGAGAGAGAGAGAGAAAACACCAGAGAACAAACAGATAAACCAAAACATATGAGTATTGGTCTCTTAGCTAGAAGTCAGTATCATCTTTCATATAGTTAGTCATATCTATAATATATCTTCTATTGTCTCAATTTAGGTTTTTTGTTTTGTTTTCTTTTGTTGTTCTTGTTGTTTTATTGCTTAAAGTATTACAAAGGGTATTACATATGTGTCCTTTTTTTCCCCGCCCTTGACAATCCCCTGGCCTCCCTACCCCCCAGTGTCTTATGTCCATTGGTTATGCTTATATGCATGCATACAAGTCCTCCGATTGATCTCTTACCCCCTCCCTCCTGCCCCCCAACCCTCCCTGGTCTTCCTGCTGCAGTTTGACAATCAGTTTGAGGCAGCTCTGCCTCTGTATCTATTATTGTTCATAAGTTTTTAATAGTCTTTATTATCCCTGAATGAGTGAGAACATGTGGTATTTTTCCTTCATTGACTGGCTTACTTCACTTAGCATAATGCTCTCCAGTTCCATCCATACCGTTGCAAATGGTAAGAGTTCCTTCTTTTTTACAGCAGCATAGTATTCCATTGTGTAGATGTACCACAGTTTTCTTATCCATTCATCTACTGATGGGCACTTAGGCTGTTTCCAGATCTTAGCTATGGTGAATTGTGCTGCTATGGACATATGGGTGCACATATCCGTTCTGATTGGTGTTTATGGTTTCTTGGGATATATTCCTAGAAGTGGGATCACAGGGTCAAATGGGAGTTCCATTTTTAGTTTTTTGAGGAAACTCCATACTGTCTTCCATAGTGGCTGCACCAGTCTGCATTCCTACTAGCAGTGCACAAGTGTTGTAAAAAATGGAATGAATACATAAAATCATTTTGTAAATAATATGAGTATAGAATCCCATTAGATTTTTGTTATTTGTCCCAGTCTTTTATTGTTGTCTTGGTCACCTCTAATTTGATAGCAGTTATTTTTTTTAGTAATTTACTTAAACATTTTAAAATTAGATTTATTGGGTAGCATTAGTTAATAAAATTATATAGGTTTCAAGTGTACAATTCTCTAATACATCATCTGTATATCACATTGTGTGTTTACCACACAGAATCAAATCCCCTTCTGTGACCATATATTTTACCTTCTTTAAACATTTGCTACCTTTCTTCTGGTAACCATCATACTGTTATTTCATTTTTTGGTTTGTTCATTTGTTGCTTTCAACTTTATATTCCATGAATTTGACTTTAAAGGCAAAAGCAAAATAAATTAATGGGACCGTATCAAACTAAAAAGCTTCTACACAGCAAAAGAAACTATCAACGGAACAAAAAGGCAACCAACCAAATGGGAGAAGATATTGCAAACAACACTTCAACAAGGGATTGATATTCAAAATATATAAAAAGCAGATACAACTCAACAACAAATAAATCAATGATCCAATTAAAAAGTAGGCAGAGGACCTAAACACAAGTCTCCCAAGAAGACATATGAATGGCCAATATATATATATATAAAGATAAACAACTTCACTAGCTATTAGGGAAATCAAATCGAAACTACAGTGAGAGAAAAAAAAAATCAATGGAGGAGAAACCAAGATGGTGGCATAGGTAAACACTGGAGTTTGCTGCCTTGAACAACCACTTCAAAAATACAACTAAAAGACAGAACGGACATCACCCAGAACCACAGGAAAGCTGACTGAGGGAAAATTCTTCAACTAGAAGGAAAGAGAACAGCATACCGAGACTCAGAGGAGGCGCAGTGCAGAAAATACAAAGGTGCAGAGGTGCGTGGAGCGGGCTGGTGGCTGAGGGCGCGGTTGTCGTTTTCAATCGGGAGGGAGGCTCAAGCCCTGAGCTCCAGTTCTGGGCAAGTCTCTAGGGACCCAGATTCAAATGGGAGAAGCGGGACTGTCTGGCATCGGTCCGAACGTTAGGGCAGCTTTCTCTCCAAAGTTTGCAGTGGTTGCTGGGACTCTGAGAGGCAGAGCCTCTGGGGACGGGACTGAGAGCCTCCATAACTGCTCCCTCCCCCCGCCCTGTTTGATCCCATGCAACCCGCCCACCCAAGCCCTACACAGAGCCATTTGCCAGATAGCCTCAGGCAAAGGCTAGATTAGCACCTCCCCAGAGGACAGAAGTTTTCCCACTGCAGACACAGCTGACTCTCACAGCCAGTTGGCCCGGAGGTCAAATCCCCCTAGTATTAACTACAACAATCAAGGCTTAACTACAACAAGACTGCACACAAAGACCACTAGGGGGTGCACCAAGAAAGCATAAAAGTGCAGAGACAAAGAAACAGAACAAAATTGTCAATGGAGGATATTGAGTTCAGAACCACACTTTTAAGGTCTCTCAAGAACTGTCTAGAAGCCGCCGATAAACTTATTGAGATCTACAAGAAATCTAATGAGACCCTCGATGTTGTGATAAAGAACCAACTAGAAATTAAGCATACACAGATTGAAGTAAAGAATATTATACATACTCCCAACAGCAGACCAGAGGAGCGCAAGAATCAAGTCAAAGATTGGAAATGCGAAAAAGCAAAAAACACCCAACCAGAAAAGCAAAATGAAAAAAGAATACGAAAATACGAAGATAGTGTAAGGAGCCTCTGGGACAGCTTCAAGCATACCAACATCCGAATTATAAGGGTGCCAGAAGATGAGAGAGAGCAAGATATTGAAAACCTATTTGAAGAAATAATGACAGAAAACTTCCCCTACCTGGTGAAAGAAATAGACTTACAAGTCCAGGAAGCGCAGAGAACCCCAAACAAAAGGAATCCAAAGAGGACCACACCAGGACACATCATCATTAAAATACCAAGAGCAAAAGACAAAGAGAGAATCTTAAAAGCAGCACGAGAAAGAAACTCAGTTACCTACAAGGGAATACCCATACGACTGTCAGCTGATTTCTCAACAGAAACTTGGCAGGCCAGAAGGGAGTGGCAAGAAATATTCAAAGTGATGAATGCCAAGAACCTACAACCACGATTACTTTATCCAGCAAAGCTATCATTCAGAACTGAAGGTCAGATAAAGAGCTTCACAGATAAGGAAAAGCTAAAGGAGTTCATCACCACCAAACCAGGATTATATGAAATGCTGAAAGGTATCCTTTAAGAAGAGGAAGAAGAAGAAAAAGGTAAAGATATAAATTATGAACAACAAATATGCATCTATCAACAAGGGAATCTAAGAATCAAGTGAATAAATAATCTGATGAACAGAACGAACTGTTGATTATAATAGAATCAGGGAATGGACTGACTATTCTTGAGGGGGAAAAGGGTGTGGGAGATTTGGGTAGAGACTGGACAAAAATCGTGCACCTATGGATGAGGACAGTGGGTGGGGAGTGAGGGCGGAGGGTGGGGTAGGAATTGGAAGGAGGGGAGTTATGGGAGGGAAAAAAGAGGAACAAATGTAATAATCTGAACAATAAAGATTTGATAAAATAAATAAATAAACTACAGTGAGATACCACCTCACACCTGTTAGAATAGCTATTATTGCCAAGACAAGTAATAACAAGTGTTGGAGAAGCTATGGAGAAAACAGAACCCTCATTTACTGCTATTGGGAATATACACTGGTACAGCCACTATAGAAAACAGAATGGAGGTTTCTCAGAAAATTAAAAATAGTTACCATATTACCCAGCAACTGCTCTTCTAGGTACCTACTAAAAAAAAAATGGAAGACATTTATTTGTAAACTAGAGGCTTGTTGCACAGATTTGTGCACTGGTGTGGGGTTGTGGCCTGTGAGGATCAGCCTGCTGCAGGAGTGCCACTCATCCTGGTCTGCCGAGCGGCTGTGGACCTGCCCTCTGAGTGGCTGATGAATGAGGAAATTAGTCTGAGGTGATATTTCGTGGTAATGTCTTGGATAAAGGTTCGTTCTGTGTCCTGGAGGAACCTGGCGGAGAGCTTTGCACCTGAAAGCCACTCAGTGAATGTCCTTGATGTGTGATGCCTGGTTGGTGACACCATCAGGGATGTTCAGGGCAGCTGTGCTCCAGGATCCTCAGCCATCAGGACAGCCTCCCCAGGGGGTCCACAGTCACTTCCCCTCATGCCATCCACCTATGCCAGCTCCCCACGCTCTTTCATAGAATACACCTTAGAGGGCCTGCATCAGCTGGTGGGGTCAGGCCAGAGTCTGGATTGTCTCAGGTATTTGACAGGTACAGAGACTCAGCCTCACCCTGGGCCTGCTAGCAGCCACTCATCCCGGTCAGTCCAGCAGCGGTCCCACTGGTGGTCATTGCATGTCATAGCGACTGGTTGAGCGGTTGTTCCACTGTTCAGTCGCTGGGCTTTTATATATATAGGTATACATCCCCTATGTTAACTGCAGCATTATTCACAGTGACCAAGGTATGGAAACAGTGGAAGTGTCATTCAATAGGTGATTGGATAAAGAAGATGTGATATATATACAATAGAATACTGCTTAGCCATAAAAAAGGATAATATAGTGCCATTTGCAACAACATGAATGGATCTTGAGAATATAATGCTAAGCAAAATAAATCAGATGGAAATAGTCAAGAACCATATGAATTCACTCATTTATGGAATATAAAACTAAAAATAATACACTTTTTTGAGTTTTTACAAAATATGTAGCTTAATTTTTCTATACACAACAATTCTTTTATACATATTTCATCCTATTTTGTTACATTTAAATTGTTTAATTATAGTAAAACTGATGTAGAGAATTGGAAACAAATACAACTTATTCTTGGTAATCATACAAATCACCCATAAAAGACAGTATTTGAGCATAGTTATTTATTATAACTTTTTAAAACATCTTTAACAAAGCAAGTCTCTTAAAAGGAAGTCAAGTGAACCCTGGCTAGTGTTGCTCAGTTATTAGAGTGTTGGCTATCGCACTGATGGATCGCAAATTCAACTCCCAGTCAAGGGCACCTACCTGGATTGCAAGTTCAATCCCCAGCCCTAGTTGAGGCACACAAGGGAGGCAACCAATTGATGTGTCTCTCACATGGATGTTTCTCTCTCTCTTTCTCTGTCTCTCTCCTTCCCTCCCTCCCTCCTTACCTTTAACAGGAAAATATCCCAGGGTGAGGATTAACCAAAAAATGTCAGGGAAGAGCTCTTCTACTGTATGTATAGAAGTAAAGGTCCCATTCCTTTCAAGATTCTCCAAAGGGTCTATGATGTTGAAAAAGTTACAAAACAACATCCAGAAGGTCCTTTGAGAAATAAAAGTAACACTCCACTTATTCACCATTTGGGATATACACTTCAAGACTGTATTACTCTTTGCTTTTTATATTTTTCTTCACAATATTATAACTTTTAACTTATGTAATGAGTAATAAGTAATGTGTCTTTGAAAGTTATAAAACAGGAATAAACTTATCTAATGTTTTGAAGCCTATTTTTAAACTTGAAGACATTTAGAGATATATGTTGTTTCTGTATTAAATGGCTCAATATTAGAAAATGGTGGATGCTCCCCAAATTTTACATTTTATAGAGTTAGTACAAAATTTCTGGATTTGGCATGAATACGACATTCATTCAACCAGTATTTGTTGTCCATCTACCATGTATTTTTAACTACAGAGCATAGACAATGAACTAGACCAAGAGAACAAAAGAGAATGTTCAAAACCAAATATATTGAGTACGTCTTTATCTACACTAATAAAAGAGAAACATGGTAATTGGCGTACGACCGCTACCCTTTTCATTGGCTAATCAGTGAGATATGCAAATTAGCTGTCAGCTAAGATGGCGGCCGGGAGCCAGGCAGCTTGAAACTAACATGAGGCTTGCTTGCCTCAGTGACGGAGGATCGTTGGAGGAAACCAACGTTCCCCGCCTGGGGCTGCAGGCCTCTGAGCGGGCAGTTTAAGAAACATTGTAACAAATACCGCAGGACTTCAGCCAGCAGATTGGCAACATTGTAAGCAAAGGCCAGAAACCTACTTTCAGCCGGAGGCCTAAGACCTGGAGCCAAGCCTCAAGGTAAAGCTGGCCCAGAATAAAAAATAAATAAATAAAAGGAGCGGTTGGGAACTTCAGTCACTCCCAGCCTGAAAACAGCCCTCAGCCCCTCACCCAGACTGGCCAGGCACCCCAGTGGGGACCCCCACCCTGATCCAGGACACCCTTCAGGGCAAACCAGCCGGCCCCACCCATGCACCAGGCCTCTACCCTATATAGTAAAAGGGTAATATGCCTCCTGGCACTGGGATCAGTGTGACAGGGGACAGTGCCCAAACCCCCTGATCACCCTGCGGCTCTGTGTGTGACAGGGGGCGGGGCCTCAACCCCCTGATCCGCCCTGCTCTGTGCCTGATAGGGGGGAGCTCCCCAACCCCCCCCCCATGGGCCCTGCTCTGTGTGTGACGGGGTAGAGCCATAACCTCCCCATCGGCACTGCTCTGTGGGTGACGGGGGCATTGCCCCAACCCCCTGATTGGCCCTGCTCTGTGCATGACAGGGGGTGGCTCTGCAACCTCCCCATCGACCCTGCCTTGAGTGTGACAGGGGATGGTGCCCCAACCCCCCAATCGGCCCTACCCTGAGCGTGACTGAGGGTGGCATCACAACCTCCCAATCTGCCCTGCTCTGTGCATGACAGGGGGTGGTGCCCCAACTCCCCAATCGGCCCGGCTCTGAGCCCGACCAGGGGCTGCACCTAGGGATTGGGCCTGCCCTCTGCCACCCGGGAGCAGGCCTAAGCCAGCAGGGCGTTATCTCCCGAGGGGTCCCAGACTGGGAGAGGGCACAGGCCGGGCTGAGGGACTCACCCCTCCCCCACCCCCGAGTGCACAAATTTTTGTGCACCGGGCCTCTAGTATACATTATAGAGCAAAAGGAGGGTATGGTAAAGCTGGCATTTCAGAAGTAATGGAATGTTCAAGAAATGTGTTGGAATAATTGTAGTTTTGGAAAAACACTTAATCCTTTGCCAAATATTATGTAAAAATAAGTGCCAGGTGGAATAAAGATCTAATCATAAAATCCTTTTTAATAAAAGGCTAATATGCAAATCAATCGAATAGCAGAACGACCAGTCACTATGATATGCACTGACCAGGGGCAGATGCTCAACACAGGAACTTCCCCCTGGTGGTCAGTGTGCTCCCACAGGGGGAGCACCACTCAGCCAGAAGCTGGGCTCACGGCTAGCCAGAGGGCACAGGCCAGGCTGAGGGACCCCCCTGAATGCATGAATTTCATGCACTGGGGCTCTAGTATACTATAAAAATATTAGAAGCAAAAGCATGGATATGTGTGTAATCTTGAAATAGGAAAGACCTTCTTAAGCAAACAACCTAGCAGCTATCAAAGAAAAAAATTAATGTATTTTCCTACATCAAAGTAAATACACTTCTATTTATTACGGTATACCATACCCAAAGTTAATAGACAAATGAAAAACTGGGAAAACTATTTTCAACATATATAACTAAGAATTAAATTATATCTTTCATGTATTAAGAGCTTCTATAATTTACTTTTTATTTTTGTATTTAAGTACAGTTGATATCAATATATTGGTTATCTTAGTTTTACGTGTATAATGTAGTGATTCAACATTTTAATACCTTACAATGTGATTGCCCCATTAATTCTAGTAGTCTTCTGTCATTGTAAACTTATCACAATATTAATGAGTATATTCCCTTTCCCCTTTTCACCCCTTCCTTTCTGGTAACCATTTCTTTGGTCTCTGCTTCTATGAGTCTGTTTTTGTTTTGTTTGTTTTGGTTTTTTAGATTCCAAATATAAGTAAACCATTTGCTATTTTTCTTTCTCTGCCTGACGTCCTCTAAGAAAATGAAGAAAGTATATAAATTTCAGATATTGTATTCTTCATTTCTAACTGGTTCTTTTTTATGGTTTCTATGTCTTTTTTAATGCTTGCTACATCTTTAAGTTCTCACTGAGGTCATCCATTCTTCCTTAGGTCTTTGAGCATCCTCATAACAATTGTTTTAAACTCTGAATCTGGTATCTGGGTTGCTTCCACTTTATTTAATTATTTTTCTGGGGATTTATCTTATTCTTTCATTTGAGGCATATTTCTTTGTCTCCCCATTTTATCTCAGTGTATTAGGTAGATCTGCCATGACTCCCAAACTTGTTATGATAGCTTTATGATGTAGATGTCTTGTTGGGCTCAGTAGAACAATCTTCCAGATCACCTGAGCTCTGACTTCCAGGAATGTTTTGTGTGGGTTATCTGCACCCGCCTGTTATAATTGAGTGTTGAATGCTATCGGCCCTTGGTTGGGTAAACTTAACTGTTCAGGGTGGTTGACTATAAGGATAAACCTTGAATACCGTGTATAAGACATTGGGCAGTGACTGCTCCCCTAGGCAGAGTTGTTCTCAGAAAGTCTGGTGCCTGCTGGAATCCCCCTTTGCGTGTGCTGCTTGTGTGGCTAGTTGGGTCAAGCTCTGGTATGGTCTGAAGCCCACCACTGGTTGTGTTAGTTCTAGGTCCACTTGGACAGTGTTCAAGTATAGGTCGATATTAGACATGTGTAACTAGCCTTGGGCTACCTGTCTGAAGCTACCACACTATTCACTGTTTGTGTCTGTGTCTACTGGGCCTTGATATGCGTGGGAGGGCCAATCTGTGTAAAAGGGTTAGCTTCCTCCAACTTAGAGCTGGGGAAGATCTATAAAAGGTCTGAGGCTCCCTGAGGGCCACCTCCCCTTGTTGACTACTCTCCCTATAATATTGGTTGATCTTCCTAAAGAGTCTTCAAAAGAAAGGCTGTAGAGTGGTCTCAGGATGGCCACAACCCACAGACCCTTCCACAGGTTGTGAACTCAGTAGAAAGGGGTTATTGGGATCAGGAGGATGGAGCTAGTGGGTCACTTACTTGGGGGCTGCATAGTCAGGCACTCAATGATGGGATAGTTGCCTCTACTCAGTCTCTGCAAGAGTCTTCAACTCTAGCTCCCCCAGGAGCAGAGTGGAGGGGGACAATGGGAGGAAAAAAGGAAACATCTGTAATACTTTCAACAATAAAGATAAATTTTTAAAAAATGGCATTGATTTATGGGTGATAATTTTGTATCCTGCTACTTTGCCAAATTCATTTATTAAATCTAGTAGTTTTTTTGGTGGAGTCCTCAGGGTTTTCTATGTACTATATCATGACATCTGCAAATAATGACAGTTTCATTTCTTCCTTTCCTATTTGGAAACCTTTTATTTCTTCTTCTTGTCTGATCACTGGGGCTAAGACTTTCAGTACTATGGTGAATAAGAGTGTTGAAAGCAGACATCCCTGTTATGTTCCTGGTCTTAAGGGAAACACTTTTCGTTTTTGTCCATTGTTGAGTATAGGTTTGTCACATATGCCCTTTATTATGTTCTGATCTCAGTAGTCCCACGTTTCTGAGATTTTGAAAAAATGCTTAATCACTAATCATCCAAGAGATGCAAATCAAAATGACAATGAAATATCACCTCACACCTGTCAGAATGGTTACCATCAACAAATCAACAAACAACAAGTGCTGGCCTGGATGTGGAGAAAAGGGAACCCTCGTACACTGCTGGTGGCAATGCAGACTGGTGCAGCCACTATGGAAAAACAATATGGAGTTTTCTCTCAAGAGCTTAAAAATGGAACTCTCATTTGACCCAGTGGTCCCACTTCTAAGAATATATCCTAACAAAACCTGAAACACCAATCACAAAGAATATATGCACCCCTCTGTTCATAGCAGCACAATTTACAATACCTAAAATTTGAGAAAAAAACAAGTGCCTATCAGCCTATGAGTGGATAAAAAAGCTGTGGTGCATTTACATAATGGAATACTATGCAGCTTTAAAAAAAGAACTCAACATTTGCACAGCATGGATGGACCTGGAGAGTATTATGCTAAATGAAATAAGCCATTCAGAGAAAGATACGTATCACATTATCTCACTCATATGTGGAATCTAATGAAAAAATAAACTGTTGAACAAATAGATCCAGAGAATAGAAACATGGAAAAGAGGGAAGGTGGGGGAGGGAGGGTGGATGAGAAGAGATCAACCAAAGAACTTATATGCATATATGCATAACTCATGGACACAGACAATAGGGCAGTGAAAGCCTGGAGTAGGAAGTGTGGCTGGGCTAGAAGAGGTCAATGGGGCAAAAAGGGGACATATGTAATCTTTCAACAATAAAGAATTTTTTAAAAAATTGATACTGGATTTTGTCAAGTGCTTTTTCTGCATCTATTTATATAATCATGTGATTTTTATCTTTCATTTTCTTTAGCTAATGTATCATAGTTATTGATTTGCAAATATTGTACCAGCCTAAATCCCTAGGATAAATCCCACTTGGTCATGGTGAATAATCTTTTTAATATGTTAATATATCCAATTTGCTAATATTTTATTAAGGAGATTAGCATCTATGTTATCAGGGATATCAGCCTATAATTTTCTTTCATTGTAGTGTCTTTTTTAAATTAATTTATTTTTTAAATATACATTTTTATTGATCTCAGAGAGGACGGGAGAGGGAGCAAGAGATAGAAACATCAATGATGAGAGAGAATCATTGATTGGCTGCCTCCTGCACGCCCCACACTGGGAATCGAACCCACAACCCCGGCATGTGCCCTTGACTGGAATCAAACCTGGGACCCTTCAGTCCACAGGCTGATGCTCTATCCACTGAGTCCAACCAGCTAGGGCCATTGTAGCGTCTTTATCTAGTTTTGGAATTAGGATAATGCTGGCCTCGTAAAAAGAGCTTGAAAGTCTTTCTTCCTCTTGAAATTTTTGAAATAGTTTGAGGAGGCTAGGTGTTAGTTCTTCTTTGAATGTTTGATAAAAGTGCCCTGTGAAGGTGTCCGGTCCATGACTTTTGTATACTGGTAGTTTTTATTAGAATTATTATTGCTTCAATTTCATTAATTGCTATTGACCTATTCAGGTTTTCTGATTCTTCCTGATTCAGTTTTGGAAGAGTGTACGTTACTAAGAATTTGGCATTTCAACCAGGTTTTCCAATTTGTTGACTATAGTTATTTATAATATTTCTTACAATTCTTTGTATTTCTATGGTGTCAGTTGTTACTTTACTGCTTTTTGTGATTTTATTTATTGCGTCCTCTCTCTTTGTTTCCTGATGATTCTGGCTAGTGGTTAATCAATCTTGTTTATCTTTTTAAAGAGCCAGCTCTTGGTTTCATTGATCTTTTATATTGTTTTTTTATCCTTTATGTCATTTATTTCTGCTCTTATCTTTATTTTTACTTTCCTTCTACTTTCTTTGGGCTTTCCTTGTTGTCTATCTTCTATTCTTTTAGTGGCAGTGTTAGATATTTTATTAGAGATTTTTCTTGTTTTTTTTGAGGTAGGCCTGTAGTGCTATGAACTTCCCTCTCAGGACTGCTTTCCCTGTGTCCCATAGATTTTGAGTTATTGCATGTTCATTTCATTTTTTCCCAAGAAATGTAATTTCTTCCTTCATCTCATTGGTGACCCTTTCATTGTTTAATAACATGCTATTTAGCCTCCATGTGTTTGAATGTCTTTGATTGTTTTTATTGTAGTTTATTTCTAGTTTCATGTCATTGTGATCTGAGAAGATGTTTGATATGGTTTAAATCTTCTTGAACTTTTAGAGACTTATTTTGTGTTTTCATCTGTGGTCTATATTTGAGAATGTCCCTGTGCACTTGAGAGGAATGCATGTCCTGCAGCTTTGGGAGAAAATGTTCTGTAATTATCAATTAAATCCATATTATCTGGTGTGTCATTTAGGGTCACTATTTTTTTTATTTCTTTTGTTTGGAAGATCAATCCAGTGAAGTCAGTGGGATGTTAAAGTCTCCTACTATGACTATTGTTGTCAATAGTCATACACATACTATATATATATATACCCATATATTGGGTACATATATGTTTACCAGTATTATATCCTCTTGTTGGATTTATCCCTTTAGTATTATGAAGTGACCTTTATTGTCTCTTGTGTTGGCCTTCATCTTGAAGTTTATTCGTCAGTTATAATATTGCTACCCCAGCTTTTTTTTGTGGAAAAAAATTTTCATGGAAAAATTTCTTCCATTCCTTCACTTTCATCCTGTGTGACTTTTGTTCTGAGGTAGATCTCTTGTAGACAGCATATATATGGGCCATGTTTTCTTATCCATTCAGCTACCCTATATCTTTTGATTGGAACATTTAATCCATTTATATGCAAGGTTATTATTTTTTGCAAGGTTATTATTGATAACTACTTATTTATTGCCATTTTTATTCTTTATGCCTGTGTTTCTCTCTATATATTTCTTATTAAAGCAGTCTCTTTAACATTTCTTACAATGCTGGTTGGTTAGCAATAAACTCCTTTACCCTTTTATTGTCTGGAAAGCTCTTTATTTCATTATCTATTTTGAATGATAGACTTGCTGGATATAGTAATGTTGGTTTCAGATCCTTGCTTTTCATTATCTTGAATACTTCATGCCATTCCTTTCTGGACTGTAGAGTTTATCTTTGGAAATCAGCTGACAACCTTCTGGGAGCTCCTTTATAGGTAATCAATTACTTTTCTCTTGCTGCCTTTAAGATTCTCTCATTGTCTTTAATTTTTGGCATTTTAATTATGATGTTTCTGACCATGGGCTTCTTTGGGTTCTTCTTGTTTGGGAGTCTCTGTGCTTCCTGAACTTGTGTGACTTTTTCCTTTACCAGATTAAGGAAGTTTTCTGCCATTATTTATTTAAACAGGTTCTCTATCCTTTGCTCATTTTCTTATCCTGTTTCTCTATGATGCAGATATTGTTACATTTCATTGTTGTCCCACAGCTCCCTTAAACTGTCCTCATGTTTCTTAATTGTTATTGTTTTGGTTCTCTGATTGAGTAATTATTTTCCTCCCTGTATTCTACTTTGCTGATCCGATCCTCAGCTTGTTCAAATCTTCTGTTTATTCCTTCCACTATATTTTTTATTCTGCTATGTCATTCATCATTTCTGACTGGTTGTTTTTCATAATTTCTATGTTGTTTTCCATGCTGTTGAGCATCCTTATAATCATCACTCTGTACTCTATATCTAATAAATTGCTTCCCTCCATTTTATTTAGCTCCTTTTTTGGAGATTCTCTGGTTCTTTCATTTGGGGCTTGTTTCTCTGTGTCCCCATTTTGGCTGCCTGTTTGGGTTTGTTTCTATGTATTAGGTAGATCTGCTATGACTCCCAGTCATTCTGTGGTGGACTTATATAGCTGGTGGCCAGTCTTCCTGATCACTTAACCTAGGTTCTCTAAGTGTGTCCCTGTGTACTTTATGTGTCACTCCTGTTGTAATTGAGTTTTTGTTTTGTTTTGTTTTCTAATTTTTTTATTTTGTTTTATTGCTTAAAGTATTAACAAAGAGTATTACATATGTCTCCTTTTTTCCCCCTTGACCTTCCCCCAGCATCCTCTACCCCTTAGTGTCTTTTGTCCATTGGTTATGCTTATATGCATGCATACAAGTCCTTTGGTTGATCTCTTAACCACCGCCACCTGCCCAACCCTCCCCGGCCTTCCCCACTGTACTTTGACAGTCTGTTCGATGCTGCTCTGCCTCTGTATCTATTTTTGTTCATCAGTTTATAATGGTCTTTATTATCCATATATGAGTGAGATTATGAGTATTTTTCTTTCATTGACTGGCTTATTTCACTTAGCATAATGCTCTCCAGTTTGATTGCTGTTGGTTTGTGCTTGTGCTCGACTCACAGGCTGGCTGTCAGTGAGGCTCAAACCCAACACAGTGTGCAGACTGCTGTTCGGGTGCCTATCACTGGAGGTGGAATTCACCTCTGCAGGATTTGGAGCCTGGCAGTATCTCCCTGTGGACATACTGCATGTGAAGCTTTTTAGATCCTGCTCTGTAGTTGTCTGAAGCTAGCCACTGGGTTTGTTGGTTTGGAGCCTCTTCAAAGGTCTCTGGTGCAGGCCAATGTCAGCCAGTGTTTGTGACTAGACCTGAATACCCTGATTGGAGCAATCAGTGATCCACATCTTGTAGCTCCCTCTGCTGGGGCTGGGTGTGTAAAGAAAGGACCAAGCTGAGCACCAACGTGTGATTTTCCTCCAGCCCCAGAAGTGGGGCAGGCAATGACTCAAATCATCCAGAGATCCACCTCTGCTTACAGGGTGATTGTTAGTCTCCCTCACTAAATGAGCCTCAGGCTATAGTCCTTAGCAGAGCATAAACTCCACAGGATTGGTAGAGGGGGTTTCTAATGGGTGGGGCAATTTCTTTCCGCAGGCTAAAGCTGCATTGATGGGAAAGCTTTGCCTGAGAAATATGGCTTCTGCAGCATGAGGGAATGACTCTGCCAGAGCCTAAGGAGTCTGCACACACGATTTAGTGTGTTGGCCCTTTAAGAGGGTGCCTGTGATTCTTGCCATCTCTTCCTGCTGGACAGAATCCTCAGTGCTTTTCACAGCCAGATGTTATGTGAGCACGTTTCCTGGTTGTTATTAGTACCAGGGGAGCCCAGCTTTGGATTCAGTCCCCAGAGTTCTCATTCGGAACCCCCCACAACTGAGATATCCTTCCAGAACTTCAGCTGCTGCCTGTGAGCCCGGCCAGCCCTCTTGTGTCTCCTCACTTCCTACCAGTCCCCATGTGGCCTCCATTTTATGTGCTTGGTTATAAGGGTTCTCTCCAGCCAGCCTTCAATTGATTATTCAGGATGATTTATCTGTATTTTAGCTGTAATTCCAAATTGGTCCTGGGAGAATGTCAGTGTAGCTTTCACTTAATCTTTCACCATTTTGGAATCTCCCCTACGAATACTTCTTCTAGAAGCTGAAGTCCTTTGGGGTTCAAAATCAGTGATAGAGTGTAGATAGGGGTAGGTGCCATATCATACTATGGTTCTCTCCTTTATCTTGCATTCCCAGTTATCTCTGTCATTTTTTTTCTTTTTTGCTGCTCAGATTTGGTATGTTCTGCTACCTTGTCTTCCAAATCACTAATTTGATCCTCTGTTTCATCCAACCTCTGTTTATTCCTTCTAGTGAATTTTTCATTCCAGAAACTGTATTCTTCCTTTCTGACTGGTTCTTCTTTATGGTTTTTATGTCCTTTTTCATGTTGTTGAAGTTTTCATTAGGTTCCTTGAACATTCTAATAACCATTTTATTTTTAACTCTATGTCTGGTAATTCCTTGCCTCCATTTCATTTTTCTCTTTTTTTTTTTTTTTTTGGAGATTTCTCCTGTTCTTTCATTTGGGGCATGTGTCTTTGTGTCCCCATTTTAGCTGCCTCTTTGTGTTTTTTTCTATGTATTAGGCAGATCTTCTGTGTTTCCCACTCTTGACAAGGTGGCTTTATGTAGTAAGTTTCATTTGGGACCCGTGGCACAGTCTCCTTGATCACCTGAGCTGGGTGCTTCAGGAATTTCCCATGTGTGTGTTTTGTGGGTGCTCCCTTTTTTAATTGAGTCTTGATTGCTATTGGCTCATTCATGCATGGGTTTGACCTTCAGAGTGACTGAGTGTTAGGGTTAGCTCCGACCACAGTGTACAAACTGCTGTGCAGGTGCTGACCAAACCAAGTGGAATTTATCTCAGCAGGGGCTGGTGCCTGCTGAAATTTCTTTTCAATATGCCATTTATGAAGCTAATTGGACCCTGCCCTGATGTTGTCTGAAGTTGGTCATTGTCTTACTGTTTCTGGGTCCTCTTGGGAGGGATTCTGGTGCAGATCAGTATCAGTAAACTGCTTGTGACTGGCTCTGAGTAGCCTGTTTGATGCTACAAAGCAGTCCACACTTTGTGGGTTCCTCGGCTGGGCCTGTGTGTGCATTGGAAGGACCAAGCTGAGTCACCAGATAGGGGTGAGTTGTGTTCACCAGATTAATAGTGGTTCAATTTCAGTGCCAGTGCTTGGTTTGAGACCACTCAGAAAAGTCACAGGGTATACCAAGTCTAGCTGCCACCACCCGGGTGCCATCAGACCTTTGTGGTTGGATAGGGTCTCAGAGTCATCAGGGTGAGTCCTACAGAGTTTATCAGGTCCAAGGAGAACAAGATTTGGCTGTGTAAAGGGAAGGTTCTGCACTGGTTCTATGTGTAAGGGAAAAATTTCCCCCATCCTAAAGCCACAAGACTCAATCTGCCCCATATTCTGCCAGTAGCCCAAGCTTACCAGGCAGGACTATTAGGAATCATGAGGGTGGAACTAGTAGATCTCCTGTGAGGGAGTGGCGCTGGTCAGTCTTGTGTGAAGGTTGGGGTAGTGGCCCCGACCCCAGAGCCACACTATTCAGTCTGTCTCGGATTATTCCTAGAACTCCTGAGGAACCCATGCTCAGCAGGGCAGTGGCCGCAGGATTAGAGAGGATAAGGCCACCCAGAGTCTAAAGTGTGGGGCTAGAGTATCTCCTGTGAGGGTTAGGCACCTGTCAGGTTCACCAGAAAGCATGCGTAATTGGGCTCCACCTCAAAGCCACAAAACTCACTCACTTACAGCCTGAGTCTGCCCAGACCTCTACACCCCAACCTTGGCAGTTGACACTTCAACAAGGTGATGCTCCACAGGGTGGGGCAACAGAGTGTCCAGAGGCTGGGGCTATGCATTACCCTAGGGCAGTGGTCAGCAAACTGCATCTCATGAGCCACATGCAGCTCTTTGGCCCCTTGAGTGTGGCTCTTCCACAAAATACCGACTTCTGCGCATGGGCCATGAAGTTTCATTCACACTGTACATGTGCACCCGCACGTGGTATTTTGTGGAAGAGCCACACTCAAGGGGCCAAAGAGCCGCATGTGGCTCGCGAGCCGCAGTTTGCTGACCACTGCCCTAGGCTGATGTCCTAAGGAAGGAAGTGCTCCACCCAAGAGAGATGTTATCTCTGGTGTGGGAGATAGACTTAGCACAGGCATTCTGGCAGCTGGCCCTTCAGGTCTCTCCCCAGAGCCACAAAACCCAGTCTCTTCCTCACTGGAATCTAGTCTGCTCTGCCCTTCCTCAGCTGGAGCCCAAGGTGAGTGGCTGTGAATGAGATTTCATACATTGGCCCTTTAAGAGTGCACCTGTGTCCGTAGCAGACTCCGAATCTCCCTCATGGACATAATCCCCACCAAATTTCACAGCTAGATATATGTGGTTGCCTCTTCCTGGCTCTGGTTCTCTGAGATGGGAAGCCTGGCTTGTGGTTCAGACACCATACTCCTCAGGGGTAACTTTGCAGGTGAGATATCCCTCCAAAATCTCAGCCCATGCCCATGGGAGCAGGGGGTGGGGGGGGCAGCCCTTTACACATCTCTGCCCTTTCTACCTGTTTTGATGTGGCTTTGTCTGTAAATTCTTGGGTATAATACATCTGTTTAGCTATTCTTTAGTTAGTTAGTCAAGTTAATTGTTCTATAATTTAGTTGTAATTTCAGTTTGGTCCTAGGAGGTGGTGTGTGTAACTCCCATCTACTCAGCCTCCATCTTGGATTGGGCTATATTCCATTTGTTTTAAAACACTATGTGTGAATGTATATAATCTTATATACTAAAAGCCTAATATGCTAAGTGTCCAGTCGTCTGGTCATTTGTTCAACCAATCAAAGCATAATACACTAATGATATGCTAAGGCCACTCAACCAGTCACTATGACATGCTCTGACCACCGGGGGCAGACGCTCCAACTGGTAGGTTAGCTTGCTGCTGGGGTCTGGCTGATCAGGACTGAGTGAGATGGCCCGGACACGCCCTGGAGCCCTCCCATGGTCCCTCCCTGGCTGGCCACCCTTCTGTGTCCCTCCCCAGCCCTGATTGTGCCACCGGTGGGGTCTTTCGGCCTGGCCTGTGCCCTCTTGCAATCCAGGACCCCTCGGGGATGTCAGAGAGCTGGTTACAGTCCAATCCCGCAGGCTAGGCCGAGGGACCCCACTGGTGCACGAATTCATGCACCAGGCCTGTAGTGTACATATAAGAGTAAAAATTCAGTAAGAATATACACACAACAATGAACAACGCTTATGCTGGGAGGAAGAAGAGTACTTTCTTTATACCAGTGGATTGATTTATTTTTCTTAAATGTAGCATGTACTTAGCAAAAATAATAAAAATATTTCTACTTAATGGAAGAAAACATAGTTTAAAAAAAATTGCCAAAACCGGTTTGGCTCAGTGGATAGAGCGTCGGCCTGAGGACTGAAGGGTCCCAGGTTTGATTCCGGTCAAGGGCATGTACCTGGGTTGTGGGCACATCCCCAGTGGGAGATGTGCAGGAGGCAGCTGATCGATGTTTCTCTCTCATCGACGTTTCTGACTCTTCTGTCTCTCTCCCTTCCTCTATGTAAAAAATCAATAAAATATATTTTTAAAAAAATTTGTTTATAGAAATTGTAATTCTGGAAAGCTCCATAAAACATCTTTAAAACTTGAACAATCAATAGCTGTTGAAATTACCTTAACCATAAGGAACATAAGGATGGGAGAACAGAAAGAAGGAGTCAGATTTTCAAACAGGAAGAGATGTAAATGAAAGTGTAACAGCAGCTTCAGGAATTCAGTCAGCAACCTAGCCTCTGTTTTAGTGTTTGTAGTTCATTTTTTATTTCATGTTTCTGCAAAAAAAGAGTATTGTTCTCTGTAGAAATACATTGATGCTTTTTCTTTATGCCTTGAAAAAGCAACAAAAATTTAAACAGAAGCATTAACTTTGTAGCATGTTAAAATCTTCTTTTCTCAGTCAGCTGTTTATTATCTCAAACTGTCTTTCCCAAACTCCTCTTAAATTGGCTTTGTTTTAAATTCACAATGTGAATGCTAACTATAAAGTTTTTAAGATTTTATTTTTAGAGCAGTTTTAGGTTTATAATAAAATTAAGGTGAAGGTACAGAGATTTCCAGTACAACTCCTGCTCCCACATATGCATAGCCTCCTCTGATCCCCTGCTAAACTGGTACATTTGTTAAGTTGATGAACCTACATTGACACATAATTATCACCCAAAGTTCATAGTTTACATTAGAATCCACTCTTGGTGTTGTACTAACTACATATTTTTTTAGCCTTTTACATGAGGCAAACAACATTTCATACAAGATTTAGAAAATGGGGCTTTATGTTATATCATCTAGAAATTCATTCATGCATTTTCTGTTGATTCTAACTTGGGTGTTAATATAAAATACCTGACATATATTTTTAATACTTCTTATATTAACTCTTAAAAATAGGTCATTTGTCTCACTTTTTGTTTTAATTAGGTCACCGGGAAAAAGGCATATGCTACAAGTCAGAAAATGTATGAAGCAGTTAAATCATTGTGGACAAAAGACAACAAAAAAGAGTCACTTCCTGAACCTAAAGAAAAAATTAAGGTTGAGTTTAAAGGGACCAAACAGTTTTGTTTGGGTGGGTGTTGGCTTGTACTGGGAGTCCTGGACAGAGGTCAAGAACAGAATTAGAAAAAGATGAAGGAACATAATACCTTTGCATGCTATACTTTTATAAGATATTTTATTCTTTTAGTAAAATGATTTACTCATGAGGAAAATCTTTTTGCTAAACAGCTAGAAAACTCTGCTGAAAAAGAAATACCTGCAAAAACAGCTCATGATCCAAAGCACTCAGTGGGTTTGCCAACAGAACTCAGATCTGAAATGAAGACAAAATCAGAATTCACCTCAGGTTTGTTTGGATAATTCAATTTTGTTTTTATTTCTTTAAAAATTTTATGATTATATAATTATTAGTTTGAACTTATTTATGTTTTTCCGTATTTTTGTTTCTCATATCTATAGTCTATATATATTTTTAGGGTATGAGGTATTCAGGTACCTGGGATTTTTCTTATTGCGACAGATAGTTCATAATACAGATCTGTTCACTGGGGGTATAGAGTAGCATTGGCAGATTGGATGAGTGAAGCATTGAATATCACTTTATAAATGTGAGCTTTTTAATCAGGTTGAGTAAAATGTGCTTTTTTTCACTCTGTCAATTTACAGGCTATAAATATGAGCCACATCTACATAGAAGGAATATAAGCTTTCCATTTCTTATGTTATTTATCCCATCAGCAGTCTTGGCTTCCACCATCAGTTTTATTTAGTTTAGATACTGGGAGAACTTTCAACATCAAATTGTAAAAATAGCACCAATTATAATACTAATAACTTTGCTAGTATTAGATAGTGACAAGTAGTACTTTGTGGTATGAGTTAGTGACAATTATACTGTCTACGCAAATACTATAATAGTTTTACTGTGATCAATAAGAAGGTTACAGAGTGTTTAAAGCATTTTAATATTTATTCACATAAATTCACCAATCACTGGCTTACATAGGTTTGTCTATCTGTATAGTGTCAATGGTACTACCCATTAAGTTGTTTTACTGCAAAGGAAATAGGACCAACTCAAAGGTAAAGAATTAGGAAATAATGATAATATTTCATTATTCAGGTGCCCTTATTGAGCACCTTCTCTGTTGTGCAAAGAGATGTAAATATATTGTGATATTCAATCCTCACCCAAAAACAAAACAAAACAAAAACTTCTGATGTATTTGTAATTGTAATCAGTTTATGATGAAGAGGCCGAGACCTGGGGAACTTAAAAGTACCTTACCCAAAATTGTACAGCTTAGGAGGAGCAGAGTTGTGTTTACAGATTAGATCTACCTGACACCAAAGTTCAAGATATTTCCATTGTGTACAGAGTAGCTAATTTAAAACCAAAGTTTAGTTTCTGATTTCAGCCTCTTCCTTTCTCATTTAATCTTTATAAAAGCTGTTACTGAGTAACAAACCTGATTTGTTTTACACTTTTCCTCTGTCACCTCTCCTTTTCAATCAAAATGATGTACAGTTCTTACACTCTCTTTGAGTAATCTACAGTCGACCATATTTCCACAAGTATATAGTATATCAGGTCATTTTCTAAGTGCCTGTCAATTCCAGAGTATCTTTGTGAAGTTGAAACATGTCACAGTTTAACAGTGGGACCAATCCATCCCTAACCAATATCTTTATATATATATATACACACACACACCTGGATTCTGGAACCCTTTACCTGCCTCCATGGGTAACTTGGTATATGAAAAGCATTCTACGGAGACATGTAGAGGAAAGAGATATGCCAGTACCATTCATCCTTATTACATATCATTCAGAGTTGATTATGCAGTAGACCCTTCTGATTCACCATTTCCATCGTTCTACTTTTCACATGCAGTTCCAAAGGTCTAAGACCTGAGAAATAGTAGTGATTATAAGCACAAATTTTAGAATAAAATATGGGTCTGAAATCCTCAAGCCTCGGTCTCTTCATCCATAAATTGGGGACCATAATAGTGTTTTTCTCACATAGTTGTGAGAATTAAATGCAATATTGCATGTAAAGCACAAAGTACAATATCAAGCACATATTAATCTCTCCATGAGTGTTAGAAGGTATCATTGTCATTTGACTACTGTAATTAGCCATTTGCCAATAAACAAATTTATTTTCATTGAGCATAATTTGGGAGCATGTTAATTAGCTGGGGAAACTAGTCATGGCCACTATGTATCAACTTACAGAATAGATTGGGTAAACTCTCTATATAATATATATATATAATATATGATATATTATATATATATAATTTTCATAGCTCTGGATATGAGTTTGAGTTTGTTTGTTTTTTTCCTATCATCCATATATATTTATGGTGAAAATTGTGTTATTTTGCAAATCACAAATTTGGAAATGTGGTGACACTGACCTCTCTAAAATCTGATGAAAGCAGGGTAAAATCTCTCATTATCTACAGAATTAATGTCACTCTAAAGCACATATCGCTCACCACCTATTTTTTGTACATTTCACAAGCCATAAATGGTTTTTACATGATTTAAATGGTTGAAAAAATAAAAATAAAACTATTTCTTGACAAGTTAAAATTCGAATCTCAGTGACCATAAATAAAATTTTATTGAAACATAGCCACATTTGTTCATTTGTGTATTATCTGGCTGCTTTCACACTGCAATGACAGAGTTGAGTGATTGCGTTGGAAACCTTATGGTTTACAAAGTCGAAAATAGTTACTCTATGGCCTTTGCAGAAAAAGTTTGCTGATTCCTAATTAAGAGGGATGAAGTGTTCCGTGCATACATGACACATTTCCCTCCTTATGATGCCGGGGTCCAACCCCAGCAGGTCCAGGGGTTCCCAAAGGTGTGGACGGAGTCGGCGAAGAAGGAATGACACGGAGACAGCGTTCAGTTGATCAGCAGCCTAGCCAGGATCTCCAGCCAAGTTCTGGTTTCGATCTTCAGAGAGGTTCTGCTTAGGATCTCCAGAGAGGTTCTGTCCAGGTTCTCCAGTCAGGTTCAGTCACCAGGTTCTACTCAGGCTCTCCTGCCAATCTCCGCAGTCAGGTTCAGTCCAGGATCTCCTGCCATGCTCTCTCGCCAGGCTCCGCCTCCAGGCTCCGAGGCCAGTCCCTGTCCAGGATCCTTTGGCATGCTCTCGCCAGCGAAGTTCTTCTGTCTCTAGAGAACGTTCTGTGTAGGTTCTGTGCCTAGGCTCTGTCTCTCTTGGTCCTGTCTTCCAAGCCCTGTCTCCTAAGTTCTGTGTTCTAAATTCTGTCTCTTGCTGTCTTGTTACATCTGTATTTATACCAGTTGATTCAATCCTATCAATCTCTATTACAAAGGTTAGGGCGTTTCTTATCTCCATTCCAGGGAGAAAAGATTATGTAGTTTAAGCATGATTGTTCGTAGTTATAGTGATTAATTACCCGCCTGGCACTTAGTTGAGGGGTTTTATTCCCTCCCTAACTTCAGGGGAAAATCCCTACCTGGGGATTCAACCTTTCTCGGAGAGGTGACCTTGGTTAAAACACAGCGCCAAGAAGGTGAGCAAACATATTAAGAACCATATGCCATATATGCCCGGTCCCTTGAAACAGCAAGGATGGACCGGCTCCCGGCATTATGATATTTGCCAGGTATTTTTATGGACCAGGAAACTAAGTAGCCAGTATCAAAACCACTGAAGGTCAAAACTGAATTTGCTTCAGATTTTTAGTGCAAGGGAGACAGAAAGTCCCCAGGCTTTCAATACAGCTTGGGGGTGTCATACCTGAGGAACAGAGAGGAATCAGAGGTTGACTGGGTTACTAAAACTACAGCTCAGTTCAATGTGTGATTGGATTGAGATGATAAGCCCTTCACCCTTCCTAAAAGAGGGAAAGGGTTCCATAGCAGATAGAAAATATCATGTGGAGTTTCTCCAGTTCTTTGATACAGTAGCCACCATACAAACAAAATACTAGTCATATAAAGAGGCAGGGAGATATGCCTGACAATAAAAAGAGGAAAAAATAATAGACTCACAGGTGATCTAAATATTGTAGTTAGCAGAAAAGGACTTTAAAGTAACTGTAATCAATATCTTAAATAGAAAACACAATGAACAAAATGGATGAAAGGATTGAGAATTTCACAGAAAAATTGGTATCTATTAAAAAATCAAGTATATATTCCTGAAGTGAAAAATTTAGTGCCTGAAATTAACTCATTGGATGAGTCTCACAGCTGACTAAATGCAGGGGTGGACCAAAATAGGTTTACAGTTGAGAGTGTGGAAAACACAGAGTTTATTCTTATATTATTACTTGCTAATTATTGTATTATTTTTTCATACTAGCAACTGTAAACCTACTTTTGCTCACCCCTGTACAAGGGAGGACAGAAGTAATGAACTCAAATAGAGGTCAATAGCAAAGAGCCCAACTGAAGCAGAGAGAGCAAAAAGAATGGGAAGACTAGAACAAAGTATGAGAAAGTATTTTGTAGTGACTACTATGTTTAAGTATTCCAATTACTGAGGACCTGAATGCTGGATATCATTCCAATTTTATACAAAAGAAACAGAATTTCTAACACTTTTAACTTCACTCAGAAATTTATTACTGATCTGTCCCATTTTGTGTAATATAAATGAGATGATATGTAAACTAAATTATTAGTCAAGAGATATCACTAATGGCTATTTGTGACAATAACTCATCGCTGTTTTAAAACTTTAAACATCTTTATTCCTTTCCTGTTTTAACACTTTTTTTAAAAGCCTGCTAAAAACTTTATGCGTAAAGTGTTTCTTATTAGAGATAAAAAATAAGGAAGTACAAAGAAACACATTATAATGATGGAGATTAAGATTCAAGATGACTTTTATGATGGCTAATCCTTTGGGAGGATAGAGAACCCTTGATCAATTCAAGGGATGAAGAAATTTATAAGAGAGGAGATGTAAGCCTTAATTACTCAGAAAATAATGAGAATGAATCTTTTTAAAAAGCAGGAATAAAATTATATAGGCTAACTGGTTCTAAACCAGAGGAATCCACATCACAATTATTTGAGTTTTTTGTTTTGTTTTCTAAAATTCACTCAAACTAAGAATATAATTCAAAATCTCCAGTGGTGAGGCCTCTAAGCAGGTGATTATAGGAAAAGCTCCATAGAGCAGTGATAGCGAACCTTTTGAACTCAGCGTTTCAGCATTTTGTAAAACCCTAACTTAACTATGGTGCCGTGTCACATATAGAAATTTTTTGATATTTGCAACCATAGTAAAACAAAGATGTATATTTTTGATATTCATTTTATATATTTAAATGCCATTTAACAAAGAAAAATCAACCAAAAAAATGAGTTTGTGTGTCACCTCTGACATGCGTGTCATAGGTTCGCCATCACTGCCATAGGGAATTCTCAGTGCATATTCCTCTATTTAATAATCTCTGACATAAGCTATAGGTAAATTAAAAATTTGAAACCTGTCAACAAATTTTGAGAAGTGGCAACCTAAAGGTAAAGGGGCTTTTCAAATGTATGTGAGCTGAATCTTTGACTACACTTTGGACAAGAACATAAATTGAGAAAATAAATAGAAGTGTTAGAGAACTTAGTCAGTTTATGGCATTTTTAAGCAAATTAGACACATTCAGACTTATATAAAATATTTTTTATATGCTTATTATAGTATGCCTGATAAAACTATTTCCTAGTACACTTTTTACTGGCACCAAGCAAAGGCTACCACAAGATGGCAATAAAGATACATTTGGGAAGGGAGCAGGGAGAACCATTTAACATTTTTTGTATGCTATGGACCTCTTCTCAGAATATGTTTTTTAATGAATTAAATAAAATACATAGTAATATATGACCTTCCTTAAATGTATTAACCAACAATATATAACAAAATATCTAATAAACGCCATAGTTTTGAAGTTGTTGTAAGTGTAAATATTTTAAGATAACTACAACTGCAGTGTGATATGAAAATTTCTGTGATTTCTATTAGTGACAGAATCTAAGATACTGTTAATATTATTTTGGTTTGTTTCCTACATTCATTATTGTAGTAAATGTCAATTTTTAATCAGAGGTTAATGAAAGTAAAGATAAATTCCCCCCATCCAAGCTCATAGATCACACGAATTCTATACACAGACCCCCTAAACTTAAGCACTGCATTCTATGGAAAACTGTATTAGTTCCATGGGTAGTGATTACTAATGATCTAGTTGTTTGTAATACTTTTGCTGGTGAAGTTACATATAGGTATATCATTTTTCTAAAATGACAGGGGTAAAATAAATCATTGTATATACATTTATTTCTTATCTTTGTTTTCACCATAAAACTGGAAATTAAATGTCTGGGGGGAGGGAAGGTATATTTCCAAAATGTAGTAAAATCATTTAAAAACCAATCAGATTTTGAAAAACATATTTAAAATAAAAATTTTCTAAAAATGTTTTTTCTGATGTCACAAAGAAAATATAAAAGTAGTTCTCTCTTGCCTACTTAACACGCACAGAGTATTATATATAGAACTTTGTGCGCATTATTATATTGAATACTAAAAATAATTATATGACATTGTTCCTCCTCTAATCTCCATTTACTGAAGAGCTAGGGTTGTTGTGTTGGGGATCAGGTAAACCTGGCTTCATTCATTACTCCACCACTTATCAGCTGAGTGACATTGATCAAGTTTCTTAACATCTCTAAATTAAAATTTCCCAATCTGTAAAACAAATATAATATAAATGTATCATCTATCTCTTGGTGGTGTTCAGAGACAATGCATGAAAATAACATAGCATCCTGCCTGGCACACAGTCAACTGATCAAAATCACCAGTGGTATACACATTGCCAAATCCAGGAATCCATTCTCAATCCCACCTCATGCAGTCCATCAGTAGCTTTTAACACAGGTTATTACTCCCTCCTCCTTGAAACAGTCTCTTCACTTGGCCTTTGGGATACCACTTGCTCTTGGTTTTCTACTTCACTAACTGGCTGTTCCTTTTCAATCTTCTCTGCTATATTCTCCTAATCTTCTTAACTTCAAAAAATTGGAGTATCCAAATGGCTCAATGCTTAGAGCTCTTCTCTGAGGCTCTAGATCAGTGGTTCTCAACCTGTGGGTCGCGACCCCTTTGGGGGTCAAATGACCCTTTCACAGGGGTCACCTAAGACCATCGGAAAACACATATATAATTACATATTTTGTGATTAATCACTATGCTTTAATTGTGTTCAATTTGTAACAATGAAAATACATCCTGCATATCAGATATTTACATTATGATTCATAACAGTAGCAAAATTACAGTTATGAAGCAGCAGCGAAAATAATTTTATGGTTGGGGGTCACCACAGCATAAAGGGTCGCGGCATTAGGAAGGTTGAGAACCACTGCTCTAGATGATCTCATGTAGTCCCATAGTTTTAGATACTGCATTTAGGCTAGGATTGTGAAATTTATAAACCAGCCCAGACCTCTCCTGAACTCTATAGATTCACATTGCTAGCTGCTTAGTCAACATCTCTACATCTTTAGATGACTACTTAGGAGTTCAAATTTAACATATCCAAAGCTTAACACTTCATTTGCCTTCCCCCAAATATGCTTCTCCCACATTTTTCCCTATATCAATAAATGTCAACTCCATTCTTGCAGTTTTCTAAGTTACAGTCTCTCTCACACAACATATTAATCCATTTAGGAAATCCTGTCCATTTTACCATAGGACTTTCTCCATAACCCAGTCCCTTTCTGCCACCTTCACTGCTACTGCCCTTATTAAAGCCAATAGCATCTTTCTCCTGGTGTACTGAAATAGCTTCCTAAATGGTCTCCCTTCTTTCCCCCTTTTCCCCCTATAGTCTCTTCTCCCCATAGCTAAGAGTGATCTTCAAAAAAACCATATCATGCCACTCCTCTGCTCAAAACTGCCTAGTAGCTTTTCTTCTCACTTAAAATAAAAAAGAAAAACCTATTATGGCCCTTTGTGTCATAGCATTCCATTGTTTTCTGAACATGTCTCTTATCACTCTCATTGCACCCACCATCACCACATCTTGCCACCTCCGTTTCAGCCCTATTGGCCATTTTGTGGTTACTCAAACATGCCTCAGGTATATTATACTTGCTCTGTTCTCCTCCTATAAGTCATTTCCCTAAGATATCTACAGGCTCACACCCTTATCTCCTTCAATTACACTTTTCTAGAAAGATTTCCCTGGCCACCCTATTTAAGATTGCAAATTACCTAGGTACTCCATATGCCCCTCCTGTTTTATTTTTCTGCGTAGTGTTTACTGACATATTATTTATTTTACTTAATTGTCGGTTTTACCCAACTTGAATGTTAAGTCTATATTGGGAGAGATTTTTAACTTTTTCCCCCACTGATGTATTCCTAGTACCAACAATAAATTTGTTGAATGAATGACTAATTTTTTTTCATTTTAATACTTTACCAGGTGCTACACAGTTTACACCTGACCCCAAGCTCATGGATCATGGACAGTCCCATCCAGAAGATGTAGATATGTACAGCACTAGAAGCTGAAATAGTCTACATAAACAATTACAAGATGTGAAGTTCCAAATGATAATGAAAGAAATGTAATGGGTAATTGTGATGCATAGAGCATAACTTAAAGCAAATTTATCCCATACATCTTCTAATGTATGGTTTGACCAATCAAGTAAGTGATTAAAACACAAACGGAAAATACAATCGAAACAATAGTAAATGATTGGTGAAGAGGCAGAGGTAGTAGTGTTAAGATGCATTTGATGACTTAAGGGTGTTTATAAACAAAAAATAGATTAAATATGTGAACAGTTATGAGACTAAGATCTGAAAAAATATGTATTTACTTATACACACATGTATTTGCTTTAGCTTTTTCTCACTATCAATTCCCTACTTGTGACATTAATGTCAGCTAAATTAGAATGGTTTGGGAAGGTTATATTCTCTATCCTTCTCTTTTTTCATTTCCCAGAACAGGAATAAAATATCCATATTTTATGACACTTGGGATTGGCTTTGTCTCTTTGTTTTATTAATGTTGACTTCTCCTAAATGTCCAAAAACACCTGTAACTATTTAGGAGGACCATATGCTCCATGGGACCTCCAATACTGCTTATCAGACCTTCTACCAGTTCCTAGGTGGTTTCCTATTCTGTTCTCCAGGAGAGGTTATTACAGACCTTTTATTCTCAAGTTTCCTATACCTGCCAAAGATGACTGTGTTTCCTATTACATGGAGGGAAAAAACAACATAAGTCATTAGTCATGACCATTCACAACTTTTTCCCATCTACCTTTAAGACTTATCTCTTTTCAGCCATGTCATCCCCCTTTCTAAGGCTAATGCTTCTATTTGGGTTCCTGTTCTCATTCCTTCTCTTTTTTTCCCAGTACCATGTTATATCTTCAGTCTTTGGTTTCTCTTTTCACTCAGTTATTCCCCCTCAACCTCTAAATAGCTTCTGATCTTCTTTATCTAAAAAAGAAACAACAAAAAATAAAAAAAAAAACAGTAACAAAAACTTTTCCCTAACCTTGCCTTTATTCTTGAGCTACCTTTTCTTTCTCTCATTGTCACATTTCATTAAAAAGTAATTAATGTCACTTTCTTACTTCCTCACTATCAATTCCTAACTTATGACATCCTGACCTTTATACTTACTTGAATTTTCTATAATTATTCACTATTCACCGACCACTCCCTCTTTGAAACACACTCCTTCCCTGTGCTGTCATTCCTGCTTCTCTTGTTATTCTTTATTCTTCTCTTGCTCTGAATCCCTTAAATGCCTAGGCTTCTCAGGTTATATTCCTAGTTTTCTTTTTCTCATTCAATATGCATTCTAATTTTCTCGTTTATTAGTCCTCACCCAAGGATATATTTTCTAGTTACTTTTAGAGAGAGGTGAGGGTATGAGAGGGAGAGGGAGACTGGGATGGAGGAAGAAGGAATTATTTATTAGTTGTATCTATCTTACATCCCATAGATGTCCCCAATGTCAAAATGCCTTAGACTAAATTACTCTGCCTCTCTCTCCTTATTTCTGTTTCTCAGATCTATTCTACCTTCTCTCCTTGCTCTCCTTGCAGTCTTCATCATCACTTTCCTAAATTATTACAGTAGCCTTCTGGTTAATCTGCCTGCTGTCAGTCTTGCTCTCTGTCACTTCAGAATGTGTTTTGCTTGGAAGCAATAATAAACCAATTAATAGTAGCTTAAATAAATGAGAGTGTATTTAAAGTCTAGAATTAGGCAGTACAGAGTTGGTACAGGAATTCATTGGTGCCATCAAGGATCTGGACATTTTTTCTTTCCACTCTGGTCTTTAGCATGTTGATTTGTAACCTCATGTTCACAAAATGGCTACTGTACCTCTGGTAAACACCTACACATTCAAAGTAGGAAGAAGGGTTAGGACAAACTGCACCAGATGCTTCTGACCCCCATTTATCAGAAAAGTAAATGCTTTATTAGAACCCCTCTCAGAAGGCTTTTCTCTATATCTTGACTAGAGCTTGCCATATAGCCACAACAAAGGTGACGCAAAGGAGATTGGCAAATCATTTGTCTTCTATGAAAAGGCAAGGGAGAAGGGATTTGGAATAGGTGTTGAGTTTGAGCTAACACACAGTGTCTGCTGCCCTATTCTTCGAACCTGTCATATTATTATGACATAGTTGTCTTTCTTACTATTATACATTGTCTTTTGGAAATCTTCAGTCCCTCATCATTGCCTACAGGATCAAATCAAGACTCCTTAGCATGCATACAAGGTCTTTCATATATGATACCAGCTCAACTTTAATCCTATCTTCCCTCTCCCCACCACACTACTACCAATGTATGTTATAGTTTTTGTATAGCATACCACTTGCTTCTTGAACATGCTCTGCTCTTTTATTCCTCTCTCTCTCTCTCTCTCTCTCTCTCTCTCTCTCTCTCTCTCTCCATATGCTGGTGCCTCCTCTTAGAATTTTTTTTTCTGTCTCATCCTGTTCCATATTCCATCTTCCTCATCTTTCAAACCCAGTTCCAGTGTCATTGTTCTGCAAGGTAGGATTTAGATGCTCTCTCTTGTATATTCTCATACACTTTGTACTTACAGCTGTGATAAAATAAAATCTCACTATACAACTTAATATAAAACTAAAACTAGTATTTTTTTCACAGATAAGGCTCCACTTGGTACCTACTTGTAGGTATGAGACAATCATCTTTGTGTAGTTTTTATGCCCATAACACACCCTGGTACATAGTAGGAACTCACATTTTGTACCATGCTGGTTGCAATACAGGATGCAAAAATAATTATAATTCTATCAAAGGACTTATATTCTACTTGAAAGGATGGAAACATATAGAAGTACAGTGATATGAGTAGTATCTCCCCTTAGTATAACCAAAGAGCTACAGATGGTCAAAGATGCAATGTAGTTCTGAGATCATGTCAAGGTGAAGAAGCAGTTCACTTACTAGTTTTTTATAAGTCATGTTTTCAACATTTAGCTAAAGTATTTTAAATGCTTTTTTTGTACTTCAGATCTGTTTATAATCAAACATCTATATTTCATGAAATCTAAGACACATTATCGCTAGTAAAAAGTGCTTCCAGTTATTATACTTATTCCAATTTCTGACATGTTCAGATATAAAAATAGAAGCATCTTAAATTTAGTGAGATATGGTAAGTAAAAAATAAATATCCTAAAGCCAAATATAAGTGATTTTTTAATTATGTGCTCTTTTGGATCATCAACTCTGCCACTAGTTTTAGTTTGGTAATGGAGAGGTGACTGAATTGCAACATCTGTTTCAGAGTGAAAAATTCATTAAACTACAGCTTAATCACTTGCTCTTTTGTACAACACACAGAGGCAAACTGCTGTTGGACTCAGTTGAAATTGAAATGTTGAAGCCTATGTTTGAATAAGTTGTGATGAGTCCTCTTTCACTCTTCCCTTGCTGTGTACAGTAGTTTTCCTTTGTTAATCCTGAAAAGATACCAGCACTCCCTGAAAACAGCACTCCTTAGACACAGACAACAGCTTGGTGATAACCAGGGGGGATAAATGGTGATAGAGACATGACTTTGGGTGGTGAAAATACAATACAATATAAAGATTATGTATTATAGGATTGTATATGTGAAACCTATGTAATTTTATTAACCAATATCACCCCCATAAATTCCATAAAAAAGAAAAAAGTTATGTAAAATTTAAAAATGGAAGCTGAATGATTCCATTTAACATGTTACTTGCTTCAGTTAAAAGAAATGAAATGTGAAACCGTATATCTAGTTGTTATATATTCTTAACTAGAGGCCCGTTGCACAAAGAGATTCGTGCAATAGGCCTTCCTTCCCCTGGCTGCCGGCACTGGTTTTCCTCCGGCACCTGGGACCCAGGCCTTCGCTCCGGAGGGAGCCTCCAGTCTTCGCAGCTCTGGCCAGAGCCACCTTCAAGCCTTTGCTGCCCCGCCTGGCCGCCTCAGGTCTGGTCACACACGGGACGCCCGCTGCCCCGGGTCGCAGATTGCAGGCCCGGATGGCAGCAGGGCAGGTGGGATGGTGCTGTCGCACTCTACCGCCCCAGGTGGCAAATAGGCCAGTATGGCGGCGGGGCAGGCGGGATGGCGCTGTCTTGCCCTGACTACAGTATGCAAATTAGCCGCCATCTTTGTTGGTGGTTAATTTGCATATTGTGCTGATTAGCCAATGGGAGGCGTAGCAAAGGTGTGGTCAATTACCATGTTTGTCTATTATTAGATAGGATAGCTTGCCTTGAAACTCAACTCATGAATGTTTTTCATATATCTTTTTCCTAATTGGAAATGTAGTTCCAAAGGTAATGGAAAAGATTTTGAATTTATCTTAACAATCAATGGAGAGGAAATCAGTCCTATCACTATCATCATAGCAGAGTATATTTTTATTAATTTCTAGACAAATCAACTCAAAATGTAAAAGTATTTTGTCAAGATAAAAGTATAGCTATAATAACGTGGCTTATTCAAACCTTGATGAGAACTAATAAAATACTATTCTAATCTGATTGAGTCTTCACCTCATACAAGGATAACTAGGACAATGATCAAGCTCATAAAATAGATATGAGTTACATTAACTTAAATATACTAAAGCCCTATCTCTATTCCTTAATTTAAAATATACCATTTTAATTTATAAAGTATAAATAATAATGTAAGTGTAGTTTGACTTCAGTAAGGTTATATGACATAAAAGTCCTCTATGTAAAGTAACTTGCCAATCTGGATGTTGTATGTAAAATAGTATGTGGTAAATCTATAGGTCACTTTGACTAGGGAGAGGGAAGAGCCGGTATAAAGGGAATAATGCTTTGAATTTAGAATGTTTTTCTTCCAAAAGAATATCTTTGTGTTTTCTAAACTATTAAGGTAATAAAATCTCACTGGACAAAATTGCAAACAATACAGAAATGTATAATGAAGAAGGTTTAAGTCCCATATAATACAAACTTTAAGAGATAAGCCATCTTTTAACAGTGTGCAATATATTCTTCCAATTTTTTCTATACATACACAAACATAAGTACATACCACATATTAAAAAAAAGAAATCAACAAATGACAAGTGCTGGTGAGGATGTGGAGAAAAGGGAACCCTAGTACACTGCTGGTGGGAATGCAGACTGGTGCAGTCATTATGGAAACCATTATGGAGTTTTCTCAAAAAATTAAATATGGAACTGCCACTTGACCCAGTGACCCCACTTCTAGGAATATATCCTTAGGCTGACATCTGGGGTCTCTGTGCTGTTCCATTGATCTATATGCCTGTTCTTGTGATAGAACAGGATATTTTGTAATACAGTAGGTCATTGGGTTACGTCAGAGATCCGTTCCTATGGCGCAATGTAACGCAGTTTTCGCCATAAGTCAGAACCCATCTACATAAGCACCTACGTCACTCACATGGAGCACATACACAGCAGTAATGAAGTGAAACAGTAAAAAAAATTAAAAGAAAAATAATAATTCCTGACCTTTACTTATGGTAAATAAATAATAAAAAACATAAAGCATATATGTACATATGTCGAAATGATGGAACATTTTTTTAAATAAATACTGTAAGTGGGAGATGGCGACGTAACCACGAAACAATATACATCGAGTCCAATGTAACCCCGAGGACTGCCTGTATAACTTGATATCTGGTATTGTGATTCCTCCAGCATTGTACTTCTTTCTAAGAAGGCTGTAGCTATTTTGGGTCTTTTTTGGTTCCTTATGAATTTTTGGAGTATTTGCTCTACATCTATGAAATATGTTGGTATTTTAATCAGGATTGCATTGGATGTACAGATTGCTTTGGGTAGTATGGACATTTTAATTATGTTAATTCTACCAATCAATGAACATGGTGTATTCTTCTACTTGTTTATATTTTCCTCTATCTCTTTGTTCAATGTCCTGTAGTTTTTCGAGTATTTTACCTCCTTGGTTAAGTTTATTCCTAAGTATCAGGTTTTTGTTGTTGTTGTTGCAATGGTAAATGGAATTGGATTTTTAGTTTCTCTTTCTGAGAATTCATTATTGGTGTATAAAAATGCCATGGATTTCTGATTGTTTTTGCCGTGCCAGCACAGCCAAGGGTTCGGTGAGCCTGAGGAGGGACGGTGAAGGATTAATGAAAAGACAGACAAGAGAAAAATAGCTGGGGCTAGGTGGATCTCCTGTGCCTGGATGAGAACACAGAAAGAGATCCAGCCGGCAAGCTGAGGCTTTATTTTATAGTCAGAGGAAAACAAGGTAGTAGTCAACATAGTTACAATGTTCTTGTGAATTTCACTTGTTTTGGCAGCACTTGCTGCATCTACCACAGCCCATTAGCTACCTAAGAAGGATCTAGGGAGTGGGCATAAGGTCAAGCTTAATTATGCCAAGAGGGCTCTGCCCTCTAAGCTAGGACTTGTTTATGGCTCTGCCACAGGTCAATTGATGCTTAACCCTATAACCGCACCCTACACTTGTTAATTTTATAACATGCTGTGTCGGCAAATTCATTTATTAAATTGAGTAGTTTTTTGGTGGAAACTTTTTGGTTTTCTATGTACAATATCATGTCATCTGTGAATAATGAGAGTTTTACTTCCTCCTATCCAATTTGGATGCCTTTTATTTCTTCTTGTCTGATCACTGTGGCTAGCACTTCCAGTACTATGTGGAAAAAGAGTGGTGAAAGTGGACATCCCTGTCTTTTTCCTGTTCTTAGGGAAAATGGTTTTAGTTTTTGCCCATTGAGTATGATGTTGGCTGTAGGTTTGTCATATAAGGCTTTTATTAGGTTGAAGTATGATCCCTCTATTCCCACTTTGCTGAGAGTTTTTATCAAAAATGGATGTTAGATTTTGTGGATTGCTTTTTCTATGTCTATTGATATGATCATGTGATTTTTTTGTCTTGCAATTTATTTATATGATGTATCACATTTATTGATTTTCAAATATTGTACCAGCCTTGCATCCTATAATAAATCCTACTTGGTCATGGTGTATGATCTTTCTAATATATTGCTGGATCTGATTTGCTAATATTTTGTTGAGGATTTTAGCATGTAAGTTCATCAGGGATATCGGCCTGTAATTCTCTTTCTTTGCAGTGACTTTATCTGTTTGTGGAGATATGGTAATGCTGGCCTCACAGAAAGAGCTTGGAAGTGTTCCTTCCTTCCTCTTGGATTTTTTAAAGCATTTTGAGGAGGATAGGTGATAGTTCTTCTTTGAGTATTTGGTAAAACTCACCTGTAAAGCCATCGGGACAAGGAATTTTGTTTGCTGGGAGTTGTTTTTTTTACTATTACTACTTCAGTTTTATCAGTTGTTATTGAGTTATTCAGGCTTTCTAATTCTTCCTGATTTAAATGTGGACTAGTGTCTTTTTCTAGGAATTTTCCATTTCATTTACATTGTCCAACTTGCTGGAATATGGTTGTTCATAGTATTTTCTTACAATCCGTTGTATTTCTGTGGTGTCAGTTATTACTTAACTTCTTTCTTTTCTGATTTTATTTATTTGGGTCCTCTTTGTTTCTTGATGAGGCTGGCTAAAGGTTCATCAATCTTGTTTGTCCTTTCAAAGAACCAGCTCTTGATTTCGTTGATCTTTTGCATTTTTTTTAGTCTCTATGATATTTATTTCTGCTCTGATCTTTGTTATTTCCTTCTACTTACTCTAGGCTTTTCTTATTGTTCTTTTTCTAATTCTTTAAGTTGTAGTGTTAGATTGTTTATTAATAATTTTTTCATGGGCTTATTGTTTTGTTTTGCTTTGTTTTTGAGGTAGGCCCATAGTGATATCAACTTCCCTCTCAAGACTGCTTTCCCTGTGTCCCATAGATTTTGGGTTGTTTTCTGTTCATTTTTATTTGTTTCCAGTAAGATTTTTTATTTCTTTCTTGATCTCAGTGGTAACTCACTCATTATTTAAAACATGCTGTTTAGCCTCCATGTGTTTGAATGTTGAGTGTTCTTACTGTATTTGGTTTCTAATTTCATGCCCTTATGGTCAAAGAAGATACTTAATATGATTTCAATGTTCTTGAACATGCAGAGACTTGTTTTGTGTCCTAACATGTGTTCTATCTTTGAGAATGTCCCTGTGAACTTGAGAAGAATATCCATTCTGCTGTTTTGGGGTAAAATGTTCTGTAACTCTCAATTAACTCCATATCCAGTGTGTCTTTTAGAGTCACTGTTTCCTTGTTGATTTTTTTTGTCTAGAAAATCTTTCCAGTGAAGTCAGTGGGGCCCCCAGCTTATGGCCAAGGATGGGAAACAGAAATTCTAGGCCTGGGAAATACATTCTCCCAAAATAGTCCATTGGGAAGAATGCTGAGATTCTGGGCGGGGGCAGTTCCTGAACCAGGGACAGAAGACATTGCTCTGTGGTGTAAACTTTTAGTGTGTTGCTTGCGCCTGTATAAGAGTGTTTGTTGATGTTTTGTGTCTCTTTGTTGTTTGTTTATTTTCTTTAAAGATAGGGCATGTCCTGCTTTGGGGAAACCCAGTTATGTGTGGTGGGGCTGAACATGTGACAGAGACTGCAGGAAAGTCCCAGCAGCTGCCAATATATATATATTTTTTAATCTTGGGGGCCCTTCCTCTCTCCCTCTCAGAATGTTGGCCACCAGAAACTCTTGGCTAGTGAGATTTCTGTCTGTATGTTTATAATGTAATTTTGGCTTTCTATCTTTTAGGGATTATAGTTTGCTCTTCCCTGGTTTATGAACATGGGGAAGTAAGCCAAAGAGGCTGGTTTGAGCAACAAGGTTAATGCTTCCATGATAATGGACAGGTCTTGAATGAGGATGGACCCCATTACAAGGGTGACTCCCAGGTCCTGGGGGTATATGACTCCTAGCCAGATTAGTATGTCCTTTCTTTGAACAGAGTGGGCAATCATGGTTAACAGCATAATTAATATTTCCCATAACTATAACTAGTCCCCAATGTTCTGTTTTTCCTCATAACACTGGGAAGCACATATCTGTAGAAGTACCCTCTAGCTGTGAAGCAGGGACACTCCTGTTTTTATAAAGAAAAATAAAATAAAATAGTACTTTCATATTGAGTTATCCCTGTTACAAAATTGGTCAAGAAAATTCTTTTTTAAAAAAATATATTTTATTGATTTTTTACAGAGAGAAAAGGAGAGGGACAGAGAGTTAGAAACATTGATGAGAGAGAAACACCGATCAGCTGCTTCCTGCACACTCCCCACTGGGGTTGTGCCCGCAACCAAGGTACATGCCCTTGACCGGAATCGAACCTGGGACCCTTGAGTCCACAGGCCGACACTCTATCCACTGAGCCAAACCAGTTAGGGCTAGAAAATTCTTTAAGTAATAATTGGCTTTAAAAATCTCAAAGTTGTTAAGATATAATAAATAAGATATAACTAAAATGAAGGATTTATGATGAAGCTTTTCAGTACTAACTATAAATATCTATACTACTAAAAGACTAATATTCTAATTAGAGCAAGAGACCTTCTGGAGACTTTCTGGACATCATTCTAGACCAAGCTGGGGGCTTGGCGTGCATACCACCCCCAAACGGCCCTCAGTCCCTCACCCGGGCTGGCCACACCCCCCTGCAGGGACTCTCACCCTGATGGGGGCATGCCTGCCTGCAACCGGTCCTCAGCCCCTCACCCAGGCCAGCCATGCCCCCCACAGGGACCCCCACCCCGATGGGGGTGTGGCCAACCTGCAAACGGCCATCATCCCCTCGCCCAGGCTAGCCATGCCCCCCAGCAGGGACCCTCATCCTAATGGTGGCATGGCCAGCCTGCAAACGGCCATCAGACCCTTGCCCAGGAACACCCCGCCCCCAGTGGGGACCCTCACCCTGATGGGGGTGTGGCCAGCCTGCAAACAGCCATCAACCCCTTTCCCAGGCCCACCCCACCCCCAGCGGGGACCCCCACCCTGAAGGGTGTGTGGTCAGCCTGAAAACAGCCCTCAGCCCCTCACCCAGGCCAGCATCACCTCCAGTGGGGACCCCCACCCTGATTCGGGACCCCCTTCAGGGCAGACCAGCCGGCCCCCACCCATGCACCAGGCCTCTGTCTATACCAGCCGTGGGCAAACTACGGCCCGTGGGCCCGGCCCGTTCGGCTGTTCTATCCGGCCCGCGGAGCCAAAAGAGCGGAGGGTTCTCTTGCTCTCCCCTCCGCTCCTTCACCAGCAGCAGCGTTAACATGGCAATGTCGGGAAACACGGCTGCAGCTCCTTCTTCTGAGTCCAGTTTAAGAACCCATTGTGGCCCTCGAGTCAAAAAGCTTGCCCACCCCTGGTCTATACTAATAAAAGGTTAATATGCTAATTAGACCAGAAGACCTTCCGGACAAAGCCATGGTGGTGGGGCCAAGGCAGAGGCAGTTAGGGACAATGAGGCTAGGAGGGGAGGGCAGTTGGGGGTGATCAGGCTGGTGGGGGGCCCAGTTAGGGGTGAGCAGGCCTGTAGGCAGAGTGGTTAGGGGCAATCAGGCAGGCAGACAGGTGAGCATTTAGGAGTCAGCAGTCCCAGATTGTGAGAGGGATGTCCAACTGCTAGTTTAGGCCTGATCCCTGTGGGACATCCCCCGAGGGGTCCCATATTGGAGAGGGTGCAGGCCAGGCTGAGGGACACGCATATCCCCCTATGCATGAATTTCGTGCACTGGGCCACCAGTGTTAATAATAAAAGTCCAGTCACTCAAGAGGAGATTGACTATGCTCTCTGTTGAAGGAAGGGGCCAGTTATCCTTCTCCCTATAAAAGTAAAAGTAGAGAAGCCTAAAAGAGAACAAGGGCAGACAGAGAAATGAGATCCCTTGTCCTGCCTTCCACTCCCTATGCAACCAGGGGACAATCTGAGGAAACAGCCAAGATGGTGATTTAAAATCCCAGCCTCCCCCTCATCCAACCAGCTCTGAGGCCTCTGCACCACCAGAAACCAGCTTTTCTAGGTTGTGAAAGGAGTTGGAGCGAAAAAAAAAAGTTAAAACCTTTGCTGGAAGACCCATGTGACTTAGCGGACCAGCTAGACCCATTTTGGGGCCCACAAGTGTATATGTAGATCTGAGTTAATGTCTATCTTGGGAACACTATTCTCAGGAAAAGAAGGGGGAATGATTTGAAAGTTGGCTATGGCTATCTGGGAAATGGTGCACCTGGCTAGCCCTGGTGTGCTTCCAGCAGATGTAAGATTTCCAAACCCGGGAGTGTCAGTCGACCCTAACAACAAGGCCCATACGGGACACATGAGAGATCTCTCATGGAAATAACACTTAAAGGGATTAGGAAAGCAGTTCTCTGGTCTCAGAACCTAAATAAAGCCTTCAATATTAGTCAAGGCAAAGAAGAAGGGCCTTCCAAATTTTACCAAGACTAAAAGATCAAATGAGAAAGTACTCTGGGCCAGACCCCAAAGATGTGTTGGGCCAAGAAATATTACAAATTACATTTTGTCACCAATAGTTGGCCTGACATGTCAAGAAAACTGCAAAGTCAGAGAACTGGAAGGATAGAAATGCAGAAGAGCTGTTTAAAAGGCTCAGAAGGTCTAGGTACATAATATAAGAAAGGCAGAAACAGAAAGCTAACATAATGTTCACAACTGTAGAACAAGTGGCCCAAGAAAGGACTGGCCTGTAGGGCCAGAAACAGAAGCCACATCAGCATCGCCCAAACCTTAGCATGTTATCTCTAAGGAAAAATGTGGCAGTTTTGAATCCAAGCAGATAGAGGTCTGGAAACAGGCTGCAGGGCCTGTTCCCTTCTCCCCCTGCCTTTTTCTCCAGCCTCCTAGGCATATACATAATTTTCCAAAGTCTTTGATAACTTAAAGGCTTTAGAGCCTTGTTGGGTTAAATGATAAACTTCTAAATATTTTGAAATAACAGGATACTGAAACATTAATTAATCTGAGTTTGCCTCCTCTAGAGAATCTAGGATGAAGTTGAATCTGTTAATGAATGAGTCTTGTATTTTATTTGAAATCTCTCTTAAAATATAAATGTATTGCTAATATGAGGAATGTTAATTACTTACATGTCACCTAAAAATTAAGGTTAAGAATTCTAACTAATTGGAAGGAAAGTATGGCTTTGGTGCAATAGAGAAAGCATAAGGCATGGAAATGCATTTTGAAAGAGAAAGAAGGTGGTTTCTAAAGCTGGTTATTTCTGAAAGTTGTAAGAATGTCTATGAAACTTATAGAAAGTTTATAGAAAGAAATGTTAAAAGGAAATTAATTAAATGACACAGGCCAGTAAGCCAGGTCAAGCAGAACAGGGAATCTGAGATAGTAAAACAGCAGTTTGCAACCATCTAGAAAATCCAGATGTCAAGCAGTTTACAGTTATCTAGAAAATCCTACCTTCCCTAAACCGAGGATGCTTAAGAGTAAATGATTTGTATTTTGCCTCCCTAAACAGAAGGTAAATAGCTTATGTCAATGTACTCGAGGAGACTGATAGCAGAAACCCAATTAGTGTCATTTGCTGTCCACACACAAGGACAAATGAAGTTAGAAAATAAGCCTATTTTGGTTGGTTCTTTTCTAATAAAATGATTATACTAATCAGGTATTTAATAAAAAAGACCATCTTTTAATCATGGGAACTTAAGTTTGTTAGCCTATGTTTGTGTCTAATACACTTTGATATATAATCTTTTGGTAAAATCAAGTTTGACAATCCTTTAAGGGTTTGAATTTCAGAAACTTTCTCTTGATCTAGAATTGGCTTTAGATCATCCCAATAGGCTCTGAAATGCCTCAAATGTTTGTTTTCTCTCTCATGAAGGAATATTTTATACTGAAGGTACACAAGAAACTTAGTCAAATACAGTTATAACTAATGGTTATTAGTTGTGATATTATAGAATGTTGGGTTTTACAGAAAGGACAACATTCCATGTCATCTGCATTATAATGAAATCCATAACTGTGTTGTTTTAAATTTCTTCTGTCATTTGGAAACAGTTACTGTTTTGTTATAATGCATTTGGAAAAATATTACATCTTCTGAAGAGTCAATGGAAAGGACTGGCAAGGAAAATCAGAAGATCTTAAAGCAAGTTAGTGTATTTTTCTCCCTATATGGTCCCTTCGAAATTTGGCAATTCTTAATGAATGAATCATGGCAATGCATTTCTTTGCATAAATCCAATAAGACCGGTTTCCAATGGTGGTTTTATTGACTGAAAACTTTGACTGAAGTGTCATGTTTTAAAGAGTCATGTGTGGACTCTGAAGACTTGAAGCCAATAAGAGTACCATGGTAAAAGCCTGGTATCTTGCTTGGTAGCCCTAAAAATGGATGGCGCTGGAGCATCAGGCCCATACCCTGCCATTTCTGGCGGTTGGTCAGAGTGGAAGGGGAGCAGCGAGGGCACCTCTGTGTCCCTGATGAACTCCCCATGCATTCTAGGCTGCAACGAGTAGGAGGGCTGCTGAGATGGGCCTTGAAGCCTAGGGTGGAGGCCCGGATGGAGCCGCTGCCAGTACAGATCTTGGTGAGGAATTCACCTCACCCAGCAGATACTGCAGGCAGGCCTGACAACAGCTGGATGGCTTGGTTTCTCTGCCCTACAGGGCACATTGAGACTCAATCATGAAATTCCAGCAAAGGCAGTCAGTTACCATTCTTGTTGTGATTATTCAATCAGGCCAAATTAAAACTAGACTTAATACAATAGATAAATTGGTCTTAATTTGGCTCTTTAATAAAAATAAGGGGGATTTTATTTCAATAGGAAATTATTAGAACTGAAATGTTTCATTTCTCTTTCATCAGACTATTATAATTCTTGCTGTTCTAATTGTTTAATAAGACTAAATTTTATAATACAATTTGTCTCCACCAAGTCACAAGCCCACCTCCTTCCGTGCCCAGGCCTCATCGTCCCTCTGACAGAGAGCAAGGATCTCTTGGCTCTGAAATGAACCTTCATCCCTCCTCAGCATTGAAGCAGTTAGAGGAGCCCACCGACGCCCATTTTGCCTGAAAGAATTCAGACCCAAGATCCTTGAGGGGATGTGTTAGGCAGTCAGACAGACATGAGCAGAGCAAGGATGATGGGCCAACTGGAGGAGAAATAGATGAGACCCTGAGATGTGCTTCTCACCACTCCAACTGCTCTGAAGCCGGAAATGAAGAAACCTGTGTAGACTCCCTCTCCCTTCCTCTAAGAAAGCCAACAGGTTTGAGAACAGCTAATAGAGATAGAATCAGTAAGTCCTGAAGCCCCAGATGTTACTCCAGACCAGATCTCTGGACTGCCATTACAATCACTTGGGTGATGAAGATGAAAATTAAAAACATTCACCAGCTCCTAGGTTCACTGTCATAATAACTGCTAACTATGAGTTTCATAACAGTCTTTTTAATGGAAATTATAGATGATTTTTCAGGAACCAATAAGGCATGTTCACAACACAGCGAATTGTTAAATCTGGTTACTGCCTGAGAAGGGGATTGCGAGGGAGGGTAAAAGATTTTCCTTTTTACTTTATATAATTTGGCACTTTTTTCCAAAAATATTAGGAGTATATGTTACTTTTGAATTTTAAAAAATTCCTCAAAATTAAATAATTGTTTTAAAAAGTCAAGGGTTGTGCTATTGATTTTTAATATGCTACACTACAAAAATGCATTTGGTTAGTTGTTTATAATACAACTTTCTGACATACAGATTTTTGGGATTGAAGTGGATATATTTGGGTTCAAATATTTGCCTTATTATTTTATTCTGAGCCTTTTAAATATGTCCCAGGTATATCCCTTGCATTACTGACTTACTGGAGAAGTCATACTAAACAGCTATTGAAGCAATGTGGAAAGGGGGTGAGATGGGGGAATTGGAAAGATATTATTTAAAAGTAAAAACTTACAGCTAGTAGATAAATAACTTCTGGAGACCTAATGCACAGAATAGTGATTATAGTTAAAAATATTGTATTACAAATTTCAAATGGCTAAGAGACTAGATCTTAACTGTTCTCAACACAAGAAAGAAATGATCATTATGTGATAGAGATGTTAGCTAACTATAGTGATCATATTGCAATATATAACTTACACAATGCTATACATTAATTATATCTCAATTGGAAAAAAAAGAATCAATGAAGTAGAGTGAAGAGCACTGGCTTTGAAGTAAAACAGTCCAGTCTGAATCCAGGCACTGCCATTTAATAATTTTGTGACATTACAGGAGTTCATCTCGCTGAACTTCAGTTTACTCCTCTTTAAAGTGTACTACTTAATACCTTCCTCACAAAACTGTGGTAAGGAACAAATGTGAGTTTATGTCTACAGTGTCTAGCGTTGGGATAGGTATGTAGTAAATGCCAGCTTTCTTCTCCACTTGTTCATAAAACAAATGTACAGAGCAACCATGTGCCAGACATCACTTTATACACTGGGAATACACTGGTGCGCAGCCAACATGGTCCTTTCCCTTATGGAGGCAGAGTGTAGTGGGCAAGACCAACATTATGCTCTGTCTAGAGAAAAAGGTGTGAAAAGTACCATGAAGAAGAACCACAGGGAGCTATGAGAAAGTATCACGGGGTATCTAATTTGTTGGTGTTGCTTTTAATGTGGAGAGGTGGGTACTTTCCTTGGGAAGTAATAATTAAATTGAGTAGGGCCGGGCCAGCGTGGCTCAGTGGTTGAGCCTCAACCTATGAAACAGTAGGTCACAGTTCGATTCCCCATCAGGGCACATGCCTAGGTTGCAGGCTCAATCCCCATAGTGGGGTATGCAGGAGGTGGCCGATTGATGATTTTTTTCTCATCATTGATGTTTCTATCACTCTCTCCCTCTCCCTCCCTCTCTGAAATCAATAAAAATCTTTTTAAAAAATTGACTAGGTTTGGGCCAGGCAAAGAGTAAAGGAAAAAGCAAAAAGATCCCTGTAATTTTTTTTTTTAATCTGAAGCATGTTTTTTTCTTTCTTCCACTTGAAGGTAGAAAAGCATAGGGAAATGTGTGTGTGTGTGTGCGTGCATGCGTATACACGTAGATAAAAAAGAAAGGAGAACTGTCCACTGACTTATGTAAATGGCAGATATCACTTTTGAACTTTGCACAAATGAGAACTTATATCTAAGATTAAGAACTTATCTATAATGGACCCATAGGAATTTGCTTACTCAAAATTCTGTAGTATCACAACACATAGTATCAAGATTTCAAATAAAAATATGTACAATGAAAATATCTAGTCTAATAAAAGAGAAACATGCAAATTGACCGCACCTCAGCTACACCCCAAGCCATGCCCACCATTCAATCAGAGTGACTATATGCAAATTAACCCAAACAAGATGACAGCTGGCAGCCACAAAGCTGGAGCAAGCAGGAGGCTTGTTTGCCCCGGCGATGGAGGAAACCAAGCTTCCCGCCTGCCCTGGCTGGCTGTGGCCTCTGCTCAAAGCAACAAAGTTTCAATTATAGAAGATAAATAAATCCCAGATACCTGCTTCCAGCCAGCCTCCACTGGGAGTTTGGGTGGCTGGGGGCCATGGCCAGTCTGCAAACAGCCATCAGCCCCTCACCCAGGATGGTCACACCCTCATGGGGTGACAGTCCCCACTGGGGGGCTTGGCCAGCCTGCAAACAGCCATCAGCCCCTCACCCAGGTTGGCCAGGCACCCCAGCAGGGACCCCTACCCTGAAGAGGGTGTGGCAAGCCTGAAAAGAGCCCTCAGCCCCTCACCCAGGCTGGCAAGGCACCCCAGCGGGACCCTCACCCTGATCCGGGACACCATTCAGGGCAAACCAGCCAGCCCCCACCCATGCACCAGGCCTCTATCCTATAATAAAAGGGTAATATGCAAATTGACCCTAACAGCAGAATGACTGGGAATGACTGGTCACTATGACACACACTGACCACCAGGGGGCAGACGCACAATGCAGGAGCTGCCCCTTGGTGGTCAGTCTGCTCCCACAGGGGGAGCTCTGCTCAACCACAAGCCAGGCTGATGGTTGCCAGTACAGCGGTGGTGGTAGGAGCCTCTTCCGCCTCCTCAGCAGCGCTAAGGATGTCTGACTGCAGCTTAGGCATGCTCCCTGCTGGCAAGTGGACATCCCCCGAGGGCTCCTGGGCTGCCAGAGGGATGTCTGGCTGCCAGCTTAGGCATGATCCCCCGGGGAGTGGGCCTAAGCCAGCAGGTGGTCATCCCCCGAGGGGTCTTAGACTGCAAGAGGGCACAGGCCGAGCTGAGGGATCCCCCTGAGTGTACAAATTTTGTGCACCGGGCCTCTAGTTTATATTATAAATATGTAAATATAAAATATATAATATTTTATAGACAAAAACTTGCTTGTATATTCAAATACTTTCAAAGTCTTTCTATTGGCAAACTTTAACTTTTCTTTACATTTTTCCTAACTTTTCAATGCCATAAAACTTGCAATAATAAAACTGTCCTTATACAATCAAGTCATTCATTCTTGAATCATTCCATTGAAGACCTCACCCAATATGTGATTCATTGCTAAACAATGCATTAAATTTCAATGTCTATTTTTGGTTATTGTGAATTGCCTGCTCAAGGCATTTAGTGAACTCCAAAGGAAAAGATTAGCCTGACCAGTGATGTAACTCACTAATAATCAGCATTACTGCTGGTCCAGAAGATCTCTCCAAGGCCAAAAAGTTTTGTGCCTGTTTCAGTACAGACCCAGTAAACCCTAAATCAGGGGTCCTCAAACTTTTTAAACAGGGGGCCAGTTCACTGTCCCTCAGACCTTTGGAGGGCCGGACTATAGTTTAAAAAAAAAAAACTATGAACAAATTCCTATGCACACTGCATATATCTTATTTTGAAGTAAAAAAACAAAACGGGAACAAATACAACATTTGTATTTGCATGTGGCCTGCAGGCCGTAGTTTGAGGACCCCTGCCCTAAATGATCTCAAAGGTCCCTGAATTGACCTAGTTTCCCAAGAGTTATTTTGAAGATTGATCCATATGTACAATAGATTTTAGGTTCTCTCTCCCCTTCATTATTAACCAGTCCATCACTAAAGGAGCCCATAATTTATTTGAATTGTATATCTACCCACCCCATCTGGATTAGTGCACCAGCTTCTCATTTGGTCTCCCTAGCTTCAAGCCTTCCCCATATACTCTAACTGTCCCATGTATCAAAAATATACATTGTTTTATCTTTTATTCACATATACAGCATTAGGTAGCTAGAACTTTCCTGAACATTATCAACATATAAATTCATTTAATATTCCCAATAATCTTACGATATGGGTAATATTATAATCCTCATTTCACAGGTGAGGACACTGAGGCTCAGGAGATATTAAGTAACTTGTCCAAAGTTACATAGTAAGTGGTAGAACTGGGATTTAAATTCAGGCATCCTAGCTCCAGAGTCTAGGCTTTTAACCACTATTCTATACTGCTGTTCTCAGTATAATTAGTCACAATCCTGACTCTGGCCTTACTGATTTTCTTTTCTGAGTTCCTTCAGCACCTATAAGCTATACCAGTTTTGTAATTGCTTTTATGTAATTGTTTTATTCTTATTGATTTGGAAAATCCAACCTGGATGTAAAATCCTCAAGGAACAATGACCAGGTTTATTTGAGTTCTATAACCCTCAAAATGCTTAGCACAGGGCTAGGTAGATAATAAATCACTGAGATTGAACAAAGCTCCAGGGATTGAAATACCCAATGATGACCTTTATTGCTTTCATTACGAACTTCACCCTACTGTTTTGGTTAAGCTAGTACATGCTATTATAGGAAACGTATTCACCATAGTTAAATGACTCATAGTTACTGAGTCATTAATCAAAGTTCAGTTATTTTGAAGCATTGGAAAACTGACTCAGGGAATATTTTAATTTATCAACTCAACTTCCTCAAAGTCTGCCATTTTATAATTCCTTAAGTATTTTACAAAAAAGAAGATAAAAGGAAAATTAAAAACAAATTTATTTATTTTTAATTTCTTTATTGATTAAGGTATTACCTATGTGTCCTTATACCCCCATTGCCCCCCACGCCCCCCACTCATGCCCTCACCCCTCCTTTGTCTGTGTCCATTGGTTAGGCTTATATGCATGCATACAAGTCCTTTAAAACCAATTTATTTTTGTTACTAACTTGCTGATCCCGATTCCGATATAGTTTATTGTGATTTAATATGTGATTTATAGGCAAAACACTTGAATCCTAGTCCTAGCTCCAAATCTTTACAAGTTATAACATTTGAGGTTATTTAACTTCTCTGATCCCTGTCCCCCTCACATCACCGCACCCCTGCTTTCTCACCTATAAATTGGGGATAATATTTGTCTTATCTCAAAGATGGTTTTGCGGATCAAAGAAGTTAATGTGTCTGAAAGTACTTTTTAAACTAGAAAGCACTATGGAAATGTAGGTTTTATTATTATTCATAGTATCACACCTGAGAACAAAGAAATGCTAGTTTAGATTAGCTCCTAAACTGTATGATCTGGGTGAAGGTATTTATTTCTCTGAACTTCATTCTCTCCTTTTGTAAAAATGTTTTAGCATTTTGTGATTCAATAATCTTAATTTCCTCCATATCCTGTTGGCAAATAACTGAAATCTGATACTAGGAAAAAAGTCTGAAGTGCTACTGAATTTTCTTCAACCCAAATGATTACCATGCCATGAAGTAAGCTATTTTATATCATTGCCTTGTGTTACTACTTAGTAGCTTATAACTCTTTTGGATGAATAAATGATTTGAATTACTTCTGTGTTCTGTACTTATAAATGATGATAGATCAAATGCTATACTTATGTTACCTTATATAGGAAAAAAAATTACTTTCTTTGCATTATTCAAAAATAACTGAAAGAAACATATTTTAGGGAACTCTTGAAGTAAATAAAATAAAATAATTTTGCACCAGGAGCAGGATATTTCTTCTGTGCTCAGAACTAAATCTCCCAAAGTATGTAAACTCCAATTAATGAGTGCTCTATTCCATTAATAATAACATAACACTTCTTACAAATTATATGTGTTTATATGTGTGTGTGTGTACATTCACACATGTTCTTTTAAGTTTTCTGCCAATGGAAAACTTCAAGACAGAAATGTTTAAGGCACATGAAACCAAAAAAGAGAAATCTTTGACTCATAAGAAAGGGAAGGAATGAATGGAGGAGAATTTAGAAATTTGGAGATTAGATTGAAGAAGGAGAAAAAGCATTCATTCAGTTAAGCATCCATTCATAAAACATTTCTTGATCTTCTATTATGTGCCAGGCAGCTATGTCAGGCTCTGAGGAGATAAAAATTATTTAGAACGTAGAAGTGACTTGGTGACTGACTATATGTGAGGATGGGTGAGATGGTATGAATGAATGGATGAGAGTTCAGTTTAATGAGACATTATATATAGGGAGGGGAAGGAACAGATAGGGAGGAAAACTTGAGTTCACTCATCAAATTTGAGGTATATTTGAAATTTACATGCAGAGATATTTAGTTAGCAGTTGGACATCTGGGCTGGACATTGACTTAGGCTTACTTAAAGAGAGATGGTAAATGAGGATAAAAATCACAGTGAGGTTACTAAATGTAGAACAAAAAGTGAGAGTATCAAAACCCAAATGACGGAATTCTAAAAAGTTAAATGTATATAAACTAAATTTAAGAAGGAAAACACCTGAAGAAGATCGAAAGAAAAGCTGTCTATAGAGCTACAGGGAAAGTCAAGAAGATAGTTATGTCACATAGGCCAAGGGAGCAGAGTTTCTAGAAGGGAGTGGCCACCAGTCAAAGGCTCCAAAGGTTCACAGTAGATAAAGATCAGAAAGTACCCACTGGATTTAGCAACAAATGGGTTATATATAACCTTATTGAGTACAGTTTCAATTTCAGTGGACTGAAGGGAATGGAATTATACTGACTCTTTTAGACTGAGGAGTAGATAAGAAGTGGTCTAGAAGCAGTGATTAAATATTACTCTTCCAACTAGCTGTACTATGAAAAAGAGGAGAGGAATAGTGGTGACTGAGGGACAATGAGCTGATGGAGGTCTCTCTCCCCCCCTGCCTACCTCCTTCTGTCCCTCCCTGTCTCTTTCTCTCCTTCCCTTTTTTCCCTCCCTCCCTCTCTGAAAAGGCTTGACTATGTTTAAATGCTGATAGGAAGGAGGCAACAGAAGAGTTTGTAGATTCAGGAGAGAGAGAACAGTCAAGGAAGAGGGATCATAAAGAATCAGAAGAGGATGGAATCTGTAACATAAATGGAAGGATGGGATTTGTTAAGATATGGGAAATACCTTATCCATTTAGATAGGAATGAAGGAGTTAAGGATGGAAGTCAATGCAGAGAAATTTATATATGAAGGCTCAATGGCAAAGGCCAAGAAGTTGAAGGTTTATTACATAACTAAAGGGTGTCCCAAAATTTCACATAAGATTTGAATTTTACACCATTTACAGTTAATGGTGCTAGCTATTGCAAGATGATAATCCAGTTTTTTGTGCCTAAATTGCAAGATATGGATGTGGACGACATGTGGTTTCAACAAGATGGTGCCACATGCCATACAGCCCGAGAAACAATTCAATTACTGCATGAGTCATTTCCTGGTCGTGTAATTTCCCATTTTGGTGATCAGAACTGGCCGCCCAGATCATGCGATTTAATGCCGTTGGACTTTTTTCTTTGGGTTTTTTTGAAGTCTAAGGATTATGCCAACAAGCCCAAGACCACCCATGCCTTGAAGGAGGAACTTGAGCGCTGTATCAATGAAATTCAGCCACATTTATGCAAAACGGTCATGGAAAATTTTAACAAAAGAGTGTGTATGTGCCAGCAAAGCCGTGGTTGCCATTTACCTGAAATGCTATTCCATACATAACCCTATACTATATACTTTAAGAATCAATAAAAACTTTACAATTTTTAATTATAAACCTTTGTTTTCTATCAAAATTACTTCTTGCGTGAATTTTGGGACACCTTTTAGAGGCCCGGTGCAAGGTGGTCCCTTGGCCTGGCTTGCGCCCTCTCGTAATCCTGGAACCCTTGGGGGATGTTGGAGGCCCAGTGCATGGATTTGACCTGATGCTTGCAGGCTAGGCCGAGGGACCCCACCAGTGCAGGAGGGACCCCACCGGGTCAGTTTTGGCCCAATCCCCACAGGCCAGACTGAGGGACCCCACTGGAGCACGAATCCGTGCACCAGCCTCTAGTATGCATATAAGATCTTTGGTTAATCTCTTCCTCCTCCCCGCCTCCCCCCTCCCCTTTCCCTCTGAGACTCATCAGTCTGTTCCATATTTCCATGCCTGTGCATTGAGCATCTGCCCCTGGTGGTCAGTGCGCATCATAGCTAATATATATGGTTACTTAGGCATATATAATTTTCACAGGGTAAAATTGAAGTGATATATATATCACTTCAATTTTACCCTGTGAAAATTATTACTTAGTGTGCTAAAGGTCTGTAATAATATGTGAAAGTAACTGAGATGACTAAGTTTAAGAATTCCCATTTTGTCCCATGCTAGATGCCATAAATGTGTCTTGCTCCTCACCGCTACTATTCTTGCATTCTATTTCCAATCCACCAGGAAATTATGTCAGCTTTATCTTCAAAATATAACCCAAATTCAACCACTTTTCTCTAACTTCACTGACACCACTCTAGTCTGAGTCATCAAAATCTCCATTTGATTACTGTAATACATTTCTTCCCCCACCCCACCAGCTTCTTTCAATGGGTTCTCTTTATCTTTGGTTTTCTGCAATTTGAATATGATATACCTAGAGGTAGATCTTTTGATATTTATCCTGCTTAGTGCTCTCTGAGGTTCCTGACTAATGGTTTGGTGTTGTTACAAAACAGAAACAGTTTGTCCACGCAGTGCTAGTAGAGCCAAACAATAGACACCAAAAATTGTAGTGGAGAAATATTAGCTATTTTATTGATGAATTGTATCATCCAGGAGAATAAGAAGCTAATGCTCAAAAGCCAGAACTCCCCAGTGGCATGTAAATTATAGATTATATAGGCCAAAATCACAAGAAACCATGGGTTAGGGACTCAGGGTTGTGCTGGGAGTTGTTTAATAGGAGATGAGGTAAAGACAGTAAATTATTCCTTCAGGTCTTAAGCACATTCCTGCAGTCAGTTCCAGTGTCCCTCTGTATGGTTTCCTGGGAAGGTAGTTAGGTGGGTTGTTTAACCTAGGGCTCAGAAACTGGAACATAAACTAGGTCAAAATATTATCCTTAACTTGCCAGAGGTCTGGACCATGTGACCGTTAGTCAGGTCCAGACTACTGTCTTCTGCTGCATTAGAGGTTGCTGATTATGGGAGTTAAAGCTAGGTCTCTGAGGGATAAAAGGAGAATGAGACATACTTTCTAGAGCTAGAACTTGAAGCTAAATTTAATAAAAATCACAAAGGCCCCTAGTTTCAGTGTTTGACATTAATTTTGGGAAGTATTCAGCCATTATTACTTCAAATGCAGAAAAAGCATTTGACGAATCCAACATCCTTTCTTGATAAAAACCCTCAACAAAGTGGGAATAGAGGGACCATACCTCAACATAATAAAAGCCTTATATGACAAATCTACAGCCAACATCATACTCAATGAGCAAAAACTAAAACCATTTCTACTAAGAACAGGAACAAGACACGATGCCCACTCTCACCACTCTTGTTCAAGACAGGAATGCCCATGCTCACCACTCTTGTTCAACACAGAACTGGAAGTGATAGCCATAGATATTAGACAAGAAGAAGAAATAAAAGGCATCCAACTTGGAAAAGAAGAAGTAAAACTGTCATTACTCTCAGATGACAAGATATTGTACATAGGAAAAACTACAGACTCCATCAAAAATTACTAGACTTAATAAGTGAATTTGGCAATGTAGCAGGACACAATATTAACCCCCAGAAATCCATGGCTTTTTTATACACCAATAATGAACTCACAGAAAGAGAAATTTAAAAAAGAAATCCCATTTACCATTACAACAAAAAAAATTAGATACCTAGGAATAAATTTACAAAGGATGTAAAAGACCTGTACTTGGAAAACTACAGAACGTTGAAAACTACAGGGGTGAAGGAAAACATAAACAAATGGAAATACACACCGTGTTCATGGATTGGTAGAATCAACATCATTAAAATGTCCATTCTACCCAAAGCAATCTATAGATTCAATGCAATACGAACAGCATATTTCACAGACCTAGAACAAATTCTCCAAAAATTTATATGGAATAAAAAGAAGACCCCAAAGAGCTGCAGCAATCCTGAGAAAGAAAAACAAAGTAGGAGGGATCTCAATACCAGTTATCAAGCTGCATTACAAAGCCACTGTCCTCAAAACTGCCTGGTACTGGCACAAGAACAGACATATAGACCAATAGAACAGAACAGAGAACCCAGAAATTGACCGAAGCCATTATGATCAATTAATATTTGACAAAGGAGTCAAGACAGACTCTTCAATAAATGGTGCTGGGAAATTTGGTCAAATACATGCAAAAAAAAAATGAAACTAGACTAGCAACTTACACCATGCACAAAAAGAAACCCAGATGAATAAAGGACTTAAAGGTAAGATGGGAGACCATAAAAATCTTAGAGGAATCCACAGGCATCAAATATCAGACACATGTTATAGCTATATCTCTACTAATACAGCAACTAGGACAATGGAAACTAAGGAGAAAATAAGCAAATGGGAGTACATCAAAATAAAAAGCTTCTTCACTGCAAAAGATACCATCAACAAAACAACAAGAAAGCCCACTGCATGGGAGAACATATTTGCCAATGTTTTCTCCAATAAGGTATAATTTCCAAAATTTACAAAGATCTCATACAACTTAACAAAAGGAAGATAAACAATCCAATCAAAAACTGGGCAAAGGATCTAAATAGACACTTTTTGAAAGAGGACATATAGAAGGCCCAGAGAAATATGAAAAATGCTCAAAGTTACTAATCACCCGAGAGATGCAAATCAAAACAACAATGAGGTACCATCTCACACCTGTCAGAATGGCTATCATCAACAAATCAACGAACAAGTGCTGGCGAGGATGTGGAGAAAAAGGAACCCTCCTTCACTGCTGGTGGGAATGCAGACTGGTGCAGCCACTGTGGAGAACAGTATGGAGTTTCCTGAAAAAGTTAAAAATAGAACTCCCATTTGACCCAGTAATCCCACTTCTAGGACTATATCCCAAGAAAACAGAAACACCAATCATAAAGGATATATACACCCCTATGTTCGTAGCAGCACAATTTATAATAGCTAAGATTTGGAAGCAGCCTACATGCCTGTCAGCAGATGAGTGGATTAAAAAACTGTGGTACATCTACACAATGGAATACTACGCCGCTATTAAAAAGAAGGAACTTTTACCATTTGCAACAACATGGGTGGAGCTGGAGAGAATTATGCTAAGCAAATTAAGCCAGTTGGAGAAAGATAAATATCACATGATCTCACTCATATGTGGAATATAATGATCAACATACTTTAATGAAAAAGAATAGATCAATCTAGAGACAAATGGTAGGGGAGGGGGTTAGAGAGCAACCAAAGGACTTATATGCATGCATATTAGCATAACCATTGGATACAGACACTGGGGCGGTGGGAGCTTGCCCGGGCTGGGAAGGGATGGGGGAGGGGGTCAATTGGGGAAAAAAGAGACATATGTAATATTTTAGACATATATATATATATATATATATATATATATATATATATATGTATGTATATATATGATTTCACTCATTAGTGGAATATAATGAACAACATAAACTGATGAACAAAAGTAGATCTGGAGACAGTGGAGCATCGAAAAGACTGTCAAACCTCAGAGCCAAGACAGGGGAGGGGGTGTGTGTGTCAGGGCGGGGGGAGAGGGAGGTAAGAGATCAACCAAAGGATTTGTATGCATGCTTATAAGCATATCCAATGGACACTGACATTGGGCGGTGGGGGCATATCCTGGGGTGTGGGAGTGGCTGGAGAGGGGTCGATGTGGGAAAAGGGAGACATATGCAGTACTTTAAACAATATATATATTTAAAGACTTCTGGTTTCTTGTGATATATTCCTAGAAGTAGGATTACTGCGTCAAATGGGAGATCCATTTTTAATTTTTTGAGGAAACTCCATACTGTTCTCCACATTGGCTGCCTCAGTCTGCATTCCCACCAGCAGTGCACTAGAGTTCCTTTTGCTCCACATCCTCGCCAGCACTTGTAGATTTGTTGATTTGTTGATGATAGCCATTCTGGAAGGTATGAGATGGTACCTCATTGTTGTTTTGATTTGCATCTCTCAGATGATTAGTGACTTTGAGTATGTGTTCATATGTCTCTTGCCTTCTGTATGTCCTCTTTTGAAAAGTGTCTATTTAGATCCTTTGTCCATATTTTTTTCCTAACCATTGAAGTAAATTTTAAAAATTAAAAATTTAATAAATTGCTAATTTTATAGTTTCTCTTTAAAAAACAACAAAAACATGTATGTATATGTGTATATATATATGTATATATATATATATATTCTCATACTATTGCACTAATAAAATTAAGTACATATTTATAAGTATTGTGAAGCAAGGATATTGTTTTAAATGAGAAAACAATAATTGGAAACATATAAATCATACTGGGTCAAGATAGGCCAGGTAGATTAAAAATTATCGATATTAACAGGAGGCATGAAGGTTCAACCTGGAGCTCTTATGATACTACCATTTTATTGGATATCAGAAAAAATTACAAGCAGGAAACAGTACATAAAATATAGTTTTCAGTAGGTAGAAGAAATAGTACATTCTGAGTTACACAGGGGGTACAAAGTTAACCATTTATAAAAATAACCTGATGGAAATATATGTGGTAGGTAATACTAGCAATATATGAACTGACATCCTGACAAACGTGGACTTAAGAAGAGAAGGGTGATCCTTACTTTTTACTGATGCATAATATTCCATGGTGTAAATGTATGGAGGGACCTGGAGAAGTCAGAGAAAGACATATACCATATGATCTCACTCATATGTAGAATCTAAAGAACAAAATAAACTGATGAACAAAATAAATTCATAGATATAGAAGTATGGAACAGTCTGATGAATCATAGAGGAAAGGCTTGGGTGGGTGGGGAGAGATTAACCAAATAATTTATATGCACATATGCATAACCCATGGACACAGATAATAGTGTGGTGAAGGTCTGGTGCAGGGGCTGGAGGTGGGATAGAAGGGGTCAATAGGGAAAAAAGGGAACATCTGTGATACTTTCAACTATAAAGATAATTTTTTAAAAAAGAAGAGAAGTGGTGAGGGGTAAATATGAATGAATATAAGGAAGAGTCCTAATGAAAGCCTGGTGTCCCAGCTGGATTACATTTGTGTCTATTGCACTACCTATTACTTCCTTCCCCATCTACTCTTTTTTAAACAAATATTTTTATTGATTTTAGAGAGAGAAGGGAAAGGGATAGAGAGATAGAAGCATTGATGAGAGAGAAACATCAATCGTCTGCCTTCTGCACATCCCCCACTGGGCATTGAGCCTGCAACCCGGGTATAGAACTGGCGACCTCTTGGTTCACGGGTCACCACTGAGCCACACTGGCCAGGCCCCATCTACTCTTTATTTTTCTTCCTGGCAGCTCTCTTTACTTCTGTTTCTCTTTCTGCCTTCTTCCACTTCCTTTTTTTCTCACTATTTCTTCATCTCTTCTCTTTACCAGTGATACCCAATAATATCTTCAGATTATTGCTTAGCAGTCTTGATGGCTATAGGGTCAGAGATCTCTGATTATTTTTTTGGATAAGCTTATGGAAGTAATTTATTTTTGTGTGTGTCAGAAAATTAGATTTGAGCCACTCTGTGTTTTTTTTAAATTGCATTTATTGGGGTGACACTGGTTAACAAAATTATACAGGTTTCAGGTGCACAACTCTACAACACATCATCTGTAAACTGTATTGCCTGTTCACCTGCCCAAGTTAGGTCTCCTTTCATCACCATGTTTCTCCCCTATATCCTCTTCCACCTCCACACCCCCACCCGCAGCAATTACCACACTGTTGTCTATGTGGAGTTTTTTTTCTCTCTCTTTTTTCTTTTATGCTCAATCCCTCTACTCCTTGACAATGGTGGGTGGGTGCTCTCTATCTATGAGTGTGTCTCTATTTTGTTTGTTTGTTCTTTTTGTTCATTAGATTCCACATTTAAGTGAAATCATATGGTGCTTGTCTTTCTCTGACTGACTTACTTCACTTAGCAAAATGATCCCCAGGTCCAGAAAAGGAAACCATCATGTACTCTTGGTGGGAATGTGGATTGCTGCATCCACTGTGGAAAATAGTATGAAGTTTCCTCAAAAAATAAAAAATGGAACTAACTTATGACCCAACGATTCTACCTCTGGGAATATATCTAAGAAACCCAAAAAATTAATTCAGAAGAATATAAGCATCCTTAGGTTCATTGCAGCATTATTTACAACTAGGGGCTCAGTACACAAATTCGTGCACCTTGGAAGAAACTGTGGGACGCAAGGCTGCGGTGGGCACAGGGGCGGGACTCGGACCATCCTAAGTGCCCCGCCCCAACCCTCCCGCCACTGCTCCTGGTCCCCTGTCTGCCAGCAGCCCTGATCCTGCTGCCGCCACTCCCATGCACTGATGGTGCTGGCTCCACTCTGATGGTGTGGAGCAATTGGTTCTGGCTCCAGCAGTGGGTGTGAGCGGGGCCTGCACTGTCAGTGGGTGTGAGTGGTGGCTGCTGCCCCAATCACCTCTCAGGAGCAGGGGGAGGTGGAGAAGCTCTCAGGGGCAATTGGGGCTGGCAGCTGCCACTTACACCTGCTGATGGCACCAAGCAATTGGGGCTGGTGCTGGGCGCCAGCAGTGAGTGTGAGCAGGGCCGGTGCTGGCAGCAGGTGCGGTGGGACCGTGGCATGCGGGAGCAAAGAATTTTCAGTAACCATCAGAGGCTCATCCCAATGACAGCGACCGGCGCCCCACCTTGGTCTGGCGCCCCTGATCACCTGCTTTACCATTCTGCCACAGCCTATGCCCATCATGTTCCCCCTCCCGCCTGCTGCCAAAGCCTGCCATGTTCCATGCATACCCCCTGGTGGTCAGCACACCTCATAGCAACCGTTTGTTCAGTTGTTCTGCCGTTCAGTCTATTTGCATATTAGGGGTTTATATATATACTAGAGGCCCGGTGCACAAAAATTTGTGCACTTGGGGGGGGGTCCCTCAGCCTGGCCTGTGCCCTCTCGCAGTCTGGGACCCCTCAGGAGATAATGCCCTGCTGGCTTAGGCCTGCTCCCAGGTGGCAGAGGGCAGGCCCAATCCCTAGGTGCAGCCCCTGGTTGGGCTCAGAGCAGGGCCGATTGGGGGGTTGGGGCGCCGCCCCTTGTCATTCACAGAGCAGGGTGGATTGGGAGGTTGCAATGCCACCCTCAGTCACGCTCAGGGTAGGGCCGATTGGGGGGTTGGGGCACCGCCCCCTGTCACACTCAAGGCAGGGTTGATGGGGAGGTTGCGGCGCCACCCGCTGTCACGCACAGAGGAGGGCCCATCAGGGGGTTTGGGGCTCCTTAACCTGTCATGCACAGAGCAGGGTTGATCAGGGGGTTGGGAGCTCCCCCTGTCACGCACAGAGCAGGGTCCATCAGGGGGTTGGGGAGCTCCCCCTTGTCACGCACAGAGCAGGGCCAATCGGGGGTTGGGGCGCCGCCACTGTGACACTCAGGGCAGGGCCGATGGGGAGGTTATGGCTCTACCCCATCACACACAGAGCAGGGCCCGTGGGGGCGGGGGGTGTTGGGGTGCTGCACCCTGTCACACACAGAGCAGGGCCGATCAGGGGGTTGGGGCACCGCACCCTGTCACACACAGAGCCGCAGGGCAATCAGGGGGTTGGGGAGCTCCCCCGTATCAGGCACAGAGCAGGGCTGATCAGGAGGTTGGGGCGCCTTCCCCTGTCACAAACAAAGCAGGGTGGATAGGGAGGTTGTGGCCTGCCCCCTGTCACACACAGAGCCACAGGGCGATCAGGGGGTTTGGGTGCTGCCCTGTCACACTGATCCCAGTGCCGGGAGGCCTCTCGGCTCCACTGATCCCAGTGCTGGGAGGCATATTACCCTTTCACTATATAGGATAGAGGCCTGGTGCATGGGTGGGACTGGCTGGTTTGCCCTGAAGGGTATCCTGGATCAGGGTGGGGGTCCCTACTGGGGTGCCTGGCCAGCCTGCGTGAGCGGATGATGGCTGTTTGCAGCTGGTCACACACCCTTCAGGGTGGGGGGTCCCCACTGAGGTGCCTGGACAGCCTGGATGAGGGGATGATGGCTGTTTGCAGCTGGTCACACAGCCTTCAGGGTGGGGGTCCCCACTGGGGTGCCTGGCCAGTCTGGGTGAGGGGCTGAGGGCTGTTTTCAGGCTGACGGATGACTGAAGCTCCCAACTGCTCCTTTTCTTCTTTTTTTTTTTATTCTGGGCCACCTTTAGCTCTGAGGCTCCAGCTCTGAGGCCTCTGCTGCTGAAAACAGGTATCTGGTTGGTTTAGGTTCTATAATCGATACTCTGTATCAACTCCAGCTCTGAGATCCCGGGCTCGCTGAAAGCAGGTTTCTGGGGTTTTGTTTAGCTTCTATAGTTGTAACAATGTTTCTTAAACTGCAAGCTCAGAAGCTGGCAAGGCAGGCGGGGAACGTTGCAGTCCTCTGTCACTGAAGTAAGCAAGCCTCATGTTAGTTTCAAGCTGCCTGGCTGCCGGCCACCATCTTGGCTGGCAGTTAATTTGCATATCGCCCTGATTAGCCAATGGGAAGGGTAGCGGTCGTACGCTAATTACCATGTTTCTCTTTTAGTAGATAGGACTAGTGGCCTGGTGCATGAAATTCATGCATGGGGGAGGGTGTGTTCCCCAGCCTGGCCTGCACCCTCTCCAATTTGGGACCCCTTGAAAAATGTCCTGCCAGTTTACAGGGATTGGGCCTAAATCAGTAGTCGGACATCCCTCTCATAATCTTGGGCTGCTGGCTCCTAACTGCTCACCTGCCTGCCTGCCTGCCTGATTGCCTTTAACCACTCTGCCTGCTAGCCTGCTCACCCCCAACTGCCCTCGCCCCCGCTGCCGGCCTGCTTGCCCCCAAATGCCCCCCCCCCGCCAGCCTGATCACCCCAAACTGCCCCCCCTGCTGGCCTGCTCGCCCCTACCTTCCATCCCCACTGGCCTGCTCATCCCTAACTGTCCCCCTGCTGGCCTGCTCACTCCAAACTGCCCCCCTGCTGTCCTGATCACCTCCAACTGACCCCCACTGATGGCCTGCTTGCCTCCAACTGTCCCCCTGCTGGTCTGCTTACCCCCAACGGCCCCACCCCCACCAGCCTGATCACCCACAACTGCCCTCCCCTCTTGGCCTCTAACCGCCTCTACCTCGGCCCCGCCACCATGGCTTTGTCCAGAAGAACATCTGGAAGGTCTCCTGGAAGGTCTCCCAGTCTAATTAGCATATTACTCTTTTATTAGTATAGATATATTTGTCTGTAAATATGATTATGATTGCAGATATGAGTGGGACCAGGTAAAATTTTATAGAATGGGCCTTTTATTACAGATGGTTTGTCATGTATGCATTTTTTTCTAAAGAAGTAAAAATTACTTTAAAAAATGGTTCAGGAAGACTTTGAGAAATTTACAGTATCTGCTTTTCTTCCAAGAAAGTTGTCACTTTTATGCCAGAGTAGGAATTATTTGTATGCTTTGTATGTCGGCATTGGGCCACTGTGACTGGGGGGCACTTAGCTTGACTTGAGAGTAATTATCTTGCTCACTGGCTGGGAGGGAGGGTGTGTGGCAGAGGAGATAAATACTGGGTTCTGGATTATTCATAGATTGCTGACTTTCTGGATTGATTGTGCAAGCCCCTCCTTTTATTGATGTCCACCTTCTGTTGACAGACATCTACCCTGGGAGAGAAATGAGATGAAACTCTTTCTTGTCATTGTAAAAAGCATTTGAATTCCTAAGGTGTGATAAGGCCACCCAGCCATCCACAGTCAAGGTACACATTTTCATGGAGGATGTTCCCACTCTTGAATAAATTAAAACAATTTTTTTCTTTTAATTTAAACTTTCTTCTATAACTGTTTTCTTGTTACTTAAAAGCTAGTTTTTTTGAAACTGCTTCCAAAGCTTTTCAAGCTGTATATGTCCTTGGAATGAATTTATAAATAAGAATTGAGCCCAGCGGGTGTGGCTTAGTGGTTTAGCATCGACCTATGAACCAGGAAGTCACAGTTTGACTCCAGATCAGGCCACATGCCCAGGTTTTGGCCTGATCCCCAGTACGGGGTGTGTAGGAGGCAGCTGATCAATGATTCTCTCTCATCATTGATGTTTCTATCTCTCTCCCTCTTCCTTCCTCTCTGAATCAGTAAGAATATATTTTAAAGAGAGAGAGAGAAAGAGAGAGAAGAGTGTATATGTTTGTAAATAAGAAAACATGTATTTGATGCTCTTAGAAAGTCTTATTTTCTTTCATTAAAACTTGTGCAGTATAGGGAACTCCATAGATTCTCTCAATTTGAAGAAAGTTAGAGGGAAAGGTACTAATTTAGAGTTCCTTGGGAAAATGTATTACTTATATATTTTTTTGTTTATTTTTTTAAATCAAAAACTGAAATATTTTCTATTCAGAAAATATATTTGGATCTAAATATCTTCTATAATTTTAATCCTAAAATATCAATTTAAATATTTTAAAAATGTTTGGGATGTTTTTTTTAAAAAAAATAAGTTAGGTTACTGGAGCTCTACATGTTACTGGATCACCTGGGGTAATTTTCTGATTGGAAAATTAAGAATTATAGTCAGAGGGGAGGACATGAGAATTTTAAAAGAACATATTCAATTTACTTTAGAAGCCAAACCTCTCTTATCATGTGACTTGTTTTGTATGTCTGTTAAACTATATTATCACATAAGCATTGCTGCTATTGGCACAAACAGTGACAGTTGATTCGGATCATTTGAATGTCCACTGTCTGTTTTAATTTCTATGTTCGTTTTGACTCTGTCATATCCTCAATCTTCAGTGGAAGTCATGAGAACCTATTATTTTTGCCTGCTTCCTCCTTTACGTTGGAAATATTCTTTTTTACCCAGAGGGACCTTAACTTTGATGTAAGGGATTGTTTCCATTGCCAACTTTTTTCTTCCTTGCCAAGTAAGAGAGTTGTTGTGAACTCTTCAGTGATGCCTTCCAAGATGTGGTTAGGAAAAGTCATTTCATCCCCAACCTTTGCATGTCAGGTGCTGGGGTGCCTGGGTGCCGCCTGGCCTGCGCCCCGGCTCTCCCGCCCTCCGATTTCCATGGCGATCATGAGGCTGCAGGCCAGCCAGCAACCCTGGCCCCCAGGGGTCCGGAGTTTCCACCTGGCCTGCGCCCCAGCTCTCCCTCCTTCCAATCGCCATGGCAATCACAGGGCCGCAGGCCAGCCAGCAACCCCAGCCCCTGGGGGTCCTGGGTTGCCGCCTGGCCTGGCCCCGGCTCTCCTGCTCTCCGATCGCCATGGCGATCACGGGCTGCAGGCCAGCCGGCAACCCCAGCCCCCGGGGGTCCGGGTTGCCGCCTGGCCTGTTGCCCGGCTTTCCAATGGTGATCACTGGCTGGGGGGTGGGGAAAGGCGGCCTTTTCCCGGCCCCCAGCTCTTGCGTGCCACCTGGGTTGCCGATCACCATTCTTCCGTCTTTTCCCTTTCGCCTCCCATCATTGCACTTATGCAAATTAACCATCATCTTTGTTGGCAGTTACCGCCATCTTTCTTGGCAGTTAATTTGCATATCGCCCTGATTAGCCAATGAAAAGCGTAGCAGAGGTACAGTTAATTACCCTTTTTGTATTTTATTAGATAGGATACTAGGGACCTGGTGGATGAAATTCGTGCACTAGGGGGGGAGTTCCCTCAGCCCAACGAGCACCCTCTGTCACGTTCCAGGACTCCAGCCACTCCGGGCCTTGGTGTGGGCCTACAGGCTCGGGGTGGCCTGGCTCCCGAGGATGCCTGTCCCAGGGACACAGGCCTTTTGGCGCCAGTGTGTGCACAAGCGGCTGCAGAGCGAGAACCTCCGCCGGTGCCCATGCACACACTCAGCAGGGCGGGAGCTTCCCCTGGCTTCTGCGCACACTACCCCACCCCCACCTCCCCAGTGTCCGCGCTCTGCTCGGACCCCAGCTCGTTGGCACCTGTGCGTGCACACCAGCTGGGCAGGAGCTTTCCTGGTGTCCTAGTGTGCCACCCTGCCCCCAGTTCCCTGACACCCTCTTGTGCACAAGCAGCCATAGGGCAAGAACTTTCCCAGCATCGGGCCTAAACCAGCAGTCGGACATCCCTCTCACAATCTGGGACCACCGGCTCCTAACTGCTCAACTTCCTGCCTGCCTGACTGCCACTAACTGCCCCTCCCGCTGGCCTGGTCACCCCCAACTGGCCCCCCTACTAGCCTGGTTGCCCCCAACTGCCCCTCCCGTGGGCCTGGTCACTCCCAACTGGTCCCCCTTCCAGCCTAGTTGGCCCTCACTGACACCCCTCTGCCAGCCTGGTTGCCCCTCACTAACACCCCTGCCAGCCTGGTTGCCCCATGCAGCCTGCTGTTCAGTTGTTTTGTTGCCCCTCACTGCCCCCCCTGCCGGCCTGGTCACCCCACGCAGCCTGCTTGTTCAGTTGTTTGGTCATCCCTCACTAACCTCCCTGCACTGGTTTCCCCACACAGCCTGCTTGTTCAGTTGTTTGGTCATCCCTCACTAACCTCCCTGCACTGGTTTCCCCACACAGCCTGCTTGTTCAGTTGTTTGGTCATCCCTCACTAACCCCCCTACCAGCCTGGTAACCCCACACGGCCTGTTCGGTTGTCCGTTTGGTTGTTTCAGTTGTGACGGTTGCTTAGGCTTTTATATAGATAGATAGATAGCCAAGATTTGGAAGCAGCTCAAGGTTCCAGCAGAAGATGAGAGGATAAAAATCTGGTACATTTACTCAATGGAATACTACCTGGCTATAAAAAAGAAGGAAATCTTACCCTTTGAGACAGCATGGAGATCTCTGATTTTGAACTGGATTGAAAACTGCACTCATGGCATAGCATAAGGTGTGGGTTTTTGGAAAATTATGAAACCTAATACAATGACTAACAAATAGATCTTATAAAAACAAATAGCTGGGTCTAAACTTAAGCAGTATACAAGTTATATATGGTCTATATATAGGAACTGTAGATTTGAGGAAGAAAATCTACAATCAAGTGCACAATCAAAAAGTTAACCAGTAATTTGTATAGGCTGGAAAGAAAAAGTTCAAAATCCACGGTCACTTATCTCCAATATAAACCACCTATAATCTGTTGGATGATTACTTCTCATAATTGCACTTGTTAGGACTGCCTGTGTTTCTGTCTTGCTTCCACTATGATGGATTACAAGTTCATATGGACTCAAATTCTGTTCATCTACTGCTGTTTTCTGACTGTACATTGTGCACAACGTAAGAAAATTTTAAATTGTTTTATTTCTACAGGGTGAATATATAAGTAATTAGATTTTAATTAGAGAGGGAATCAAGGCCATGGGGAGGTAGCCTAAGGGACTAGACAGTAATCCAAGCAAAGGCTTTTTTGCTAAACATTTATAAACCTGAAAGTATCTTATTTTTTAAAAGTGTTTATTTTTATGTGATAAATAATTGTTTTCTCTTGAAGCTATCATGTCTGTCTCTGATCTCTGAGATAAATATAAAAACTTCTATGAGCTACCAGCTAAAAGTTTTATTTGTGTCAATATTAGTGATTGTTTTAGACTATATTTAAAAGCACTTTGTTTTTTATAACATATAGAGGTTGTATTTATCAGAAAATTTTCACTTTACAATATGTTCAAATCACATGTCTACTAATATGAAGCATAGCCTAAAATATTTGCCAAGCCAAGAAGTACAATTCTTTTTCTAAACACTGCCTATTGAAAACAGATGTGATTTAAATTTCTCCAAGCAGCACTATTAGATCCACTAATTATGGTGAAGGATTTTTGTGAGGTTGGGTAGTCAGTGGACCATTTTCCTCAACTAAAGTTGTTTCCATATTCAAAGGATAGAGTTATTGAAATTGTTTTAAAGTACTGCATTGTGTTTTCACTTAAAAATGCTATTATGTTTTCTAATACAACCCTTTGACTTTTTTCCTCAAATATGTGTATGTAGCAAAATCAGTGTGTCATGTTTTACGTTAGGAAATACATGTTCTCCAAAGTGCAGTTTTCCTTTGGATTCTATAGACCTTTTCCCTTCTTTCCAGCCACCTCCAACTCCAAACATATACTCAGAGGCTTGGGATTCAGGCAATGTTAAATCTCACTCTATTGAATCTCTTCTCTGTGTTTAAGCTGGCAGAGGGTCAAAATATTTCTCCCTTACTTGAATTTATAGTTTCTGTGCATGTTAATAGGTCCTGTAACTCCTAATAAATTTTTCTACTCACTAATTTTCCAACTCTAGAAAACATTTGCTTAGTCCACAATGCTGGGAGGGATACTTCAGCCATATCATTAGCAGAATGATTTCCAGGATATCCTTATAAATATCAAAATGTCATTAATAGTTGAGGCTGAGGTCCCTACTATCCCCAGTCGCCTACTAGTAAGGTGACTAATTTGTGTCAACTGGAGCATTTTGAGAGTAGAGAAGTATTAATAATTAATCTAGGAAAACAGGCATAAACTAGAACTGTCCTAGCAAACTAGGGTTATGTTGACTCTGTCTTTGGATAGATAATTTTATCTTCCCTTAGCCCAGTGGTCGGCAAACTCATTAGTCAACAGAGCCAAATATCAACAGTACAACGACTGAAATTTCTTTTGAGAGCCAAATTTTTTAAACTTAAACTATATAGATAGGTACATTGTTATTAACTTAATTAGGGTACTCCTAAGGCTTAGGAAGAGCCACACTCAAGGGCCCAAAGAGCTGCATGTGGCTCGCGAGCTGCAGTTTACCGACCACTGCCTTAGCCAAAGATGATATGCACATTTTGTCCAAAAGAACTTTATTTCAAATGTTAGATGTCCTTTTGGCTATAATACTGTATATTGACTGTTTTTAAAGCCATGCTGTGAAATCTATCAGTTCAAATAATAAGTGAGATCATGTCTGTTGTTCATCTTGATTTTTTTGATACTGGTACTTGGAAGTATGATATTTGAACATTCTCAAAGTACCACATAGCTATGTTCTTTTTCATAGTTTAAAACTCTTTAACAAAAATAGTTTTATAACATGCAAAACTTTTCACATGTGTATTAGCCAACTTCGAAACATTTGTTCTGTATTTGCTGAGAGATGTTTGAATGTTATTTACAGCCAATTGTACATCTGTGACTGACTTTGATGATTGTCCAGGGAATATAACAGATTTCTGTCCGAAGAATATTGTTTGTGCATGCAAAGATGGAGAACCTTTTTGCAAGTAAGTGGTTATACATGCTGTAAAAGCAGAGTGAGCACAATATATCGTGAGTAATAATTCAGTTTGTATTTGTTTTCTATAAACCACAGATGCAATATTTGTTTTAAAATAATATTTTAATCAGAAATGGCTCCTACACATTTAACACAGTTGTTGTTGAGTACCTAAAATATTTTTATCTACTGTTTTATAAACAATATATATAACTTAAGAGATTAACTGAGAGAATATATATTAACTTTAAGGGATTGGCACTATTTAAAACTGCTTTTGTCAGACTTTTTACAGATAAATTATACATTTGTAACTAAATTGTTTTACTGTTCTGAAGAAGAAAAATCAAGGTATGTCTCATGTTATGCAATGACAATAATCCTAACTTGTTAGGTAGCAATAAAATTTTGTAATTCAAGAAATAATTAAAATGCATTATGACTGACCTCTTCACTTCCAGGTTTACTTTTTTTTTTTAACAAGAGTGTATTTTTGAGTCATAGATAATTTTTTTAAAGCTAGGTAAATTTTCTACTTTGTTCCAACCATAAAAGTTAGAGTAGTTAGGTCAAAAATTGGAAGAGTGACTAAGAAAAAAGGTAATATAAGAGTGTGTATATGAAAGGTTTTCCAGGGTCCATGCCTCTTGAACTGCATTTTGGAAACTGATAGTAAGAAAATCACATTTAGGCAAAGGGACCAATATGGGCAAAGACAATGAGGTTTGAGAGAATTTTGTGTTTGTGAAAATGCAAACAGTTTTCACATCATGACATACTGAATGACAGCATTTTCAGTTCCTCAAGTGCATTACTTCCTCTCTCACGTTTGGCCGTTCATATGCTATAACTTCTCTGTTACTCTTCCTTCCCCTTTCCTCCTCTCACCATAGCTCAACTTCTCTTGATACATTCCTACTTAACCTTCAAGACTAAGCTCCATCATACTGCTAAGATAGCACTTAACCCATTCTATTGCAACTTCTTTGAGTGTAGGGTATATGTTTTATTTTTTAGAGTGCTACAAAAAACATAATTTAGTCTTATTTATCTTCAGTACCTAGCACAATGCCTGTCATATAGAAAGTATTCTGCAATGATTTGCTGAATGAATCTTTCAATGGGAGTGGTTGATCAATAGTGCAAAATATTGGAAGAATATTGAAGACGATGAAAAGTGATAAAAAGCCATTAGATTTAGCATTTAGGGGTTGTTGGTGATAACCTTTGAGAATATTATTCCAATATTGGAAGCAGCTAATCAACATTGTTTTATCTTTCTAATCCTTATTATAATTATTTGTCTCATTTGTTTTACAAATCTTTACAAGTGTTAATTGTCCTGTCACATTAACATTATGCATGTTTTGAAAATTTTCTCCACCAAGTTGATTCAAACAAGTTACTTCAACTTATTTTACTGATGGGTTTCAGTGTGGAGCATAATTGACCTGTACATTATATATAGTACATTCTTTGAATGTCTATCTGATTGCAAGGGACCATTTTTATTACTAAATATATATAGCACCACACCACAGGGTTTGGGTCAGTTATTTTGACATTGTGAATTAGGTACTAACGAGTCAGAATTAAACATATGAAACAAAATTATATAATAATAGTTTTAAAATTATTTAATAAATTTAATGGCTTTGCTGAAACTAAGGACACATATACCACCACCACCCACATCCCTACAGGCAAATATCTCTCTCTCACACACATGTTTCAAATGTTTCATTCATATAAAAAATGAAAAAATCATAAGCCAAATTTAAAATGTTCAAAGAGAGACAACTTAATAAAATTGGCCAAACTAAGAGCACATGTCTGATATATAATTTTTAAAATTATATAAAATTATATAAAATTTACAAGGGTTCAATTAAAAATATCTTAATTCTAAATGATATAATAGAAAATATATAATAGTGCAGTTATAAGCACTTATCTGAAAATAAAAATTTAAAGAAGTGAATTTAAAGAAGGGATTAGCCAAAGAAAATACATGCACAACCCATGGACACAGACAACAGTATGGTGATGGCCAGAGAGAAGTGGGGGGCAAGAGCTGGGTAGAGGGGGCAAAAGGGGGGGAAATAGGGACATCCTATATAATAATAATAAAAGGCTAATATGCATATTGACTGAACGGCAGAATGACTTGTTGCTATGATGCACACTGGCCACCAGGGGGCAGATGCTCAATGCAGGAGCTGCCCCCTGATGGTCAGTGCACTTCCGTATGGGGAGTGCCACTCAGCCAGAAGCTGGCTCATGGCTGGCCTGCACAGTGGTGGTGGCAGGAGCCTCTCCCACCTCCGTGGCAGCACTAAGAATGTCCAACTAATGGTTTAGACCCGATCCCTTGGGGGCCTAAGCCTTTAGTCCAGGGGTGGGCAAACTTTTTGACTCGAGGGCCACAATGGGTTCTTAAACTGGACCGGAGGGCCAGAACAAAAGCATGGATGGAGTGTTTGTGTGAACTAATATAAATTCAAAGTAAACATCATTACATAAAAGGGTACGGTCTTTTTTTTCAATAGTTTTATTCATTTCAAACGGGCCGGATCCGGCCCGCGGGCTGTAGTTTGCCCACGGCTGCTTTAGTCAGACATCCCTCGAGGGCTCCCTGGCTGCCAGAAGGATGTCTGACTGCAAGCTTAGGCCTGGTCCCCCGGGGAGTGGGACTAAGTCAACAGGTGGACATCCCCCAAGGTGTCCTGGACTGTGAATGGGCGCAGGCCGGGCTGAGGGACCACCCCTGAGTGCACAAATTTTTGTGCACTGGGCCTCTAGTTGAGGTATAATTAGTATACAAAAATTGCACACACTTAATGTATACATCTTGATAAGTTTGGACATATGCATACACCAGTGACAGAATCACCACAGCCAAGGCACTAAACATATCCATTACGTGTGTTTGTTTGTGGTACCTTTTCTTTCTTTTCTTCTTTTTTATTTCTTCCCCTTTTTTAAAGATAAGAACACTTAACATGAGGTCTATTTCCTTAACATATTTTAAAGTATAAAATTCTGTATTATTAACTGTAGGTACTAGGTTGTACAACTGATCTCTAGAACTTATTCATCATGCTTAACAGAAATGTTATAGCATTGAAAAATGATTCCTTATTTCCTCCTGCCCCCTCCCCAGCCTCTAACAACCTACATTCTATTGTTTCTTCTAGAAATCTATTTTTATTTGGAAAAGTTGATGTACCTCCTAATCAATGTTCACATTTCTCACATACTTACTAGTTATTGAGGAAAAATATATAGATTACATTCCAAATGTATTCATATTTAAAGGTTTTATTTCCCATTGATGATAGAAAGAAAAACATTTATATACTTCCCCTCCCCCAGGAATGCTAGGAGAATTAAATAAGATAAAATATTTAAAATTCATCACATAGTAACTGGCTGAGAGGTACACTAAAAAGTTAATTCTTTTCTTCTCCCTAACCTCTATGATGTTAAGCCCAATAGTCTGTTCTCAACTTTCATCTTAGTTTACACATCAGGAGCATTTAACAGAGTTGATCACTATTCCTTCTTTGAATTTTCTTTTTTTAAATTTTATTTTATTGCTTACAGTCTTACAAAGGGTATTACATATGTGTCCCTTCCCCCCCCCCCCCGCCCTTGACAATCCCTTCTTTGAATTTTCACTTGACTTCCAGGATATCCCTCTCTCCTGTTTTTACTTCTTCCGTCTGCCTCACTGTCCACTTTTCAATTACCTTTGCTAGTCTCTTCTCTGGTACCCCACTTACTTAATTTTGGACTTAATTTTGGAGTGTCATAAGGCTTAGTTCCTCATCTCCATTATCTCTTCTCCCTCCATTCTTTGTTCACCTATCTTTGCTCCCTCCAATTTTTGTTCACTGATTCCCTTGGTGATCTCATCCAGTCTCATGTCTTTAAATACCATTCTAACTGGGAAAATTTATAACTCCTGACTCAGAAATATAACTGCCTACTCAACATCTCCACTTTGATATCTAATACCTATTTCAAAATCAGCAAGTACAAGACTGAACTATGCAACTTCCATCACCACCACTCCAAACAGGTTCTTTCTATAGTCTTTCCCATCTCAGTTGATGACAACTCCATCCTTTCATTTCTTTAGGCCAAAAATTTGAAAGTCATCATCAATCCTCTTTTTTCTTGCACACTCTAATTCTTGTCCATCAGGAAATACTGTTGGTTTTGCCTTAAAAATAGAAAAGTATAAATCAGCCTTTTTTTTTTTTCTTACCTCACCATCACTGTTATCATTCTGGTTTAAGCTATTCTATTTACCTCTTGCCTATATTACTGAACAGCTTTGTGACCTTTCTCCCTGCTTCTACCTTTGTCCCCATACAATCTGTTTTCGATGCAGTAGAAAAGAGTGTGATCCTTTCAAAACAACCTAAATCATATCACTCTTCTCCAAAACCTGTAATTGTTTCTCATTTTATTCACTCTAAAAATCAAAGGTATTTTGTGATCTGTCTCCTTCCTTCTCAGCCTTATCTTCTACCACATTCGCTTAACTCACTGTGCTCCAGCAGCACTAATTCCCTTTGGTTCGTCAACATGCAGGCACACACCCTCTTGTTTTAGTCTTTTGTACTTGCTGTTTCTGCTGGTTGGAATGCTCTCTTCTCCCCAAATATGCTATTATCTAACTCACTCACCTCCTCAGAGTTCCTTCATATATTACTTCTCAATGAGACCTGCTCTTTGCTACCCCATTATATCACTGCAACCTGTCCTACTATCTGTGTCCCCCATCGCCAATCCCCTTATCCTGCTCCTTTTCTTTTTTTCCTTAGCACTTGTCACCTTTAAACATCCTAGATAATTTAGTAATGATACCTATTTTTGTTGTCTGTCTTTCTCTGCTACAATTTAAGCTGCTTTAGGACATGGATCTTTGTTCACTGGTCTATCTCAAATGCCTGAAACAGTAATTGGCACATAGTAGGTACCCACTAAATATTATCGAATAAATGAATGAATGTTATTGCTTAATAAACAATTCATTTGTGATTCATTTCTAATCTAAACAAGAAATATATTCTTGTGAAAGGCTTTCCCCCCAAGAACAAATCCATGAGGATTGATAAAATTTTTTAAAATATTTTTGACCTCCTTAAATGAATGAAATTGTGTTACATTTTAGAAACCATTTCTTACTGAGTAGATTACTACCTATTTGAAGCTGGTATATTTATTTTCTTATAGATTCCTAGACTATCAGAGCTATAAAATATTATGATAATTGTCTAATCAATCCCTTCATGTCATTCATGACAGTACTCCTTAATATATTGGAATGATACAAACCAAGAGAAACTTATTTAGGATCTGACATTTGCTGTAATTGGGTAATCCATTACCAATTCTATGGAAGACAATGAAGCAATCTCTAAAGATACTACAAGAACTAACTTCACCATTAGCCACTCCCATGGAGGATGATGAGAAGTCATATTATTCCTCTCCACAAACCCATAGACATGTCTATGTGGGTGTATGCCATGCCAGTTCAGTCTTTTCACCAGAGAACTACATTCAGGTTATTTGGCAGAGTATCAGGGCTTTATAAAAACACTAGACATTTCTATGAGTCATTTATTTGTATAAAATAGAGGAGGAAAATATGGAGTCATGGGAATGATGGGGGTAGATATTGCTGGCAGACAATCTAGTCTCACCTTCTCATGTTACTTCTTGTATTTGCTGTAGAGTGGTAGAGGCAGTTTGCTAACCATCATTCATTGCTATAAGAGTGGGTGGGGGAAAATCATAACCTACAGTTATATAACTGGTAGATTAGGCTGATTCAAATTTTTTTCATAACACTCACAGAACTACAGAACTAAAGTAGCTAAAGTAAAGTGAGGTATGAGTAGTAGGCAAAATGTGAATAGTTTTAAAAGCAGTCTTGAGACAGCCATTTTTGGTGAGGCTTTTTCTTTTCATTTCTAGCTACATGCTACATCTTCATTAGCTAATGGCTGGGAAAGCCTGACAGTCATGCTTCATTAGCTAATGGCTGGGAAAGCCTGACAGTCATGCTTACTAAATGTGTCCAAACCTGTAGGTTTTAGAGTGTTTGCTCAAGTGGAAAATGGGACAACATAAATTTCTTAAGGTCCTTAAAGGGAAACCTCATGGTTTAGTAAAAAATGAAAGGTTTGATTCCTTCAGGGGAGACATTATTTTTCTGATTTGTGAGCTTTTTCTATTTCTATTATCCCTATCTAGATGTCCAAATTTCAGAGGTCGGTGGGGAAATTATTGGTATATGGGGGCCAAATGTGACCAACTCTGGAATACTCTGGACCTGATTTTAGTTGCAACATTGCCTGGAATAGGACTGGCTTTCATAGTTGGTGTAACAATCCAGACTGTCCACTACTGTAAAAAGAAGTCAAAGAAGAATATAGATGATGAACGGTAAGAAATTTCTAAATACCTCCTAGAATGATGGGAAATCTCTTGTGAGATCAGCAAGTGAATCAAGAAATAATGGATATTATTTATCATGCATACTCCTGCCATATTCTTTTTCATATTTGAAACATTTAATTATGTTCAAACAAAAAGGTCCAGGTAACCAAATCCATTTTGGTCAGAATATGAATACATAAAAAACTGATAAAACCCAAGTGTAATTAACTAAAGAATTGTCCTGCTACAGTGTCTTCCTTCTATTTGTGTACCACACATACTATCCTAGCGGAGGGTGGGGTTGCTGTACCTCCTATTCATTGCAACCTCCAGCAACAATGTCAGAGAAATGCAAAGAAGAATCCAACGGACTTGACTGTAATATGACTCTATCTTTGGTAAATTGATTAACGTCACTGGGTTCCCATTTTCTCACCTATAGAATATAATCTGGCCTACCCACCTTACAGAGATGATGAGAATACTACTGAAAGCAACAATCATTTACTGAGGGTTTATTATGTATGCTAGGTTGAATTATAAATGTTTTATACCTATTAATTCATTTAATCCTCACCAGCACCCTATAAAGTACAGATGATAGTACCAAAGCACAGATTAAATAACTTGGCTGAGGTTATAGGGCTAAGTATGTACCCAGACAATCTGGCTCCAAGCCTAAACCCTTAACCCCCATGCTATAGGAATGGAATTTCATAAGACAAAACATTGCTTTGAAAGCTGCATAGCCCTGTTGCATACCCTTTGTCTCTTTACTTAAAAGCAAACAATACCCTTTATATTTTGTGCTGCCTGAGAACCATAGAGATATGAGGGGTAAATGCCAGTAGGGTAAAATCTCATAAATTTTATACCAGTTAATTCACATTAGCATCTACTTTGAGGTATCATTCTCCAGTGACAAGATAATGTTAAACTGTATGCAGTATGAGGAGAGTTTGAAATATTTAAAATTGGAAGTAGCTGGTAATGTAAGCCTCACACTTCTAAGAATAGGCTTACAAAGTATAATAAAATCAACAGTTTGAACAGTCTTAGATATTTGCTAGCCAACATTGCTGCCATTTCAAAATCCTAACCCTTGTTTGTACCATCATTCCATACTCTTTAAAATGCAATGTGGTAGCCTTAGCTGGTTTAGCTCAGTGGATAGAGCATCGGCCTGTGAACTGAAAGGTCCCAGGTTCGATTCCGGTCAAGGGCATGTACCTTGGTTGCGGGCACATCCCCGGTAGGGGGTGTGCAGGAGGCGGCTGATCGATGTTTCTCATTGATGTTTCTAACTCTCTATCCCTCTCCCCTCCTCTCTGTAAAAAATCAGTAAAATATATTTAAAAAATGTGGTACATAAGTATATATGCAGAAAATCAATGCTAATCAGCGTGGTGATGGAAGACTTGACTTGGGGTGGTGAATAGGACAGTTGATATATTGTAGAATTGTACATTTGAAATCTATATAATTGTATTAACCAATGTTACCCCAATAAATTTAATAAAAAAATAAAGTAATTAATGTGGAGAATTTCATATTATCCTTTGACTTAGGTTAGAAACCTCCTGAGATTTTAAAGAATTATTATAATTAGAAATCATACCTGTAAACAATTCACCTTTTTAGGATTCTCCACAGCTTTTCTAGTAAAAAGCTTTCTAGAACATTGGATTTGTTTTCCAATCATCTATCTTTTACTAAATGGCTATGACTTTGAATGAATTGCTTAGCCCTTGATTCCTCCTTTATACATTCCTACTTCTTTATAGACATGAGAATCAAATAAAACAATTAATGGAAAACTGCATTGAGAAGCAAAGGTAAAATAAAAGCCTTGATTATAAATCAGGATAATAGTGGTGTTCACAAGCGTTTGGGCTTATTTATAGGCTTTTGGGATAAAAATTAAACTGCCTTATTTCTAATATTTCCCTCCAGTTAAAATATAATTTAGTTTAAACTCCTTTTTCCCCTCTGTCAATTATGAATTGACAAAGTGATTGTGTATATATTCTGGGAGATTCCTTAGTATAGTGGAAAAAGTATGATAATGGAGCTAGGCAAACTGGGGCTCAAGTCTCTGCCCTATAAGTCAATGACTGTGTCACTTTGGGGAATTTCCTTAAAATTTTTCAGCCTCAGGTTTTTTCATCTCCAAAAATGGAGTTAACAATACCTATTTTGCAGGTTTTTTTCTAAATATTTAAATAAGATAATATAATTTTTGTGAAATAAACTGATATTTAAAATGTACTTTCAATTGCATCAAAAAACTAAGATGGATTAATGGAGGGATACAGGGATGGATGGATGGACACATGTATGTTAAAGCAAGTATAGTAAAATATTAGTGATAAAATTGAGGTGGTAGATTCATAGGTATTCACTGTAAAACTTAATTTTGCTATATATTTGAAAATTTTCATAATAAACTGTTTGGGATAAATTAGGGAAAACACTTTGAGCATGGAAATCATTCAAAAAATGGTAGCCTTTATTATTGCTTTGTCTCAGGTACATATAATAACAGAGTCTTGAGATGGGAGAACTCATTCTGTATGGTCAAAAATGAGTTTATAAAAAAATGCAGTGAAGGCCTGGGGGGTGGGCATTGTGGGAGCAGGGTAGAGGGAGTCAATGGGGGGCAAAGGGAGGACATCTGTAATACTTTAAACAATAAAGATATACATTTAAAAAAGTGATTTATGACTAATTAAACGAGTGTTTTATACTAACTATGTGTTTTTACTTATTTAACTTTACAGAGAACAAAGGGATTCATCAGGATTCCAACCTCAGCATAATTATGCGTATGCTTTTGATACGCCTATGAAACTTTCTCAACCTAATCAAGGCCAGGTAAACACAAAACTCACTTGTCAGGTAAACTAAATTTACAAAAGACACCAAAAAGAGAATTGCATTGCAGAAACAAAAAGAAGCTTGGGAGATTGAAGAAGTATTCAGAAATAATAAAATCAAGTGTTATCAGAAGATTGAATTGCACAAATAAGGGATAGTTGATGATGGGTTATTTATCAGTAGAATACAGGCAAGGTCTGGAGCAAATTACAATGGGAGTGCTCTCTACTTCTTCTTTCCATCATTTGTTTCCAGGTAAAACCAAGTTAAAACACATATCAGTGGCGATCTTAGGGAAATTTAAAACATATAACAAAGGGGAAAGGAAATAACTAAAAAAGGGCAGCAAGCCAGAAAGATATGGATAAAAGGACAAGAATCTGAGCTGTGTGGCTTCTTTTTTATACTAGAAGAAAATCTCCTTTTTATCTAAAATGTTATTAGTAGCACAGATCCTCTAAAACAGATTTGTGGGGGCTTTTTTCAAATCATTGTACTTCAAGAACAGTTCTACATGCAAAGAAAGGTCTGGATGTCATAATTGACCACAAGTATCAGAAGCAGCAGTAAAGCTTTTATTGTTTTAAATCAAACAAATCACTAATAAGATACCACAAAATCATTGTTTGTTATGGTATATTAACCCTAGAATATACCCAATTATGATCTTTATATTTTAAGGAAGATATACATTGAATTTAAACAATTTGAGTCTCAGTATAATTCTACATATGTTCCTGTATGATACCTTCTCAATAATATTAAGGCCAATTAAAACTGAAACTTGTGAAAAGGTTAAGAAAAAAAGTTGATAAAGGGTTGATGAATTAAGGCTAGTGACGAGGTATTTTCTACTCAATGTCAGAACAGTTAAATATTGGGACTTAAATTACACTATGAAAGGAAAATTTATATGTATGTGTATTATATATAACATTTTTTAAACAGATGATTAAGATCCTGTGGATAAATATACTATTGTAAATAACAATAGTGCAGTGCACGAATTCATGCACATTGAAAGGGAATTAATTAGAAGAAATATTTTAATATCGCTATTTGCCTTTTCTCTATAATAGAAGTGTCAATCAAATTCAGAATTGACAATGACAGATGGAAACACACACGTGTGATTGGCGCCAGAGTGAGCTTTATATGTATTGCGCATGTGCAAGTCATCTTAACCTTTTATAGATATAGAATAAACTTGCTTAATTAGACTTGCTTTCTGACTTAGCTAAACTTTTTGCAGCCCAGTGAAGCACCCCAACTTCTCTATCAGGTAATTGTCAGCAACATAGCAGTAAATATCAACACAAAGCACATTATTATTGTAGATCATGCAGGGAGAACAAAGGTTAAGATATTTAACTGCAGCAGTGTTTGACTATATTCTGCACAGGGAGAAAACCTGAAGTCATTTTCAAGGTCCACCATTTCTTACATTTCAGTTGGGTCAAGTTTCTAAGCTTTCTAAATCTCCATTTTCTGGTTAATGAAAAGAAAATAGGATTCCACCAAGTCTCCTATCTACCTACTCTAGACTTCTGTGAGGATCAAAAGACATGGGAATGGGAAAACACGTCACAGACATTTGGCTACAGTGTAAAGTGTTTCCACCTGTGTTCTTGGGCTGCAGAAACTCAAAGGAGGCTGGTCGCTAGGGAGAGGAAGCAGGCAATGCTATGTGATGTCATTACCGGGATGGACACTTAGCATAATATATATATATATATATATATATATATATATATATATATATATATATATATATATATGTCATCTCTGAGTCTTAATGCAATATCCATTCCCCAGCCTTGTTCACCATGTGGAAAAAGAATAGGATACATCATTGCATCTAATGTAGGAAACAGCATACTGATTTGTTTCATTTTAGTGGGATTCGAATTTTGGGGATCTGGTTTACAATGAATCAGCAGGTCCCTTTCAAAAGCAGGTTCTCTATCTTTGTTTCTGAGTATGATGGCAACTTCGGTTACATGGGGATAATTATATCTGCCCAGATCACTATTACGAACATATTTAATTGCCATCTTTACTTCTGTGGGAGCAATAACTGTTGCTGCTGCTTCAGATTGGGCTTCCTTTTCTTTTTAAATTTTATATATTTTATTTTATTTATTGATTAAGGTATTACATATGTGTCCTTATCCTCCCATTGCCCCTCCCCCACTCATGCCCTCACTCCCCTGGTATCTGTGTCCATTGGTTAGGCTTATATGCATGCAAACGAGATCTTTGGTTGACCTCTCCCTCTTACCCCCATCCTCCCCTACCTTCCCTCTGAGGTTTGATGGTTGGATCAATGCTTCTCTGTCTAGATCATTTTTTGCTCATCAGTTTATGTTGTTCATTATATTCCACACATGAGTGAGATCATGTGATATTTATCTTTCTCTGACTGGCTTATTTCGCTTAGCATAATGCTTTCCAATTCCATCCATGCTGTTGCAAATGGTAAGAATTCCTTCTTTTTTACAACAGAGTAGTATTCCGTTGTGTAGATGTAACACAGTTTGTTTATTTGTTTGTTTATTCATTTATTTATTTAAATATTTTAAAAATATATTTTTATTTATTTCAGAGAGGAAAGGAGAGGGAAAGAGAGAAACAGCAATGATGAGAGAGAATCATTGACCGGCTGCTTTCTGCACACCCCACATTGGGGATTGAGCCCACCCAGGCATGTGACCTGACAAAAAAATAGAACTGTGATCTCCTGGTTCATAGATTGACACAAAACCACTGAGCAACACCAGCTGGGTGCAAGATATTTTTTTTCCTTTATTGATTAAGGTATTACATATGTGTCCTTATCCCCCCATTGCCCCCCCACCCCCAACTCATGTCCTCACCCCCCTGGTGTTTGTGTCCATTGGTTAGGCTTATATGCATGCATTCAAGTCCTTTGGTTGATCTCTCCCCCTTACCCTCACCCTCCCCTACCTGCCTTCTGAGGTTTGACTGACAGTCTGATCAATGATTCTCTGTCTCTGGATCTGTTTTTGATCATCAGTTTATGTTGTTCATTATATTCCATAAATAAGTGAGATCATGTGATATTTATCTTTCTCTGACTGGCTTATTTCACTTAGCATAATGCTCTCCAGTTCCATCCATGCTGTTGCAAATGGTAAGAATTCCTTCATTTTTACAGCAGTGCAATATTCCATTGTGTAGATGTATCACAGTTTTTTTAATCCACTCATCTGCTGATGGGCACTTAGGCTGTTTGCAAATCTTAGTTATGGTAAATTGTGCTGCTATGAACATAGGGATGCATATAATCTTTGTGATTGCTGTTTCTAGTTTCTTGGGATATATTCCTAAAAGTGGGATCACTGGGTCAAATGAGAGTTACATTCTCAACTTTTTGAAAAAAAGTTCATACTGTTCTCCGCAGTGGCTGGACCAGTCTGCATTCCCACCATCAGTGCATGAGGGTTCCTTTTTCTCCGTATCCTCACCAGCACTTGTCATTTGTTGATTTCTTAATGATAGCCATTCTGACCGGTATGACATGGTACCGCATTTTCATTTTGATTTGCATCTCTCAGATGATTAGTGACTTTGAGCATGTTTTCATATGTCTCTTGGCCTTCCTTATGTCCTCTTTTGAAAAGTGTCTATTTAGGTCCTTTGCCCATTTTTTTTATTGGATTGCTTATCTTCCTTTTGTTAAGTTGTATGAGTACCCTGTAAATGTGGGAGATTAAACCCTTAAAAGAGATAACATTGGCAAATATGTTCTCCCATGCAGTGGGCTTTCTTGTTGTTTTTGTTGATTTTTTTTTTCTGTGCAGAAGCTTTTTATATTCATGTAGTCCTATTTGTTTATTTTCTCTTTAGTTTTCATTGCCCTAGGACAGGGGTGGGCAACCTTTTTGTGAGTGCATGCCAAAACCAGCAAAATCTCTGACTCAAAATTCTTCTGCGTGCCAACCTAAATTTTTTGAGAACATGTTACACCTACTTGATATCTCTTAAGGTGTACGTATGTGAAGTACCTTGAAGAAATAATAAAATTCATTCGAGAGACAAAAACACAGTATATAATGAAAAATACATTTATTTTTAAATGTATACATGTACACTGATAGTCCGACAGAAAACTTTATGACTCCGCTTGATATTATCAGGGGGACTTTTGCTGCTGCATCACTGATGACAGAGATTTTACATCAGGTTTATATTTCATGACCTTCAGAAATATGCACGAGCTACTACTTTCATCCGTCAGGCTACTACTATTACGAGACTTAACAAAATTTATCACTGAGAACAAAGATTCACAAGCATATGTGGATGAAAACATGGAGAGTAACGCTGTTGCAGTTTTTTAAACAGAGACATTTTTCTGGAATGGCATTCCAAGTCCTCAATAGTTCGTTTTCAACACTTCTCTCTGGTACTCCTGTCTCTAATCGTTTTTGTTTTTTTTCAATGTTTTCCAAGTCAACTCTAAGGTTAATAAATTTCTGCTTCCAAATTGAGCTACTCTGAAATTCAATCAACTGCATTTCAAAGTCAGCCATGTCTATCCATGAAAACATTTGTAAGTTCAGTTCCTCCAGTTTCATGCTATCTGGAAACCTCATGAATTTTGCTGTCTTTTCCAGTTCTCTGAATTTCGCAAATCTTGAGAAGAACTGCTCAATAGTTGACTCGATGATGTTTAAAAACAGATTTTGAAGGCTTTGACAGTGTGTTCTGTCATCTTTTGGGAGGTCTTTGATGTGCCTCTTGAGGTTTGGGAAATATCTAAATCTCTCACCATCCACATCCCTCTTAAAGACTTCCAATTTCTTTTCAAAAGCCTTTATGTAACCAAACATCACATCAAGTGTCTTGCCAGTTCCTTGTAATTTAACATTTAAGTCATTCAAATGTTCACAAAAATTGTAAATGGAAGATTATAAGAGAGGGTTTTGCGTGCCAGCAAAAGTTACTGGCGTGCCATGTTTGGCACACGTGCCAGGGGTTGCCCACCTCTGCCCTAGGAGCTGTATTAGTAAAGATATTGCTAAGGCATATGTCTGAGAATTTGCTGCCTATTGCTTCTTCTAAGATTTTTATGGTTTCCCTTCTTATGTTTAAGTCCTTTATCCATTTTGAGTTTATTTTTGTGTATGGTGTAAGTTTGTGGTCTAGTTTCATTTTTTTTGCAAGTGTCTGTTCAGTTTTACCAACACCATTTATTGAACAGACTTGTCTTCATTGCATGCTCTTGCCTTCTTTGTCAAATATTAAATGAGCACAATGGCTTCGGTCAATTTCTGGGTTCTCTGTTCTCTTCCACTGGTCTATATGTCTATAATTGTGCCAGTACCAGGAAGTTTTGAGGAGAGTGGCTTTGTAGTATAGCTTGATATCTGGTACTGTGATCCCTCCAACATTGTTCTTCCTTCTCAAGATTGCTGCAGCTATTCGGGTCTTTTTTTTCCACATGAATATTTGGAGAGTTTGTTCTAGGTCTGTGAAATATGCCGTTGGTATTTTAATGGGGATTGCATTGAATTTATAGATTGCTTTGGGTTGTATGGACATTTTAATGAGGTTGATTATACCAATCCATGAACATGGTATATTCTTCCATTTCTTCATGTCTTCCTCTATCTCTTTTTTCAGCATCCTGAAATTTTCTGAGTACAGGTCCTTTGTCTCCTTGGTTAAGTTTATTCCTAGATATCTTAATTTTTTGTTGCAATGGTAAATGGGATTGCTTTTTAAATTTCTCTTTCTGTAAGTTCTTTATTGCTGTATAGAAAAGCCATAGACTTCTGGGTGTTAATTTTCTATCCTGCTACATTGCCGAATTCATTTTATTAAGTCTAGTAGTTTTTTGATGGAGTCTTTGGGGTTCTCTATGTACAGTATCATTTCATTTGCGAATAAGGACAGTTTTACTTCTTCATTTCCAATTTGGATGCCTTTTCTTTCTTTTGCTTGACCAATCACAATGTTTTGTACTTCCAGTACTATGTCAAACAGGAGTGGTGAGAGGGGGCATCCCTGTCTTGTTCCTGTTCTTAGTGGAAATGATTTTAGTCTTTGCCCATTGAGTATGATGTTGACTGTGGGTTTGCCATATATGGCCTTTATTATGTTCAGTTATGATTCTTCTATCCCCACTTTGCTGAGAGTTTTTATCAAGAAAGGGTATTGGATTTTATCAAATGCTTTTTCTGCATTAATGGATATGATTATACTAGAGGCCCGGTGCATGGAATTCATGCACTGGGGGGAGGGTGTCTCTCAGCCCAGCCTGCACCTTCTCCAATCTGGGATCCCTGTCACAATCTGGGACTGCTGGCTCCCAAACGTTTGCCTGCCTGCCTGCCTGCCTGGTTGCCCCTAACCGCTTCTGCCTGCCATCCTGATCACCCCCAAACTGCCCTACCCTGCTGGCCCCTCCCCTGCTGGCCTGGTAGCCCCTAACTGCCCTCCCCTTCAGGCCCAGTCATCCCCAAGTGCCCTCCCCTGCTGGCCTGGTTGTCCCTAACTGTACTCCCCTGCTGGCCTGTTCACCCATAATTGTGCTGCCCTGCAGGCCGGGTCCCACCCCCTCAACTTCCCTCCCTTGTCAGCCTGGTCTCCCCTAACTGCACTCTGCTCCCGGCCTGGTTGCCCCTAACTCAGCAGTTCTCAACCTATGAGTTGCGACCCCTTTGGCGGTTGAATGACCCTTTCACAGGGGTCGCCTAAGACCATCCTGCATATCAGATATTTACATTATGATTCATAACAGTAGCAACATGACAGTTATGAAGTAGTAACGAAAATAATTTTATGGTTGAGTCACAACATGAGAAACTGTATTTAAAGGGCAAGAAGGTTGAGAACCACTGCCCTAACTGTTCTCCCCTGCCGGCCTGGTCACCCCTAACTGCCCTCCTGCTGGCCAGACCATCCCTAACTGCCCTCTCCTGCTGGCCTGATTGCTCACAACTGCCCTCCCCTGCCGACCATCTTGTGGTGGCCATCTTTTGACCACATAGGGGTGGCCATCTTGTGCGAGGTTGTGATCGTCAATTTGCATATTACCTCTTTTTTTATATAGGACAGTTTTTATCTCTCAGTTTGTTTATGTGGTGTATCATATTTATTGATTTGCAAGTATTGTACCAACCTTGTATCCCCAAATAAAATCCATTTGGTCATGGTGTATGATCTTTCTAATGTAATGCTGAATTTGATTTGCTAAAATTTTGTTGAGGATTTTGGTGTCTATGTTCATGAGGAATATTGACCTGTAATTTTCTTTCTTTGTATTGTCTTTATCTGGTTTTGTGATTAGGATAATACTGGTTTCATAGAATAAGCTTGGAAGTGTTTCTTCCTCTTCAATATTTTGGAATAGTCTGAGGAGAATAGGTTTTATTTCTTTTTTGAATGTTTGATAAAACTCCCCTGTGAAGCCGTCTGGTCCAGGGCTTTTGTTTGTTAGAAGTTTTTAGATTACTGCTTCAATTTCCTCCATAGCTATCGGCCTATTCAGATTTTTAGGTTCCTTCTGGTTGAGTTTTGGAAGGCTGTATTTTTCTAGGAATATGTCTATTTCTTCTAAGTTGACCAGTTTTTTGGAGTAGAGTTGCTCATAGTATTTTTTTAACAATGCTTCGTATTTCTGTGGGGTCTGTTGTTATTTCACCTCTTTCATCTCTTATGTTGTTTATTTGCATCTTCTCTCTTCGCTTTATGGTGAGCCTGGCTAGAGGTTCATCAATCTTGTTTATCCTTTCAAAGAACCAGTTCTTGGTTTCATTGATGTTTTATTGTTGTTTTGGTCTCTATGTCATCTATTTCCGCTCTGATCTTTATTATTTCATTCCTTCTGCTCAAACTGGGCTTTTCTTGTTGCTCTCTTTCTACTTCTTCAAGTTGAAGAGTTAGATGGTTTATTACCAGTTTTTCTTTCTTTCTTTCTTCCTTTCTTTCTTTTTTTTTTTTTTTTTTTGAGGTAGGCCTGTAATGCTATGAACTTCCCTTCAGGATTGCGTCCATTGTGTCCAAAGATTTTGGATTATTGTGTTTTCATTGTTGTTTGTTTCCAGGATGTTTTTAATTTCTTCTTTGATCTCTTTGGTAACCCACTCATTGTTTAATAGTATGCTATTCAGCCTTGAAGTGTTTAAATTTTTGTGATTGTATTTACTGCAGTTGATTTTTACTTTTATGGCATTGTGATCTGAGAAGATGCTTGATATGGTTTCAATCTTCTTGAATTAAGAAAGACTTTGCCTGTGTCCCAATATGTGGTCTATCTTTGAAAATTTCTCATGTATGCTTAAGAAGAATGTATCAATATTCTGAAGATGTCAATTAAGTCCATCTGATCTAGTGAGTCATTTAAGATTGATGTTTATTTGCTATATTTTTATCTAGAGGATTTATCCAGTGATGTTAATGGGGTATTAAAGTCTCCTACTATGATTTTGTTGCTGTCAATCTCTCTCCTGATATCATCCATAAGTTTTTTTATGTATTTGGGTGCTCCTGCATTGGGTGCATAAACATTTGCCAGGTTATATCCTCTTGTTGTATTGATTCTTTTAGAATTATTAAGTGGCCTTTCTTGTCTCTTGTTATGGTCTTCACTTTGAGGTCTATTTTGTCAGATGTAAGTATTGATACCCCAGCTTTTTTTTTTCATTTCCATTTGCCTGGGAGATATTTTTCCATCTCTTCACTTTCAGTCTGTGTGAGTCTCTTGTTCTGAGGTGGGCCTCCTGTAGACAGCATATATATGGGTCATGTTTTCTTATCAATTCAGTCACTCTATGTCTTTTGATTGGAGCATTTAATCCATTTACATTTAATGTTATTATTGATAGGTATTTGGTTGTAGCCATTTCTGTATTTTATGCCTGTGTTCCTTCATCCCTTTATATTTCTTCTTTTTACAGCATTCCCTTTAGCATTTCTTGCATTGCTGGTTTGGTAGTGATAAATTCCATTAGCCTTTTTTTGTCTGTGAAGCTCCTGATTTCCCCTTCAATTTTTATTGATAGTCTTGTGGATAGAGTATTCTTGGGCTCAGCCCTTTGCTTTGCATCACTTTCTATACTTCCTTCCATTCCCTTCTAGCTTGATGTGTTTCTGTTGAGAAATCATTTGATAATCTGATGGGGGATCCTTTGTAGGTAACTCCCTGTATCTCTCTTGCAGCCTTTAATATTTTCTGTTTGTCATTAACATTTGCTGTTGTAATTATGACGTGTGTTGCTGTGGGTCTTTTGGGATTCATCTTGCTTGGTATTCTCTGTACTTGTGTAACTTTTTTCTTCCCCATATCAGGGAAGTTTTCTGTCATTATTTCTTCATAGAGATTTTCTAATCCTTGCCACTCTTCGTGTCCTTCTGGCAGCCCTATTATACGTATGTTACTTCATTTTGAGTTGTCCTGAAGCTCCCTTAGGCTCTCTTCCTGGTTTTTAATTTTTTTCTCCAGCTGCTGTTCAGATTGGGCTTGTTTCTCTACCTTATCTTCTAACTCACTTATTCGGTCCTCTGCTTCTTCTATTCTACTGTTGAATCCTCCCATTGTGTTTTTTATTGTAGCTATATCACTTTTGATTTCTTCCTGATTTTTGCATAGGTTGTTGATTTTCTCGTCCATCCGATGTATGAACTGTATGACAATTACTCTGAATTCTTCTTATGTCATGTTGCATGCTTCCATTTCACTTATTTCCTTTCTTGGTGAAAGAAAAAGAGGTTTTTCTTTCCTCTGGGGATTATTTCATTGTCTCCCCATTCTAACTATCACATGAAGGTTCAAACGCTGAGTTGCGGGGGCCTGGGCCGTGTGCAGTGGGAGCTTTACACCACCTGAGTGTCACTTCAGAGCTCTGTAACCAAGACATGTGGCTGCTGTGGGTTGTTGGGAGCCATGCTCACCCAGGATCAGAGTCATCGGTGCTCAGTGCAGCCTTGTGCATGCACCTAGAATCAGGAACCCCACCTGCACCACTCTGATAAAGAGACCCCGCTGGCATGTCCCGAAAATCAGAGCCCCCTATCACTTGCCAGGATTCAGAATCCCCCTGTGCCTGCACTAAGAATTGAGTATCAGAGTCTCTGTGCTTGGTGTGGCCTTATGCTGAGAATCCTGGTCCCTGTGTGTGCATGCGCCAAGAGTTGGAGTCACTGGCTCTTAGTGTGCGTGCACTGGAATCAGGGATCCCCGGCACGCATGATGAGAAACAGAGTCAAATCACAGGTTCTCAGTGCTGCCTCTCACAGAGAGAATCAGGGTCCCTGGTCTGCTTGGGGGACCAGGTTGCACAGCTGCCCTGTGTTGGCAGGAGGTCCACTCCTGTGCTGCAAAAAACAGACATCCATGTGCGCTTGCCCACAATCAAAGTCAGGTGGCCCTGCCAACCTGTGTGGGTGTGGGGTCTAGTCACAAGAGTGCGTGCTGTGGGAATCAGCCTCCCAGTGTGCACTTGCCCAGGCTCAGTTTCAGGTAGCGCAGCTGCCCTGTGTGGGTGTGGGGTCTGGTCATGAGAGTGCACTCTGCGGGAATCAGATTCCCAGTTTCCATGCGCTCAGGCTCAAATTTGGGAAGTGGAGCCAGAGCCACCCTGTGTGTGCATGGGGTCTGGTCTCTGCAGGAAACATATTCCCAGTGTCCACGTGTCTAGGCTGAAATTCAGGCAGTGGAGCCGGAGCCACCCTGTGTGGGCAGGAGGCCTGGTTGTACTGGGTGGGACCAGCAGTTCCTATGGCACTGCAGTGAGCTTGTGGGAAGGGGGGTGGGATCTGTGACTAACAGAAATCTGCAGCCAGGATGTCTGGATTCTTGGTGTCTGTGGATCTGAAGCTGTGGTCTCAGGTCTTTGTCCACAGTGGTTGTAGGGTCCCGGTTTGTGTCTGAGACCAGATTGGGTGGTGGTGAGGCTAGGATCCTACTCTCTAGCAGTTCTGTTTTTTAAGATGGCATGGTCTCTGTGCCCACGCTGGTTGCCCCTGGATTGTCCACAGTGGCTGTGGGGTTTAGCCATCTAAGACTGCCCGATTTGGCAGGCCCTTGGAAGACCTGCAGGATCTAACTCTCTGTAGCTCACACACACACACACACACACACACACACACACACACACACCTCACACACATCCACACACTCCTCTATCCCTCCCTCACTCTCTCACACACTCTCCCTTTCTACCTTCTTGCCAGTCGCCATCTTTCCCCATTCCTGACTGTCTTAATTAGAGCTTCTATAGTCATGTATTAAGTAAAATAAATATGTGAATCAATAATAAAAAAACTAAGTAGTTGCAATTAAAATTTCAATCTCTGCCTTATGTTAAACCACCATTATTATATTGCTCACACCATATAGTACCTTAGAAAATGTTAAACATAAAGGCATGGTTTTACAGAATTATTAGCTGGTTTGGGGGCAGTAAGATTAGATTAATTTTGTACATCTATAAGATGAACATTTATATTGAAAATAAAAGCCCAGAGAAAGAACACTATGTTTTGACTAAACTTCTAAGCTTCCTTAATTTTTACTCTTATTTTATTGCAATTTTATTAAATATTATCATGTCCCCCAATTTTTAAATTTATTTTTATTGTTGACAGTATTACAGATGTCCCCCATTTACACCCACTTTGGCCCCCTGCCCACAACCTTAAGTCTTCACCACACTATTGTCCGTGTCCATGGACTATGTATATCCTATATAATAAAGAGGCAATATGCAAATTGACCATCACTCCAACACACAAGATGGCTGCCTCCATGTGGTCAAAGATGGTTGCCCCCATGGTGACACAAGATGGCCACCACAAGATGGCCAGAAGGGGAGGGTAGTTGTGGGGTGATATGGACAGCAGGGGAGGGCAGTTGGGAGGGACCAGGCCTGCAAGGGAGGGCAGTTGGGGGGGACCAGGCCTGCAGGGGAGGGTAGTTGGGGTAACCAGGCCTGCAGAGGAGGGCAGTTGTGGGCGACCAGGCCTGCAGGGAATGGCAGTTAGGGGCAACCAGGCCTGCAGGGGAGGGCAGTTAGTGGTGACTGGGCCAGCAGGGGAGCAGTTAGGCATCAATCAGGCTGGCAGGGGTATAGTTAGGGGGTGATCAGGCAGGCAGGCAGGTGAGTGGTTGGGAGCCAACAGTCCTGGATTGTGAGAGGGATCAGGCCTAAACTGGCAGTCAGACATCCTCCAAGGGGTCCCAGATTGGAGAGGGTGCAAGCTGGGCTGAGGGACACCCCCCATGCACAAATTTCACGCACCAGGGCTCTAGTATGCATGTGTTATTTGGTTCCCCCAAATTTCTGGAATTATTTTAAAAATGTTTTCCTATACAATAAAATATCCATGCCTTAAGAAGTCACTGGATGACATATTCCATTTTTACCAGTAGATGGCAGTGATTAGCCTTTACATTGTTCATGATCCAGATATGGAGGGGGAGAGCCTCCTCTGTATAAATTCAAACACAGGGGGAAAAAAATATAGCAACATACTGAAATAAAAGTTATGTAAATGTGGGTGAGAAAAAACACAGAAACCCTGTAGTTAAGGACTCAGTTAATTTTTTCAGAAGACTGTACCACCACTATAAATTTATGATGATTCTGATAAAATTTTAACTGGCTAGTGTCACTGTAATGACATTTAAAAGAAGAACCAATCACATAAATAATAAGAAAATAGAAAACTGGAGATGCTGAAGGATCAAACTATCTTTTTCTAAAATATACATGTTATTGAAATGCATTTTCCAAAATATTAATTATACTTTTCATCAGTTTGGAGACTACAGGTGCGTTTTTCTCTCTTCCTTCATTTTTTTCATGTTTTTCAAAATTCCAGATTAAAAATTATTTGTTTTTTTTCAAATATACAGAATAAATGATAAAGTGGGAAATAACTTCAAAACCAGAAGAAATTAAAAGAATCTTAAGAGACAAGTTTGCTCAACTCTATACAGATATATTTTAAAAGATGAATTAAATCATTTTCAGGGAATATATAACTATTTACAGAAAATATAGTCAATTTAAACAGACTGATTTCCATGGAACTCATAGAGAAAGCCCCTCAGCCACAAAAACACACACACAAAGCCCCTAGGCCCATCAGTTTCACTGAGTAATTCCAATGATATTTAAACTATTTCAGAACATTAAAAAAACCTACCAAAATTTTAATGGATATCAAAACCTGAAAAAGATAGCATTTAAAAAGAAAATCACAAGAGAGTGGTGTAAAAATGCTGAAGGAGAGTAAGAGGTACAAACTTTCAGCTATAAAATAAATAAGTCATGGGATGTAATGTATAGCATAGAGCATATAGTCAATAATATCATAATAACTTTGTACAGTGACAAATGGTTACTAGACTTATCACTATAATTGCTTCCTAAGGAATATAAATTTTAATTAACTATGCTGTACACTTGAAACTCATATACTATTGTATGTCAAGTATGCTTTAAATAAAAAACATCAATTCTTTTTTTTAATATATTTTATTGATTTTTTTACAGAGAGGAAGGGAGAGGGATAGAGAGTTAGAGACATTGATGAGAGAGAAACATCTGTAAGTTGCCTCCTGCACACCCTCTACTGGGGATGTGCCTGCAACCAAGGTACATGCCCTTGACTGGAATCGAACCTGGGACCCTTCAGTCCACAGGCCGACGCTCTTTCCACTGAACCAAACCAGCCAGGGCAAAACATCAATTCTTTATGCAAAAGAAAAATACAAAGCCATAGACAAATTACTTTTATGAATATATATATACTAAAATCCTGGGGAAAAAATTGTAACAAACACTATCTAGTGACACATTAAAATATAACCCTTCATGATAGGAATTATTCCAGGAATGCAAGGGTATCTATCTATATTAATAATATACAAATATGTAAATTTACTATCCCTCCGTGTTGTCCACAGCCAATCAGGAGTGGGTATGCAAATTAACCCAACAAAGATGGCAGGCCTGTGGGCAGCGCACATGTGCGCAGGCGCCAAGTGGCCAGGGGAAGGGCGCGACGCTTGCATTGTCACCATGGTGACGACGTAGGGATTCCTCCCCACCCGGGTAGCTCCGGGGCTCTATGCAGTGCAGGAAGGCAGAAGGCAGCTCTGGGCCAGAGCGAAGGCGGAAAGGCGGCTCTGGCCAAAGCGAAGGCAGTGCTGGCAGCTGGAGTAAGGAAGGCCTATTCTTGCACAAATCTTTGTGCATCAGGCCTCTAGCATATATGTAAAAGGCTAAGTGACCGTCCAACTGTCCGACTGGTAGCTATGATGTGCACTGACCAATAAGGGGCAGACACTCAATGCAGGAGCTGCCAAGTTGTGGTGATGTGGCAGCATTGGTTCTCAGGTGACACACCCTGGAACCAGTGAGGAGGGAACTCAATTCCAGGGTGTGTTACCCAAGAACCACCCTCTCACAATCCAGGACCCCTCGGGGGATGTAGGAGAGCCAGTTTTGGCCTGATCCCTGCAGGCCAGTTCAAGGGACCCCACCTGCCGGAGTGACCCCACTCACTCCACAGATGCCCTTTGGGACACAGTGCCACCCCAGGTGTAGCAGACCGGGGAGGGATCATGGGAGGTTGGCTCCAGGGAGTGTCTGTCCCATCTTGCCCAGCCCTGCCCCTTCTAATTAATTTTCTCTCAATGTGCACGAATCCATGCACTAGGACACTACTACAATATAATTAATCATATTAATATATATTAAGGAAAAGTATGATCATCTCCATAAATTTTTAAAAGGGAATTGACAAAAATTACTAACCATTTATGAAAAAAACACTTAATAAAAATAGAAATAGATGGATAATTCCTTGACATAATAAAATATATCTCTCCCAAACCAAAAGTCATCATTAGTAATAAGAAACATAGAATTAATCCCTCTGATATAAGGAACAAGACAAGGATGCCTACTATATATTTTATTATTTAACAGTATTTGAGGTACCAGCCAACATAATTAGAAAGAAAGAAATTAGACTTATAAAAATTAAAAAGGAGTTAAAACTGTTATTATTTATGTATAGTAAAATGTATACAGAAAAAAAGAATTTTGCTGAGATTCAGTAGCTTCCATTTGTACAAATAAAAATTTAGAGGAAGCCAATCCATTTACAATAGCAATAAAAGTATAAAATATTTATATATAAATAATTAAACCATATAACTACTAGAAGAAAATATTAGACAAAGTCACTGATCATCCCAGAGAGGCAAATCAAAACAACAATGAGGTACCATCTCACACCTGTCAGAATGACTATCATCAACAAATCAAAAAAATGACAAAGTACTAGAGAGGATGCGGAGAAAAGGGAACACTCGTGCACTGCCTGTGGGAATGCAGACTGGTGCAGCCACTATGGAAGACAGCATGGAGTTTCCTCAAAAAACTAAAAATGGAACTCCCACTTGACCCAGTGATCCCACTTCTAGGAATATATCCCAAGAAACCAGAAACACCAATCAGAAAGGATATATGCATCACTATGTTCATAGCAGCACAATTTACCATAGCAAAGATCTGGAAACAGCCTAAGTGCCCATCAGCAGATGAATGGATTAGAAAACTGTGGTACATCTACACAATGGAATACTATGCTGCTGTAAAAATGAAGGAACTCTTACCAATTGCAACAGCATGGATGGAACTGGAGAGCATTATGCTAAGTGAAATAAGCCAGTCAATGAAAGAAAAATACCACATGATCTCATTCATTTATGGATAATAAAGACCATTATAAACTGATGAACAAAAATAGATACAGAGGCAGAGCAGCACTGGACAGACTGTCAAACTACAGCAGGAAGGCTGGGGAGGGTTGGGAGGCATGAGGGGGGGGGTAAGAGATCAACCGAAGGACTTGTATGCATGCATATAAGCATAACCAATGGACATAAGACACTAGGGGGTAGGGGAGGCCGGGGGAATGTCAAAGGGGGGGGAAAAGGGAGACATATGTAATACTCTTTGTAATACTTTAAGCAATAAAACAAAATTTAAAAAAAAGAATATCATAAATAGTAGAAAAACTTAAAAGGGTGTATGGAATATTTCAAATAAGATACTCAGACATTTTCTATATTATCAGATAATGCTTTAAACAATTTCAGCTTTGTATATAGGTTTTGTAAAACTTATTTCTGGTAATTACAATTTGACATTAATCTTACAAATATACATGTACCACTTTATAATGAAAATTTCAAATGAGCACCAAGATAAATGAGGCTATGTACAAATTGCAACTTTTAATATGCTATTTAAGAGCAAACTAACCAATTTTTAAACTGTTGCTTTTTTAAATAAATTTTTTACTCCATAAAAAAAGAAAAGAAAATATTAGAGAAATCCTTTATAACATTGGAATGAGGAAGTTCTCTCTAACTATAACTGAAAATACTGGAGACATAAAAAGTGACTAACAAAATTTTGCTACATTAAAAACAATACCAAACCAAAACTTCTACATAGTCAAATCACCATGAGCAAATACAATGATAAAGCTTGGTAAAAAATATTTGCAACTCATATTGTACTAATCAGAGTCCGGGTATGAAACAGATGGTTTATTCAAAGAGAGCTTAATAAAGTGTTTAGAAATGTGTGGACAGGGTAAATAAGGGAACCACATAGATAATGTGATAGCTCAGAGCTAGTAAAATCAGGGTTCTTATAAACCCTACACTTGAAGGAGTGAGGAGGAGTGGTTACTGAAACCTGAAAGGAAAGTGTTGCTTGGAGAAGACTATATTGGACAAGGAAAGTAGTCATCCCAAGGCAATGTGGTAGGGAGGGGTTGGGAGGAATAAATGCTTCAATTTCACCCCCGCCCCCACCCTTTATCTTCTAATGAATCTTCCAATTGATCAAACACCTTATAGGCCAACAAAGCCCATTGATATGATCTGGGTAAGCAATCTGGGGCAGAAAAAAGGGAAAGGAAAGATGGGGAGTAGATCTAAAAAAGCAAACAAAAGCTATCCAGCATAAATATAACAAAAGGTTAATTTTCCTTAATATGTGAATACCTCATAATCATGAAGTAATTGACAACTTAAAAAAATGGACAAATTAGATCAACGGACAGTTCACTGGAAAGAAAATTCAAATGGCTCTTAAACGTATGAAAAGGTGTTCACCATCCCTCAACATTATGAAGGAAATGTAACTATAATTACTGAAGTACCATTATTGACGATCATTTTAGTAAAGATCCAAAAGCTTGATAATGTATTCTATTAGAAAAGCTGTGAGTAAAATGGCTGGTGGAAAGGCATTTTGGTAATTACAAATGCATACATCATTTGACCCAACAATATCACTTCTGAGAGTATATCTCAGAGATAAATTCCTAGAGGTACAAATTAGTATACTTACAATTTTGTTATTGCAGGATCAATTGCAATGGGATAGAATGGGGAACAATAAAAATGCTTATCAAGAGAGGCTTGTTAAATAATCTATAGTATATCCATACAATGAAATACTATGGAACTTTACAAAAAAAATGTTATTCCTGTATTGATATAAAAAGCTCTCCAAGATATGTTCAGAAAATAAAGTGTGCATAACATATTTCCTTTTGTGTAAGAAAGGGGAGGAGGTGAGAATACATGTATAGACAGTCCTCGGCTTACGTCAGACTCGATGTATGTCCTTTCGTGGTTACATTGCCAACTCCCATTTACACTATTTATATATAAAAAAAGTTCTGTCCCGTCATTTTGACGTATGTACATGTTTTTTATTATTTTTATATTTTTTATTATTTATTTACCACAAGTAAAGGTCAGGAATTGTTATCTATATTTTTATTTATTTATTTATTTATTTATTTATTTATTTATTTATTTTATTGTTAAAAGTATTACAAATAGTAGTACATATGTTTCCTTTTCTTCCCCATTGACCTTACCCCGGCCTCCACTACCCGCCAGCACATGCCCTCATCCCACTCCCCCATGTCTTGTGTCCATTGCTTATGCTTATATGCTTGCATACAAGTCCTTCGGTTGATCTCTTACCCTCCCCCGTAACATTCCACAGCCTTCCTGCTGTAATCTAACAGTATTTTCGATGCTTCTCTACCTGTCTATCTATTTTTTTGTTCATCAGGTTATAATGTTCTTTATTATCCATAAATGAGTGATATCATGTGGTATTTTTCTTTCACTGTCTGGCTTATTTCACTTAGCATAATGCTCTCCAGTTCCATCCATGCTGTTGCAAATGGTAAGAATTCCTTCTTTTATATAGCAGTGTGGTATTCCATTGTGTAGATGGACCACAGTTTTCTAATCCACTCATCTGCTGATGGGCACTTAGGCTGTTTCCAAATCTTACCTATTGTAAATTATGCTGCTATGAACACAGGGGTGCATATATCCTTTCTGATTGGTGTTTCTGGTTTCTTGGGATACAGTCCTGGAAGTGGGATTACTGGGTCAAAAGGGAGTTCCATTTTTAACTTTTTTAGGAAACTCCATACTGTTTTCCACAGTGGCTGCAACAGTCTGCATTCCCACCAGCAATGCATGAGGGTTCCTTTTTCTCCACATCCTCACCAGCACTTGTCATTTGTTGATTTGTTGATGATAGCCATTCTGATAGGTGTGAAGTGGTACGTCATTGTTGTTTTGATTTGCATCTCTCGGATGGTTAGTGACTTTGAGTATGTTTTCATATGTCTCTTGGTTTTCTGAATGTACTCTTTCAAAAAGTGTCTATTTAGGTCCTTTGCCCATTTTTTGATTGGAGTGTTTATCTTCCTTTTGTTAAGTTGTATGAGTTCCCTGTAAATGTTGGAAATTAAACCCTTATCGGAGATAACATAGACAACTATGTTCTCCCATGCAGTTGGCTTTCTTGTTGTTTTTTTGATAGTTTCTTTTGCTGTGAAGAAGCTTTTTATTTCGACGTTGTTCCATTTTTTTTTTCTCCTTAGTCTCTCTTGCCCTAGTATCTGTGTCTGTAAAGATATTGCTATGACATATGTCTGCAATTTTTCTACCTATGGAGTCTTGTAGGATTTTTATGGTTTCCCGTCTTACATTCAAGTCCCTTATCCATTTTGAGTTTGTTTTTGTGTATGGTGTAAGTTGGTAATTTGTTTCATTTTTTTTGCATCTATGTCACCAAATTTCCCAGCATCATTTATTAAAGACGCTGTTTTGACTCCATTGTATGCTCTTGCCTCCTTTGTCAAAAATTAATTGAGTATAATAGCTTGGATCAATTTCTGGGTCCTCTATACTGTTCCATTGGTCTTGGTCTATATGTCTGTTCTGTGCCAGTACCAGGCAGTTTTTAGAACTGTGGCTTGGTAATATAATTTGATGTCTGGTATTGTGATCCCTCTAACTTTATTCCTCTTTCTCAGGATTGCTGTGGCTATTTGGGGTCTTTTTTATTCCAGATGAATTTTTGGAGAGTTTGTTCTAGATCTTTGAAATATGCCATTGGTATTTTAATAGGTATTGCATTGAATCTATAGATTGCTTCAGGTAGTATGGACATTTTAATGATGTTGAGTCTACCAACATGGTATTTTCTTTCATTTGTTTATGCCTTCCTCTATCTCTTTTTTCAATATCCTGTAGTTTTCTGAATACAGTTCTTTTAAGTCTTTGGTTAAGTTTATTCCTAGGTATCTTAATTTTTTGGTGCAATGGTAAATGAGATTATTTTTTTCATTTCTCTTTCTGTGAGTTCATTAACCTATATAATAAAAGAGAACCATGCAAATTAGCCATCCCTCTGCTACTCTCAATCTACACCCACCAGCCAATCAGCATGATATGCAAATTAACCCGACAAATATGGCGGTCCTGTGGGTAGCATGCATGTGCACAGGTGCCGAGCTGCTGGGGGCAGGCGTCCCGCACCACCCACCCCGGCCGATCCGGGCCATTGTGCAGCGAGCACAGGGGCAGAGCGGCCGGGGTTGGGCGGGGAAGGACGCCTGGCTTCTGCCCAGCCCTGGCCGCTCCAGGCCGGTGCACAGTGTGTGGAGGCAAGGAGCAGCCGGGGCGGGGTTGGACGCCTGGCTTCTGCCCCGCCCTGGTCACTCCAGGCAGGTGAGCAGCGCGTGCTGGCATCCAGCCCCGCCCAGGCCACTCCGGGCCTGTGGCCAGCCTGTGGAGAGCCTCTGGGCAAGGGCCGCCTATACGCCCCACATGGCTGTAGTGGCAGCCATTAGTGCACCAAGCAGAGCCTGCGGGCTGAGCTGAAGTAGCGCCTGCAGGCCATCAGCACAGAGGAGAGGCTGCGCAAGTCCCGCCTCCTGGCCCAGAAGGTGTGGGATCACAGGGACAGCCACCATGGTGGGCCAGATTGAGGTCCTCCTGGCTGCGCCACAGGGGTTTGCAGATCTGCGAAGCCACAGGTCTCTGGTGTGCACATCCTCTCCTTCTTCCCTTGCATGCGACATCCCCCAACGTGCTGTCACCCTCATGCACCTACAACAGTCACAGACCAAGGTGCGCACAAGTTCCCCCTGCCCCTCCGTAGCACTTCAATCAACCCCAGCATGCCTATGTCCCCTACAGGATGTGCAAATGTCCCCTCTGACACGCTCACATCCTTTGGAGAGTGTATGGGTGTTCTGGGTGCTGAGTGTGGGCGCCTATGAGATGACAGTGAGAGGGCGGAGTGGTGATGCCCTGTTCCCGCGGAGGCCAGTGCAGCTACGAGATCACCTCTGGGGGGGTAATGCAGGTGCTGAAGCGGGAGCAGATGCAGACAGACACACGTGGTGGGTGCTGGCGGCCCTCGCTGAGGTGCCTTCGTTCAGCGTGCAAGATCAAGGACCCAGAGGCGGCAAGGTTGTCCATCCTCTCAGTGAAACAGTGGGATAGTCGGGGTGACTACAGAGGAGGAATGTGCACTTTGGGTGCTGGCACCCATGAGTAAAGGCTTCCCTGACTGAGCCTCGCTCACGTGGGGCCTAGCGCACTCCTGCCAGGCAGCAGGTGACAGGACATGCTTTTCCAAGTTAATGAGAGAAAACATTGATTCTCCTGCTACCCACGAAGGTGGAAAATGAATTGGGGAGACATGCGGGGAATGAGTGAGGTTCCCTGTCTAGGGGTTTCAAATCCGCTGTTAGTTCCTTTCACTGCTGACTAGAGATATACAGGGTGTCTCCCCAAAATGTATACATCCTTTGAATACCTACTTATTCCAATGGTTTTAAGCATGAGAAGAAAGAAACAGCAATGGAACTGTCATCTCTTAAAAGTGTGGGCACAAACAGGCATTCGGAAATTCCCCGAGGGGTCCCGGATTGGAGAGGGTGCAGGCCAGACTGAGGGGCCCCTTCCCCCCCCCACCCCAGTGCATGAATTTCGTGCACTGGGCTACTAGTTGGTGTATAAAAAGACCATAGATTTCTGGGTGTTAATTTTGTATCCTGCTACATTGCCAAATTCATTTATTAGGTCTGGTAATTTTTTCATGGAGTCTTTGAGGTTTTCTAGGTATAGTAACATGTCATATGCAAATAAGGACAATTTTACTTCTTTTCCAATTTAGATGCCTTTTATTTCTTCTTCTTGTCTGACCACTATGGCTAGTACTTCTAGTACTATGTCAAACAGGAGTGGTGAAAGTGGGCATCCTTTTCTTGTTCTGTTTTAGGGGAAATGGTTTTAGTTTTTGACCACTCAGTATGATGTTGGCCGTAGGTTTGTCATATAGGGCTTTTATTATGTTGAGGTATGATCCCCCTATTCCACTTTTCTGAGAGTTATTATGAAGAAAGGGTATTGGATTTTGTCAAATGCTTTTTCTGCATCAATTGATATGACAATGTGATTTTTGTCTCTCAGTTTGTTTATGTGATGTACCACATTAATTGATTTGTGGATATTGTACCATCCTTGAATCTCTGGAATAAATCCCACTTGGTCATGGTGTGTGATCTTTCTAATTGCTGAAGAGATTTGCTGAATCTGATTTGCTAGAATTGTGTTGAGGTTTTTAGCATTTATGTTCACCAAGGATATTGGCCTGTAGTTCTCTTTTTTTGTGGTGTCTTCATCTGAGATTAGGAATTATGCTGGCTTCATAGAAAGAGCTTGGAAGTGTGCCTTCCTCATGAATTTTCAGGAATACTCTGAGGAGGACAGGTTTTAGTTCTTCTTTTAATGCTTGGTAGAACTCCCCTGTAAAGTCATCCGAACTAAGGCTTTTGTTTCCTGGAACATTTTTGATCGCTGTTTCAATTTCTTTGGTAATGATTGGCCTATTCAAGTTTTTTGATTCTTCTTGGTTGAGTTTTGGGGGCTGTTATTTTTCTAAGAATGTGTCCATTTTGTCTAGGTTGTCCTTTTTTGTTGGAATAGAGTTTTTCAAAGTGTTTCTTCATAATCATTTGTATTTCTGAGGGACTGGTTGTTATCTCACCTCTTTCATTTCTGATTTTGTTTATTTGGGTCCTCTCTCTTTGCTTCATGGTGAGACTGGCTAGAGGTTCATCAATCTTGTTTATCCTTTCAAAGAACTAGCTCTTGGTTTATTAATCTTTTGTATTGTGTTTTTGGTCTCTATGTCATTTATCTCTAACCTGATCTTTATTATTTCCTTCCTTCTGCTTACCCTGGGCTTTTCTTGTTGCTCTCTTTCTAACTCTTTGAGTTGTAGGGTTAGGTAATTTATTACCATTGTTTCTTGTTGTTTTTTTTTTGTGGTAGACTTGTAGAGCTATGAACTTCCCTCTCAAGACTGCTTTCACTGTGTTCCATAGATTTTGGATTGTTGCATTTCGTTGTCATTTGTTGCCATGACGCTTTTTATTTCTTCTTTGATCTCCTGGGTAACTCACTCATAGTTTAATAGCATGCTATTTAGCCTCCAGGTGTTTGATTTTTTTATTGTTTTTATTGTAGTTGATTTTTAGTTTTATGCCATTGTGATCTGAGAAGATCCTTGATATGATTTCTATCTTCTTGAATTTGAAGAAACTTTGCCTGTGACCCAATATATGGTCTATCTTTGAAAATGACCTATGTGCACTTTAGAAGAATGTGTATACTGTGCCTTTGGGGTGAAATGTTGTGAAGATGTCAATTAAGTCCATCTGATCTGGTGAGACATTTAGGATTGCTGTTTCTTTGCTGATTTTTTGTTTCGAGGATTTGTCCAATGGTGATAGTGGGATATTAAAGTCCCCTACTATGATTGTATTGCTGTCAATCTCTCCCTTGATATCCTCCAGAAGTTTTTTCATGTATTTGGATGTTCCTGTATTAGGTGTGTATATGTTTACCAGAGTTATTTCTTCTTATTGGATTGCTCCCTTAATATTATGAAGTGGCCTTCCTTATCTGTTGTTATGTCTTTCACTTTGAGATCTAATTTGTCTGATATAGGTATTGCTACCCCAGCTTTTTTTTATTTCCATTCGCATGAAAAACCTTTTTCCATCCCTTCACCATCAGTCTGTGTGAGTCCTTTGTTCTGAGGTGGGTCTCCTGTAGACAGTAGATATAGGGGTCATGTTTTCTTATTCACTCAGCTACCCCATGTCTTGTGATTGGAGCATTTAATCCAGTTACATTTAAAGTTATTATTGATAGGTACTTGTCTGTCACCATTTTTATTCTTTATGCCTGTGTTCCTTCTTCACTTCCTAGTTCTTCTTTTTACAGCAGACCCTTTAGCATTTCTTGCATTGCTGGTTTGGTGGTAACAAACACCCTTAGTCCTTTTTTGTCTGTGAAACTCCTGATTTCACCCTCAATTTTGATTAAGAGCCTTGCTGGGTAAAGTATTCTTAGATTCAGACCCTTCCTTTTCATGACTCTGTATATTTCATTCCATTTTCGCCTGGCCTGATGTGTTTCTGTTGGAAAATCAGTCACCAGTCTGATGGGGGATCCTTTGTAGGTAACTTTCTGTCTCTCTGGCAGCTTTTAAGATTCTTACTTTGTTGTTGGTGTTTGCCAGTTTAATTATAATGTGCCTTGGCATCAGTCTTTTGGGGTTCATTTTGTTTGGGACTCTGTGAGCTTCTTGGATTTGTGTGAGTTTTCTCTTCCCAATATCAGGGAAGTTTTCTGTCATTATCTCTTCAAACAGGTTTTCTATTCCTTGCTCAATTTTTTCTCCCTCTAGAACCCCTATTATGCTGATGTTGTTTCATTTTGTGTTGTCCCAAAGTTCCCTTAGGCTCTCCTCCCTTTTTTTAAAGTTTTTTTTGTAGATGCTGCTCTACTTGGGTATTTTTTCCTACCTTGTCTTCTAGCTCACTGACGCGGTCCTCTGCTTCTTCTAGTCTACTTTTGATGCTTTCTATTGAGTTCTTTTTAGCAGTAAGGTCATTTTTCAATTTTTCTTGGTTCTTCTTCATTTCCTCTTGGTTCTTATACATATTGTTGAATTTGTCTTCCATTCTTTTAAGCGACCTTATGACCATTTCTCTGAATTCTTTCTCTGACATATTGCTTGCCTCCATTTCATTTAGTTCCTTTTCCAGTGATGCCTTTTCTTTCCTATGTGGGCTGTTTCTTTGTCTCCCCATGATCTCTCTTTTCTGGTTGTCTGGTTATGTAGCTCTCTCTCTCTCTTGTGTTGACTTAAAGGCACAAAATACAACACAAAAAGGCACAACACACAAGGCACTGAACACAAATGTATTCACAATACTAATAACCCCAAATAAAGGTGACCATCAGAGAAAAGAGAATTAGGCGATAAGAAAAGGGGGAAAAAGGGAGTGCAAAAGTGATATTAAGAAAAGGAAAAAAGTAAGAGAGAAAAGAAAAAGAATAAAAAAGACAGGGGGATCTATTTATATGGGAAGAAAACTCCAATAAAACAACCACTAATCCCCAAAAATGCAAACAACAAACACCCAGAGATAAATGCAAGCTATAAACAACAACTAATAACAGGTGAGGAGAGGAAAAACAGAAGCAAAAAACAAAACACAAAAGAGAAACAATATCACAAACAAGCACAAAAAAAACCAATCTAACCAATAATCAAGCAAGCAACAAAAATAAGACAGAGAGAAAGCAAGGCAAAACAAAACAAATTAAAACAAAAAAACCTAGAACAAAAACAAACAAAACCAAAAAAACAGTAACAACATAAAACAAAAAAATGGAAAGAGAGAAAAAATTTTGGATAGTGAAGAAAGAGAAGAGAGAGGTGTGTATGGACTTAGAGCAAGGAATTGGAAATTAGGTATATAAGTAGGATGAATTTTTAACAGAGGTTAAAAAGAAGGAATAGGAAAAATCTAAAGCAGGATTAGGGTAAGAGAAACAGGACAACAAAAGGGGAAAATGAGGAAGAGAGTGTTGGCATAAAGGTAAAGTTGAAATAGAGTAAAATGATGCTAAAAGAAAAATAAAAATAGAATGTAGGACACTAATTCCAAAGTAAAATAAAATAAAATAAAATAAAGAGGAAATAAAATGACACTTTTTCAAAAAAGTAAAATAGTAGTAGTAATAATACGGCTTAAAAATAAAAATATAATAATTCAAAAGGTAAAATCATGTGAGGAAAAAAGAAAAATATAGTTTCTTAAGTAAAAGATGAAAAAATAAAAATGTGCAATAGTGAAGGTCAATCACTTCCTCTACTGTTCTGTTTGGCATGCCTTTTTTCTGTCAGGTAGTCAGGACAGTATTGACGTTCCCTGTGTTCCACGTCTCCTCTGTAAGCCACAGTCTTGATTTTCATGCAGGCAGTATTTCTTTGTTTCTTAGACTCCTTTATTTGTGTTTACATAAATGTCATTTTGTGATTCATCCCCTGGGTGGCAGTGTTTCTGGATTGACCTCTGGGGCTATAAGTCCTCTCTAGCCAATATTTAGATTTTGTTTTCCCTGTTGCACCTAATACTGGTTTGGGACAATAGACTGCCCCAAGGCTGGTTCTCTGATTGTCATTCCCCACTCTGATCCCCAGGTTCCACAAAAACAACTTTCCCCTGCAGTATCTTAGTGTCTCCAAATGGGTGATCGTATATATTGGGCTTAGTAATCAAAAGCAAGGGTTTAAAGAGAAAAAATGAACCAAAGTGCACAAACTCACGACTTTTACCCTCCAGCACTGTGTACAACTCTGTGAACATCTCTGTGCACGTCTTTTTCCCCCTGACACTAAGCAGCTGGCACACTGGTAAAATTCAGGCTGCTTTTTTGTGCCCAGTATAGCTATGGGTTGATTTTTAGAGTTCCCTTCTCCCAGCAGTCCTGTGGACCCCCTTCCACATTCACGGATCATGCTAGCCCCGTGAGAAGGGCTATTGTAAATTGTGTTGCTATGAACATAGGGGTACATATATTCTTTCTGATTGGTGTTTTGGGATTCTCATAATACATACCTAGAAGTGGGATCACTGGGTCAAAAGGCAGTTTCATTTTTAAACTTTTGAGGAAACTCAATAATGTTTTCCATACTGGCTGCACCAGTCTGTATTCTCACCAGCAGTGCACTAGGGTTCCCTTTTCTCCACATCCTCACCAGCCACGGATTTTGTGGGGCGCAGACTTTCCCCGAACCTCTAGATCCCATTGTGTGCATTTGTCTCTCCAGCCTGGATCGCAGACCTCACCTTTCCCCAGGCGAAATCTGACCTTTCCGTGAGAAGGTGCAGAGGTCATCCAAGTCTACATATTTGTGCTGCTTGAGTTCTGGTGTTCCTGGGTTTGAAGCTGGTCCTTGGGTGTTGTGGTTGTAGAGTCCTGGGATTTTATAGGTTTCCGATAACAACCACTCTTCCCTTCAAGATGGCATGGTCTCTGTGGCAGAGTCGGTCGTTCCAGGAGAGATTCTAGCAGCAGTGGAGGCTGCCTGGTCAGGGGAGCCCGGTCCAGCAGTCCCCAATAGTCCCTTGGAGTTTAGCTGTCCCTCACCCACAAATATACACTCTCCATATGTCCACACTCTCTCCTTTCGTTCTCTCACTCACACACTATCTTGCAGTCTGCCTTCCTGTCAGCAGTCATCTGCCTTTCCCCCTGTTATCTTTCTTTTAAATTTTTTTTTTTTACTGTTTCACTTCATTACTGCTGTGTATGTGCTCCATGTGAGTGACGTAGGTGCTTATGTAGGTGAGTTCCGACTTACGGCGAAAATCGCGTTACATTGTGCCGTAGGAACGGATCTCTGACGTAACCCGAGGACCTACTATGTATGTGTGTGTGTGTGTGTGTGTGTGTGTGTGTGTGTGTGTGTATATATATATATATATATATATATATGCCTAAGTGACTGTTATGATGTGCATTGACCACCAGGGGACAGACGCTCAATGCAGGAGTTGCCCCTGGTGGTCAGTGCACTCCCACAGCCAACCTTCTGTGGCCGACCAACCTCCCGGTTTCCTCCCCCCCTCCCCCCCCACCCCATCCCCCACCCCCGGTCAGCCAACCTCCTGCATCCCACCCCCTGGCCGGCCGGGTGGTCAGTGCGCTCCCACAGCCAACCTCCTGTAGCCATCCAACCTCCCAGGGTCCCACCCCCTGGCCAGCCAGCCCTGATGGGCCCCAATCCCCATCCCCAATCAGTCCAATCAGGACTGCGCGAGATAAGCCCCAATTGGCCCGATCGCCGGCCAGGACGAGGGACCCCACCTGTGCACGAATTCGTGAGCTGGGCCTCTAGTTTGATTATATTTATAGAAACTCTGGATGAATACACAAGCAACTATAAAACTGATTACTGCTTAGAGGGTTAGGGGGTTGGAACTGAGTGGTTGGGGGCAGAGGTGTGAAGAAATTATTCTTTAAAGTATTACTCAAATATTCTTAAAGAGTACTTTGCTTTTAAATGCAATAAATAAAACCATGCTTTAAAAAACAATCTGGCAGACACCACCTTAACCATGTGATCAATGTTAACATTATGGGTAATAAGACATATCGACATTATTTACCCTTTGATATGATGCACTAGAAGGGCATATCACTTCTATGGTTTTCTTGCCAAAAATAAGTAGCCTCAATCTAATCATGAGAAAACATGAGACAAAATTATTTAAAGGGACATTCCATGTAATAACTGAACAGAATTCTTCATAAGTATTAACATCAAGAAAAACAAAGAAAGAATGAGGGTCTGTCACAGATTGAAAGACACTGAGAGATGAAATGTAATTGTATTGTGGGATTCTGGATTGGATCCTAGACTAGAAAAATGTCATTAGTGGCAAAACTATTGAAAATGTGCCATTGTTATTTTCCTGCTTTTGATAATGTACCACAATTATGTAAGATGTAAACATTAGAGGCAGCTGAGTTAAGGCGATGTGGGAACACACTGCAGGATTTTTGCAACTTGTCTGTAAGCTAAAATTATTTCAAAATAAATAGTTAATTTAAAATAATTACTGGTTGAAAACCTCTTTGGTTTCTAGTCCTGCTATGACATATGATATACAAGGATATGAGAAATATCCATGAAACAATGGCCATGTCAAGTTTAAGTTCCTTTGCTATATATTTGTAGGGAGATGTTTCTTCTTTCATAACACATCTGACATTGCAACTATATACTCATTTGAGTGGTTATTTATTTTAATTTTTTTACTGTTTACACTACTGCAGATGTCCTCCACTTTCCCACCTTTGCCTACCTCCATCCATCCCCTGTCACCCCTCCCTTGGCCCTCACCACACTATTTTCTGTATCCATGGGCTATGCGTATATGTTCTTTAGCTAATCCCTTTACTTTCCGTTATCCAGTCCCCTGTAAACCCTCCTCTCTGACATTTGTCAGTCTGTTCCATGTACAGATGCCTCTGGTTCTGTTTCATGTGTAAGTTTATTTTGTTCATTAAATTCCACATATTAGTGAGATCATATGGTATTTGCTATATCTGACTGGCTTATTTCACTTAACATAATCTCCAGGTCCATTCATGCTGTCCCAAACGGTAAGATCTTCATTTTTACAGCTGCTTAGTATTCCACTGTGTGGATGTACCACAGCTTCTTTATCCACTCATCTACTGATGGGCACTTGTGCTGTTTCCAGATCTTGGCTATTGTAAATTGTGCTGCTATGAACATAGGGGTACATATATTCTTTCTGATTGGTGTTTTAGGATTCTCATAATACATACCTAGAAGTGGGATCACTGGGTCAAAAGGCAGTTTCATTTTTAAACTTTTGAGGAAACTCAATAATGTTTTCCATACTGGCTGCACCAGTCTGTATTCTCACCAGCAGTGTACTAGGGTTCCCTTTTCTCCACATCCTCACCAGCACTTGTTGTTTGTTGATTTATTGATAGTAGCCATTTTGACAGGTGTGAAGCGATACCTCGTTGTAGTTTTAGTTTGCATCTCCCTGATGATTAGTAACTTTGGGCATTTTTCATATATCTATTGGTCATCTATATGTCTTCTTTAGAGGAATGTCTATTTCAGTCCTTTGCCCATTTGTTAAGTGGATTGTGTGTCTTCCTGGCATTGAGTTTTGCAAGCCAAAGTCAGTTGATGTTCCTGCCTGGTCCTAACAACCTGACTGAAGCACAGCAGGGTGGAACCCAAGTTCTTGGGTGGGGTCTCCATAGCCCATAAGCTGCACCTGCCCTAGGTCTCAAAGCATGAACGTCCCTGCTTGCAGCTGCTCTCCCTTCCCCCAAAGAACTGGGTTCTGCTTGGTTATCTAGGATTTTTCCAGGGTAGTTTAAACATACATTGGGGATGTTTCCCATAGCTTGTTCTCCTTCCCAGAGCTGTGCTGGCTGAGCTCATTGGGAAACTTCGTTCTAGATCCCCATGATGCAGCTCAAGGGCTAAGGACATGCCTGTTTCTGGGTCCAAAGCCCATCCTGGAGAAATGGTCTCAGTGCCTCAGCTCTACCTGGCTCCCTGGCACCACCTTGCTTCCATAGCAAGTAGGAGGGGGTAAAAATACATACATACATACATACATACATACATACATACATACATACATAAAATAAAAATCAGCCCTGTTTGTCACTCCAATCTTTCAGTGTGTCTGGACACTGTTGGGTAAGACCTCTGCCCAGGTTCTGAAGTGGCAAATATCTGAGTCTTCCATTCCATCAGACCTGGCCATACAGGTGCAGATTTTAACTCCAGAGCTGATCCCCTTTGCCTCAGGTCACAATAGGATGGGGAAGACCCAGCTGTTCTTCAGATGGGGAGAGGGTTGATGCCCATTCACTCAAGTTGGGCAAGCCTGATGATACTCTTTAGCTAGTCACACTGTCCACCCCTTCTGGTTCTCTGCCCAAAGTTCTTCCAGAGAATAAAGGGCTCCTCAGATTCACTTCTAGGTGTACCAATAAGACACGTCTGCTGGCCCCAATCTATGGCGCATGGTCCCTCCCATAGGTACAGACCTTCCCAGGCTGGTGTTTTAACAAGGATGTTGTCCTTTGCCTAGGCTGGTTCTGTCTGAGACTCACAGTTGGACTGAATCCACACTGATTCCCACTGCCTGTTGTTATGCAACGTCCCCTTCCCTTCTCTGTTGCTCAGGATTGGAGATCCCTGTGTGAGGCCAGGACCCCATGGTTCCAGGGTTTGGGCATTCTGCTGCCACACTTTATATCCACCTCCCCCATGCCTGCTTTGGAGGTACAGAAGCTCGCTCACCCTCTCTGCATCTCCTCCTGTCTTTTCTCCCCTTTTCCTGCCTACAATACTTCAGATCAGCTACACTTAAACTGTTTTTTCAAGCTGAATGCTCCACAGTTTAGCTGCAGATCTGGCATGGTTTTGGGAGTAAACAGACAGAGCCTCCAGGTACTCTGCAGCCATCTTGGAGCCTTTGAGGTCTTTCCACTATCAGGTTCACCTTAGAAATGATTAATGGTTCTCCATGCTCCAGGCCATGTTTCAAATTAAAACCCCAGGGAGCTCCTCCCTGCAAGAATGCTTTCAGATAAATGCCTTTCCTGTGTATTCTTTTCTTGTTGTTGTTAATTCTCACCCAAGGATATGTTTTCTATTCATTTTTTTTTTCAGAGAGAGTGGAGGGGGGGGGGGACACAGAAAGAGAAACATTGATGTGAGAGAGACACATCAATTTGTTGCCTCCTGAAAGTGCCCTGACTGGGGCCAAGGATGGAGCCTGCAACTGCAGTATGCACCCTTGACTAGGATCAAACCTGCAGCCCTTAGTCCATTTGGCAATAACCACTCAGCAAAATTGGCCAGGGCCTTCCTGTACATTCTTTTTTAAAAAAATATATTTGTATTGATTTCAGTAAGGAAAGGAGAGGGAGAGAGAGATAGAAACATAAATGATGAGAGAGAATCATTGATTGACTGCCTCTTGCACGCCCCCTATTGGGGATTGAGCCCACAACCCAGGCATGTGCCTTTGACTGGAATTGAACCTGGGAACCTTCAGTTTGCAGGCCAACGCTCTATCCACTGAACCAAACCAGCTAGGGCTTCCTGTGTATTCTTGATGTCAGAATGGTATTCTTAATTTCTGACTGGTTATTATTTAGGGATTATATGTCTTTTTTCATGCTGATGTTGTTACCACTATGTTCCTTGTAGTTCTCATTAAGCTATTTGTAGTTCTCACTAATTTCCTTGAGCATTATTATAACCATTACTTTGATTTCTATATCTGGTAAATTGTTTGCCTTCATTTCATTTAGGTATTTTTTTCTGGCAATTCCTCCTTTTCTTTCATTTGGGGGTTGTTCTTTGTCTCCCCATTTTAGCTGTCTCTTTGTGTTTGTTTATATAAATTATATAGATCTGTTATGATTCCCAGTATCCATGCAGTGGCCTTATGTAGAAGGTGTCTTGTGTGTCCCAGCATTTCAGTTTTCTTCATCTCCCAATCTAGGTGTGTCCCTTGTGTAGGTTATGTGGGTTATCCTGTTATAACTGAGTCTTCATTGTTGTTGTCCCATTCATTGGTGGGATCTCCCCTCAGGCTAGGAGGCTCAACCCCTGCCACAGCATGTGAGCTGTTGTACAGGTGTTGACAGAACAAAACAAAATAAAAAAACATAAAAAAGAACCCAACAATAGCAACTAAAACAACCACAAAAAAGAAGAAAAGGATTAGGAAAGAGAAAAAAGAACAAGAATAAGAAAAGAAAAAGAATATGAGAGGGGAAAAAAGGGGGAAGAAAAAATAATATAAAAGAAAAACAGGGAGAAGAAAAATGAGAATAAAGAATAGAAAAGGGAAAATGCTATAAAAGAAAAGAAGAAAGAAAAATTATTAAAAGGAAAAATAAGAGAAAGAAGAAAACATAAGGGAAAAGAAGAGAAAGAGAAATTTAAAATAGAGTAAGAAAAGGAAAAAGAAAAATCAGAAACATGAAAAAAAGAGAAAAAATAATAAAATGATAACAAATTTTAAAAAATGATGGAAAAGAAAAAAAAAACACAAAATAAAAGTGGAGAAAAAACACAAAATTGAGATCTCTTGGCAGAGTTTAGTGCCTGCTGAGATCTCCCTTTGGATCCTGCTCATTCATTGACTGATGCTGACTGTTTTGTATGCTGGTTCCAGGCCTCCTGGGAGGTACTTTGGTGTTAGCTAATGTCAGAATCCGTCTATGTTTGGCTCTTGGCAACCTTTTTGATTCTTCAAGTGATCTATAGTTTGTGGCTTCCACAACTGGGCTTGGCTTGGCTGGGCATGGGAGGGGCCACGTTGTGCTCCAAGACTGGCTTGTTAGCAGCATGAGGCCCAGGGGCAGATTAGTAAATGTTCCAAAGCACCTTGGGGTCAGCTTCCACCTGCCTCCACTTGCCAATCAGATGTCAGACTTAGTCACTGAAAAGGTTGTTTGTTAAAAGGCTTTTGGTGGCATAGGGAGGATGGAACCTGTGAGTCTCCCATGAAGAGGTGGTGCTGTTCAGACTTCAGGGAAGATGGTGGCTGTTCCACTGTCCCAGAGCCATCTATCAAGGTCTATCCCAGAATATTTTACTGTCCTCGGCATGGTGGAGCCCTTCACAGGCAGTCCAGTGGGGTATGTGGGAAGCCAGGAGTTTCTATCAGCTGTCCTATTAGGGGAAAGCACCAGTCAGGTTCCTAGTAAAGCAGGGGGAATAGCCCCATCCCAAAGACAGTTACTGAGGCCTCCTGAGACTGCCCAGATGTGTAGGCTAAGCCTCTGGGGCTGGCTGTCTACTCAGCAGGGGTCAAGATGTTGTGGTATTGGGTAGGGGGATGACTGAATATAGGTATCCTAGCAGCCACTCCCCCAAGTCTTTCGCCAATGCCTCCCATCCCAGACTCTCCTCAGGCTATCCTAGTCTGCACTGCCTTACCTCCACTGAAGCCCAGGGTGAGTGGTTGCAAATGAAAATCCTATGATCTGGTCCTTTAAAAAAAGTGGCTTTGTCTCTCTCTGGCAGATAGAAACCCCACTGCCTTTCATCACTGGATACCATATAGCAGTTCTTTCTGGCTCTGGCATTCTGGTCTGGGGAGCTCAGCCTGGGTTCCAGGGTTTACTTCTCTCAGGGGGAATACCCCCTCTTCCAACTGAGAAATCTGTCTGCACCCTCAACCTGCCTGCCATGGGAGCAGTCCCTCTTGGGACCGAATTATTTCTACCAGTCTCATGGTGATTTCTGCCCTTCCTTGTTTAAAAGGCTCATTTTCAGCTAGTCTTCAGTTAGTAGTTCAGGGTGAATGTTCCCCAATTTAGTTTTATTTCCAGATTAGTTCTGGGAGGAGGTACAAGAAAGGCCCACCTACTCCGCCACCATCTTAAAAAAAACCTGGGTGGTTATTTTTTTAATGTCTGCTTCCCCGCTATATTCTACATTTAACAGGAGAAGGGAAATGTATGCATATATTGTACATGACAGGTGAGTTAAAGCATGTGTAGGGAATTTAAGTGGAAGAAGGGCTATGTTTATTTTGCATGGTTTAAAAAGGAAGAACCAAAAAAAGTTGGTGATTATCAGAGGCAAATTTCAGCTCAATGTAATACATTTATTTTCTAACAGTTGGAGCAAATAATGAAATAGATTGTTCTAATGAAGAGATACACTCCTTAAAACTGGAAGTATTCCACAAGTGGCTAGGATGAGATGGGAGTGACATTTTTAGGTGGGAGAGCAGACTAGATAACAGCTAAGATTCTATGATAATCAACTTTAAGATTCTGTATCCTTTTTGGCATATTCTACTTTATATTTGCTTCATCTTCCTTCATATTTAAAGAATCAAAGGAGCTCTTGTTTTTTGCTATCTTTCCACTCTGTGTCATATATTAAATGCCAAGGTTATTCTTTGAAGCCGGTTTTCTAACAAATAACAGCTCATTGAAACTTATCTGCTGAGTTCTACCCACTCATCCAGCCTTGGGAGATCTCCATGCAGATTGTCCTTGTAAGATTGGCAGTTCATTTTCAAAAAGGCCAATACGAAATGTTAGTTTGAAAGAAATTTTAGAGATATCTATTCAGAAATGGACACTTTCTCTAACTGCACCGTGATCTAAATTGTAAAAGGCCTTTAGTGTGGAAACTTGTCAAAGTTTTTTGAAAGTCTAAATAAGTTATAACCATTTCAACTCCCTTACTCCAAATGGTCAAAAACCCCACTTTATTTCATCAGTCATAATTGTCCTTCCCACAAAGTATGATAGCTTTTGCCTAGTAGGTTATGTTTTTTTTTTAAGCATTTGTTGATACTGCTCTTTGTTAATCAGCCACTGCAGTCACAATAGAGGAATGAGAATTATCAGCCTATAGTTCTCAGGATTCTATCTTTATGGCTTGGAGTTAGCATTGTGGTCATTGATAACAAAATGTAACATAGTCATCTATTCCACAACTTCAACTTCAAACAGTTCAGGGGATGCTCTCCAGTACTTATGATTCTTCTACAAGGTACTCTGGGATATGAGAAGGAAATGGAGTAGAAAAGAACTAACACATATTGAATACTTACCATATACCAAGCATTTTCTTTATCATAGCAAGATATCTACCCCTGGCTGGTGTGGCTCAGTTGGTTGAGCATCATCCCACAGGCCAAGAGGTTGCCGATTTGCCATGACCAGTTTGGCTCAGTGGATAGAGCGTCGGCCTGTGGACTGAAGAATCCCAGGTTCGATTCCAGTCAAGGGCATGTACCTTGGTTGCGGGCACATCCCCAGTAGGGGGTGTGCAGGAGGCAGCTGATCGATGTTTCTCTCTCATCGATGTTTCTAACTCTGTATCCCTCTCCCTTCCTCTCTGTAAAAAATCAATAAAATATATATTTTTTTAAAAAAGAGGCTGCCGATTCAATTCCCAGTCATGGCACATGCCCAAGTTGCAGGCTCAATCACCAATGGGGGAGGCGGGCCTGTGGGAGCCAATCAATGTTCTGCTCTTACATTGATGTTTCTCCCTCTCCCTTTCTCTCTCCTATAAAAAAAATCAATAAAATATTTTTTTAAACTTTAAAAATGATATCTATAACACAGGATATCTATTTTAATTTTCATGACTTCCCTGCATGTCTTATTACCCCATTTTTCAAAATGAGAAAATCAAGGATAAGATAGATTTAGTGACTCACATGTGGCCACAGAACTAAGCGACAGAACCAGGATTCAAAACCAGGACTATGAAGTCTAAGTTCAATCTTCTTTTCACTAAACCACAGTTGCCTCCTGACTAATTTTTAAAAACAGCAATTATAACTAACATAGGTTAGCATTTATGTTCCAGGAAATATACTAAATATTTACATATAGTACTATTTAATCTTCACGACAACCCTATGAATTTTACAGAAAAGAAACTATAAAACACAGGTTCAATAACTTTAAGTTACCATGGTCAAATGTTTTAGGGAGGTCAAGGATGATTTGACAAGTCAGCACTTCTACCACCCTCGTTTTTCTTTAAGCATTATAATTGACTGGCGTGAGGCTTCTTTACAATTCAATTTCAAAATATATCTTGAGTGTTCATAAAGCACTATACTAGGTTTGGGGAAAGCTGGCACATTGCAAAGATTCATAAAACCAGATATTTTCTGTCTTAATGAACAGAAAATTATTGCCTCAAAATTTTGGAGACTACAAGTCCAAGAGTAAAGTGTTGACAGGGTTGGTTTCTTCTGAGGCCTCTCTCCTTGGCTTATAGATGGTCTTCTTCCAGTATCTTCACATGGTATTTCCTGTGTGTGTGTGTGTATCTGTATAAAACTTTCTTTTTCTTTTAAAAATGTATTTTGTGTTTTTCAATTACAGTGTACATTCAATATTATTTTGTATTAGTTTCAGGTGTACAGCATAGTAAAACCAGATTTTTGTCTTCAAAAATTTTTGCTAAACTAGAAACACCAATCAGAAAGGATATATGCACCCCTATGTTCATAGCAGCACAATTTACAATAGCTAAGATTTGGAAACAGCCTCAGTGCCCATCAGCAGATGAGTGGATTAAAAAACGGTGGCACATCTACACAATGGGATACTATGCTGCTGTAAAAAAGAAGGAACTCCTACCATTTGCAACAGCATGGATGGAACTGGAGAGCAATATGTTAAGCGAAATAAGCCAGTCAGAGAAAGATAAATATCACATGACCTCACTCATATGTGGTTATAATGAACTACATAAACTGAGGAACAGAAACAGATCCAGAGACAGAGAAGCATCGATCAGATGCTCAAACCTCAGAGGGAAGGTAGGGGAGGGTGGGGGTAGGGGGAGAGATCAACCAAAGGACTTGTATGCATACATATAAGCATAACATTTGTCAAATATTAACTGACTATAAAGGCATGGGTTTATTTCTGGGCTCTCTATTCTCTTCCATTAATCCATATGTCTGTTTTTATGCCAGTAAAAACAAGAATGATGTTTTTTTGTTTTGTTTTATTTGTTTGGCAGAACTATATTAGAAACTTTATTGTGTCTTGTGTTTAGGCTTCTAATTACCAATAATACTAGCTGCTACTCTGAACATTCATTTATTTTAAACAGCTTAATTTAATTTACTTATGCAAAATACTGTGGGATATTATACTAAAATATCAACATTAATATCTTTTTTGGAGGTTGTGTAGGCAGCCTGCTGGAGGGCACTCCTACAGGTCTGATACCTCTAGGAAAAAGACTTGGGGGGTTTAGAAGGTTTTATTTCCCATATTTTTTCTTTCTGAGTAGACTAACAACATGAAATCTTGCATATAAGAAGAGATCTTAAATACAGAAACAGAAAAACCGCACAGTAAATGAAAGACTACTCATAAAAGGGTGGATTGGGACATTAGCCTTAGAATTTTATCTCACACTGACCCAGCACAGCAAATGGGTTCTGAGTGTCACAAAACCCAAACATCAGAGACAGAGGATTCCCTGTGGGTTTTTTTTCTATATATTAAGTAGAGCTGCTATGTATCCTGGAATTGGTAGAGTGGCCTTGTGTAGTAGGTGTCCTGTAGGGCCCAGTGGCTCAGCCTTAACCGGGCACTGTATGTGTGCCCCTGTGTGGGCTGTGTGCACTGTCTTGTAGTTGAGCCTTGATTGCTGTTGGTGTCAGTGGGAGGAATTGACCTCCAGGCCAATTGGCTGTGGGGACCTACTGTGACTACAGCAGAAGAGCTGCTGTGCAGGGGACACCCCTGTGGAGCAGGACTTGCTTCAGTGGGGTTTTGATGCTCACTGAGTCTGTCCCTTGAATATGTCTCTCATGGATGAGTAGGGTTGTAATCTGGCATGGTCTAAACCTGTCCACCAGGTGCACTGGCTTTGTGGCCTCCTGGAAGGTGAAAAGTCAGCCACTGCCTGTGCCCTGCCTGGGGCCATCCGGCAGAAGCTACAGAGTGATCTTCAGATGGCTTCTATTTGTATTGGACTCAGAGATGCCCACGAGAGGCTAAGCTGTGAACCTTGGCAAGTTACAACTAGTGCTGGGCCTGGTGCCACTTATCAAGAGATATGGGGCACACTAAGTCCAGCTGCTGTTTGCTTGAATGATTTTAGGAAAGTCTGAATCTTGAGCCAGAACAGGCCATTCATATGAAAAAGCCTCTGCAAATAGCTTGGGTGGGGCTGTAAATTGGGGTCACAGGGAATCACCAGGTTGAAAGGAACAGTGTGAACCAGGTTGATGGAGACTCAGACATGGAGCCTGCCAGCTAGCTCTGTGGTAGGGGGTCTTAGCATAGGAACAATGACCCCTGTGAGCATTCCTGTCTGGGATAAAGCTGCCCTAAGGTTCTTACCCCAATGTCAGGCAATCCAGTTCCTTCCCATATGTCACTGGTTACCCCCCCCCCCCGCACCGCCACTAAGCCTTTCCCCCAGTGCTGGTGCTCAGAAGGGGTGAATCCTAGTAAGACTGTGTGCCAGCCCTTTGAGAGGAACTGTCTGGGTCTCCAGCAGCCTCTATGTCACTTAGCCACTTACCCCACCGGCTTTTATAGCCCGGAGTTATGGGGCTTCTCTTCCCAGCACTAGAACCCTGGACTGAGGGGTTTGGTCTGGGGCTTGGACCCTTTGTTCCTCACGGGAAGCCTCCTCAGCCAAGATATCCCTCCCAATTAAAAACACGCCACACTTGGGTGTCAGACCAGACCATTCTGCACCTCCACCCCTCCTACAAGTCTCAATGTGCTTTCATCTTTAAATCTGTGGTTGTAGGACTTCCATTCAGCCAGATTTCAGGCAGTTCTGAACGATGGTTTTTTCTGTATTTTAGTTTTGATGTGGTTATTGGAGGATGTGAATACTTGTGTTTGCCTATGCCACCATCTCATCTTGGTTCCTCCTCCCAAACAGTCTTTTTGTTGTTGTTGTTCACTTGCACCCACAACGTCTCTTACACATTGTTTCTATAGTGTATACTACATTGAATCATTAGGATATACACCTATATTCTTTACACCTAGTGCTAAGCAGAATGCCTAGGACCTAATAAGCCTTCAACAATTACAGTACATGTTAGATGATTTGTGTATATTTGAAGATGCTATTTGGTAAATTAATTATAAACCAAAGACCACAAATAAAACACATATACATGTGTTTTTAAGTCATGGGCAACAGTTTTAATATTAATTATTTGATCTCCACTCTACTCTTAATACTTTTACTCTTTAAAAAGTGGGAAAATCAAACTAAAGATAATAAAAACAATTTTAGTTAAAGGTAAGCAATGGTGTAGCTTTAGTGGGACTTGTGTATTTTTGAAAGATATTCAAGCATCAGGAGACTAATAGTACTCAAACTCACAGTCAGGTGGGGAGAAAAAAAGAGACAAAACAATGTTATCACTTGTGTAATCAAGAAGTACTCACAGGATGCTATATGATCTCATATGTGCCTAACCCAGACATTGTTAAGGAAAGTTTCCCAGAAATGAGTAGGATTTATTGAGGCAAAGAAACAGAATAGATAATCAAGGTGCAAGAGTCCATGAAAAGGAATGGAAGTGAGTGAAAATATGGCTTATTTTAATAACTGCATATGATATATGCAAGTTTCAATATATTTAGAACACAGAGGACACTGGGGTAAAAAAGCATGATCCAGTTCAAAGATTATCTAACTCATGGTAAGGAATTTCATCCTGAAGATTTTGACAGTGGATGAGGAATTGGGGAGAATAATTGAAGAATTTTAAGTAGAAGAGTGTCATGATCAGATTTGCATTTTAGAAATATCACTGGCTATTGTGTACACACTGAATGTGAGTGAAAGAAATAGTTGAAAAGATTGCAGACAGAGACAACAATCATAATCAAGGCAAAAGCTGATCATGGTCTGAAATGATTTAGTACTAATAGAGCTGAAAAGTATTTTGTAAACAAAATCAATAGGTCTGATAAGATGTGAGTTAAGGGAGAGTCCAGAATACAGTCTTAGATTTCTGATTTGGGTAACTGGGTGTTTAGGTTAATGTTTGGGTACTGGGTATATCATTCACTAAGACAAGGTAATAAAAGAGAACATATTTGGAGACAAAAGTTTTGCCCGTTAACTATCACAAACTTGTGGGTCATGAGGGTGGAGACATACAGTATATAGTTAAATATATAGGTCTGCAGCTTAGGAGAAAGGCCTTGGATGTAAATATTTATTTGGGACACATCACCATGGAGATGCTAGTTAAAACCATTGGAATAAATGACTTCCAAATTTTTTATTTTAATGGAAGTTATTATTCTGAGCTCTAGACATTTTAAGTAGACTAGTGGAAGACAGAGGCAGATAGCAGGATATTGAGAAGAGAGTGAGTAGTAAAGAAGTGGAGGTAGTGTGGTCCACACCTTTAAAAAGATCGAGTGTGAAGAACTCAAGAAATGATGTTATTCCTGAGAAAATTTAGGGTCAAAGAACTGAAGGTAGAAGGACATATTTCTCATTGAAACTGGAGGAAAGTAGGTAAGATTGAGTTCAAAAATAATTTTGTCTGTGGGGCCTCAGAAAATTAAGGGCATCTTCAGAATCGCATTTTACAAAGATCACTATGACCACATATGAATATTGGATGAGAAGTAAATTATTTTATAAATATGTGCATTTCTCAATACTGGAGAAAAAAAGTATAGGGGTTGAGCTCTTAAAGGGGGAAGCATAGCATACCCAACACATTCCTACAAGCCCACACTAGCCAAAAGATTGGATATAACCTCAGGTTACATTGAGCTTGTGGTTGAAATTGAGTGGGATACAAGAATAATATACACAAATCAATTGTATATCTATACATGGATATAAAAAAAATCCTAGTATTAAATTATGAAAATAATTACAATTATAATATCATCAAAGTGAATATAATACTTAAGAATAAATTTAATAAAAGAAGTGCACAAAATTACAAATTACAAAACATTGCTGAAACAAAGTAAATAAGACCTTAATAAATAGAAAGCCATCCCATGTTCATGAATTGAAAGACTAATATTATTAAGATGGCAATATTCCTCAAATTGATAAATAAATTCAATGTAAGGTCTATCAAATGTCCGACTGCCTTTCTGGAAGAAAGGGACATTGTGACTCTAAAATATGACATAAAATATGAAAATGCAAGGGAATGAGAATAGTCAAAACAATCTTGAAAAAGAAGAATAAAGAATACTCACATTGCTCAATAATCCTACCATAATCACAATGATGAGGTGCTGACATAGGATAGACATATACATCAATGGAATAGAATTAAGTATTTTGAAATAAACCATCACATTACAGTCAATTGGTTTTCAATAGGGCACCAATACAATTCAATGAGGGAAATAATAGTCTTCTAAAAAAAACTGTGCTGGGACAACGGTATTTTCATGTGCAAAAGAATGAAATTGGACACCTATCTGACACCATCTTTAATAATAAAAGCATAATATGCTAATTAGACCGGATGTCCTTCTGGAAGACCTTCCCGATGAAGCTGTGGCAGCTGAGGCAGAGGCGGCCCCTGAGGCGGGCGGGGGCTAAGGCAGCCACTGCGGCGGTGGGGCCAAGCCCCTTGCACAGAGTTTGTGCATCCGGCCTCTAGTATACAATAATTAGCTCAGAATGGATCAAAGGCTTAAAAGTAAGAGCTAAAACCATACAACTTTTCAAAAAAGAAAACAGATATAGATCTTCATGATTTTGGTTTAAGCAATAGTTTATTAGATATGACACTAAAAGCACAAATGATGAAAGAAAAAACAGTTAAATTGGAAATCACCAAAATATATGCTTTGTGCTTCAAAGACACAATCAGGAAAGTACAAAGACAGCCCTAAATTTTTTGGTAAGTTATATCTATACTAATAAAAGCATAATATGCTAATTATACCAGACAGCTGGACGTCCTTCTGGACGTCCTTCTAGATGCAGCTGCAGTGGCAGAGGCAGAGGCAGAGATGGTTAGGGGCGATCAGGCAGGCAGGCGAACAGTTAGGGGCGATCAGACAAGCAGGCAAGTGGTTAGGGGCATCAGGCAGGCATGCAGAGTGGTTAGGGGCAATCAGGCAGGTAGGTAAGCAGTTAGGGGCGATCAGGCAGGCAGGTGAGTGGTTAGGGGCGATCAGGCAGGCAGAGGGGTTAGGGGTGACCAGGCAGGCAGTTAGGTGAACAGTCCTGGATTGTGAGAGGGTGCAGGCCGGGCTTAGGGACATCCCCCATGCACAAATTTCATGCACTGGGCCTCTACTGTCTAATAAAGGACTTGTATCTAGAATAAATAAAGAGCTCCTACAACTAAAAAATAAAACATAAATAAATTACAATTTTGTCAGATTTCTCTAAAGAAAATATATAAATGGGAGAGTTGGGTGGAGCCTGAGAGACGCTCAAGGGGGAGCAATCCCAGTGCCCCACGCATGGCCTAGCTTGAATGGCCCTGAGTGAGGCTCAGCCTGGAGCCCAGGGACTCTCTAGGCTTCCAGGCGCAGCTGGTCAGCACCAGAGCTGGACTGAGGCGCTGGTATTTAAGAGATATGGCATCTGAAACCCACAATGTTAAAAAAAAAAACACGGAAATTTTATAATAATATTGAGAATCATTACATTGTTCATCCCAGAAAAGGGATCTCTAATTTCACTAATAAGAACATGAAGGAGGTTAAGAAATTTCCAAAAGAGTTGGCTGCTTACATAAATAGAACAGTTGGACACGTTGTGAAAAGCCCAAATAAACTACGTAAGCTGATCTACCACAGAAAGAAAGTTCATTACCTTTTCCAAATTCTTGTTTTAAAAGGAAACAGTCCCCTAGAAGTGGGGGATGTGACATGGCAAATAAAGAAAATGAACTGGCTTGTGCAGGCCACCCGCCTGAAAAATTACACCATGGTAGTCAAACATATTTGGCTTAACTCCAGTGATTCCGGTTCTTCATAGACAGAAAGCGCATCATCAAAACACAGTGGGTTTGGTTGATCTCCCTAACCAATGGACACAGACAACAGGGGGGTGAGGGCATGAGTAGGGGGGTGGGGGGCAATGGGGTGATAAGGACACATATGAAATACCTTAATCAATAAATTAAAAAACAAAAAAAATGGTGGGTTTTTTTCCTGAGGTTTCTTTGGATCATGAAACATGGTGCAAGTTTTGTTCAGCGTGAATTTGAGATTGAATGTAGCTTTAACTTTCTGGAAAAAGAGAAGTATAAGTGAACTTATAACTTATTTGGTGAAGACAGAAGACCTTGGAGTGGTGGTGGATTGCCTTCCTGAGCTTACCAATAGTTTATAGGGAGAAAAACAATACATCTCACTAGGCTGCTGTGTACACTTGTTGCCTCTTGTAAACTCACTACTTAAAAGCAAATTTGAAGAATATATAATAGTTGGTTTAAACTGGCTTCAAGCAGTCACCAAAAGGTTGAAGTTAGAACTATCATCCAAAACAGAAATTATAAATGATGGAAATATTCAGATTTTAAGCGGATTGTGGGAACAAGAAAACCATCTTACTTTGGTTCCAGGATATATTGATAATATAGCTAAGGATGTAGATGCTTATTTATTACAGTTGCATTGAAAGACTTCATCTATTAAAGAGCATTTGGTTATTCAAAACATCCCTGGATTATATGATTTCCAAACATGCCTCATTGGAGAACTGTGAACTGTGAAAGAAATCAAAACCTTTTTCTTTTAAAGCCACATATGAAACCAGCCAGCCAGGGATCCTTGATGGCAGTTGCAGCTCTGCCGGGGCGGAGCCAGCCAGCAATCGGTGGGGGCGGGGAGCTGGGGGTGCCCCAGTCCAGGCCTAAAGCCTTGGCCAGAGGCTTTAGGCTTGGGCCGGGGAGGAGCCAGCCAGCGATTGTTGATGGCAGGGAGCATAGGGAGGGTCCGGCCCAGGCCTAACACCTCAGCCAGAGGCTTTTTAGGCTTGGACTGGGGCAGAGCCAGCCAGCAATAGTTTATGGCGGCTTTGGCGGGGAACGAGGCAGAGCCAGCCAGCGATTGGCGGCCGGGAGCTGGTGGTGCCCAGGTCAAAGCCTCGGGCCAGGGAGTAGCCAGCCAGCAATCATGAACCAGCGATCCTTGATGGCCGAGGCAGCTGCAGGGAGCTGGGGGTGCCTCAGCCCAGGCCTAAACCCTCGGCCTGAGGCTTTAGGCCGGGGACGGGGGGGGGGGGGGGGGTGGGGGGGGGAGCCAGCCAGCGATCAGTGGCAGGGAGCTGGGGGGGCGGGGGGCGCCGGCCCAGGCCCAGGCCTAACACCTCAACCAGAGGCTTTAGGCTTGGGCCGGGGAGGAGCCAGCCAGGGATCATTGATGGCGGTGGCAGCGGCTGTGGGGAGCTGGGGGTGCCCCGGCCCAGGCCTAAAACCTCGGCCTGAGGCTTTAGGTTTGGGCCGGGGAGGAGCCAGCCAGCGATCATTGAGCCAGCGATCATTGATGGCGGCCCAGGCCTAACACCTCAGCCTGAGGCTTTAAGCTTGGGCCAAGGAGGAGCCAGCCAGCGATCGTTGATGGTGGCAGCGGCGGGGAGCTGGGGGTGACCCGGCCCAGGGCTAATAACTCTCCAGAGGCTTTAGGCCCGGCAGGGGCCATACTGGCAATTGGTGTGAACTACAGAGGAAACACCTTTTCTGACTGCTGATTGGCTAAGCTCCCTGTGGTCACTGGTAATATTCTTAGTAACTTGGGTAATGAGAGTCCAAATAGGTGATCTAGGGGTTTTTTACTACACTCCTGGAGAAAAAAAGGAAGGTCTGCTGCTGGAGGGTTAAGAAATGTCATATCCTGCCCTAGCTGGTTTGGCTCAGTGGGTAATACCTCGGCCTGCCCAACACAGATTCTGGGTTCAATTCTGACCAAGGGCATGTACCTAGGTTGCAGGTTTCTCCTTGGCCCGGGCCCAGGTCAGGGCTCATGCAGGAGGCAACCAATCAAAGTGTTCCTCTCACTTTGATGTTTCTCTCTGTCTTTCCCTTTCCCCTCCACATTCTCTAAAAATCAATGGAAACATATCCTCAGGTGAGGAGAAGGAAGGAGGAAGGAAGGAAGGAAGGAAGGAAGGAAGGAAGGAAGGAAGGAAGGAAGGAAGGAAGGAAGGAAGGAAGGAAGGAAGGAAGGAAGGGAGGGAGGAAGGAAGGAAAAAAGAAAGGAAGGAGGAAGGAAGGAAGGAAGGAAGGAAGGAAGGAAGGAAGGAAGGAAGGAAGGAAGGAAGGATGGAAGGATGAATGGATGGATTTTTTCATGGTAAAGGGACTGGAGTCCGTGTTGATGAAAACATCTTGGTGGCTGCCCTGACTGGCAGTGGCTGCAACAGTGCGGTGATGGGGCTGCGGCCTTCCCCTGATCAGCCGGGTTGACTCCCACAAAGGGAGGCCAGACTGTGGCTTAGGCCCACTCCCCAAGGGGAGCAGGGAACAGGTAGTAGGACATCCCCTAGGGCTCCCAGTATGTGATAGGGGGCAAGTTGGGCTGAGGGACCCCCCCCCTCCGCCAGTGCACAAATTTTTGTGCACCGGGCCTCTAGTTGTAAATAACGCTGCTATGAACATAGGGGTGCCTATATTCTTTCTGATTGGTATTTAGGTATTCTTGGGATATATTCTCAGAAGCGGGATCACTGGGTCTAATGGCAGTTCAATTTTAATTTTTGAGGAAACTCCATATTGTTTTCCATAGAGACTGCACCAATCTGCATTCCCACTAGCAGTGTACTAGGGTTCTCTTTTCTCCTCATCCTTGCCAACACTTTTACTTGTTGGTTTATTGATGGTAGTCACTCTGGAACCCCTATACATTTTTTACCCCAACCCCCCTCTCCTCTGATAGCTGTCAGTCTACTCTCTATCTGTGAGTTTATTTCTAGTTTATTTTTTAGCTTATTTTGTTCATTAGATTCCACGTATGAGTGAAAAGAAGTCAGTGTTTTCCCTAGAAAAGTTTAAAACATATGGTTTCTCTATTAGGTGTAGTGCCAATGGAGGAAACTGTGATTAACATGAGTCAGATTCTCCCAGGATTTAAATTACTCAACAGTTGTAAAATGTGTATCTTTGCCAGATACCTTCACTTTCTGGTTTACAGTACCTCAGGGTACTGTTTCATGGTATTTACTAGAACCCCAGGGAGGTTACTGCATTTTAATATTTCAATACAACTTCCAACACACTCACATAAATGCATGTGTATGCATATATTTTATATAAAGACAAATATTCCTCAAATCTTTAAAATACTTTCATTAGACTTCTGTGCTTTTGGCTAGAGGTAATTTAAACATAGCCTAGAAAGTATTAATTAACATGAACTTTTAAAGGAAATTAAGGCTTTATTATGCTACTGTTAAAAGCAGATTTTAAATATTGTATTGTGTATTAATAAGTACTTGATTGCTTTAAAGTTGTGCTCTCAAATGAGTTGTTTCCATCCTTTTATATATATTAATGGATGAGGGGTTTTTCAGTTATAAGTGTTAAACTTTTCTCTGAATTTTGCAGGCCAGTCTAGCATAAATTAAATAATGCTGACAAAGTTAAAATTCTCTTCACAACTGATCCAAAAGAACTCAAAGGGGGTCTAGAGTAACTATTTTTGGTGAAAAAGGCTATTATTTGGGATGTAGAGGGGTTGGAAACAGTCTCTTTATGATCATTGGACAGGGGGCTGGAGACTATTGATCTCTTTCCGTTCCATTGCTTTGACTCATTTATTCCTTGGATAGGTGACTACTATTTGCCAGATCTTAAATACCCAATGCTTAATTATCTTTAGTCTTAATTAAAAAGTGGCATAAGGGTAAATGTGGATATCTTAAATCTCAATTTAAAAAATCAGATTTTCCTTCAGAATATATTTTCTCTAACCAACTTTTGATTAAATCTGCTAATGGAAACATAACCAATGAGTTTGAGTATCAAATTTTATTTCTCATTCTTATCTTCCGTATGGGGGCACAAAGGTACCAAAAGATAGGCAGTCAGAAGGATATAGAAGTAAAGCATTTGGATAATCGGTAGACTGGTTCTGATTGAGAACCCATTATGCCTTATTTATTGTTCACATTATTCCTCTTCTGGTCTTGGATTTCTTTCAAGATAGATATATCAAGAGGCCATTAAAGAATAGGGTCACAGTAAATGAATTTCAGACTCCATATAAAAAGGAACCAGTGTTATTCTCTTTGGTCCTTAGCATAAAGTGCACCCAGTCGTGTTCATTGGATATCATTTTTCATTTATTCACCACAAAATTATTGAATGCCTACTATGTGATTAGAACTATTCTATACTCTGGGGATACACTGATATCTTAGATTAGGTTTTGTCCTCATGGGGCTTATATTAGAGAAGGGAGAGGAGGCAGACAACAAACAAACAAGAAAAGATAATTTCAGATTGTCATAAATTCTCTACCTACAATAAGCAGGATGCTGTAATATTGACTTGGGGTGGGCAACACTAGATGGGAATGTTAGTAAAGATTTTTTAAAGAGGTGATATTAGAAATGAGACTAAAAGCTGAGAAAAAATCCTTTTGATATAGAAATTGGAAGCCACATTGATTCTGTTTCTGAAAAACATGGGGAGGCTCAGGTTTGGGTCCAACAATGGTGATTTCAAGGTAGGGTGACCAGGATAGTCCCACTTTCTGTTGGTTTTTCCAATGCAAACATTAATGATTTCCCCTGTCACATTCGTAAGTGTTCTGGTTTGCACAATAAATTATATGGTCACTATACTTCAAGGGTCTAAAATGTCCACTAATTCTGGAGAAAAGTCTCTTCAGAAGCTAGCTGCTATATTTTCTGGACTGCCATGTGCTCATAACAGAGTGCCACACTACTATCACCACTACTGCTAGGGCATGATCTTAAACAAACAAACAAACAAACAAAAACTTGCAATGTTAGTCTGGTCCTGCCTTCTTCTCTATAATTTTCTACTCCTAAATTCTGCCTGAAACACTTTTCTAGAACTACCTAATGGAAATCAAGGACTAAGTCTAGATTAATGACTTTAAATTAGGCTAAAACTGGAAAAATGAAAGGTAAAAAACAGCCTAAGTGCCCATCAGCAGATGAGTGGATTAAAAAACTTGGCACATCTACACAATGGAATACTATGCCGCTGTAAAAAGGAAGGGACTCCTACCATTTGCAACAGCACTGATGGACCTGGAGAGCATTATGCTAAGTGAAATAAGTCAGTTGGAGAAAAATAAATATATCACATGATCTCACTCATTTGTGGAATATAATGAACAACATAAACTGATGAACAAAAACAGATCCAGAGACAGAGAAGCATTGATCAGACCGTCAAACCTCAGAGGAAAGGCAGGGGAGGGTGGGGGTAAGGGGGAGAGATCAACCAAAGGACTTAAATGCATGCATATAAGCCTAACCAATGGACACAGACACTCGGGGGGCGGTGAGAGAATGAGGGGGGGGGCTGGGAGGGCAATGGGAGGATAAGAACACATGTGATACCTTAATCAATAAAGAAAATAAATTTTTAAAAAGGTAAAAAACATATCTTCCTATCTTCTACATGCTGAGACCCTTCTCCCAACTTCTTATAAGACCCTTCTCCCCAATATAGCAATAGTGCTGAAGCTAGATAATCTGGTTTATGGCCTCCAACTCCAAATTATAGGTAGGCCTCTTTTCATCATATCAGGTATACTACTCTCTTGCATACTAGAAAAAAAGTTTAGAGCCCTTTAAGACCTGATGTACAGAATGGTCAGGAACCCTTGAGTCTGTCTTCTATGACATCAGGTAGCAAAGGTCAGAGGTACTGGCCATAGATACAAGGGAAGGTGTCTGAGAAAGCTTACTGAAATAACATTTTCAGGAGCAATGGTTTTCTTCCTATGCTTCCTTTTTATTTTCGTTTTTATTTTCAAGAAGATTAAGAAAACAAAGCATAAAAAGAAAGCCCAAAGACATAGGAGAGGTAATTAAATGAGGACTAAGGTCTGTGTCATTCTTTCTGTCTATATTAGTTTGTCTTTTCAGATGATACATAATCTTTATCTGATCTTTAACATTATTACCAATCCAAAATTAACTGCCCCCCAGGGGTAGTTGTAGACATGAGTTGAAACTTTACGATGTAATGATGTATATTTCACAGGCTACTTAATTTTTAAAATCAAAGCACAGAGGATCATTTTACAGTCTTTATCAAATTTCCCCATGTCAAAATATCTCGAGCAAAGTAGCTATGTAAAATGTCCTTGATTTCAATGTAATTCCACCAAAATGGCCATGTCACAATGTTATATACCCACCTATAACTAGTGTGGCTATAAGAATAAGCTCTGGGTAAATAAGATCTGGTCTGGAGCCACTGTTATATGCCTCATGTCTGTGTCAACATGCGAATTTCTTGCTTCAATGCCCATTTACTTCAATTTACTTTTTGCATATATACTTACTCAAGGTATGAACTTTAAGTACCAAGTCTTTATTAAATTATTCATATGTATTAGCTTCACTCCAAGAGTCTATGCAGTATGCCATGGCTGTTTGATGATGCAGGTCTCTATATTCACCCTGTGTATTTTGTGTCTGAGTTACTTTTGTGAACTGTATTTTCTCTGGGGATAAGTGTTTTACATACAGTGACAATAGGAAGTGGAATTTATATTTAATCCTTTTGGCTGGAAGGGTCACTTCATGCTTAGAATGGCAGCTGAACTGGATTAAAAAACTGTGGTACATCTGCACAACGGAATACTACACTGCTGTAAAAAGGAAGGAACTCCTACCATTTGCAACAGCATTGATGGACCTGGAGAGCATTATGCTAAGCGAAATAAGTCAGTTGCATTTCATCTTCAGTAAGCCATTATCCATTGCAGGGAGGTATATAGAGGATGATAGATAGATGATAGATAGATAGATAGATAGATAGATAGATAGATAGATAGATAATAGAAAGATAGATACATAGATAGATGATAGAAATAGAGAGATTTGCTCAGGTGTAATTATAATAAAAAACATTTGCCTTTTAGCAATACCTTTGTCATTTTTTTGGGGATTAGGCCTGGAGTTACCTTGACATTTAGATATTTAATATACAGAATCAATGTGGGCTGTGGTATTTCTAATTTTCCTTAAAATCATGGCTAACCATTTCATTTTTTTTCTTAAAAACATCTGTGTGCAGAATCCTAGGACTCTATCCTTTCAGAATGTCCATCCTACTAGTCCTGCATCTCCACAACCACAATTCTCTGAAAGAAATTACAAGTAAGTTATCACTTTAAATGGAAGATGAAAGCTTGTAAGTACTTAAAGAGAAAGAAAATAGGATCTTACTTAGAAAGAATTTTAGTAGAGAATATTATGTATTTATTTTTTAATAGGAATTTGGATTGCAGAGAGGTAGGGGCACAGTAAGAGATAAAAATGTTTTGAACTAATAATATATACTTGTGTTTATCCCAGAGAAGATACCACTTTAACACATTTCCTGAGAAAAATCAGCACTGACCAAAATTAATCTGTAAAATTTTTAAATTGTGCTTATTTCATTTATCTAAGTATCATAGTAATTTCTCAGATATTCTGCAAAGGAACATAGCAACTATTCCCTGACAAAACCCCCTAATTTTAGTGAGAAATAGAATAAAAAAGACTGGTTTTCTTTGTATTATGAGGATTTCATTATTTTCTTATATCTACTATATCAATCTAATGTGACTTCTGGATGTTTGTATGCCATTCACAGTGGTTCTCAACCTTCCTAATGCCGCGACCCTTTAATACAGTTCTTCATGTTGTGGTGACCCCCAACCATAAAATTATTTTTGTTGCTACTTCATAACTGTAATTTTGCTACTGTTATGAATCATAATGTAAATATCTGATATGCAAAATGTATTTCCAGGGGTCGCGGCCCACAGGTTGAGAACTGCTGCATAGAATATAGTGATAACGATTTATTTCATCACAACTCAACACTGTGAGTTTTTTGTAATACTTTAAACAATAAAAAAGGAAAAAAAAAGTATTATTGGGCAAGGGAAACAAAAGAAAAACTAAACAAATGGGACTACATCAAACTAAAAAGTTTTTGCACAATAAAGGAGACCATCAACAAAATGAAAAGCGAACACACTGAATGAGAGAACATATTTTCTGGTGCATCTTAGAAGGGGTTAATATCCAAAATTTATAAGTATGCTAAAATATTTCATGTGTATTTTTTTAAAATAGCTTTATGTTTCGTAAACCCAACGAGGATAATCCTTATAGCCATCCATCTTATAATTGGAATGGCTCTCTGGAAACAGCTAAACCTGAAGCAAATTATGGAAACAAGTATTCTTCAGCCATGCAAATGAAGCCACTCTATGTATGTATTATGCATTTCAAGTTCTATATACATATGGTTATCATTTCCATAATTTAAGATAACGCAATGATGAGACCTTGCATAGAAAAATGATATAACAGAATCAATTGTGATACAGATATGGAAATTTAAGTTTATAAGACTCACTATGAATATTTCTATATATATATATATATATATATACATATATATATATATATATATATATATATATATATATATATAATTGACTTCAGAGAGGAGACAGAGATTGAAACATCAATGATGAGAGAGAATCACTGATTGACTGCCTCCTGCATGCCCCCAAATGGGGATAGAGCACGCAACCCGGGCATGTGCCCTTGACCAGAATTGATCCTGGGAACCTTCAGTCCACAGGTCAATGCTCTATCCACTGAGACAAACTGGCTAGGGCACTATCAATACTTCATTGTATAAGGAGATTAAGAAATATGAGTCAATGGTATAGTATATATAATATTTTATGGGTATTACTATACTTTGTGTATAAAATGTTACTATATATAAAATGTTATATGCAGTGTTCATGGATTGGTAGAATCAACATCATTAAAATGTTCATACTACCCAAAGCAATCTACAGATTCAATGCAATCCCCATTAAAATACCAAAAAAAATTTCACAGACCTAGAATAAACTCTCCAAAAATTCATAGGGAATAAAAAACAAGACCCGGAAGAGCCACAGCAATCCTGAGAAAGAAGAACAAATTTGGAGGGATCACAATACCAGATATCAAGCTATATTACAAAGCCACGGTTCTCAAAACTGCCTGGTACTGGCACCAGAACGAAAATATACACCAATGGAACAGAACAGAGAACCCAGAAATTGACCCAAACCATTATACTCAAGTAATATTTGACAAAGGAGGAAAGAGCATACAATGGAGTCAAGACAGTCTCTTCAATAAATGGTGCTGGGAAATTTGGTCAAATACATGCAAAAAATGAAACTAGATCACTAACTTACACCACTCACAAAAGCAAACTAAAAATGGTTATAGGACTTAAATGTAAGACTAGAAACCATAAAAATCCTACAAGACTCCATAGGCAGCAAGATAGCAGATATATGTTGTAGCAATATCTTTACTGGTACAGCTACTAGGGCAATGAAAACTAAGGAGAAAATAAACAAATGGGACTACATAAAAATAAAAAGTTTCTGCACAGCAAAATCATCAACAAAACAACAAGAAAGCCCACTGCATGGGAGGACATATTTGCCAATGCTATTTCAGATAAGGGTTTAATCTCCAAAATTTATAGAGAACTCATACAACTTAACAAAAAGAAGATAGATGATACAATCAAAAATGGGCAAAGCACCTAATAGATACTTTTCGAAAGAGGACATACAGAAGGCTGAGAGACATATGAAAACATGCTCAAAGTCACTAACCATCCGAGAAATGCAAATCAAAACAACAATGACGTACCACTTCAAACCCATCAGAATGGCTATCATCAACAAATCAACAAATGACAAGTGCTGGTGAGGATGTGGAGAAAAAGGAACCCTCGTGCATTGCTGGTGGGAATGCACACTGTTGCAGCCACTGTGGAAAACAGTATGGAGTTTCCTAAAAAAAGTTAAAAATGGAACTCCCTTTTGACCCAGTAATCCCACTTCCAGGACTATATCCCATAAACCAGAAACACCAATCAGAAAGGATATATGCACCCCTATATTCATAGCAGCACAATTTACAATAGCTAAGATTTGGAAACAGCCTAAGTGCCCATCAGCAGATTAATGGATCAAAAAACTGTGGTCCATCTACACAATGGAATACTATGCTGCTGTAAAAAAGAAGGAACTTTTACCATTTGCAACAGCATGGATGGAATTAGAGAGCATTAAGCAAGTAAAATAAGTCAGTCAGAGATAGGTAAATATCACATGATCTCACTCATATATGAGATATAATGATCAACATAAACTGATGAACAAAAATAGATCCAGAGACAAAGGTCATGGGATGGGGGGGAAGTGAGCGATCAACCAAAGGACTTGTATGCATGCATATTAGCATAACCAATGGACAAAGACACTGGAGGAGTGGATGTTTTCCCTCAGGGGTGGGAGTGGCAGGGGGGTCAATTAGGGAAAAGGAGACATATGTAATACTTTAAACAATAATGTTATATGCAAAGTATATATGACTCATATGGACTAGTATATATAATATTCCATTACTATATCTAATCTAATGAAAGAGAAACATGCAAATTGACCGCACCTCTGCTACACCCCAAGCCATGCCCACCAGCCAATCAGAGTGACTATATTCAAATTAACCCAGCCAAGATGGCGGCCAGCACCCACCGAGCTGGAGGAAGCAGGAGGCTTGGTTGCCCCGGCGATGGAGGAAACCAAGCTTCCCACCTGCCCTGGTCAGCTGTGGCCTCCGCTCAACGCAACGAAGTTTCAATTATAGAAGATAAATAAATCCCAGATACCTGCTTCCAGCCAGCCTCCACTGGGAGTTTGGGTGGCTGGGGGCTGTGGCCAGCCTGCAAACAGCCGTCAGCCCCTCACCCAGGATGGCCACACCCTCATGGGGTGAGGGTCCCCACTGGGGGGCTTGGCCAGCCTGAAAACAGTCATCAGCCCCTCACCCAGGATGGCCAAACACTCATGGGGTGAGGGTCCCCACTGGGGGGCTTGGCCAGCCTGCAAACAGCCATCAGCCCCTGACCAAGACTGGCCAGGCACCCCAGCAGGACCCCCCACCCTGAAGTGGGTGTGGCCAGCCTGAAAATGGCCCTCAGCCCCTCACCCAAGCTGGCCAGGCACCCCAGCGGGGATCCCTACCCTGAAGGGGCTGTGGCCAGCCTGAAAACAGTCATCATCCCCTCACCCAGCCTGGCCAGGCACTCCATGGGGACCCCCATCCTGAATGGGCTGTGGCCAGCCTGAAAACAGCTATCAGCTCCTCACCCAGGCTGGTCTGACACCCCAGCAGGGACCTCCACCCTGAAGGGGCTGTGGCCAGCCTACAAACAGCCATCAGCCCTTCACCCAGGCTGGCCAGGCACCCTAGCGGGACTCCCACCCTGATCCAGGACACCCTTCAGGGCAAACCAGCCAGCCCCCACCCATGCACCAGGCATAGAATAAAAGGGTAATATGCAAATTGACCCTAACAGCAGAACGAGTAGGAATGACGGGTCACTATGACACACACTGACCACCAGGGGGCAGACACTCAATGCAGGAGATGCCCCCTAATGGTCAGTGTGCTCCCACAGGGGGAGCTCTGCTCAGCCACAAGCCAGGCTGATAGCTGCCAGTACAGTGGTGGTGGTGGGAGCCTCTCCCACCTCCTGAGCAGCACTAAGGATGTCCGACTACAGCTTAGGCCTGCTCCCCGCTGGCATGTGGACATCCCCCGAGGGATCCCAGGCTGCCAGAGGGATGTCTGACTACCAGCTTAGGCCCGATTCCCAGGGGAGAGGGCCTAAGCCAGCAGGTGGTCATCCTCCAAGCGGTCCCATACTGCGAGAGGGCACAGGCCGAGTTGAGGGACCCACCCGAGTGCACAAATTTTTGTGCACCAGGCCTCTAGTATACTTATATCTTACTTAAATTTGTAATCTTTAGAAAGGAGATTAGAGATCAAAGTAAGAGTGGTTAAATTTCATGAGACTAACTCAGAGGTCCAACTGGTTTTGTTAATATAATCATTACATTGTCATAATTTAACAAGGAAAATTCTGTTTTGTGTTTTAGCATACTTAAATAACATATTAAATAGTACATTGCTCAAGCTAATGCTGAACACTATCTAATGGCAGATCTCTAGGTACAGGATATATTAACAATTAACATAAAGTATAAATTATCTTTCTTTATACAAGAGTTTAAAAATAGCAATCAGAAAAACAGGGAAGTGAATTATTACTTAAAAGTTATCTTTACAAATTTTGTTGACAAATTCAATAAATTACAGAAAAATAGAATAAATACCTAGTGTTTGGTGATATTTTAAGTTTTTGTTTTTTTGGTGTTTTTTTTTAGCATGAGGGCCTTTTTTAATTGAGTTGACCACATGAAAAAATATCTTTCCCCAAGAAGTCCACTATGGGGAGATTGATATCACCAAGAAGGCAACATAGGACATTCCTGACTTCACCTCCCCTCACTAGAAAAACAACTAACAACCATTCATGAATAAGACACCAACTGACAAAATCCAAAGACACAGGGGGAGGCTGAAACATCCCCTTGCACTACAGAAACCAAGAGAGACTGCATTAGATGGTTAAGAGAAGTGGCTACACAGTGACTGCATTGGTCTACCACAGGTTCTTCCTGTGAGAAAAGAGATCCCAGCACTCTGACCAGAGAATTCACTGGAATGCGTATTTTCTTGTTTTGGATCCACAAAGGGGGAGTTTTTCTGGCCTTAGAGCCTTGTTTCCCATACCCAGTCAAGGGGCTGAGTTATAGATCCCCCACTAAACAGAGTGTCTCCTGGCCTCATCTGGTCAGATGAGCTGGAGAGAGCACTTGGAAGTTGTGTAGCAAATAGTACTCAAGCTGAGAGCTAGGCAGAGCTGATTGCCCCCCAGAGAAAAGCCAATACCTGACATGGAAGGCTTTCCTGCTATACTAGGGGGATTAATTCATAGCCAAAGCTGAAGGTAGCTCCCAGTACCTTCCAACTAGAAAACTTGCTTGGAAAAAAGTAGGAGAGGCCTTGAGTGGCCCCTCTAACTCCTGTCCAGGTAAGGGAACTAAAACAGGGCCATACCCATCTGACAAGAAGAAAAGATTCAAGGGGAAATAAAAGTTTCTTGACACACAAAAAAATGAAAACACAACAAACCAGAACTTAAGGGATGCAGCAAAAGCAGTTCTAAGAGAGAAGTTCATAGCAATAAATGCCAACACTGAGAAATGAAAAAGACCCTAGCCAATGTCTCAGTGGATAGAGCGTCGACCTGTGGAACAAAGGGTCCCAGGTTCCATTCCTGTCAAAGGCACGTACTTTGGTTGCAGGCTCCTCCCTGGCCCAGGTCCTGGTCAGGGCTTGTGCAGGAGGCAACCAATCAATGTGTTTCTCTCACCTTTATATTTCTTTCTGACTTTTCCTCTCTATTCCACTGTCTCTAAAAATCAATGGAAAAATATCCTCGGGTGAGGATTAACAACAACAAAAAGTGAAAAAGGTATCAAATAGATAATATAACTCTATACTTTAAGTTACTAGAATATAAAGAGAAAAACTGATCTCAAAGCTAACAGAAGAAAGGAAATAATAAAGTCTAGAGCAGAAATGAAAATATCTAAGAGTTGGCTTGTTGAAAAAGTAAACAAAATTAGCAAACCCTTTGCTAAACTAATAAAGAAAACAGAGAAAACCCAAATCAACAAAATTATAAATGAAAAAGAGACAATATAATGGATAGCACAGAAATACAAAGGATCATAAGAGACTACTGTGAACAGCTATAAACTGGACAGTGAGGTGGTGAGGGCCTGTGGTGGGGAGCAGGGATGGGCTAGAGGGGGTGGATGGGGGTAAAGGGGGACATACATAATACTTTTCAACAATAAAGATTTAAAAAATAAAAAATATAAATTAAAAACACTGAATATAAAATGGCCAACTGTATTAATTGTATCTCAATAAGGCTGCTTAAAAGTTTAAAAAATTAACATGCAAAATTCAGTAGCATTTCTATACACTTACAATGAATTTTCTAAAAAAGAAATAAAGAAATTGATCTCATTTATAATAGCATCAAAACAACAAAATACTTAGGAATAAATTTAAAAAAGGAGGTAAAAGGTGTGTATTCTGAAAACTATAAGACATTAATGAAAGAAATTGAAAAAGGTAGAAATAAATAGAAAGGTATCCCTTGTTCATGAATTGGGAGAACCAATATTGTTAAAATATCCATGCTACCAAAAGCCATAGATTCAACACAATCCCTATTAAAATTCCAATGGCATATTTTACATAAATAGAAAAAAACATTCCTAAAATTATATGAAATCACAAAGACCTCTAATAGCAGAAAAATCCTGAGAAAGAATGAGTGAGAGGCATTACACTTCCTAGTTTCAAGCTGCACTATAAATCTCTAGCAATTAAAACATTACTGGCAGGAAGATCACACAAATAAACCAATAAAACTGGATTAAAAGCTAAGAAACAAACCAGAGCATATCTGGTCAACTAATGTTTGAAAAGGAGCCAAGAATACTCAATGGAGAAAAAAGACAGTCACTTCAATAAATGTTGCTTTTGCTGTGCAGAAGCTTTTTATTTTGATGTCCCATTTGTTTATCTTCTCCATTGTTTCTCTTGCCCTAGCCATTGATTTAAAGAAAAGTCTGCTACATGAGATGTCTGATATTCTACTGCCTACACTTTCTTCTAGGATTTTTATAATTTTACAACTTACATTTAAGTATTTAATCCATTTTGAGTTTATTCTTGTATATGGTGAAGTTGGTGGTCTAGTTTCATTTTATTGCATGTACCTGTCCAATTATCCCAACAACATTTATTGAAGAGACTGTCTTGACTTTATTGTGTACTCTTGGAGTAAAGAGAGTTTAAACCAACATCAAATGAAAAGATGGGAGAACACATTTTCACTGTATGGGAGAACACATTTTCCAATGATGCATTTGATAAGGGATTAATTTTTCCAAAATATATAAAGTACTCATACAACTCAACAAAAGGAAGACAAACAATCCAATGAAAAAATGGGCAGAAGACTGATGCTGATGATCAGGAGACCATAGTTTGAGAACTATCACTGTAGAAGAAAGTAAACATAGTTATTTAATATATAAGCTGCCTTTTATTTGGAAGACTGGAAACTTAGAAGATGGGATATTATAAATATAACATGGACATATCACGAGAGTACCTGATGTACAAGTTCTCATCAAGGTTCTCATGAGATTCCCAAATGACAGAAGTGGAATTTGAAGCTATACTGAAACTCTCCCAGGACCAAACTGGAATTACAAATAAAATACAGAAAAATCATCCTGAATAATCATCTGCAGACTATCTGGAGAGAACCCTGATAACCAAGGACAGAAAGTGGAGACCACATAGAGACTGGTAGGAAGTGCCGAGGTGTGAAAGGACTGGCCAAGCTCCCACAGAAAGCAGCTGAAGTTCTCAGTGGTGGGAGGAATCCCACTGAGAACTCTGGGGTATAAACCCCAAGCTGGGATCCCCTGCCTAGAGCATCAGAATTCAGAAAGGTGCCCACAGAACATCTGGATGTGAAAAGAAGCAGGGGTGCTGTGTGCCAGCGGAAGATGCCTAGAAATGCCATCTCTTAAAGGTCCAACCCACAAAATTTCATGTGAGGTCATTCATCTGACAGAGGGAGGGCAGAATGGACTGAGGCAGTGTGAGCAGAATCCAGGGCTGTGGGTTCTGAAGTTAGAGCTCAGAAGGCAGACACCCATGTTTGTGCTGAGTCATTCCCTCACACTGCAGAGGACATATTTCTCCAGCAGACCTTTAACCCAGGCAGCTTTTGCCTGGGAAAAAGCAATTCCCCCACCCTATTGGAAAACCTCTTTACCCACACTGTGGTTGATAGCCTGAAGTTAATCAAGACTGAATAACAATCAGACTGCAGGAAGAGGCAGGTCTCTGGAGGCTTTGAGTCTTTGCCTGATCTAATTTGGGGCTGGGGCTAGGAAAAGCAGACCCAGGTACACATCATGGTCCTTTCCAAAGGTGCCCAGACCCAGCAGAGGGAGCCACAAACTGTGGATTGCTGATAGCTCCAAACAGGTTACTCAGGGCCAGTCACAAACATAATTTGACATTGTCCTGCACTAGAAATTGGGAGTTATAGCACATTTACCTAACACATAGAAACAAACCCAAACAGACAGCCAAAATGGGGAGAGTAAAAAACAGGCTCCAGATAAAATAACAAGAGAATTCTCCAGAAGAAGAGCTAAATGAAATGGAGATAAGAAATTTGATAGAGTTCAGAATAATGATGGCAAGGATGCTCAAGAGCATGAGAAAAGATATAGTAACTATGAAAAAAACCCAGTTGGAAATAAAGAATGACATAGCACTAATATTCCAAAAATTATATGAAATCACAAAAGACCTCTAATAGCTCAAGAAATCCTAAGAAAGAATGTGAGAGGCATTACACTTCCTAGTTTACATACACATTGTAAGTAATACATAGCAGATTAGGCAAAGCTGAGGATTGGATCACTGAATTAGAGAAAAGGGTAGAAAAAAATCACTCCATTAGAGAACCAAAAAGAAAAAAAAACAGGAGGAGAGACATTTGGGAGCTGTGGTACAATAAGAAACATAACAATATTCACATCATAGGAGTGCAAGCAGTTGAAGAAAGTGATCAAGGGATAGAGGACATGTTTGAAGAAATAATGGCAGAAAACTTCCCTAACCTGGTGAAGGAAAATGTCACACAAGTTCAGGAAGCTCAGAGAGTCCCAAGCAAGAAGAACTAAATAGGCCCATGCCCAGACACATCATAATTAAAAGGCCAAAAATTAAAGACAGAGAAAATCTTAAATGCAGCAAGAAAAAAGTAGTTTGTTACCTAAAAGGAAGCTCCCATAACACTGTCAGTTGATTTTTCATCAGAAACTCTATAGGCCAGAAGTGTACCACATGAAATACTCATAGTAATGAAAAGCAAGGCTGAAACCAAGAGTAATACTAGTATATCCAGCAAGGCTATCATTCAAAATAGATGGTGAAATAAAGAGCTTCCAAGGCAATAAAAGGCTAAAGAGGTTTATCACCACCAAACCATCACTGCAAGAAATGCTAAAGGGACTGGTGTAATGAGTAGAGAGAGAGAGACAGACAGACAGACAGACAGACATAGGCACAGAGCATTAAAATGGCATTAAATAAATACCTATAAATAATAACCTTAAATGTAAATGGATTAAATGCTCTAATCAAAAGACATAGAGTAGCTGAATGGATGTGAAAACATAACCCAATAATATGCTGTCTACAAGAGACCCACCTAAGAACAAAAGACACACAGGATGAGAGTGAAGGAATGGAAAAAAAACAATTTCCATGCAAATGGAAACCAAAAAAGAGCTGGTGTAGCAATACTCATATCTGACAAAATAGACTTTAAAATGAACGCCATCACAAGGGACAATAAAGGTCACTACATTATACTAAAGGGATCAATCCAACAAGAGGATATAACCTGGGTAAACATATATGCACTCAATATAGGAGCACCTAAATATATATTTTAAAAATTTCTGGAGGACTTTACGGGAGAGATCTACAGCAAGACAGTCATAGTAGGGCATTTGAACACCCTGCTGAATTCACTAGGTAGATCTTCCAGACAAAAATTAACAAGAAAACAGTGACTCTAAAGGACACACTGGATCAGAAGGGTTTCATTGACATTTATTGAAAATTTCACCCGAAAGCTGAATATACATTCTTCTCAACTGCACATGGGTCATTCTCAAAGATAGAACAAATGTTGGGGGGGGGGGGGGGAAACAAGTCTCTTCACATTCAAGAAGATTGAAATCATATCAAGCATCTTCTCAGATAATAATGGAATGAAATTAGAAATCAACAACAGTAAAAACACTCAAAAAATTCAAACATGTGGAGGCTAAATAGCATGTTATCAAACAATGAATGCTTTGCCAATGAGATCAATAAAGAAATAAAAAAAAAACTTCCTGGACACAAATGAAAATGAACACACAATAACCCTAAATTTATGGGGCACAGCAAAAGCAGTCCTGAGAGAGAAGTTCATAGCACTACAGGCCTACTTCAAAAAAAAAAAAAAACAAACAGAAAAATTAATAAATTATTTAAACTTACAACTTAAAGAATTAGAAAAACAAGAAAAGCCCAGAGTAAGCAGAAGAAAGGCAATAATAAATATTGGAGCAGAAATTAATGACATGGAGACTGAAAAGAATAATACAAAAGATCAATGAAAACAGGAGCTAGAAAGGATAAATAAGATGGATGAACCTTTAGCCACACTCATTAAGAAATAAAGTAAGAGGACCCAAATAAACAAAATCAGAAATGGAAGAGATGGTGTAACAACTGACCCCAAGGAAATATAAAGGATTGTAAAAAAAATACAATGAACAACTAACTATATGCCACCAAGCTGGACAACCTGGACAAAATGGACATATTCCTAGGAAAAGACACTCTTCCAAAACTGAATCAAGAAGAATTGAAAATTTGAATAGGTCAATAACAAGTGATGAAATATAAGCAGTAATTAAAAAAAAAAAACAACTCCCAACAAACAAAAGCACTGGTTTGGACAGCTTCAAAAGGGAGTTGTGCCAAGCATTCAGTGAAGCATAGACACCTATCCTCTTCAATTTCAAAAAATCCAAGAGAAAGGAACACTTCCAACATCTTTTTATGAGGCCAGCATTGGACTAATTCCAAAACCAGATGAAGACACTACAAAGAAAGAGAATTACAGGCAAATGACCTTTATGAACATAAATTCTAAAATCCTCAACAAAATATTAGCATATTGGATTTAGCAATATATTTAAAAGATCACACACTATGACCAAGTGGATTTTACTCCAGGGATGCAAGGTTGTTACAATATTCACAAATCAATAAATGTGAATCAAATATTAAAGGACAAAAATCACATGATCATATCAATAGATGCAGAAAAAGCATTTGACATATCCAACATACATTTTTTATAAAACTCCCAGCAAAATGAAAATAGAGGGATTATACCTCAACATAATAAAAAGCAATATATGACAAGCCTATAGCCAATACCATATGCAATGAGCAAATTTAAAACCATCTGCACTAAGAATAGGAAAAAGACAGAGATGTCCTCTTTCACCACTCTTATTCAACATAGTCTGGAAGTCATAGCCACAGAGATCTGACAAGAAGAAAACATGAAAAGCCTCCAGATTGGAAAGGAGGAACTCTCATTCGCAGTTGACATGATATTATACATAGTTATATTACAAGTTATACTATAAAGCACTCTAATCAAAACAGCCTGCCCTAACCGGTTTGGCTCAGTGGAGAGAGTGTCAGCCTGAGGACTGAAGGGTCCCGGGTTCCATTCCAGTCAAGGGCATATACTTTGGTTGCGGGCACATCCCTAGTAGGGGGTGTGCAGGAGGCAGTTGATCGATGTTTCTCTCTCATTGATGTTTCTAACTCTCTATCCCTCTCCCTTCCTCTCTGTAAAAAAAATCAATAAAACATATTTTTTAAAAAAACAGTCTGGTACTCACACAAGAACAAGCATAGAGATCAATGGAATAAAACAGAGACCCCAGAAATTTGCCTGAGCCATTGTGCTTAATTAATATTTGACAAAGGAGGCAAGAGCATACAATGGAGTCAAGACAGTCTCTTCAATAAACGGTGTTGAGAAAATTGGACAGATACATGCAAAAAAAATGAAACTGGACACCAACTTACACCATATACAAGAATAAACTCAAAAAAGACTTAAATGTAAGTTGTGAAACCATAAAAAATCAGAAAATATAGGTAGTATAATCTCAGTCATCTCTCATAGCAATATATTTGCGGATACATCTCCTAGGGCAAGGGAAACTAAGAAAGGAATAAACAGATGGGACTACATCAAAATAAATACTTCTGCACATCAAAAGAAACCATCAACAAAATGAAAAGGGAGCCCACTGTATGGGAGAATATATTTGCCAATAATACTATTGATAAAAGGTTAATATCCGAAGTTTATAAGTAACTCATATAAAACTTAACAAAAGGAAGACAAACAATTCAACTAAAAAATTGGCAAAGGTTCTAAATAGACACTTCTCCAAAGTGGACATTCAAATGGCCAAAAGACATATGAAAAAATGCTCAAAATCAGTGATCATCAGAGAGATGCAAATTAAATTGATAGTGAGGTTCCTATCACCTCACCCCTGTCAGAATGGCTACCATCAGCAAATCAACAAATGACAAGTGCTGATGAGGATGTGAGAAAAGTGAACCATAGTACAATGCAGAGTGGTGCAGCCATTATGGAAATCAGTATGGAGTGTCTTAAAAAAATTAAATATGTTACTGCCATTTGACCCAGTGATCCCATTTCTCAGAATATATCCTATGAAACACCAATCAGAAAGAAGGTATGAATCCCTCTGTTCATAGCAGCATAATTTACAATAGCTAAAATCTGAAAACAGTCCAAGTACCCATCAGTTGATTTGCTAAAAAAAAATGTTTATTTTAAATCATTAACATTTATAATGGTGATTAAACAGATATTATATGCTCATTTTTCTAATACATAAGCATATCTAAAAAAGAACATAAATTGTATTAACCAATGTCACCCCAATATATTTAATAACATCGTAAATGCCATTTAATAACATTTGATATTTTTAACTTCTTGCAGAATTTTTCCACACAAGGAGTTCCAAAGTCAAACTATATTCAAATCGGGAGACCAATTGGATAATCAAGTTCTGAAGAGCATGAAATGCCTTATAGAATAGATGGTGTGCAGATGAAAGCCAACTATTAAAAGCTTCCTGCCTTCAATTATTATCTCTTTTATACCTTTTTTCTTTTCTCATCCCTCTGTGACCACAGAGCAAAACTTTCATTTACAATACCCAACTTCATTAACTCAGCAGGGGATGAAAATACTTGTTATCTGCAAAATTCAGCATAACACTTGGTTCCTGATTTATTACATGTCTTACCTAATAATAGACAAACATGCAAATTGAACATCCCTCCGATATGCCCACTAACCAATCGGATGAGTATGCAAATTAACCCAACAAAGATGGCCGTTAATTTGCATACATAGGCACCAGTGGCAATCAGAGCCTGCAATCGGAGGTGAGGGGTCACCTGCCCAGGCCTAACACATCTCAGCCAGAGGTGTTAGGCCTGGGCTGGGGCAGGGCTGGTGATGGCGGGGAGTAGAAGCGGAGCCAGCAATCCAGGGAGCAGGGGCAGAGCCTGCGATCCTGGGAGCTGGGGGTCCTCTGCCCAGGCCTAACAACTCGGCCACAGGCATTAGGCCTGGGCAGGGGAGGAGTTGGTGATCGCAGGGAGAAGGGGCAGAGCCAGCAATCACAGGTGTTAGGCCTGGGCAGGAGCAGAGCCAGCAATCGCGGGGAGCTAGGGGTGGAGTTGGCGATGGGGGGAGAATTGGGGGAGCCGGCGATCATGGGAGCTGGGGGTCCCCTGCCCAGGCTAATGACACGGCCAGAGGCGTTAGGCCTGGACAGGAACGAAGCCGGTGATCGTGGGGAGCAGGGGTGGAGCCAGCGATCACAGGGAGCTGGGGGTCCCCTGCCCAGGCCTAACAACTCGGCCACAGGCATTAGGCCTGGGCAGGGGTGGAGTCCATGATCGCAGGGAGCAGGGGCAGAGCCAGCAATCACAGGTGTTAGACCTGGGCCAGCAATTGGTGTGAACTACAGAGGAAACACCTTCTCTGACTTCTCATTGGCTAAGCTCCCTGTATGCCATTGGTAATATTCTTAGTAACTTGGGTAATAATAATCCAATAAGGTGATCTAGGGTTTTTCATCACACTCCTGGAGAAAAAAAGGAAGGTCCGCTGCTGGAGGGCTAAGAAATGTCATATCCTGTCCTAGCTGGTTTGGCTCAGTGGATAATGCCTTGGCCTGCCCACTGCAGGGTCTGGGTTCAATTATGACTAAGGGCATGTACCTAGGTTGCAGGCTCCACCCTGGCTGGGGCCCAGGTCAGGGCTCACGCAGGAGGCAACCAATCTAAGTGTTCCTCTCACTTTGATGTTTCTCTCTGTCTTTCCCTTTCCCTTCCACATTCTTTAAAAATCAATGGAAAAATATCCTCAGGTGATGATCGAAAAAAAGAAAGAAAGAAATGTCATATCCTATGAAAGACACATCTTGAAAATGCCTAAAGAAAGTTGTCATTTTTTGGCTACAAACAAGTACCTTTCAATAATAACTTTAAACGTAAATGGACTAAATGCTCCAACCAAAAGACATCGAGTGGCTGAATGGATAAAAAAACATGACCCATACATCTGCTGTCTACAAGAAACCCACCTCATTAGAAGGGACTCACACAGACTGAAAGTGAAAGGATGGAAAAATATCTTTCAGGCAAATGGAAAGGAAAAGAAAGCTGGGGTAGCAATACTTATATCGGACAAAATAGACCTCAAAGTGAAGGCCATAACAAGAGATAAGGAAGGCCACTTCATAATACTAAAGGGTTCAATACAACAAGAAGATATAAACCTGGTAAACATATATGCACCCAATGCAGGAGCACCCAAATTCATAAAAAAACTCCTGGAAGATATCAAAGGAGAGATGGACAACAATACAATCATAGTAGGAGACTTTAATACACCACTGACAGCACTGGGTAAGCCCTCTAAACAAACAATCAGCAAAGATACAGCAATCCTAAATGACTCACTAGATCAGATGGACTTAATTGACATCTTCAGAACACTTCACCCCAAAGCCAGGGAATATACATTCTACTCAAATGCTCATAAGACATATTCAAAAATAGACCATATATTGGGTCACAAGCAAAGTATTCCCAAATTCAAGAAGATTGAAATCATAAAAAGCGTCTTCGCACACCACGATGGCATAATATTAGAAATAAACTACAATAAAAACAAACCAAAATACTCAAACACCTGGAAGCTGAATAGCATGCTATTAAATATTGATTGGGTTACCAATAAGATCAAAGAAGAAATTAAAAACATCCTGGAAACTAATGACAATGAAAACACAACAATCCAAAACCTATGGGATGCAATGAAAGCAGTCCTGAGAGGGAAGTTTATAGCTCTACAGGCCCATATCAAAAAACAAGAAAAAATGGTAGTAAATCATCTAACTCCACAAATCAAAGAATTAAAAAGAGAGCAACAAGAAAACCCCAGAGTGAGCAGAAGGAAGGAGATAATAAAGCTTAGAGCAGAAATAAATGACATAGAGACCAAAAAAAGAATACAGAAAATCAATGAAACCAAGAGCTGGTTCTTTGAAAGGATAAACAAGATTGACAAACCTCTAGCCAGACTCACCAAGAAGCAAAGAGAGAGGACCCAAATAAATAAAATCAGAAACGATAGAGGCGAAATAACAACAGACCCCACAGAAATACAAATGATTGTTAAAAAATACTATGGACAGCTCTACTCCAACAAACTAGACAACCTGGAGGAAATGGACAAATTCCTAGAAAAATACAACATTCCAAAACTCAATCAGGAAGAATCTAAAAATCTCAACAGGCCAATAACTATGGAAGAAATTGAAGCAGTCATCAAAAAGCTTCCATCAAACAAAAGCCCAGGACCAGACGGCTTCACAGGGGAGTTTTACCAAACATTCAAGGAAGAACTAAAACCTATCCTCCTCAGACTACTACAAAAAATTCAAGAGGAAGGAACACTTCCAAGCTCATTCTATGAAGCCAGCATCACCCTAATACCAAAACCAGATAAAGACAACACAATGAAAGAGAATTACAGGCCAATATCCCTCATGAACATAGATGCCAAAATCCTCAACAAAATCTTAGCAAATCGGATCCAGCAGTACATCAGAAAGATCATACACCATGACCAAGTAGGATTTATCCCAGGGATGCAAGGATGGTACAATATCCGCAAATCAATAAACGTGATACATCACATAAACAAATTGAAAGAAAAAAACCACATGGTCATATCAATTGATGCAGAAAAAGCATTTGACAAAATTCAACACCCATTTTTGATAAAAACCCTCACCAAGGTGGGAGTAGAAGGATCATACCTCAACATAATAAAAGCCATATATGACAGGCCCACAGCCAACATCATACTCAATGGACAAAAACACCATTTCCCCTAAGAACAGGAACAAGACAGGGATGCCCCCTCTCACCACTCCTGTTCAACATAGTACTGGAAGTGTTAGCCATTGCAATTCGGCAAGAAGAAGAAATAAAAGGCATCCAAATTGGAAAAGAGGAAGTAAAACTGTCCTTATTTGCAGACGACATGATATTATACATACAAAACCCTAGAGATTCCATCAAAAAGCTACTAGACTTAATACATGAATTTGGCAATGTAGCAGGATACAAAATTAACCCCAAGAAATCTGAGGCATTTCTGTACACCAATAGTGAACTTTCAGAAAGAGAGATTATAAAAACAATCCCGTTTACCATTGCACCAAAAAAATTAAGCTACCTAGGAATAAACTTAACTAAAGAGGTAAAAGACCTCTACTCAGAAAACTACAGGACATTGAAAAAAGATATAGAGGAAGACATAAACAGATGGAAGAACATACCGTGTTCATGGATTGGTAGAATCAACATCATTAAAATGTCCATACTACCCAAAGCAATCTATAAATTCAACGCACTTCCCATTAAAATACCAACAGCATACTTCAGAGATCTAGAACGAACTCTCCAAAAATTCATCTGGAATAAAAAAAGACCCCGAATAGCTGCAGCAATCCTGAAAAAGAACAAAGTAGGTGGGATCTCAATACCAGATATCAAGTTGTATTACAAAGCCACTGTTCTCAAAACTGCCTGGTACTGGCACAAGAATAGGCATATAGATCAATGGAATAGAATAGAGAGCCCAGAAATCGGCCCGAACCAATATGCTCAATTAATATTTGACAAAGGAGGCAAGAACATACAATGGAGCCAAGATAGTCTCTTCAATAAATGGTGCTGGGAAAATTGGACAGATATATGCAAGAAAATGAAACTAGACCACCAACTTACACCATACACAAAAATAAACTCAAAATGGATAAAGGACTTAAATGTACGACAGGAAACCATAAAAATTCTAGAAGAATCCAAAGGCAACAAAATCTCAGACATATGCCGAAGCAATTTCTTCACTGATACAGCTCCTAGGGCACTTGAAACTAAAGAAAAAATGAACAAATGGGACTACATCAAAATAAAAAGCTTCTGCACAGCAAAAGAAACCATCAACAAAACAACGAGAAAACCCACTGTGTGGGAAAACATATTTGCCAATGTCATATCTGATAAAGGCCTAATCTCCAAAATTTATAGGGAACTCATACAACTTAACAAAAGGAAGATAAACAATCCAATCAAAAAATGGGCAAAGGACCTAAATAGACACCTTTCAAAAGAGGACATCCAGAAAGCCAAGAGACATATGAAAACATGCTCAAAGTCACTAATCATCCGAGAGATGCAAATCAAAACAGCAATGAGGTACCATCTCACACCTGTCAGACTGGCTATCATCAACAAATCAACAAACGACAAGTGCTGGAGAGGATGTGGAGAAAAAGGAACACTTGTGCACTGCTGGTGGGAATGCAGACTGGTGCAGCCACTATGGAAGACAGTATGGAGTTTCCTTAAAAAACTGAAAATGGAACTCCCATTTGACCCTGTGATCCCACTTCTAGGAATATATCCCAAGAAACCGGAAACACCAATCAGAAAGGATATATCCACCCCTATGTTCATAGCAGCACAATTCACCATAGCTAAGATCTGGAAACAGCCTAAGTGCCCATCAGTAGATGAATGGATTAGAAAACTGTGGTACATCTACACGATGGAATACTATGCTGCTGTAAAAAGGAAGGAACTCTTACCATTTGCAATGGCATGGATGGAACTGGAGAGCATTATGCTAAGTGAAATAAGCCAGTCAATAAAGGAAAAATACCACATGATCTCACTCATTCATGGACAATAGAGACCATTATAAACTTTTGAACAATAATAGATACAGAGGCAGAGCTGCCTCAAACAGATTGTCAAACTGCAGCGGGAAGGCCGGGGAGGGTTGGGGGGCAGGAGATAGGGGGGTAAGAGACCAACTAAAGGACTTGTATGCATGCATATAAGCATAACCAATGGACATAAGACACTGGGGAATAGGGGAGGCTAGGGGACTGTCTAGGGCGGGGGGATAAAATGGACACATATGTAATACCCTTTGTAATACTTTAAGCAATAAAAAAAAATAAAAATAAATAAAGTTATGATCCCTAAACCTAGAAGAAAAAAAAAAGAAAGTTGTCATTTTTCATTGTGAAGGGACTGGAGTCCGTGTTGATGAAAACACCTTGGTGGCTGTGGTGACTGGCAGTGGCTGCAGCAGCAGGGTGATGGGGCTGGTGCCTTCCCCTGATCATTCCAGTCGCCTCCCACAAAGGGAGGCCAGACTGTGGCTTAGGCCCGCTCCCCAAGGGGAGCAGGGAGCGGGGCTATGCCATTAGTAGGACATCCCCTGAGGGCTCCCAGTATGTGAGAGGGGGCAGGCTGGGCTGAGGGTCACCCCCAGTGCACAAATTTTTGTGCACCAGGCCGCTGGTATATTTATAAAGTGCTCAGTGAAATATACAGATGATTGTTTGCAAATTGCTTATAGAATATATTGAATACTTTTGATCTACTGTATAAATATAATGAATTGCACCAAATCATCAGCATTACTGTATAAATGTATTATTTATACTTCCTCAAGTATAAATAATACATTATACTTGAAAAATGCAATTTGATTATAAACTAATTCCTTAAAATAAACTAAGAATTGCTCAATTATTTCTGTACACTGTGTGGGGCAGTGGAATTATTCCAAGATTTGGTTGCTCCTTCCCTTCTTTCTTTTCTTCCCTTATTTCTTGCCGGGGTCCAACCCCAGCTGGTCCAGGGGTCCCCAAAGGCGTGGACGGAGTCGGCGAAGAAGGAATGACACGGAGACAGCGTTCAGTTGATCAGCAGCCTAGCCAGGATCTCTAGCCCGGATCTCCAGCCAAGTTCTGGTCTGGATCTCCAGAGAGGTTCTGCTTCGGATCTCCAGCGAGGTTCTGTAGCCATGTTCCCTCGCTAGGTTCTCCAGCCAGGTTCTGTCCAGGCTCTCCAGTCAGGTTCAGTGTCCAGGTTCCAGTCAGGTTCTCCTGCCAATCTCTGTAGTCAGGTTCAGTCCAGGATCCCTTGCCATGTTCTCCCGCTAGGCTCTGTCTCTAGGCTCTGAGGCCAGTCCCTCTCCAGGATCCTCCGGCATGCTCTCTCCAGCAAAGTTCTTCTGTCTCTAGGCTCCGTGTAGGTTCTGTCTTCTTGATTCTGTTCTAAGTTCTGTGTTCTGAATTCTCTTCTAAGCTCTGTCTCTTTCTGTCTTGTTACATCTGTATTTATACCAGTTGATTCAATCCCGTCAATCTCTATTACAAAGGTTAGGGCGTTTCTTATCTCCATTCCAGGGAGAAAAGATTATGTAGTTTAAGCATGATTGTTCCTAGTTAAAGGGATTAATTACCCGCCTGGCACTTAGTTGAAGGGTTTTATTCCCTCCCTAACTTCAGGGGAAAATCCCTACCTGGGGATTCAACCTTTCTCGGAGAGGTGACCTTGGTTAAAACACAGCGCCAAGAAGGTGAGCAAACATATTAAGAACCATATGCCATATATGCCAGGTCCCTTGAAACAGCAAGCATGGACCGGCTCCCGGCAAATTCCCCCTTTTTTATTTTTTTAAAAGCAGGCATTAAAAAGAAAAACCTGAAATGCTCTCTTATATCCATTTTAAGAGTAGGATTGGCGCTTTCCGCTATTACCTGAGTCCTGATCTATCATCCCAGGGAGAGCTTGCCAATCCTGCACTTTCCCAGGGTAGAAAGGCTGCAGTGGGGTTAAGGATAAGGCTCCTTGGGCCTACCTTCTCCCATGCCTCTACATTTACCTTTCCAGCACCTTTCCTTCCTCAGAAAAGCATGGATATACTTCTGTCTGACTGGGAGTAACCTTAATTCCTCTGCTAGCAAGCATATGTGTTAAAAGATCAATACAGAGTCTTATTACTTTAGACTCAGTATGGCACATCTTCTTAATCTAAAGATCAATACAGAGTCTTCTTTCTTTGGACTCAGTATGGCACATCTTCTCAAACTAAGTTCTGTACTATCCACCTTCTTACCCTACTTATCCTCTATAGGGGGGTCTGCAGTACCCTGGTGGAGTCCTATCCGTCCCGAGTGTGGAGGTTCTCAATGGGGGGGGGCTTACCTAAGGGAATCCTGTTCCAGGGGTTCCCAAAGGTGTGGACGGAGTCGGCGAAGACTATCCACCTTCTTCCTACGATGGAGTCCGATCCGGCCCGAGTGCGGGGCTTACCTAGGGGTCCCTGTTCGGGCGCCAGATGCCGGGGTCCAACCCCAGCGGGTCCAGGGGTCCCCAAAGGTGTGGACGGAGTCGGCGAAGAAGGAAGGACACGGAGACAGCGTTCAGTTGATCAGCAGCCCAGCCAGGATCTCTAGCCCGGATCTCCAGCCAAGTTCTGGTCTCGATCTCCAGAGAGGTTCTGCTCAGGTTCTCCAGTCAGGTTCAGTCACTAGGTTCTAGTCAGGCTCTCCTGCCAATCTCCACAGTCAGGTTCAGTCCAGGATCCCCTGCCATGCTCTCTCGCCAGGCTCCGCCTCGAGGCTCCGAGGCCAGTCCCGGTCCAGGATCCTCCGGCATGCTCTCGCCAGCGAAGTTCTTCTGTTTCTAGAGAACGTTCTGTGTAGGTTCTGTGCCTAGGCTCTGTCTCTCTTGGTCCTGTCTTCCAAGCCCTGTGTTCTTAGTTCTGTGTTCTGAGTTCTGAGTGTTTCTGTCTTGTTACAACTGTATTTATACCAGTTGATTCAATCCTATCAATCTCTATTACAAAGGTTAGGGCATTTCTTATCTCCATTCCAGGGAGAAAAGATTATGTAGTTTAAGCATGATTGTTCCTAGTTAAAGGGATTAATTACCCGCCTGGCACTTAGTTGAGGGGTTTTATTCCCTCCCTAACTTCAGGGGAAAATCCCTACCTGGGGATTCAACCTTTCTCAGAGAGGTGACCTTGGTTAAAACACAGCGCCAAGAAGGTGAGCAAACATATTAAGAACCGTATGCCATATATGCCAGGTCCCTTGAAACAGCAAGGATGGACCGGCTCCCGGCAATTTCTTCTTATTTTCTTTTATTCCTTAGGGTGGTAAAGGACTAGGGTAGGGCAGCAACCTGGTGGAGGGGGATGATGGGTTCAAAAAGGGGGGACATCTGAAATTCTCTTAATAAAGATTATTAAAAGTTCTCATTTCACACCAACTATGTGACAAGCACTAGTTAGTTACTAAGGTACAAAGATGAATCTGAGATAGTCCCTGGAGCTCAGAATGGTAGAAAAGACAGAGACAAAAATCACTTATCATTTTCCATTGTGACCAATACAATGATGAAAATGTATACAAGTAGGAAATTTCAAAGAACAATTAACCAAGCCTAGGGAGAAGTGTGATGATAATAGTGGAGAAAGAAAGCCATAAAAAATGAGGTGATGCCTAAGCTATCATAAAAGGTAAGTGGGAGTTAGCTTTATGAAGGGAGATTGGGGAGAATTTTTGAGACAAAGCAAAAGGCACAATACAGTGGGCCTTGACTTATGAGTTTAATTCGTTCTGAGACTGAGCTCATTAAGGAGCTCCTTAAGGAGCTCGTTAACTCAAATTACTCTGTCAACTCAAAGCAAAAAATCAGCCAAGAGACAGCTGGTATCTCAAAAAACTCGTTAGTCAGGACACTCGTAAGTCAAGGCCCCACTGTACTGAAAACAACATAGAGTATGAAGATCTTCAAGGAGTGTTAAAGTGAGGCTGAGGAGGTAGTCAAAGACTATGTCATGGAAGATCTCAAATGCCTTATTTAAAGTAAATTTTAGTGGTTATATAAATATATTGAAGGGTTATAGTTAATACTCTCAACAATAATAAATTTAAAAAATAAAATCAATAAAATAATTTTTTTAAAAAAAGTAAAAAATAAAACCCCTCTATGGAGGCCATGAGAATGTGCTTCAGAGCCTTCTAACCAAAGACCCAAGCTATTGTGCTCTGAAATTAATCCCTGCATTTGCCTGGAAGATATGCCTTCCCCCAGAAAGAAAGAAAGTAATATAAGTTCATTTCTGAGTTATGGAACTCCCCTAATGGCTGACTTTGGCTTGAAGACTCCCTAATGGCTTTGCTGAACCTTCCTTAGATTGCACAGCAGTCCAGGACACTTCCAAATTTCCATCCCTTTCTCCTTCACTCAGTGTCAGACTTTCCCAGACTTTTGGAGATCCCTCCCCATTTTCTCTCAACAGGTGTTTCCCCTAAAAATATAAATCCTTGCATATTCTGATACCATTTTGATGTTTGCTTCTGGGAGGACCTAGTTAAACATAACCCTTGATAACATATCCCCCTACAACTTTCCTTCACAGTCAAGCTTCTGGAATGAGTTGTCTACTCCCTGTCATAATTTATTTCTCTTTCCTTCATCCCTCAATTCACACAAATTTAGCTTGAATATCTACTACACATATTACCTTATCCAAACTATTCTTATTAGGGTCATTGATTATCTCTGTGTCACAAAATCTAATATATAATTTCTAGTCTTTATTTTACCTCTCATCAACATTAATCACCAATGACCCTCCTTGAAACATTCTCTTCCCTTGGTTTTGTGAGACTCTCTTTGTTTTATGCCTAACTCTTTACTGTTAAGCATCCTCTTTTGTTGGCTTCTCCCTCTACTTAATTCACTAATTATTGCACTTAGGCCTTTTTTCTCTTTACCCTCTTCATTCCCCAAAAGCAATTTAATTTGTCTCTATTATTTTAATTATCATCTGCAATATCACTCAATTCTATATTTGCAGTCTACATCTTTTTGACCCACCCATGTGGTCATTTGCCTATTGGATATCTTGGACATCTCCACTTCAATATCTCAAGAGCACTAAAACCTTAATATTTTAAAAAGTAAGCTTATCTCTCTAGTTGCTTGCATTGCATTCCTTTGGCTACTATAACAAGTTATCAGGAATTTAGTTGGTTTATAACAAATTTATTCTCTTGCAATTCTGTAGGTCAGAATTGCTAAAAGCAAGGTATGGATATGGCTGCATTCCTTCTGCTCTGGGGGAGAATCCATAGCTTTTTCCACCGTCTAGGGGCTGCCACATCTCTTGGCTCTGGCCCCTATCAATGCCAGCAATAGTGGATTGAGTCCTCACATTACACCATTCCAAACTCTTCTGCCTCCCTCTTCCACTTTCAGGCATTACATTGGGAAAAGCAAGTACCATATGTGGAATTTAAAGAGCAATGTAAATGACAAAGCAGAAAGAGACTCATACAGACTGATGGTTGCCAGAGGATTGGGGGGTTAGGGAACTGGGTGAAAAAGGTGAAGAAATTAAGAAGTATAACTTGGTAGTTATAAACAAGTCATGGGGATGTAAAGTACAGTATAGGAAATATAGCCAATAATATTGCAATAACTATGGATGGTGCATATGGGTACTGGAAATATTAGGGGGATCACTTTGTCTGTACACAAAGTGATCCCCCTAATATTGTCTACATGATTGTCTAGCCACTATGCTGCACACATGAAACTAATACAAAATAATATTGGATATAAACTGTAATCAAAAAAATTTTTAAAAAGGAATACATTGGGTCCACCCAGATAAATCCAAGATAATTTCTGTATGTTGAAGTCCACTGATTAGCAACCTTAATTCTATCTGAAACCTGAATTCCCCTTTACCCTTTAAGGTAATATTCAAAGGTTCCAGGGATTATGACCTGGGTGGATTTGGGAGCAGGACATTATTATGACTATTGCATTGTTCAGGACAGAAACAGTCATGATTTAACTCTTAATCTCTTTATCACACTGTGCCTGTTAGGATTACATATGCAAGCAAGTAGGAGAAAACATGACTCCAGTAGCTTCAAGCGACGGTTCCCTTATCTATACTAAAAGGGTAACATGCTAATTAGACGGGACGTCATCCAGACTTCATTTTAGATGTCCTTCCTGACAAAGCTGGGGCCCGGGTGAAGCCGCCTGTGGTCCGGGGTGCCTGCCTGGGCGAAGCTGCCCGGGGTTCCGGGTGCCTGTCCTGGGGAAGCCCGGGTCCGATTGCCTGTGGCTGGCCGGAGGAGGGAAGGCTGGGTCCCAGGTGTGGTGGACGCGGTAGAGGTGGTTAGGGGCGATCAGGAAGGCAGGCAAGAGGTTAGGGGCAACCAGGCAGGCAGGCAGCAGTGGTTAGGGGTGATCAGGCAAGCAGGCAAGCAGTTAGGGGCGATCAGGCAGGCTGGCAGAGGAGTTAGGGGCAATCAGGCAGGTGAGCGGTTAGGAGCCAACGGTCCCAGATTGTGAGAGGGATATCCAACTGCCAGTTTAGGCCTGATCCTGCAGGAATTTGGCCTAAACCAGCAGTCAGACATCCCGTGAGTGGTCCAGGATTGGAGAGGGTGCATGCTGGGCTGAGGGACACCAATCCCCACCAGTGCATGAATTCCATGCACCAGGCCTCTAGTCTCATATAACATGAAGTCTTGAGCTAGTCAGTCTGGTGCTGATGCAGATACTAAAAAATATCTAATTTTTAAATTTTGTGAATACATTTATTAAATCTGGAAACAGTGACAGGAATAAGGCTTTGGATAGAAGAAGCAACAGGAGAGAGACTAGGTGGGGCTGCTTTGGCTCCCTAGAAATGTTACAGGGGGAAAAGTGAGCCAATGCAGGGCTGCTGGTGGCCTTGGGGACAGGTTCATGGGGTTATCTCTGGATGAGGAGCCACTGCCCATTGCTGCCCTGGTTGCATGTCTCAAGGCGTCCCTTAGACTAGGAAATGCAGTTCTGTGGGGGAAGAAGAGGGGCAAGGGAAAGGTGCAAGTGTGCTCCAGGGATGGAGAGAGCATGCTGGGTCCTTCATCTTGAGTGTTTTTAAAGGCTGGGAGTTTAGGGAAAGTATTTGGGAAGAATATCAATAGACTATTGATCAGCTTTTCAAAGTGTGTATGTTCAGGGTCCTGGTCTCTATTGATTGGTCAGGGCCAGGGTAGGGGTTCATTAGTCATATGTGGAATCTAATGAACCAAATAAACTTATGAAAAAAATAGACCCAGAGTCACAGAAGCATGAACAGACAGCTAAACCTCAGAGGGAAGGCAGGTTAGGGTGGGTGGGAAGAACTTGTATGCGTATAGGCATGACCTGTGGACACAGACAATGGGGTGGTGAGGGCCTGCGAGTGGGAGTAAGAGGATGGGAGCAGGCTGGAAGAGGTTAATGCAGGGAAAAAAGAACCTATGTAATAATTTCAACAATAAAGATTTTTTTTTAAAAAAAAGAGTAATTATTTTAAAAAAATTTTTATAAAAAGCTTCCCTAAGCTAGTGAAGGAAAAAGCCACACATGTTCAGGAAGCACAGAGGGTAACAATCAAGGTGAACCCAAAGAGATCTACTCCAAGACACATCATAATTAAAATGGCAAATGTTAAGGACAAAGAGATAATCTTAAGGATTGTAAGAGACACAGTCAGTGATGTACAAGGGAGCTCACATGAGGCTGTCAGCTGAATAACTATAGGCCAGAAGAGAATGGAATAAAGTATTCAAAGTAATGAAAAGCAAGGATCTGTAACCAAGACTACTCTATCCAGAAAGGCTATCATTCAAAATAGATGGTGAAATCAAGAGCTTCCCAGACAAAAAAAAGTAATGGAGTTTATTACCACCAAACCAGCATTGCAAGAAATGTTAAAGGAGCAGCTATAATAATAAGAATATATATAGAGAAAAACATAGGCATAAAGAATAAACATGGCAATAAATAAGTACCTATAAATAATAACCTTAAATGTAAATTTATTAAATGCTCCAATCAAAAGACATAGAGTAGCTGAATGGATATGAAATGATGACTCAAATATATGCTGTCTACAAGAGAACCACCTGAGGACATATGACTCACACAAGATTAAAGTAAAGGAATGGGAAAAAAAGAAAGTGAAGGGATAGAAAAAAAATGGAAATGAAAACACCAATAAATAAATAAATAAATAAATAAATGCAGGCATAGCAATTTTTATTTCTGACAAAATAGATTTCAAAATGAAGGCCATAAAAACAGACAATAAAGGTCACTACATAATACTAAAGGGATTGATCCATCAAGAAGATATAACTCTGATAAACATTTATGCACTCAATATAGGAGACTTTAACACCTCCCTGACATCATTGGATAGAACTTCCAGACAAAAAAAAAAAATCAGCAAGAGAATAGAGACCTAAAGTGACACACTAGATCAGATGGATTTAACTGACATTAAAAAAACATTCCACCCAAAAGCTGCAGCACATACATTTTTCTTAAGTGCACGTGGGGCATTCTTAAAGATAGACCACGTGTTAGGACACAAAATAAGTCTCTACAAGTTAAAGAGGATTGACATCATATCAAGCATCTTCTGAGATCACAATGGCATGAAATTAGAAATCAACTATAGTAAAAAGACTCAAAAACAATCAAACACATGGAGGCTAAATAGCATGATATTAAATGGGTTACCAATGAGATCAAGGAAGAAATAAAAAACCTCCTGGAAACAAATAAAATGAGAACAAAACACAAAATCTATGGGACACAGCAAAAGCAGTTCTAAGATTAAAGTTCAGAATTACAGGCCTACCTAAAAACAACAACACAAGAAAAAGTTCTAATAAACTATCTAACCCTACAACATAAAAAATTAGAAAGAGAACAAGAAGAAAAGTCCAGCATAAGTAGAGGGAAAGAAATAATAAATATCTGAGCAGAAATAAATGACATAGAGACTAAAAATGCAATACAAAAGATTAATGTATCCAAAGGCTGATTCTTTAAAAAGACAAACAAACAAGATTGATGAACCATTAGCCAGACTCATAAAAAAAAATGAAGAGGGAGGACACAAATAAATAAAATCAGAAATGAAAGAGGTGAGGTAACAATTGACTCCACAGAAATACAAAGTATTGGAAAAAAATACTATGCACTATTCTATGCCAATAAAGTGGACAACCTGGATGAAATGGACAAATTATTAGAAAAATACACTCTTCCAAAACTGAAACATGAAGAGGGAGAAAACCTGAATAGGTCAATAACACCTGATGAAATTGAATCAGTAAGCAAAAAACTCCCACCAAACAAAAGTCCTGGTCCAGACGGCTTCACATGGGAGTTTTACCAAACATTGAAAGAAAAACTAACACTTATCCTCCTCAAACTGTACTAAGAAATCCAAAAGAAAGGATCACTTCCAAGTTCTTTTTTTTTAATTAAATCTTTATTATTCAGATTATTACAGTTATTCCTCTTTTTCCCTCCATAGCTCCCCTCCACCCAGTTCCCACCCCACCATCTGCCCTTACCGCCCCCCCCCACTGAACTCATACATAGGTGTAGGATTTTTGTTCAGTCTCTTCCCGCAACCTCCATACCCCTCCCCCACCAAGAGTAGTCAGTCCACTCCCTGATTCTATTATATTCACCAGTTTATTCTGTTCATCAGATTATTTATTCACTTGATTTCTAGATTCACTTGTTGATAGATGTGTATTTGTTGTTCATAATTTGTATCTTTACCTTTTTCTTCTTCTTCCTCTTCTTAAAGGATACCTTTCAGCATTTCATATAATACTGGTTTGATGGTGATGAACTCCTTTAGCTTTTCCTTATCTGTGAAGCTCTTTATCTGACCTTCAATTCTAAATGATAGCTTTGCTGGGTAGAGTAATCTTGGTTGTAGGTTCTTGCTATTCATCACTTTGAATATTTCTTGCCACTCCCTTCTGGCCTGCATAGTTTCTGTTGAGAAATCAGCTGACAGTTGTATGGGTACTCCCTTGTAGGTAACTGACTTTTTTTCTCTTGCTGCTTTTAAGATTCTCTCTTTGTCTTTTGCTCTTGGCATTTTAATTATGATGTGTCTTGGTGTGGTTCTCTTTGGATTCCTTTTGTTTGGGGTTCTCTGTGCTTCCTGGACTTATAAGTCTATTTCTTTCACCAGGTAGGGGAAGTTTTATGTCATTATTTCTTCCAATACTTTTTCAATGTCTTGCTCTTTCTCTTCTTCTGGCACCCCCATAATTCGGATGTTGGTACGCTTAATGTTGTCCCAGAGGCTCCTTACACCATCTTCATATTTTTGGATTCTTTTTTCGTTTTGCTTTTTTGGTTGGGTGTTTTTTGCTTCTTCATATTTCAAATCTTTGACTTGATTCTTGCGATCCTCTAGTCTGCTGTTGGAACTTTGTATAATATTCTTTATTTCAGTCAGTGTATGCTTAATTTCTAGTTGGTCCTTTTTCATAACCTCGAGGGTCTCACTAGATTTCTTGAGGGTCTCACTAAATTTATTGGCAGTTTCACTAGACTTATTGAGGGTCTTACTAAATTTATCGGCGGTTTCTAGAAAATTCTTGAAAGACCTTATAAGTGTGGTTTTGAACTCTGTATCCAGTAGTTTGCTTTCCTGCATTTCTGTCATTTGTGACTTGTTTCTTTGTCTCCACATTTTTATGCTTCCCTATGTTGATAGAGTGGCTTTCTGTGCTAGGTGTCCTATAGGGCCCAGTGGCTCAGCCTCCCCAATTTCCTGAGGTGGACACTCTTGGTGCACCCCTTTGTGGGCTTTGTGCACAGTCTTGTTGTAGTTAACCCTTGATTGTTGTAGGTATCACTGGGAGGAATTGACCTCCAGGCCAATTGGCTGTGAGAATCAGCTGTGTCTGCAGTGGGAGAACTTCTGTGCTGGAGACACCCTTCTGGGGCAAGACTTGCTTCAGTGGGGCTTTGGTGCTCACTGAGTCTGCCCCGAGTGTGTCCCTTATGGATCTGAGGAGTTGTAATCTGGATGGTCCCACTCTGACCACTGGGTACACTGGATCTTGGATCTCTAAGGAGGTGCTAAGTTAGCCTCTGCCTGAGGCTACACAGTAGGAGCTTTGGAGAGATCTGCAGATTCCTCTTCTTTGTTTGGGTTTTGGAGGTGCCCAGATGAGGCCCAGCTGTGAAGCAATGCAAGCTGCTGTGGGGCCTTGGCCCTTCTTTTGGAAGTTCTGGGTCTCTCTGACCCAGCTGCAGTTTGTTAGGTAATTTTCAGATTGCAAAGGGCCAGGCCTTTCATATGCAAAAGCCTCTGTGCACAGCTTGGGTGGGGTGGGCTCTCAGGGGATCAACAGGGTGGAGAAAGCAGCCATGGCTGCTCCTCAGTCCTACCCTAAGAGGCCCTGAATCTCAGTGTCCCGGTAATCGCTGCAAGCACTTCTGAGAGAAAGCTGCCCTCGAGTTCTGCCCGATGCCAGACAGTCCAGTTTCTCCCCGTATGAGTCTGGGTCCCCAGAGATTCGCCCAGAACTGGAGTTCAGAGCAGTTGGGAGCTTGAGACTCCATCCCAATTGAAAAAGACAGCAGCGTCCTCAGTTGCCAGCCCTTTCCACGTGCACCTCCGTACCTCTGCACTTTACTTCCGCACCTCCTATGAGTCTCAGTGTGCTTTTCTCTTTCCTTCTTGTTGTAGAATTTCCACTCAGCCAGCCTTCTTGTGGTTCTGGATGATGTCCGTTTTGTCTTTTAGTTGTATTTTTGAAGTGGTTGTGCAAGGCAACAATTCCCAGTGTTTACCTATGCTACCATCTTGGTTTGTATGCTCACTTTCAAGTTCTTTTTATGAGGCCAGCATTATTCTACTCCCCAAATCAGGTAAAGATACTATAAAAAAAGGTGAATTATAGGCCAATATTACTGATGAACATAGATGCTGAAATCCTCAACAAAATATTAGCAAATCAGATCCAGTAATACATTTAGAAGATCATACAATATGACTAAGTTGGACTTATTCCAGAGATGCAAGGCTGATATAATATTCATAAATCAACAAATGTGATACATCAGATAAATTAAAAGACAAAAATCACATGATGATATCAATAAAGCATTTGACAAAATCCCAACAGCCATTTTTGATAAAACCTCTCAGCAAAGTGGGAATAGAGGGATCATACCTCAACATAATAAAGGATATATATGACAAACCTACAGCCAACATCATACTCAATGGGCAAAAGTAAAAGCATCCCCCTTAAGAACAGGAACAAGATAGGGATGTCCACTTTCACCACTTTAGTCAACATAGTCCTAGAAGTCTTGCCATGGTGATCAGGCTAGAAGAAAAAATAAAATGCATCCAAATTGGAGAGGAGGAAGGAAAATGTTCATTATTTGCAGACATGATTTTGTACATAGAATAACCTAAAGACTCCACCAAAAAACCACTAGATTTAATAAAGGAGGTTGGCATTGTAGCAGGAAACTAAATTATCACCCAGAAATTGATATATTTCTTATACACCAATAATGATATTTAAGAAAGAGAAACAACAAAAACAACCCTATTTAACACTGCAACAAACAAATTAAGATACTTAGGAATAAACTTAACCAAGGCCATAAAATACCTGTAGTCAGAAAACTATAGAACACTGACAAAAGAGATAGAAGATATAAACAAGTGGAAGAATATACCATGTTCATGGATTGGCAGAATTAATATCATTAACATGTCCCTATTGCCCAAAGCAATGTATAGATTCAAAGCAAATCCTATTAAAATACCAATAGCATATTTCACAGACCTAGAACAAATACTCAGAAATTTTATATGGAACCAAAAAAGCTGAATAGCTGCAGCAATCTTGAGAAAGAAGAACAAAGTGGCAGGGATCACACTACCTGAGAGCAAGTTATACTACAAAGCTGGTGTACTCAAAACAGCCTGGTACTGGTACAAGAACAGGCATATAGACCAATGGAACAGAATAGAGACCCCAGAAATGGACCCAATTCATTATGCTCAATTAATATTTGACTAAGGAGGCAAGGACTTACAATGGAGTAAAGATAGTCTCTTCAATTAATGGTGTTGGGGAAATTGGACATGTATATGCAAAAAAATGAAACTAGACCACCAACTTACATCATACACAACAATAAACTCAAAATGGTTAAAATACCTAAATGTAAGTTGCGAAACCATAAAAATCTTAGAAGAAACCATAGGCAGAAAAATCTCAGTCATCTCTCACACCAGTATGTTTATGGATACATCTCCTAGGCCAGTGGTCGGCAAACTCATTAGTCAACATAGCCAAATATCAACAGTACAACGATTGAAATTTCTTTTGAGAGCCAATTTTTTTAAACTTAAACTATATAGGTAAGTATATTGTTATTAACTTAATTAGGGTACTCCTAAGCTGGCCTTTGCTAAAAACATACTCCATCTGATTGAGGTACGTTCGCTGAGGTCGACCCCTTCCAACTCTCCCATCCACACTCGTCTTGTATACTTGTTTCGTGTATCTCCTTTCGCTCATCCTCTCTATATGTCCAAACCATCTCAGCATACCTTTCTCAATCCTCAACACTACATCTTCTTTTATTCCACAACATTTCCTAAAATTAACTTAATAAACTTCACTTAAAGTTTTAAGTCTTATTAAACTATAGGTACGTTGAATAAAACTTGATATCATGCTTAATAACAGTAATATTTATTGATAAAATTAAATTCCTTACAATTTACGCACCTCCCCCACGCTGCGTATCCTGCGGCCCACCTGTGCCCTGTCTCCCGTCGCCCGACTGACCGACCAACACCCCCCACTTCTTCTAATGCCATTTCTTCAAAATAGACTTGCCCAGGCTGAAAACCAACTTCTGCGCATGGGCCACGAAGTTTCAATCGCACTGTAAGTGCTCCCCAGCACGTGGTATTTTGTGGAAGAGCCACACTCAAGGGGCCAAAGAGCTGCATGTGGCTCTTGAGCCGTGGTTTGCCGACCACTGTCCTAGGCCAAAGGCAACTAAGGAGAAAATAAACAAATGGGCCTACATTAAAAAAATATCTGTAATTTTTAACATTTGTAAAGAAATCAGAGCACCTTTTCTCTTGTTAAAATTTTCTTGAAACTCTGAAGTCCTAATAAGCTTACCAGTCTTTCCATGTTGTGTTGTCAAAGGTCCAATTATGGTCATTAAATAAGAAAAAAAAAATCTGTGTTAGTCCGAAGACTGCAAATCACATAATTGTTTTCCTTTTATGAAAGCTGACAGTTGGCAACAGCATGCTTGCTTTTGAAATACAGAACTAGTGAATATATTATGATTTCTGATGGGATCCTAGGTTTTAACAGTTTAATATCTGTATACGTGGATTGAGCAGTTACAAAACACTTTTATTATCTGTTTTTGGATAACATAATTAAAATGAGTTATATATTAAATTAACATTAAATTAATTTTTCACAGACTTCCTTGAAGCAATAGTACTTCTCACTGGTGAATTCATTACTGATATTATGGAATAGTCTTGGTAGCTGTAGTAGACTAGTATTTCAATGCCAAGAGCCTTAGCTTTATGATATTTTGCCTGTCAATACTGAAAGACCATGTACTCAGATCTAGAGGAAAATAATATATTTTTAAATATAGGAATGAAGAAGGAATTGCACACTTTTATGTCTGAAAGTAGAAGATAAAAGCGGGCATGAATCAGTGGAAAAGAGAGAGAAAGGGAGGGGAGGAGGGTGAGATACTGTATACTACATACTGTCAGTGCTTTTCTTTCCTTCTTTGTAGCTTTATCTCTCTTTTTTATCTTTAATTTCTTTATTGGGTAAGGTATTACAAGTATGTCCTCATCCCCCCCATTAACCCTCAACCTCCCCCCCACACACTCATGCTCCCATCCCCCTGTTGTCCATGTCCATTGGTTTGGTTTATATGCACGAATACAAGTCCTTTGGTTGATCTCTTCCCCTTACCCCCACCCTCCCCTACTTTCTGACAGGTGTGAGATGATAATGCATTGTCGTTTTGATTTGCATCTCTCATATAATTAGTGACTTTGAGCATGTTTTCATATGTCTTTCAGCCTTCTGTATGTCCTCTTTCAAAAAGTGTCTATCTAGGTCCATTGCCCATTTTTTGATTGGATTGTTTATCTTCCTATTGTTAAGTTGCATGAGTTCCCTGTTGGAGATTAAATCCTTATCGGTGATATCATTGGCAAATATGTTCTCCCATGCAGTGGGCCTTCTTGTTGTTTTGTTGATGGTTTCCTTTGCTGTGCATAAGCTTTTTATTTTGATGTAGTCCCATTTGTTTATTTTCTCTTTAGTTTCCATTACCCTAGGAGCAGTATCAGATAAGAAATTCCTTTGGCATATGTTTGCGATTTCGCTGTCTGTGGATTCCTCTAGTATTTTTATGGTTTCCCATCTTACGTTTAAGTCTTTTATCCATTTTGAGTTTATTTTTGTGTATGGTGTGAGTTGGTGGTCTAGTTTTCATGTATCTGTCTAATTTTCCCAACACCATTTATTGAAGAGACTGTCTTGACTCCATTGTATGCTCTTGCCTCCTTTGTCAAATATTAATTGAGCATATTGGTTCGGGTCGATTTCTGGGTTCTCTATTCTATTCTATTGATCTATATGTCTGTTATTGTGCCAGTACCAAGCTGTTTTAAGAACAGTGGCTTTGTAATACAGCTTGATATCTGGTATTTAGATCCCACCTACTTTGTTCTTCTTTCTCAGAAATACAAAGGATTGTTAAAAAAAAATGCTATGAACAACTCTACTCCAACAAACTAGACAACCTGGAGGAAATGGGCATATTCCTAGGAAAATACAACCTTCCAAAACTTAATCAGGAAGAATCCAAAAATCTCAATAGGACAATAACTATGGAAGAAATTGAAGCAGTAATCAAAAAGCTTCCAGCAAACAAAAGCCTGGGGCCAGATGGCTTCACAAGGGAGTTTTACCAAATATTCAAGGAACAACTAAAACTTATCCTTCTCAGACTATTCCAAAAGATTCAAGAGGAAGGAACACTTCCAAGCTCATTCTATGAAGCCAGCATCACCCTAATACCAAAACCAGATAAAGACAACACAATGAAAGAGAATTACAGGCCAGTATCCCTCATGAACATAGATGCCAAAATCTTCAACAAAATCCTAGCAAATCAGATCCAGCAGTACATCAGAAAGATCATACACCATGACCAAGTAGGTTTTATCCCAGGATGCAAGGATGGTACAATATCCGCAAATCAATAAACATAATATATCACATAAACAAATTGAAAGATAAAAACCACATAGTCATATCAATTGATACAGAAAAAGCATTTGACAAAATCCAACACCCTTTTTTGATAAAAACTCTCAGCAAGGTAGGAATAGAAGGATCATACCTCAACATAATAAAAGCCATATATGACAAACCCACAGTCAACATCATAATCAATGGGCAAAAACTAAAACCATTCCCCTTAAGAACAGGAACAATACAGGGATGCCCCCTCTCACTACTCCTGTTCAACATAGTATTGGAAGTACTAGCCATTGCTAACAGAATCACAATTTTGTTTGGGATGTCTAAGCTTGTCCTCATTTTCCAGGCTCTCTTGAAGCTAGTTCTGGTCAATGAAATTAAAGGGGAGTATGATGGGAACAGGGTTCTGGGATATTTTTTTTCACTTCCTGATAAGAGGGGAAGGACTTTCCTGGTTCTTTCACAATATACAGCAATTCCACTCCTGAGTATCCAAGGGAAAGGAAAACATGTTCACATAAAAACCTATACACAAATAGAAGCTTTATTTGTAGTAGTCTAAAACTGGTAGGGAAAGCCAAATGTCCTTGAACTGGTGAATAAATAAATGGTGATACCTCCATATGATGTAATACTGTTCATCAATAAAAATGAATGAGCTATAGATACATGCAACAACTTGGGTGGATCTCCAAAGAATTAAGCTGAACTCAAAAAGCCAATCCTGAAAGGTTCCATACTGTACGATTCCATTTTTATAACATTTTTTAAATGACTACATTTTAGAAAGAGGGCAGATTAGTGTTAGTCAGGGGTTTGGTTGCAAGAGGTGGGAAAGTATTTGCTATGGTTATAAGAGAGAAACAAGTGGGACCATTGCAGTGAAGGGAATTTTTCTATATTTTGACTTGTGGTGGTGGATACAAGAACCTACACATATGAAAACATTGCGTAGAATTAAATCTCTCTCTCTCTCTCTCTCTCTCTCTCTCTCTCTCTCTCTCTCTCTCACACACACACACACACACACACACACACACACACACACGATTACAAATAAAACTGGGGAAATCTGAATAAGATCAGTGAATTGTATTAATGTCAATATCCTGCTTGCTATATCGTACTATCCTATCTAATAAAAGACAAAAAGGGTAATTGACCGTACTTTTGCTACGCTTCCCATTGGCTAATCAGGGTGATAAGCAAATTACCGCCAACCAAGATGGTGGCCGGCAGCCACGCAGCTGAAGCGAGCAGGAGGCTTGCTTGCTCCAGTGATGGAGGAAGCAAAGGTTCCCCACCTGCTGCAGCCCGGCTCTAAGCTCTGAAAGCAACAAAGTTTCAATTATAGAAGCTAAACAAACCCCAGATACCTGCTTTCAGCCAGCAGTGGCCACGGAGCTGGAGCTGGCTCTCAGCTCCAGTGACAGCAACAAAGTTTCAATTATAGAAGCTAAACAAACCCCAGATACCTGATTTCAGCAGGCCGTGGCCTCAGAGCTGGAGCCAGCTCTCAGCTCCAGTGACAGCAACAAAGTTTCAGTTATAGAAGGTAAATAAATCCCAGAATTTTTTTAAAAAAAAAGCAAAAAAGGAGTGGCTGGGAGCTTCAGTTGCTGTCCAGCCTGAAAATGGACCTCAGCCCCTCACTTAGGCTGGCTAGGCACCCCAGTGGGGACCCCCACTCTAAAGGGGGTGTGGCCAGCCTGAAATCAGCCATCAGCCCCTCATCAAGGCTGGCCAGGCACCCCAGTGGGGACCCCCACCCTGAAGGGGGTGTGACTAACTACAAATAGCCATTAGCCCCTCACCCGGCTGGCTAGGCACCCAAACGGGACCCCCACCCTGATCTGGGACACCCTTCAGGGCAAACCAGCTAGCCCCCACCCGTGTACCAGGCTTCTATCCTATATAGTAAAAGGGTAATATGCAAAGTGACCCTAACAGCAGAAAGACTGGGAATGACTGGTCACTATGACACACACTGACCAGCAGGGGGCAGACGTTCAATGCAGGAGCTGCCCTCTGGTGGTCACTGCACTCCCACATGGGGGAGCTCTGCTCAGTCACAAGCCAGGCTGATGGCTGCCAGTACAGCGGTGGTGGTAGGAGCCTCTCCTGCCTCCTCAGCAGTGCTAAGGATGTCTGACTGCAGCTTAGCTCTGCTCCCTGCTGGCAAGTGGACATCCCCCAAGGGCTGCTGGGCTGCCAGAGGGATGTCTGATTGCCATCTTAGGCCCAATCCCTCAGGGAGCAGATCTAAGCCAGCAGGTGGTCATCCCCTGATGGGTCCCAGACTGCGAGAGGGCACAGGCCAGGCTGAGGGACCCTCCCGAGTGCACAAATATTTCTGCACCGGGCCTCTAGTAGTTATATAAGATGTTACCATTAGGGGAAACTGAGTAAAAGGTACACAGGATATTTTTGTATTATGTCTTACCAGTGGCCTGGTGCATGAAATTCGTGCATGGAGGGGGGTGTCCCTCAGCCCAACCTGCACCCTCTCGCAATCCCGGACTGCTGGCTCCTAACCACTCACCTGCCTGCCTGCCTGATCGCCCCTAACCACTCTGCCTGCCAGCCTGCTCATCCCCAACTTCCCCCCCATCAGCCTGATTGCCCTCAACTGCACCACCCCTGCTGGCCTGATTGCCCCCAACTGCCCCCCTGCCAGCCTGCTCACCACCTACTGCCCCCCTGCTGGCCTGCTCACCCCTCTACTGCCCCCCTCCAGCCTTCTTGGCCCCAACTGCCCCCCTCTACCGGCCTGCTCACCCCCAACTTCCCCCACTGCTGGCCTGATCATCCCCAACTACCCTCTCCTCCTGGCCTGATCACCCCAAACCACCTCTGCCTCAGCCCTGCCACTATGGCTTTGTCTGGGTGGCGGCCACGGAGCTGGCTGTGACCAAGGAAGCCAAGCCTCCATCTCCCGCCTGCTCTCCGACTGACTTGGCTTCTTTTTTTTTTCTGTTCATCAGATTATTTATTCACTTGATTCTTAGATTCACTTGTCGATAGATGCATATTTCTTGTTCATAATTTGTATCTTTACCTTTTTCTTCTTCGTCGTCTTCTTAAGGATACCTTTCAGCATTTCATATAATATTGGTTTTGTGGCGATGAACTCCTTTAGCTTTTCCTTATCTGTGAAGCTCTTCTTATCTGGCCTTATCTGGCCTTCACTTCTGAATGATAGCTATGCTGGATAAAGTAATCTTGGTTGTAGGTTCTTGGTATTCATCACTTTGAATATTTCTTGCCACTCCCTTCTGGCCTGCAAAGTTTCTGTTGAGAAATCAGCTGACAGTCGTATGGGTATTCCCTTGTAGGTAACTGAGTTTCTTTCTCTTGCTGCTTTTAGGATTCTCTCTTTGTCTTTTGCTCTTGGCATTTTAATTATGATGTGTCTTGGTGTGGTCCTCTTTGGATTCCTTTTGTTTGGGGTTCTCTGCGCTTCCTGGACTTGTAAATCTATTTCTTTCACCAGGTAGGGGAAGTTTTCTGTCATTATTCCTTCAACTAGGTTTTCAATATCTTGCTCTCTCTCATCTTCTGGCACCCCTATAATTCTGATGTTGGTACGCTTGAAGCTGTCCCAGAGGCTCCTTACACTATCTTCGTATTTTCGGATTTTTTCATTTTGCGTTTCTGGTTGGGTGTTTTTTGCTTCTTCGCGTTTCAAATCTTTCACTTGATTCTAGCACTCCTCTGGTCTACTGTTGGGAGTCTGTATAGTATTCTTTATTTCAGTCAGTGTATGCTTAATTTCTCGTTGGTTCTTTATCATAACATCGAGGGTCTCATTAGATTTCTTGAGGATCTCACTACATTTATCGGCGGCTTCTAGACAGTTCTTGAGAGATCTTAAAAGTGTGGTTCTGAACTCTATATCTTCCATTGACAATTTTGTCCTGTTTCTTTGTCTCCGCATTTTTTATGCTTTCTTGGTTCACCCCCTAGTGGTCTTTGTGTGCAGTCTTGTTGTAGTTAAGCCTTGATTGTTGTCGGGAATACCGGGGGTGATTTGACCTCCAGGCTAACTGGCTATGAGAGTCCGCTGTGTCTGCAGTGGGAGAGCTTCTGTGCTGGATCTCTAGGGCAGTGCTAATCTAGCGTTTGCCTGAGGCTATCCGGCAAATGGCTCTGTGCAGGGCTTGGGCGGGACGGGTCCCTGGGGATCTACAGGGCGGGCCGGAGAGAGCAGTTATGGCTGCTCTCAGTTCCGTCCCTAGGGGCTCTGCCTCATAGAGTCCCAGGAACTGCTGCAAACCTTGGAGAGAGAGCTGCCCTCGAGTTCCGACTGAAGCAAGACAGTCCCGCTTCTCCCGTTTGAGTCTGGGTCCCTAGAGACTCACCTGGATCTGGAGCTCAGAGTCTGAAACTCCCTCCCGATTGAAAACAACAACCGCGCCCTCCGCCGCCAGCCCACTCCGCGCGCACTCCGCAGCTTAGTATTTCACTTCAGCACTGTGCCTTCTCTGAGTCTGGGTATGATATTCTCTTTCCTCCTAGTTGTAGAATTTCCACTCAGCCAGCCTTCCTGTGGTTCTGGATGATGTCTGTTCCGTCTTTTAGTTGTTTTTTGAAGTGGTTGTTCGAGGCAGCAATCTCCAGCATTAACCTATGCCACCATCTTGGTTTCTCTCGAAAAAAATTTTAAAACAAAAAGTCTGACTTGGCTTCTTGGTTGCCAAGCCTCCTGCCCATTACAGCTGGCTCCATGGCTCTGGCCGGTGCCGCAATCTTTGTCGCATCAATTTGCACATTCCCTCCTTACTGGCTGTGGGTGCAGCCATCTTTATCTCGGAGTGACGAACGTTCCAAAACGTTCAAAAGCATATTACTCTTTTATTAAATAGGATAACTGCTTCTACACTATCCCAATAAAAATTCATTGTATGGTATACTTCTAGAGTTCTAAGGGATAAAATATGAAGAAGCACCTAAATTTTCCTTAGACGTGGGGAAGGGAGAAGATTTGTTTTGAAAGAGATGCCTAAGCTGAGTCTTGAAGAATGAATAGGGACACTTCTGGTAAATGGGGAATAGACATAGAGGCTGTACCAGGAAGAGGGACCAACAGGCAAAGAAATCTGAGAAAGCATACTGAATTGAGGAAACTGCAAGTAATTCTGGTATGGCTGAATCATAAAGAAGAAATGCAGGAGAAATCTGTATTCCTGAAATGTTCAACTTTTGTAGTACTCAAAGGGATTCCTGGCATCCAACATTATGATACACAAGAACCAAAAGAGAACTCCAGAGCTCCTTGTTTTCTAGGAGTTAGGAGAAAGCTATATCCGCTTCCCTGATCTGCACCATCTCATTACAAGAAAGAAGAATTGGCCTTGCCCTGGCCAATTTTCTCAGAGATTAGAGCACCACCCTTCAGACTGAAGGGTTGTGGGTTTGATTCCCAGCCAAGGGCACGTACCTCTGTTGCAGGTTCAATCCCTGGCCCAGGTCATGTGCAGGAGGCAACCAGTCCATGTGTCTCTCACATCGATATTTTTCTCTCTCTCTTTCTCACTCTCTCTCTTTCTGTCTCTCTCTCTAATAGGTTGGAAAGTCTATTTGGTGCTTCTACGACTCAGGTTCTATTTTTTTTTTCATCAGTTGATGTTGTTCATTATATTCCACAAATGAGTGAGATCATGTGATATTTTTCTCTGACTGGCTTATTTCACTTAGCATAATGCTCTCCAGTTCCATCCATGCTGTTGCAAACGGTAAGAGTTCTTTCATTTTTACAGCAGCATAGTATCCCATTGTATAGATGGACCACATTTTTTTGATCGACTCATCTGCTGATGGGCACTTAGGCTGTTTCCAAATCTTAGCTATAGTAAATTGTGCTGCTATGAACATTGGGGTGCATATAACCTTTCTGATTGGTGTTTCAGTTTTCTTGGGATATATTCCTAGAAGTGGGATCACTGGGTCAAATGGAAGTTCCATTTTTGATTTTTTGAGGAAACTCCATACTGTTTTCCTTTTGTTAAGTTGTATGATTTCCCTGTCTGCATTTCCACCAGCAATGCACGAGGGTTCTTTTTCTTTACATCCTCACCAGCACTTGTCGTTTGTTGATTTGTTGATGCTAGACATTTGGACAGGTGTGAGATGGTACCTCATTGTTGTTTTGATTTGCATGTCTCGGATCATTAGTGACTTTGAACATGTTTTCATATGTCTCTTGGCCTTCTGTATGTCCTCTTTCGAAAGGTGAAGCAATCTTAGAAAGAATAACAAAGTTAGAGGGATCACAATACCAGATATCAAGATGTATTACAAAGCCACTCTTCTCAAAACTGCCCGGTACTGGCACAAGAACAGACATATAGATCAATAGAATAGAATAGAGAGCCCAGAAATCGACCCGAACCAATATGCTCAATTAATATTTGACAAAGGAGGCAAGAACATACAATGGAGTCAAGATAGTCTCTTCAATAAATGGTGTTGGGAAAATTGGACAAATACATGCAAAAAAAAATGAAACCAGATCCCCAACTTATACCATACACAAAAACAAACTCAAAATGGATTTAAAGGACTTAAACATAAGACGGGAAACCATCAAAATACTAGAGGAATCCACAGGCAGCAAAATCTGAGACATATACTGAAGCAATTTCTTCATTGATACAACTCCTATGGCAATGGAAACTAAAGATAAAATAAACAAATGGGACTACATCAAAATAAAAAGCTTTTGCACACAAAAGAAACCATCAACAAAACAACAAGAAAGCCCAGTGCATGGGAGAACATATTTGCCAATGTTATCACCAATGAGGGTTTAATCTCCAACATTTACAGGGAACTCATACAACTTAACAAAAGGAAGATAAACAACCCAATGAAAAAATGGGCAATGGACCTAAAAAGATACTTTTATAAAGAGGACATAAGGAAGGCCAAGAGACATATGAAAACATGCTCAAAATCACTAATCATCTGAGAGATGCAAATCAAAATGACAATGTGGTACCTTCTCACACCTGTCAGAATGGTTATCAGCAACAAATCAACAAATGACAAGTGCTGATGAGGATACGGGAAAAAAACCCTTGTGCACTGCTTGTGGGAATGCAGACTGGTACAGCCACTGTGGAGAACAGCATGGATTTTCCTCAAAAAACTAAAAATGGAACTCCAATTTGACCCAGTGATTCCACTTCTAGGAATATATCCCAAGAAACTAGAAACACCAATCAGAAAGGATATATGCACCCCTATGTTCATAGCAGCACAATTTACCATAGCTAATGTTTGGAAACAGCCTAAGTGCTCATCAGCAGATGAGTGCATTAAAAAACTGTGGCATATCTACACAATGGAATACTATGCTGCAGTAATAAAGAAGGAATTCTTACCATTTGCAAGAGCATGGATGGGACTGGGGAGCATTATGCTAAGTGCAATAAGCCAGTCAGAGAAAGATAAATATCACATGGTCTGACTCATTTATGGAATATAATGAACAACATAAACTGATGAATAAAAACAGATCCAGAGACAGAGAAGCATTGATTAGACCGTCAAACCTCAGAGGGAAGGTAGGGGATGGTGGGGTAAAGGGGAGAGATCAACCAAAGGACTTGTGTGCATGCATATAAGCCTAACGAATGGACACAGACAACAGGGGAGTGAGGGCATGAGTGGGGGAATGGGGGACAATGGGGCGATAAGGACACATATGTAATACCTTAATCAATAAAGAAACAAATTAAAAAAGAACAGCCTAGAAATCTTCCCCTTGTATTGCTCACAATTCTGGGAAGATAGTTAACCAATTAAATGGTGTAGCTGTACAAACATTCCAGCTATAATCTGTAAAGTTCATATCATGCACACATTTTCATTGTCTTTTTCCCCCATATGGAATCTCATTGTTTCTTTCAATTACATTTAAAAATGTGTTTATGTAAGATGGAATGTTCTTTAGCTGTTAAAGTAAATTGAAACTACACTAAAAGAAAAAAAAAGATATACATATGTCCAGCTTTTGTAGATACTGTCCAAGTGTCTTCTAAAGTATTTGTGACATAGTACTTTAGTGGCCATAAGCTGCCTAAATTTTACTTGGTTTGAAGTGAGTTGAATTCTAGTTATAGGAGTTGAGGAAATAGCAGGGTATTTCAATGGTGTGCTACTGTCAATTGTGTACACTTCTTTCCAAGTCTACATTCAATTATGTAAAATTGGTAGTTTAAAATTGCCTATGATGAGAGGACTTACACATTGAAAATTAGAAAACACCATTAGTCAAAGTTCCCAACCTCCCTCAATCTTTAAGGGACTATTCTAAAGCACAAACAAAAAAATAAGCAAGTGTATAGACACTCAGAAATATTTAGCCTTGAGTAAAGCAGTTCAGATTCCCTGTAGAGAATGTAGAGAAGGGACATATTAAAAGTGTTCTATTAGTAAAGATGATAATAAGGCTAATAAAATTGCTAATATTTACTTAGTTTTTACTATGTACTGAGCATTGTACTATGTTTATAAGATTCCCACATTTTTATGGCACATGGTAGTTATGTTTTTTTTAGGGCTTATTTATCTTTATTTTTTAAATTTTTAACTTTTGAAATTTATCTTTATTGTTGAAAATATTACAGATGTCCCCCTTTTTTCCCTATTGACCCTTTGTGGCCCCACCCCCTTAGCCCCAGGCCTTCACCAAACTATTGTCTGTGCATGGGTTATGCATATATGCATGTAAGTTTATTGGTTAATCTCTCTCCACCCACTCACCTGCGCCTTCACTCTGAAATTCATCAGTTTTTTCCATGCTTCTATGTCTCTGGGTCTATTTTGTTCATCAGTTTATTTTGTTCTTTATATTCCACATATGAGTGATATCATGTGATACTTGTATTTCCCTGACTGGCTTTTTCTGAGTATTTTGCATAGCATAATACCCTTCAGGTCTCTCCAAGCTGTCTCAAAGGGAAAGAGATCATGCATTTTTACCGCTGCATAGTATTCTATGGTGTAAATGTACTATGGCTTTTTTTTTATCCACTCGTCTATTGATGGGCACTTGGGCTGTTTCCAGATCTTAGCTATTGTAAATTGTGCTTCTATGAACAAGGGGTGCATATATTCTTTCTGATTGGTGTTTCGAGTTTCTTAGGATATATTATTATAAGTGGAATCACTGGGTCAAATTCCAGTAACATATTTAATTTTTTGAGAAAAGTCTATACTGTTTTCCATAGTGGCTGCACTAGTCTACATTCCCACTAGCAGTGTACCAGGGTTCCCTTTAAAAACAAAGAAACAAACAAAAACAATAATCCTGTTTACCATTGCAACAAAAAAATTAAGATACTTAGGAATCTTAACCAAGGAGGTAAAAGACCTGCACTTAGAAAACTATAGGATGTTGGAAAAAGAGATAGAGGAAGACATAAACAAGTGAAAGAATATACTGTGTATATGGATTGGTAGAATCAAAATCATTAAAATGTCCATACTACCCAAAGCAATCTATACAGTCAATGCAATTCCTATTAAAATACCAATGGAATATTTCAAAGATCTAGAATAAATATTCTAAAATTTTATATGGAAACAAAAAGACCCCTTATAGCCACGGCAATCTTGAGAAAGAAGAACCAAGTTAGAGGTATCACAATACCAGATATCAAGTTATACTACCAAGCCACTGTAATCAAACCAGCCTGGTAGTGGCACAATAACAGGCATATAGATCAATGGAACAGAACAGAGATCCCAGAAATTGACCTAAGCCATTATGCTCACTTAATATTTGATTAAGGAGGCAAGAGCACACAATGAAGTAAAGACAGTCATTTGAATAAATGGTGTTGGACAAATTGGACAGGTACATGAAAAAAATGAAACTAGACAACCAACTTACACCATACACAAGAATAAACTCAAAATGAATAAATACTTAAATGTAAGTTGTGAAACCATAAAAATCCTTGAAGAAAACATAGGCAGCACAATCTAAGGCATCTCTCATAGCAATATGTTTGTTGATACATCTCCTAGAAAAAAGGAAACAAAGGAGAAAATAAACAAATTGGACTACATCAAAATAAAAAGCTTCTATACAGTGAAAGAAACCATTAACAAAACAACAAGAAAGCCCGCTACATGGCAGAACATATTTGCCAATGTTATATCCGATAAGGGTTTAATCTCCAAAATTTATAGGGAAATCATGTAACTTAACAGAAGGAAGATAAACAACCCAATCAAAAAATGGGCAAAGGACCTAAATAGAGACTTTTCAAAAGTGGAAATACAGAGGGTCAAGATGCATATTAAAACAAACTCTACGTCACTAATCATCTGGGAGCTTCGAATCAAAACGACAATGTCAAAACTCTGACCTCATACATGTCAGAATGGCTACAATTCACAAATCAATTTGACAAAGGAGGCAAGAGCACACAATGGAGTCAAGACAGTCTCTTCAATAAATGGTGTTGGGAAAATTGGACAGATACATGCAAAAAAATGAAACTAGACCACAAACACACCATACACAAAAATAAACTCAAAATGAATAAAGGACTTAAACGTAAGTTGGGAAACCATAAAAATCTTGAGGAATCCAGAGGCAGTAAAACCTGACATAATCTGAAGCAATAACTTCACCAATACAGCTCCTAGGGCAATGGAAACTAAAGAGAAAATAAACAAATGGGACCAAACAAATAAACAGCTTCTGCAAAGCAAAAGAAACCATCAATGAAACAACAAGAAAGCCCACTGCATGGGAGAACATATTTGCCAATGTTATCACCAATGAGGGTTTAATCTCCAACATTTACAGGGAACTCATACAACTTAACAAAAGGAAGATAAACAACCCAATGAAAAAATGGGCAATGGACCTAAATAGATACTTTTATAAAGAGGGCATAAGGAAGGCCAAGAGACATATGAAAACATGCTCAAAGTCACTAATTATCTGAGAGATGCAAATCAAAATGATATTGCAGTACCATCTCACACCTGTCAGAATGGCTATCATCAACAAATCAACAAAGGACAAGTGATTGTGAGGATGTGGAGAAAAAGGAACCCTCGTGCACTGCTTGTGGGAATGCAGACTGGTGCAGCCACTGTAGAGAACAGTATGGATTTTCCTCAAAAAACTCAAAGTGGAACTCCCATTTGATGCAGTGATCCCACTTCTAGAGACACCAATCAGAAAGAATATATGCACCTGTATGTTCACAGTAGTACAATTTACAATAGCTAAGATTTGGAAACAGCCCAAGTGCCCATCAGCAGATGAGTGGATTAGAAAACTGTGGTACATCTACACAATGGAATACTATGCTGCTGTAAAAATGAAGGAACTCCTACCATTTGCTATAGCATGGATGGACCTGGAGATTATCATGTTAAGCGAAATAAGTTAGTTGGAGAAAGATAAATATCACATGCTCTCACTCATTTGTGGGATATAATGAACAACATAAACTGATGAACAAAAGAGAAGCATCGATCAGACCATTAAACCTCAGAGGGAAGGCAGGGGATGGTGAGGGCAAGGAGGAGAGGCCAACCAAAGTACCTGTATGCATGCAATAAGCGTAACCAATGGACACAGACACCTGGGGTGTGAGGGCATGAGCAGGCGGGGGGGGGCAATGGTGGATAAGGACACATATGTAATATCAATAAAGAAAAACAAAACCAATCAACAAATAAGTGCTGAAGAGGATGAGGATTCCCAATTTTAATTCTCACATCAATGCTCACAGTACTGTAAGGCAGCCGTTCTCAATCTGAGGGTCGAGACCCCTTTGGTGGTTGAACGACCTTTTCACAGGGGTCGCCTAAGACCATCCTGCATATCAGATATTTACATTATGATTAATAACAGTAGCAACATTACAGTTATGAAGTAGCACCGAAAATAATTTTATGGTTGGGTCACAACATGAGGAACTGTATTTAAAGGGCCAGAAGGTTGAGAACCACTGCTGTAAGGTAAAGTATCCTTTAAATTCCTATTTTACAAATGAGGAAACTGAAGTACAGAGTTTAAAACTTTTGTCCACAGTCTTTAAAGTGGTAAGTGGTCTATGTGAGTTCACTCCTTTTGTAGCTTAAATTTAGATATTTTTATGCATGCAAGCTCCAAGAGAGCAGAAATTATCTTGTTCACATCTTTATTGCCAGTGTCTAGAAGTGCCTACTACTAAATCATTATTGAGTGAATATGTAAATGAATTAGTGAATGACTTTTTGACTCAATGAATGAAATTACTTTTATGCCTCAGGTCCTTAAAACCTTCACTAATTAATTCGATTTGTCTCTAGTCATTATATTTACTTTTCTCATCCAATTATGTATTGAACCTATTCAATACATAACCAGACTTTTTTCCCTAGCACTCTCCCAAATGATATTTGCTCAAGATAACCAATACTTTCATATTGCCAAACACAATGATCAATTAGTTGCTATTATCATACTCAAACTGTTTGCCAAGAGCATTGATATACATGATTTCACTCATTTGTGGAATATGATGAACAATAGAAACTTATGAACAAAAATAGATCCAGAGACATAGAAGCACCAAACAGACTGTCAAACCTCAGAGGGAAGGTGGGGGGTGGGGTGAGAGATCAACCAGAGGACTTGTAATCATGCATATAAGCATAACCAATGGACACAGAGAGTAGCCAGGTGAGGGCATGTGCTGGGGGGTGGGAGTGGCTGGGGAGAGGTCAATGGGGGAAAAAGGAGACATGTGTAATGCTTTAAACAACAAAGAATTTAAATTTTAAAAAGAGTATTTGATATAAATGAGCATTCTTTGGTTATCACATGATCTCACTGATATTTGGAATCTAATGAATAACATAAACTAATGAACAAAAATAGACTCAGAGAGGAGATCTAAGATGGCTGCCGATGGAACGGCAGGCTGCAAGATAGTATATGAGTGAGACAGCTAAAGGAGAGTGCGTAGAAGTGCAAAGAGAGTCTGTATTTGTGAGTGAGGGATAGTTATATTCCACAGGACTGTTGGGGACTGGCGAACAGGCTCCCCTGGCCAGGCAGCCTCTACTACTACTGAAATCTCTCCTGGAGTGGCCGGCTCTGCCACAGAGACCACACCATCTTAAAGGGGAGAGTGGCTGTGATCAGAAGCCCAGCCTTACCTTCAACCAGGGAGACCTCAGATACCTCCCGGGACCCTACAACCACAATGCCCAGGGACCAGTTGCCTCAGCTGCAAACCCACGAACACCTAGACTCCAGTCTCCCTGACCTCGGGAGCCTAAAAAGTTTGTCCAGGGGCGGACAAGGTGATGGCCAAATATGTAGACAGGTCCTGCATCTTCTCACAGAGCAGATACATGGAACAGCTGAATCAAATAACAGCCACCCAGAACGGACAAATTAAATGCAGCTAGTAAGGCAATCCATGGACAGAAAGGTCAGAGATTGCCTAGAGCAGTGGTTCTCAATCTTCTCAATGCCTCGACCCTTTAATACAGTTCCTCATGTTGTGGTGACCCCCAATTTCATTGTTACAAATTGAACATAATTAAAGCATAGTGATTAATCACTAAAACAATATGTAATTATATATGTTTTTTCCAATGGTCTTAGGCGATCCCTGTAAAAAGGTCACTCAACCCCCAAAGGGGTCGCGACCCATAGGTTGAGAACCTCCGGCCTAGAGAGAGGTGAGATATGGGATCCAGGCTAGAGGGAGAAACGCACGCAATGGGGACGAGATTCTCAGAGGGAGACCGCGTCCCACCAAATCCACAGCCCTTGTGGTCAGTGTAGCCCTCGAATGTGGAAGCGGGTCCACAGGGCTACTTGCAGAGGGGGAATCTAGATCTAAGCCCACAGACATGGGAGACTGTGCCGAAAAAGGCAGCCTGAATTTCTATACCAACAGCACAGTGCCAGGAGGAAAAAGATGCGAGGTGGTGTGGTTGCTTTGTCTTTATAATTCCCTTGCTTTTACTTGAAAAACCCAGTGCATAGGATCTTCCAATTAAAAACACTCACCAAGACTGCTGGGGAAAGTTGTTTTTGTGGAAACTGGGGATCAGAATAAGGAGAGATAAGCAGGAAACCAGCTCTGGGTCAGTTCCTCCCTCCAACCCAGTATTAAGTGTGGCAGGGAAAGAAGAATCTAAACACAGGGTTGAGGGGCCATTTGATCCCGGAAACTAATACAAAAACACCACCACCCAGGGGTTGTGTCAGAAATTGATGCTTGTGTAAATACAACTGAAGGCAGGAAGAAAAACAAAGTGAGCAGAGAGATCCCATCTGCTTGAAAACATGGTTGTGGCTTATGACACAGGAGCAGTAGATCAGAGGGGACTTCAACACTGTGCAGACTACCTGACAGGAAAAAGATGTGCCAGGCAGAACAGTAGAGAGGGATCTTAAACCAGATCTCATAGGTCACTGAAGATCCACTGAAGTGAATGACCTTCACTACTTCACTTTTTCATTTTTTATCTTTTATTTAAGAAACTAAATTTTTTTTCTCACTTGATTTTACTTCTTTTATTATTATATTTTTATTTTTAATTATTACTATTATTTTTAATTATTACTATTACTATTATTTTACTTTTTAAGTTTTATTTTAATCTATTTTTTCTTTATTTAATTTTTGGATTAGTGTTCTATATTCTATATTTATTTTTATTTTAGCATTATTTTACTCTATCTCAGTTTTTCCTTTATGCCAACACTCTCTTCCCCACTTTTCCCCTTTCTTGTCCTGTTTCTCTTACCCTGTTCCTGCTTTAGTTTTTCTCTATCCTTTCTTTTTACTCCATGTTAAAAATTGATCTTGCTCATATATCTAATTTCCTCTCCCCTGCTCCAAGTCCATGAACACTTCTCTCTTCTCTTCCTTCACTAGCCAATTTTTTTTTACTTTTCCTTTTTTTCTTTTCCTTTTCTTCCTGTCTTGTTGTTGTTTGCTTGTTTTTTTGTTCTGATTTTTTTTTTTTGCTTCTGTTTTTCCTCTCCTCACTTCTTCTACTAATAGCTTAATTAGTTTCAATCACCAACTCAGGCCTATCTACACTCTATAAATTTTCTTTTATATACATACGAGAGGCCCGGTGCATAAAAATTTGGGCACTTGGGAGGATCCCTCAGTCCAGCCAGTGCCCTCTCGCAGTCTGGGACCCCTCAGGGAATGACTACCTGCTGGCTTAGGCCCACTCCTTGGGGGATTAGGCCTAAGCTGGCAGTCAGACATCACTCTGGCAGCCCGGAGCCCTCAGGGGATGTCCACTTGCCAGCGGGGAGCAGGCCTAGCTGCAGTCAGACATCCTTTGTGCTGCTGAGGCAGGAGAGGCTCCCACCACCACCGCTGTACTGGCAGCCGTCAGCCTGGATTGTGGCTGAGCAGAGCTCCCCCTGTGCTGGGGTCCAACCCCAACAAGTCCAGGGGTCCCCAAAGGTGTGGACAGAGTCGGCGAAGAAGGAATGACACAGAGACAGCGTTCAGTTGATCAGCAGCCTAGCCAGAATCTCTAGCCAAGTTCTGGTCAGGATCTCCAGCCAGGTTCTGTGTCCATGTTCTCTTGCTAGGTTCTCCAGCCAGGTTCTCCAGGTTCTCCAGCCAGGTTCTGTAGCCATGTTCCCTTGCTAGGTTCTCCAGCCAGGTTCAGTCACCAGGTTCTAGTAAGGTTCTCTTGCCATGTTCTATCCAGGTTCTGTAGCCAGGTTCTGTCTCTAGGTTCTGTAGCCAGGTTCTCTTGCTAGGTTCTGTCTCTAGGTTCTGTGGCCAGTTTATGTCCAGGATCTTTTGCCATGTTCTCTCCAGCGAAGTTCTTCTGTCTCTAGGTTCTGTGTAGGTTCTGTGTCTAGGTTCTGTGTCTAGGTTCTGTGTCTAGGTTCTGTGTATCTAGGTTTTGTGTCCTGTTGTCTTGTTACATCTGTATTTATACCAGTTGATTCCAATCCTATCAATCTCTATTCCAAAGGTTAGGGCGTTTCTTATCTCCATTCCAGGGAGTAAAGATTATGTAGCTTAAGCATGATTGTTTGTAGTTAAAGTGATTAATTACCCGCCTGGCACTTAGTTAAGGGGTTTTATTCCCTCCCTAACTTCAGGGGAAAATCCCTACCTGGGGAAACAACCTTTCTCAGAGAGGTGACCTTGGTTAAAACACATAGTGCCAAGAAGGTGAGCAAACATATTAAGAATAGTATGCCATATATGCCAGGTCCTTTGAAACAGCAAGGATGGACCGGCTCCCGGCACCCCTGTGGGAGCACACTGACCAGCAGGGGGCAGCTCCTGCATTGAGCATCTGCCTCTTGGTGGTCAGTGTGTTTTATAGTAACCAGTGATTCCCAGTCGTTCTGCTGTTAGGGTCAATTTGCATATTACCCTTTTATTATATGCCTGGTGCATGGGTGGGGGCTGCCTGGTTTGTCCTGAAGGTTGTCCTGGATCAGGGTAGGGGTCCCGCTGGGGTGCCTAGCCAGCCTGGGTGAGGGGCTGAGGGCCGTTTTCAGCCTGGCCACACCCCCTTCAGGGTGGGGGTCCCTGCTGGAGTCCCTGGGCAGCTGGGTGAGGGACTGAGGGCCGTTTTCAGGTTGGCCATACCCCCTTCAGGAAAGGGGGTCCTGCTGGGGTGCCTGGCCAGCCTGGGTGAGGGGAAGATGGCTGTTTGCAGGCTGTTAAGCCCCCCAGCAGGGACCCTCACCCCATGAGGGTATTGCCAGCCTGGGTGAGGAGCTGATGGCTGTTTGAAGGCTGGCCACAGCCCCTTCAGGGTGGGGGTCCCCGCTGGGGTTCCTGGCCAGCCTGGGTGAGGGGCTGATGGCTATTTGCAGATGGCCAAACCCCCCAGCGAGGACCCTCACCCCATTAGGGTGTGGCCAGCCTGAGTGAAGGGCTTATGGCTGTTTGCAGGCTGGCTGTAGCCCCTTCAGGGTGGGGATTCCCGCTGGGGTGCCTAGCCAGCCTGGGTGAGGGGCTTATGGCTGTTTTCAGGTCAGCCACATCCCCTTCAGCGTGGATGTTCTCCCTGGAGTGCCTGGCCAGCCTGGGTGAGGGGCTGATGGTTGTTTGCAGGCTGGCCACAGCCCCTTCAGGGTGGGAGTCCCCGCTGGGGTGCCTGGCTAGGCTGAATGAGGGGCTGACGGCTGTTTGAAGGCTGGTCAAGCCCCACAGCAGGGACCCTCACCCCATGAGGGTGTGGCCATCTGGGTGAGGGGCTGATGGCTGTTTTCAAGCTGGCCACAGCCCCCAGACACCCAAGCTCCCAGGGGATGCTGGCTAGAAGCAGGTATCTGGCATTTATTTAGCTTCTATAATTGAAACTTAGTTGCCTTTTGTGGAGGCCACAGTCGGCCAGAGCAGGCGGGAAGCTTGGCTTCCTCCATCGCCGGGGCAACCAAGCCTCCTGCTTGCTCCAGCTCCGTGGCTGCCGGCCGCCATCTTGGTTGGGTTAATTTGCATATAGTTTGAGAAAAGGAAAAAATGTAAGAGAGAAAAAGAGAGGAAAAAATAAGGGGAAAAATATATGTACTAGTATATGGGGAGAAATCTCCCAAAAAAACCAACAACTAATCCAAAAAACACTAATAAAAAACACCCAGAGAAGAATGCTGATTGGCTGGTGGGCGTGGCTTGGGCATAGCAAAGGTGCGGTCAATTAGCATCTTTGACTTTTATTAGTGTAGATTTTTAAATATACGTATATATTTTTTCTCTCTCTTTCTCTTTTTTTAAATTGTTTTATTGCTTAAAGTATTACAAAGGGTATTACATATGTTTCCTTTTTTTTCCCCCACCCTTGACAATCCCCTGGCCTCCCCTATCCCCCAGTGTTTTATGTCCATTGGTTATGCTTATATGCATGCATACAAGTCCTTCGGTTGATCTCTTTTTAATTTGGTTTTTACTTTTCTTCTTATACAGTCATTCTCTTTCTACCTCCTCTATGCTGAATTGTGATTATTTCCCCATTCATTCAATTCCTTGACCTTACCTTCTAGAAATATGCTCTACCTCTCCAGAGTCATCTGGGTGTTTGTTGTTGGGTGTTTGTGGTTTGCATTTTATAGATTAGTTTTTTGTGGTTTGCATTCTTCTCTGGGTGTTTTTTATTAGTGTTTTTCGGATTAGTTGTTGGTTTTTTTGGAGATTTCTCCCCATATACTAGTACGTATATTTTCCCCCTTATTTTTTCTTCTCTTTTTCTCTCTTACATTTTTCCTTTTCTCAATATAATTTTGCACTCTTTTCTCTCCCCTAATACCCTTTCCTCTGGTGATCACCTTTATTTGGGGTTATTGGTACCATGAATACATTGTGTTTGGTGCCCTCTGTATTGTGTCTTGTCATGTTGTATTTTGTGTCTTTAAGCAAATTCAGGAGAGAGAGAGCTACATAACCAGACACCCTGAGAGGAGCAAACATAGGGAGACAGAGAAACACCACCCATATGAAAGAAAAGGAGGAATCACCAGATAAGGAATTAAACAAAATGGAGGCAAGCAATATGCCAGAGAAATAATTCAGAGCAATGGTCATAAAGACACGGTAAAGGATGGAAGACAAATTCAACAATATGTGTAAGAATCAAGAGGAAATGAAGAATGACATTGCTGCAATAAAGAACACAATAGAAAGCATCAACAGTAGACTAGAAGAAGTGGAAGAATGCATCAGTGAGCTAAAAGACAGGTAGGAAAAAATACAGAGCAGCAACTGGGAAGAAAAGAAAAAACCAGGAGGAGAGCCTAAGGGAACTTTGGGACAACATGAAATGAAATAACATCCACATAATAGGGGTGCCAGGAGGAGAGGAAACTGAGCAAGGATTAGAAAACCTGTTTGAAAAAATGAAAGAAAACTTCCCTGATATTGGGAAGAAACAACTCACACAAGTCCAAGAAGCTCACAGAGTCCCAAACAAGATAAACCCCAAAAAGCCAACACCAAGACACATCATAATTAAATTGGCAAACACTAACTACTAAGTAAGAATCTTAAAGGCTGCCAGAGAAAGACAGAAAGTTACCTAAAAGGGATCTCCCATCAAACTATCGACTGATTTCTCAATAAAAACACATCAGGCCAGGAGGAAATGGAGTGAAATATACAAAGTCATGCAAAGCAAGGGTCTAAATCCAAGAATACTGTACCCAGCAAGGCTCTCAATCAAACTTGAGGGTGAAATCAGGAGCTTCACAGACAAAAAAGGACTAAGGGAGTTTATTACCGCCAAACCAGCAATGCAAGAAATGCTAAAGGGTCTTCTGTAAAAAGAAGAAATAGAAAGAGAAGGAGGAACACAGGCATAAAGAATAAATATGGTGCCCTAACTGGTTTGGCTCAGTGGATAGAGCATAGGCCTGCAGACTCAAGGGTCCCAGGTTAGATTCCGGTTAAGGGCATGTACCTTGGTTACAGGCACATCCCCAGTGGGGAGTGTGCAGGAGGCAGCTAATCGATGTTTCTCTCTCATAGATGTTTCTAACTCTCTATCCCTCTCCCTTCCTCTCTGTAAAAAATCAATAAAATATATTTTAAAAATAATAATAAAAATGGTGATAAACAGTACCTTTCAATAATAACTTTAAATGTAAATGGTTTAAATTTCCCAATAAAAAGACACAGGGTAGCTGCCTAGATAAGAAAACATGACCCATATAATTGTTGTCTACAGGAGATCCACCTCAGAACAAAGGACTCACACAGACTGATGGTGAAGGGATGGAAAAAGGTTTTTCAGGTGAATGAAATGAAAAAAAAGCTGGGGTAGAAATACTTATATCTGACAAATTAGACCTCAAAGTGAAGAACATAACAAAAGATAAGGAAGGCCACTTCATAATACTAAAGGGAACAATTGAACAAAAAGATATAACTCTGGTAAACATATATGCACCCAATAAAGAAGCACTCAAATACATAAAAATACTTCTGAAAGCTATCAAGGCAGAGATTTACAGCAATACAGTCATAGTAGGGGACTTTAATACCCCACTAACACCACTGAACAAATCCCCTAAACAAAAAATTAGCAAAGAAATATCAATCCTAAATGACTCACTAGATCAGATGGAATTAATTGACATCTTCAGAACATTTCACCCCAAAGCCACAGAATATAGATTTTTCTCAAGTGCACACAGGTCATTTGGAAAGAGAGACCACATATTGGGACACAGGTCTCTTCAAATTCAAGAAGATAGAAATCATATCCAGCATCTTCTCAGATCACAATGGCATAACATTAAAAATCAACTACAATAATAACAATGGAAAACCATCAAACAACTGAGGGCTAAATAGCATGCTATTAAACAATAATTGGGTTATCAAAGAGATCAAAGAACAAATAAGAAGGATGGCAACAAATGACAATGAAAACACAACATCCTAAAATCTATGGGACACAGTGAAAGCAGTCTTGAGAGAGAAGTTCATAGCTCTATAGGCCTACCTCAAAAAACAAGAAAAAATCGTAATAAATTATCTAGCCCTACATCTCAAAGAGTTAGAAAGAGAGCAAAATGAAAAGCCCAGCGTAAGCAGAATAGAAATAATAAAGATCACAGCAGAAATAAATGACATAGAGACCAAAAAAAACAACACAAAAGATCAACAAAAAGAAGAGCTGGTTCTTTGAAAGGATAAACCAGATTGATGAACCTCTAGCCAGGCTCACCACAAAGCAAAGAGAGAGGACCCAAATAAACAAAATCAGAAATGAAAGAGGTGAAGTAACAACCAATCCCACAGAAATACAAACAAATATGAAAAAATACTATGAACAACTCTATTCCAAGAAAATAGACAACCTAGATGAAATGTATATATTCTTAGAAAAATACAAGCTCCCAAAACTCAATCAGGAAGAATAAAAAAACCTGAATTGGCCAATAACTACTGATGAAATTGAAGCAGTGGTCAAAAACTTCCAGCCAACCAAAACCCTGATCCGGATGGCTTTAAAATGGAGTTCTACCAAGCATCCAAAGAATAAAAACCTACCCTCCTTAGAATAGTCTAAAAAATTCAAGATGAAGGAACACTTTCAAGCTCTTTCAATGAAGCCAGCATTACCCTACTTCCAAAACCAGATAAAGACACTACAAAAAAAAGAGAACTACAGGCCAATATCCTTGATGAAAATAGATGCTAAAATCCTCAACAAAAATCTAGCAAATTGGATTCAGCAATAAATTAGAAAAATCATACACCATGATCAAGTGGGATTTATTCCAAGAATGTAAGGATGGTACAATATCTGCAAAACTCTCTATATAAAAGCCTAAGTGACCATCACATCTGAAACAACTGAATGGACGACTGAACAGGCTGCTTGGGGCGACCAGGCCAGCAGGGGGGTTAGTGAGGGACGACCAAACGACTGAACGGCAGGCTGCATGGGGTGACCAGGCTGGCGAGGGGGCCATGAGGGATGTCAAGGCCAGCAGAGGGGCAGTTGGGGGTGACCAGGCCAGCAGGGTGGGCAGTTAGGGGTGACCAGGCCAGCCAAGGGGGCAGTTAGGGGCGATCAGGCTGGCACACAGGGCAGTGAGGGGTGATCAGGCCAGTGGGGGGGCGGGTGCAGTTAGGGGCAACCAGGCAGGCAGGCAGGTGAGTGATTAGGAGTCAGTGGACCAGGATTGCGAGAGGGATGTCCAACTGCCGGTCAAACATCCCCCGAGGGGTCCCAGATTGGAGAGGGTGCACGCTGGGCTGAGGGTACCCGCCCCCCCCCCCGCACGAATTTCATGCACTGGGCCTCTAGTCAATAAATATGATACATCACATAAACAAATTGAGAGACAAAAAAATCACATAATCATATCAAGTGATGCAGAAAAAGCATTTGACAAAATCCGACATCCTTTCTTGACAAAAACATTTAGCAAAGTGGGAACAGATGGATCATATCTCAACATAATAAAAGCCTTATATGACAAACCTATAGCAAACATCATACTCAATGGGCAAAAGCTAAACTAATTTCCCCTAAGAATGGAAACTAGACAGGGATGCCCACTTTGACCACTCCTGTTTTATATTGTACTGGAAGTGCTAGACATAGCAATCAGATAAGAAAAAGAAATAAAAGGCATCCAAATTAGAAAAGAAGAAGTAAAACTGTTCTTATTTGCAGATGACATGATACTATACATAGAAAACCCCAAAGACTACTAGAACTAATAAATGAATTCGGCAAGGTAGCAGGATACAAAATTAACAACCAGAAATCTATGGCCTTGTTATACACCAATAATGGTGTATAAAACTCACAGAAAGAGAAACGACAAAAACAATCCCATTTACCATTGCACCAAATATATTAAGCTACCTAGGAATAAACTTAACTAAAGAGGTAAACTACAGGACATTGAAAAAAGTGGTAGAGGAAGACATAAACAAATGGAAGAAAATACTGTGTTCATGGATTGATAGAAGGAACAATATTAACATGCCCATATTACCCAAAGCAATCTACAAATTCAATGCAATACCCATTAAAATACCAACAGCATATTTCAAAGATCTAGAACAAATTATCCAAAAATTTATCTGGAATAAAAATAGACCCCAAATAGTTGCAGCAATCCTGAGAAAGAAGAACAAAGTAGGAGGGATCACATTACCAGATATCAAGCTATATTACTAAGCCACGGTTCTCAAAACTGCCTGGTACTGGCACAAGAACGGACATATAGACTAATGGAACAGAACAGAGAACCCAGAAATTGACCCAAGCCATTATGCTCAATTAATATTTGACAAAGGAGGCAAGAGCATACAATGGAGTCAAGACAGTCTATTCAATAAATGGTGCTGGGAAATTTGGTCAGATACATGAAAAAAAAAAAAGAATGTAGACCACCAATTTACACCATACACAAAAACAAACTCAAAAATGGTTAAAGGACTTAAATATAAGACTGGAAACCATAAAAATCCTACAAGACTCCACAGGCAGCAAAATTGCAGGCATATGTAGTTGCAATATCTTTACAGACACAGCTCCTAGAGCATTGGAGACTAAGGAGAAAATAAACAAATGGGACTATATCAAAATAAAAAGCTTCTGCACAGCAAAAGAAACCATCAACAAATCAACAAGGAAGCCCACTGCATGGGAGGACATATTTGCCAATTCCAGATAAGGGTTTAATTTCCAACATTTACAGAGAACTCATATAAATGACAAGTGCTGGCTAGGATGTGTAGAAAAAGGAACCCTCTTGCATTGCTGGTGGGAATGCAGACTGGTGCAGCCACTGTGGAAGACAGTACGGAGTTTCCTTAAAAATTTAAAAATGGAACTCCCATTTGACCCAGTAATCCCACTTCTAGGAATATATCCCAAGAAAACAGAAACCCCAATCAGAAAGGATATATGCACCCCTATGTTCATAGCAGCACAATTTACTATAGCTAAGATTTGGAAGCAGCCTAAGTGCCCATCAGCAGATGAGTGGATTAAAAAACTATGGTACATCTACATAATGGAATACTAAGCTGCTATAAAAAAAAGGGACTTTTACCATTTGCAACAGTATGGCTGGAACTGGAAAACATTATGCTAAGTGAAATAAGCCAGTACAGAGAAAGACAAATATCACATGATCTCACTCATATATGGGATATAATTATGAACATAATTTGATGAACAAAAATAGATCCAGAGACAAATACCAGGGGAAGTGGGGGGGGGGTTAGAGAGCAACCAAAGGACTTACATTCCTGCATATTAGCATAACCAATGGACAAGGACACTGGGGTGGTGAGGGCTTGCCGGGGGTGGGAATGGCTGGGGGAGGGGTCAATTGGGGAAAAAGGAGACATATGCAAATCTTTAGACAATAAAAAAATAGACCCAGAGACATGGAGATAATTATCAGACTCTCAAACCTCAGAGGGAATGCAGGGGCTGGTTGAGGGCAGGGGAGATCAACCACTAAACTCATGTATGTATGTGCATAACCCATAGACACAGATGGTGGGGTGGTAAGTGCTTGGCGGGGAAGGAGTGTTGGAAAGGTCAATGGGGGAAAAGGGGGATATATGTAATGCTTTCAACAATAAAGATTTATTTTTTAAATGTTATTTTTGAATACATTTCAAACAATTTAATATGTTTACTTTGAAACTTCTCTTTCTAGGTAAGAAGGAGTCAACATATGCTTCTCTGTATTTCCAAACTCAATTCAAGTATAAAACCTGAACAGACTGCATGAAAAGCTATTTGAAAACTCTGAAAAGTACACATCAGTAGGAGGACCAGAACTCAAAGTCCCACTGGACTAGTGATTAATCTATTTTTTCCCTCTTATTAATGTAGGTTTAATACTAATAAAACTAGGAATAAAAATAAAATGGATTGTGCCTTTTTTCTCCTTCCAGGAGTCCCTTACCTGAATTCAATGTAACTTGAAATCCAAAAGTGTGCACTGGGAGGCAGAGATAGACAGCCAGGAGAAATCCACTAGTCCTAGAAGAGGAGAGGAAAAGAGAATTCCAGAAGGTTAAAGAGAATAAGGGAAAAGAATTTTCTCTCTCATTCTTCCCCATTCCTTTGATTTAGCTAAATCAACTGTTAAAAAAATATCTCTCTCTCTCTCTCTCTCTCTCTCTCTCTCTCTCTCTCTATATATATATATATATATATATATATATATATCCCACGTTCTAAGGCTGTTAAATAGCGTTGTTTACCCATATCTTCAGAAAAAAAATCACTTCTGTTGTGGTAAACAACCTACTTCCCTATTTATAATGGTCTGGCCCTCTAGCAACTTCAGCACAAAATTATAGCTAATTTGCCTACAATCGTAAGGTGGTCATAATAATCTGGCCACTCAGTGTGTGCGTGCGTGCGCATGTGTGTGTATGACCCAGAGTCTCAATGTACTACTCAAAATGTACAGGAGAAAATCCAAATTATTCAGCATGAGAAGATTCATGAAAATCTCAATTTATATGGGAAAAGACAATCAACAGATGCTAATGATGGGATGACAAAGATGATGGAATTATCTAACAAGGATTTTAAAGCAGCTATGAGAAAAATGCTCAAATATGCAATTAAGAACACTCCTGAATCAAACATTAAAATAAAGTATCAGTGGAATTAATGCTCCATTTTATAAAACAATGGTGTATTTATTAATCTTAAAGTAAATTCATTTCTTTTGGAATAAAAGTATGGAAGAAAAACAGTATGTAAACTACAACTCTGTATAAAAAATAGAATAAAAGAAAGTATCAACAAAGTAACAGACTACACAAAGAAGAACCAAATGGAAATTTTGGAAATGAAAAACACAATAACCAAAAAAAAAAATACCACTAAACCTCACCTTTTGGATTCCAGAGCACAATAAAAATGACATAGGAAAGAGTCAGTGACCTTAAAGTTAGACCAGTAGGAATTACTCTGAACATCAAAAAGAAAAAAAGATTGGAAAAACAAACAAAGCCTTAGGTAGGACAATAACAAAATGTCTAAACTTCATACAATCAAAGTCTCAGGAGGACTGGAAAAAGGTGATGGCGCTGAATGTGTTCAAAGAAATGATGGCTAAAAATGTCACAGATTTTGGAATATATCTGATATAAATACAAAAATAAAAAGAAACTGAGTTGATCCCAAACATTTTCAATAGTTCCCAAAATGAAATACTTCGGGCCCTAACCAGTATGGCTCAGTGGATAGAGTGTCGACCTGTGGACTGAAGGGTCCCAGGTTTGATTCCGGTCAAGGGCATGTACCTTGGTTGCGGGCACATCCCCAGTAGGGGTTGTGCAGGAGGCAGCTCATCGATGTTTCTAACTCTCTATCCTTCTCCTTTCCTCTCTGTGAAAAATCAATAAAATATATATATTAAAAAAAGAAATACTTCGGTATACTCTTAACAAAATATGTATAGAATCTGAATGCTGAAAACTACAAAATGCTGATGAAATAAAACAAGAACACCTAAATAAATGGACATACTGTGTTATATCAATTAAAAGAATTCACATAAGTAAACATGTCAGTTTTCCTCAGAAATTTACAGATTTACACAATATCAATCAAAATCCCAGTAGAATTTTTTATAGATATAGACAATGTGGTACTAAAAAAGAATGAGAATAGCTAATTCCATTTTGTGGGAAAATAAAGTTGAAAGAATCACACTCCCCAATTTTAGAAATCAAGTCAATGTGTGTTTTTTAAATATATTTTTTATTGATTTCAGAGAGGAAGGGAGAGGGAGAGAGAGATAGAAACATCAATGATAAGAGAGAATCATTGATCGGCTGCCTCCTGCACGTTCACATTGGGGATCAAGCCCACAACCTGGGCATGTGCCCTGACCAGGAATGGAACCATGACCTCCTGATTCATAGGTCGAAGCTCAACCACTGAGCCACACCGGCCAGGCCAATAGTTTTATTTATTGACTTACTTGACCTATAAATGGAATCATACTGTTTTATCACTTCCTTTTTCCACTTAGCAATATACTTCAACATCTTTCCATCTCATCCTTTTAAGAATCCCAATACATGAATATCATTATGCTAACAATGTTTGCATTGTTTTCAGTCTTCTGCTATTATGAACAATGCTGCAATAAATATTCTGTACATATATCTTTGTGCCCTTGAATGTCAATTGTTAAAGGTAAAATTGCTGAGTCAAACAGTACTAATATTTAGATTTTAAAAAATATTGCCAAATAGTCCCTTTAAAAGGCTGAACCACTATATATAAACACTGTATCAGGGTAAGGCAGTGATTTTCAGACTTTTGTTACATGGGAACTCTTTCTTTGAAAGAAATCCTGTTCAGAATCCAGAATAGAAAGCAGAAAAGGAACTTTGTTTTGGTGAAAGTTGATATAGGGGTGGGAGGCCTGCAGCTCTGGCCACTGGCCCTGACCTTAGCCTCTGTGGCACTTCCATGTGGCCTCCTGGAGCACAATACAATACAGGCAGTTTCTCTTTTTCTAACATAACATGTTTTCAAATATGTTTGACTGGCTGAAAATAGAATTTACATGATATAAGACTTAAGAATTATTATAAAATCCCTAATCACACCTCAATTTCAGACACAATTTTCAGTAATTTAGCCCTAGCACTTTATATGTGTTTTTTCATTGGTTTCTTTCCCTTTACAATGAGCATCTGATTATGACTAAGTTATGTTCCTTTTAGAAGTCAATGTGGTTTTGTTGAAAGGATAGATACACACAGACCTATGTGTAATATATTGCACATAAATATGGCCATTTATTGTTTACAAAGGTGCAAAATCTCATTTGAGAAAGGATACTGTTTTAAACCACAACCTAAATCTCACACTTTATAAAAAGAACTATCAAAATAGTTCATAGATATAAATATAAAGCCTAAAGCAATAAAACTTTTAGAATAAAACAGAACATATTTGTGACCTGAAAATAGGCAAATAATTCTTAGAATACACACTAAAGCACAATCCATATAAGAAAAAATTTGATAAATTGGATTTAACGAAAATGGAAAATGTTGGCTCTGCCAAAGCCACCATAAAAAAAAAAAAAAAAGACCAGGTGATGATGGGAAGAAAATATCTATAAATCACATATCTGGTAAAGGAGTTACATCATATATGTATATATACATATACATATACATATATATATATATATATATATATACACACACACACACACACACACACACACACACACACATTCAAGACTGAAACTCAACAATAAGGAAACAATCACATTAAAAGATGGGCAAAGAACTTGAACAGACACTTCACCAAAGAGGTTATGGCAAATAAACACATGAAAAATTTTTTTATCAAAACTCTCAGACAAATGCAAATTAACACCACAATGAGAAATTACTACATATTTATTAGACCAGCTGATGTAAAAATAGTAATAATACCAAATACTAGTGAAGATGCTAAGAAACTGATTAGAGGGGTCAGGTGATGACAGTGTGAGCTCCTTTATCAAGCTTCCATCAGTTTTACATCTAATATTTCACCCACTGATGATCACTGCTTGATCTTTTACTTTATTAGCAGTTATAAAATTGTCATTTTCTATGTTTATTTCTATATTTTGACAGTTAATAATTGGATTTCTTGTGAAAGTAACTTGCTGTCATCAAACATGGGCTATTTGGCTGAGCTGAAATAGTTTGTACATGAAAAAAACAGAAAATACTGAGTTCTTTTCTTTTAATTGCTAATTGTCAGAATAAGGTGTTAGTCTTACTTCAAATAGTACCCACTATTATCTGGGATTGGGGGAGGGGGATCTTTCTCTATTCCCCTCTTTCAGTATTCTTTATGAATTCAGGATTTTTTTCTATATCCAATGTGTTTCAATCAATTACTTGTAGTTACTATTATTTTTCAGTGCTCTATGTACTTTGGACATTATCCCATTAGTCTGACTGTTTTCTTGCTCACAGACTCAACAATAAAACACAATCTCATCTTATTTATTTCCTCTCTCAACTCTGGAATTAACAATTCCCCCCTAAGAGCCCCAATACTTTTTATGTAGAATAGTATTTCCAGCCCTTTTGTGCATCATTTTGTATTGTTTATTACAGACTAATTTAAAAGGAAAAATTTGTACTCTCAATGTTGACTTAAATTGTTTTATTATAACGTTATTTAAACATAAACAAGAGTAGAGCTACGTATAAATAAGTGCCTTAGGCTTATAGTGCTTATCAATTATAAAACTAAAACAATAAACAACAAAACTAATAAATTAACAGGATTAATTTAATGTTGTGCATTATATTGTTTTGCTGAAACTAAATTACAGTTCACAACATGAATGTGACTCCACAATGGCACATTGAGTGCAGCTTGTCTTATCATACACTGTGGGATGACTCACTTCCCAGGCCAGTTTATTCTAACTACCAAGTAATTGTATTATATACAGCACACCTGGTAGAGGATAATATAATTTACATACAAAGTCTGACTCCTTAATTTCAATTTAACCCAAAACAATTAAAGTTGTACTATCTGGTGTCAGTGTGCTTGTAAATACAAATACAAACGTAAGTGTTGATAATGTATGGTAGTGTTCAGTTATAGGGTGGTCTGATGACCCAGAATGTGCTTATGTCAATTTATTTTAGATTATTTCCTTGGAAGATGGTCAGGTTATTATTAAAGTAAGAAGGCTAAGAGTTTTCATAGAGAAGCTTGAGGTTAAAGGAAATATATATCATAACAAACTTTGACTCCAGAAACATATGACAAGAGGGCAATATGTGGTTTCTAAATGTACATAACAAAATACTATTAGTTAGCAAGGATTACCGAAGTGAGTAGAGGGAAATGAAGTGAGCAAGCTACAAAACAAAGCAAGATACAAATTACAAAGAGTTTATGGCATCTAATTAATATTATTGGCCTTAGCGTTAATATTAAACTACAAAAACGCTGAAGGAGATTTGAAAAACCAACTATTTAAAATAATAGCACAAACAACCATCCTTAATGTAGCATTCAATGCACTCCTTTGAATCAATATCTACCAAATATCTATGAAATATCTAAACAACATATGTTGGATTATCTTCCACATTATTGCCCAGCTGGGATTCCCATAAGCCTCCTTCTGTCCTTGCCTGGGTATCAACCTAGACTTCTAATGGGAATTGACAGCAATGTTTAAGCAGAGGAGTGAGATAATCAATTTTGTTTGTTTTGTTATGTAAATGATTTCTGTGGTAGTGTAGACTTTACACTAGAAAAGATACCAACTGGAGTAAAGGGAGACTTGAAGGAAAAATGAATCGGGAAGTTTTTGCACAGTCCCATTTATTGAGGGCTTCAGCTGAAGTGAAATTGTAGTGGGGAGGCTTGATTTGAGATAGTTTTATGACTTGGTGATTTCTGATTTCAGGATCTGATGAACAAGTGGACACAGAGAAACTAATTAGGAAGGTGTTGCAACAATCCAAGTAAGAGTGATGACATTAGGAATGGGGGGGAAAAGGATGACTTTCACAGATATTAAGGAAGTAGAATTCTAAAGACACTTTGATGGACCAGGTGTTTGGAGAAAGAGAGAGGAGCAAAGATGATCTTTAGGTTTTAAAAACTTCCTACTACAGTGTACCATTCACAAAGGTTATTAATGTAAAAACTCTCCATTTTTCTTAGCTTCCTTCCATCAATGTCCTATTGGAATTGTCACTGGTAGGAAAACTTGCAAGTAGAACTTGCCAGAGTATCCAACATAGAAACACATCATGTATAGGAATACACTCATAAAAATACCTTTCTTCATCTAGGAGGAAAAGTAAAAGTGTAAATATTTAACACTTATAGGAGTTGGCAAAGTACAGACCACAGGCTAAATCTGGATAGCTATCTGTTTTTCTTAAACTCGTTTATACTTTATTTTATTTTTGCCTTTTTTAATGGCCTGCAACTAAGAATGGTTTTTACATTTTTAAATAGTTGAAAAATGTTCCAAGAAGAATTTTTTATGACATGCTAAAATGACATAAAATTTAAATGTCAGTGTCCCTAAATAAAGTTCTACTGGAACACAGCCTATTCATTTGTGTACATAATGTTTACGGCTGCTTTTGTACTATAATTGTGGATTTGAATAGTTGTGACATAGACACTATGGCCCTCAAAGCCTTAAATATTTACTACCTGACCCTGCATAGAGAAAGCTTGAGGATACCTGGTCTACTATGAGCCAGGTACTGGGCTAGGGCTTTCACATCATGTCTCTATCTTTTTTAAAACTTTCAGGGGTGTATTAGGTTCAGAGACCTGAAGAAATTGCCTAGCTAACTGAGAACAATAACATGTTTTATTTGTAAAATACTCACATTATTTAGGCAAAGATAGTGAGTTACCTTTTTTATTTTTAAAGGGTCCTATCTTATCCCTGCTTAAACACCGCTATTTATTTCAAATGCTCATAGTACTAAAGCTAAATTTTCAGAATACAGTATAAAGCTAGCTCTGCAAATCCAAACTTTTACTCACATCTCATCACTTTTTTCCTCACCAGTCACTACTGAATTTCTCACTGTTCTCCCATTTTGTGCAGCTACAAGTTCAAAGTGAGAGATTTAGGAGCTATTTTAGTATTCCCTTCATTTAGGTCCCTTGCACCTTTCCCTTCTATGCCTTTCTTCACTCTATCTTCAACCCATTGTCTACCGTTGCTGAATAGAAAAGGAAGGGAGGGAGGGAGGAATGAAAACCTCAAAACACACGTCGGTTACTGGGGAGAGGCATACCTCATCACTCTGGTCAGCCTAATTGGCCAAATCCTCCTCGAGGGTGGGGGCGATTTTTGTTTTTTTTTAAACGTAGTCCAACAGCTATTGGAGGCTCAGTGAGTAGCCAGCCATTCAGTCACCGATCCATAATCCCCCCACCCCCTTACCCTTTTCATTCCCTTGGGAAACCTGGAAACCAGAAAATCTTTCCAAGGAAACTCCTCGGGGGCTCGCCCAGATCCAGGCTTGCGGACTCGGACTCGCCCGGCGCTGCAGCCCCCACAGCCGATTGGCGGGGTCTCTAAGCCCCAAACCCAGCGAGAGCTTCCCGGGCTCCCGCGCCTGCGCAGGCTCCCCCTCCGGCCCCTCGCCCTGCAGCAGCGGCAGCGTGACGTAATGCAACCTCAGCAGCCGGCAGCGATATAAAGGAGGACAAGGCCGCGCGCCTCCCAGACGCAGAGTAGCTTGTGATTGGCTCCGGCTGCAGGACCTCGGAAACCCGAATGTGAGGACCTTCCTGATCCACAGCTGCCCCCCCCCCGTCCTTTCCCCCCAGAAATCCGGAGCGCGGTCAGAATTTTACTGGCGGCGGCGGCGGCAGCGGCGGCGGCGGCGGCATCTGCAGGTAAGGAGACTCCTGAGGAGAAAATAGAGGGATTGGGGGCCCCTGCGCTCAGTGTCGCTCCTGTGAGGGGAGGAGAGCTTGCACGGCTTGTACTGTAGGGCGAAGGGAACAATGGAAGTGGCGTCTAGTCCCTAAATTGCCCTCCCCCTCGAGCGCCCAGCTCTTCTCCTCAGCCTCGGCGGTGGCTGGAGGAATTGAGGGAAGTGTCTCCTCCTCAGCGGACCTTTTCTTTCCGTAAGGCCAGAGCCCCTGGGGGCAAGAGCCCTCCTGAAAGCCGTGGGTGGTTTTGGGTGACGGGAAAATGGCGGAAAACAAAACGGTGAAGTGAAGAATGCGACGTCCCCCCGGCATTTTATCTGCTACCTTCCCCCCTCCCCCCAATATTCCTTTCACTCGCGCCCCCACCCACATCTCCCCGCCCCCCGCCCGCCGCGAATGGTAACCTTGGAATTCGCGAGGGATGGCGGCGTTTGCTAGGAGGTGGGACCGAATCGGGCATTTTAGGGCTATAGGGAGCCGTCAGAGCCGGGAAGGGGGGGAGGGGGGTGTGCTGCAAGTGTAGCCTCTGCTAACACACCACCATTTTGGTTCTCAGCCTTCTCCCATGTAGTGGGGCCGAGGGAGCGGGAGGAGGATGAGGGGATGGGTTGCACGGCGTGGGGAGCGTAGCGGCGGTGGAGACCACTGCAGCGACTGAAAGGAGGGTGGAGGGGAAAGGGTCTTCTGGTCTCTTCGTTCTCCGTCTTTCCGTGGCGAAGGTGCTCTGGTTCGGTTAAGGATCCAGCCCGATGGGTAATGTATGAGGGCACGTGTGTGCGTTCTGCTCGAAACGATTGAAACTTGGCATGGTCTCGGGAAAGGCAGACTTATGCGGGAAGACGATTGTGTCCAAAGCTGCAATACTGCTACTTGCCAGGGCTCCTTTGTCTCATATCCCTGCAAATAGTACTTTCACATTCTCTTGTTTTGCCGTCTTAGGATTTCTCTCCCATGCCTTACCGAATTTACATCACGGAGAAGCTAGGTCCTGAATGAGCTATGTGTAGAGGAGATTGCTGAGAGTAACATTGGTGTGTGTATGTGATTTCTGCTCCCCCTACGTTGCTGGAAAGATGTTTACTTAAAGCGTACTTGGTGGTTACCTCCATTCAGTAAAGATGGGAGCGAGATAGATTCTTGGGAAGACTCAGAAGCCTAGGGATCTATTGGCTGTTCTCCTACCTTATTTATTATTGATCTTATTGAAACTTCCTATATGGGAATAAATGTGCTCAAATTTATTTGGTATTCATACAGCATGGCACTTCCCATAATAGTTGCATTAGGTGTTCAGATTTTTACATTTCACTGAGCGCTAGTGCATCTTTTTCTCTATAGATCTGGCAAGGATTAAGCTTGCCCTTGGTTGGTTCTCTTTCGCTTTCCAAAATATGGAGTTGCTAGTGATTTTTAAAATGTGCTTTAGAGAAGATTTTGTTTTAATCAGGTGGTCGAATTCTAAGTGTAATAATGTTGCTTATATCATAGTGGATGGATAGTCGTTTCTGTTGGAATCCCTATGTTTGCTTTTTATATTAATAGATGGTTACTTTTTATATTAATAGATTTGAGCATATCAGCCCAAATTGAAAATGTAAAGAAAAATTCTTAGTTGTGTAAGAGTTTTGGTTTAAAATGTTTTAAAATATCTAATTCTAAATGTATTTTTACAATAGGTAAAGGAAACTTTTCCCCCCCAAAGAAAATAATATAGTTCAGAAGGAAAAAAAAAAAAGAAATTGCTGCAGATTTTATTTTACAGTGTAAGAAAAATCTACAGTTTCTTCAAGACTCTATATTAAGGTGATTAACAAATTATAGTGTTTTATCTTATTTAATAACTAAACAAAATTAAGTGTTTAAAACATTTTAAAGACATTTATAATTGTTCTATTAGTAATAAATAAAACAATTGCTCTAATTAAAGTTGAAATAGTACAATGTTTTTAATTTTAAGAATAAGTCCTCATGGTATTTTAACTTACCTCTGAACACACAGTTTATTATGATTGCTCTTGACTTCATTTTGAAGGCAGAAAACAATGTGGTATTTTTAAAAAAGATAAAATACAGCCAAGAATTTCTAAAACTTTGTAATTTTGCTCACACATAACCAAATAATTTTATCTAAAATATTTGATATGTTGTAGGATTTTTATATACATGACTCAAATGTTGATAGAAGTTACTCTGTGAGACTCTCCTACATCTATAGAACTTTAAGGCAAGGAAAATAATCTTAGTGATCTCCTGTACTTAAGGATAAAGTTAGTTTACATGGCAGCTTTCTAAAATGTTTATTAATGATATAATCTCATCTTTTGTGCAGTATAGTCCTATTTATTAAACACTCCTATCTAAAAAGGAGATAATTGTTACATAAAATTTAGAGATTTTTTGGTATATTTACTTAGAATCTTAGGTTTGATGAGGAAATACACATAAGTAGTTATAAAAAATATGTTGAGTGACAGCACATAACTTTAGGTTTCATACTATCTGGTGATCTTAAATAAGTCATTTGAAATGAAATATATTGATCCCTTGCTTTCAAAATTAATATGAGGCTAAAATGACTTTAGTAATCATTAATGGAAAAAAAATCCAACAATTGCAAGTAAACTATATATTCTGTAAGAGACAATTTGCTAAAATGTTTGTATGTGATTGATCTTATCTTTACCATATTTAGGAAGCAGTCATGTTTCATGAGTCCTCAAAACTGTGAGACAAGAGAATGTAGTAGAGTGAGCTCAGAAGTCCTTACTGACCCAAAGAACTCCCGGGAAACTGGGATAGAACATTTTACATTATAAGTAAAACCCCTGGAGCCAGAGGTGAAACACGTTTATCTGCAGAGCTCCGCTGCAGGGCTGATCTGGGTCTGGAAGAAATGGATGAGAGCCACTGGATGAAATTCATTAATACTAGACACCTGAGTCCTCTAGTAATGTATAAATATCCCAACTATTGTCTGTTGTCATCCTGTTCTTTTTCTTCTGCTTTTATAACCTATATTTTAACTGGAACTTCAACACTACAGTGTTGTTCTTTTGCTTGCTTCTTTCACTTCCCTATGGCTCACCACACTTACTGTGTCTCATTCTCCATTATCTTTGGTTTACTTCCACTTGGCCCTTCTATAATTTATGGTTGTCACATAAAGCATCTAATCAAGATTTTTGTTTTGTTTTCTTTTGTAATGAAATATGCACACCTGGTTGAGAGGCATGTTTTCAATTGCATTTTTTTTTCTCAAAACAATTGACTGGCCTACATGCTTTTAAACTTAAAAACCATTTCTTTTACAGAGATTTGTGAATGACCTTTGCTAAGTATGGATTCAGGTGGAGGAGGCAGTCTTGGATTGTACACATCAGACTCTAGAATGGCCCATACCATGATTATGCAAGATTTTGGTAAAGCATTTTCTTTGTTGTACTTTTTCTTTCTTTTTTAAGAGTCAGAACAAATGAAATATCAAAACTACATTGCAGAAGGGGAGAGTTACAATAAAATATTGTTCTCTTGCTAGGAAAACATATTTGTAAGACTTATTAAAGTACAGCTATATGTCTATTGTCTACTTAAAACCATTCTTAAAATTTTGTGGGAAAGTTGAGGTAAGGATACTTGGAATATAGTGGTAATATGCCATTGGAAATGTAAAACTCAATTTGCATAAATAACTATCAGTTCTTACATGTAGGAAATATTAAGTTAGATTTCTAAAATATATTTTAATTTGAATTGTTAATAAAGCTGGACAAGGAAATACTTCAGTCATTTTAAAGAAGTTGGATGCTTATAAAGTGATATAGGAAAATTGTGCACTAGGTGATCAATTGTATTCTGATACTGTTTTCTCAGAAAGTTGTTATTAATAGCATTACATTTTAAAAAATAAAAGAAAATATTCTTTATTTTTGTGAACATTTTTCAGTAGTCTCTTAAGTGTAGTCATTTTGATGAAAATGTGAAGACTCCATTGAGAGTCCACAAAGAAACTGAATTTGGGTAAGGTCAATATGAATTATAGAAGATAAGATATCTGAAGTATAAGAGTAGTAGAAGTTGAAGAAAAGATCACAGTGAGAGTATGAGTGTAAAAAAGACAAATGGTAAATTGGGATAAAAAGTAAACAAAACATGAGGTATTATGGAATTGTCAAAGATGAAATTAGATAATATGGTTGAATTCTTAATTTTGTTCCATTGTAAAGCCAAACCCCCCCCCCCCAAAAAAAAGAAATGAATTCCAGTCTTGCCAGTCCTATTAACTATCTGTGTAAACTTCAGCAAATTACTTAATTCACTTGTATGAAGGGGTTGGACAAGATAACATTTAAGGTATTCTCCAATTCTTTGATTCCTTGATATTTCTGCCTGATGACTAAAGGTACAGTGTGTAGTTCAAGAACAAATGTGTTGGAGATCAAGATGACTGTGTAGTTAATTGATGAAATAGAAAGAAATCATGGATTTATCCTAAGAGTCAGAATGAATTGTGTTGATTATGAACAACTTAGAAGTGATTTGGGGTGAAAAAAGTATAGGAATACATTTTAGAGGTAGGGCAAAGGGCTGAAGAGTAAGATTTCACAAATAATTTTGTGAATTCTTTGCTAAAGATAGTTTTTAAAATACTGGAACATGTGAACTTCAATATGTTAAATACGTTTTGGTTGAAATGCCAACTTTAATTTGTTACCTTTTAATAATAGGTATTTTTAAAATGGGAAGAAATACAGCATTTTCTCTATTTAATACAAAATGTTACCTGCAATGTAGCATTTCCCTTCCAAGATTGAAAAAAATATCTGATCAGTGCTGATAAATATTTGGTGTTCCTCTTAACTTCCTTTTCATTGTTCCTCCTCAATGTTATTTTTTGATGGTAAATTAATCCTTTATTATATCTAATACTTTATTTCCTTTTCATTGCTAGGGAAGTAGAATATGTGTATTGACATATTTTTATGTACATTCTTTTTTCTTATTTATTTTTATTGAGATATAATTAATATACTATACAATTCACCCATGTTAAAGAATACAATTCAGTAGTTTTTAGTATAGTTACAAAGTGCAGCTGTCACCATTACCTAATTTCAGAACATTTTGTCATGGTAAAAATAAACCTCATACCTATTAGCAGTTATTTTCTACCCCACCCCCCATCTTCCTGCCTATGGGTTTACCTGTTCTGGATATTTTATATAAGTAGAATCATACCATATGTGACCTTTTTTGCCTGGCTTCTTTTCACCTAGCATAATGTTTTCAAGTTTTATCCATATTGTAACATAGATTAATACTTCATTTCTTTTTACTGCTAAATGATACTCTACTACATGGGTAAGCTAAATTTGTTTATCCATTCATCAGTTGGCAGACATTTGTCTTGTTAAATATTTTTAATGCATTAGAATGCTTTTGTATTTAACCTAAAGCTTTGCATCTCAGACTAGAGTATGAGTGCCCTTGAGGAATGTGGCAGTGTTTACATGAAACCACAGGATAAACAGCTCATCAAACAGTACCTTTATTTGAATTGGGGAGAAGACACATAGACACAGTTATACTCATGTAAACATGTTATGGGAAAGGAAGCAAAATTTTATTCATTATACCCTTACTTTTTATGAGTAATAAAATGGGCAAGTATGAGAACTACTTCCAGATCTTTAATTTAAAGTCCTTTCTAAAATTAATAGAGTAAATCAAATTACTTATACCATAAAAAAATTAAAGCCACAGTTTTTTGTTATACAGTTGTTCATGATTCAGTTTCCTAGTAGAATTTTGTGATTATTGGTTTTGAAATGATGCATTCTTTTAAAATTCCTTTTTAATTTAATTTTATGCTCTTTTAAATCTAGACAAAAATTGATGGCAACTAAATTGCTTTTACATTTTTTTGTTAAATTATTTTGTTGGCTATCTAGTTAGATCAGAAATGGGTAATGTTCACTCATTTGTGTTTAGCAATGATGTTAACCTAAAGTATAAGTTAGGTTTCCATTTGTCCTTAGTAAATTCTGAAATCTTAGAAGATAGAAAGGAAATATATATATATATATATATATATATATATATATATATATAATTTTATTGTCTAAAGTTTTACATATGTCTCCTTTTCCCCCAATTGAACCCCCCCTCCCCACAGCCATTCCTACCTCCGGGCAAGTCCCCACTGCCCCAGTGTCTGTGTCCATTGGTTATGCTAATATGCGTGCATACAAGTCCTTTGGTTGCTCTCTAACCCTCCCTCCCCTACCATTTGTCTCTAGATTGAGTTATTCTTGTTCATCAAATTATGTTGATCATTATGCTAAGTGAAATAAGCCAGTCGGAGAAAGATAAATATCACGTGATCTCATTCATATGTGGGATATAATGATCAACATATTTATATATTTTTTGATCTGCAGTTCTGAGCTCAATTTCATATATGGGTCTTTTCATTTCTTATGTTATTTTAAGAAATGCAAACTGTTCTAAACCTAAAGGGACCTTTATTGGTAGGATTTTCGACAATGGAAATTTTAGCTCTGTTATTTTAGGTTTCTTTCTGAAAACAGCCTCCCCCTCCCTGTGTTTAGTCTTCCCTCCATCCATTAAACTTTCCTAATTCTAAAATTTAATTAAAAATTAGATAAACTCTCTTTAAATTTCTGCAAACATAAAAACTTAGATATTTACAATCACATAAATTAATGATATTAGTGAAACAGTTTAGCATACACAAGTAGAGCTAGCCAAGTAAATACACTATGTGGCACAAAATCTCTAAATTCCATAAGATTCTTGGTTGGGATGTAATGGCTACTATAAATACATAAGTGCTTTTTAATCATATAAGATCAATATTGTTTTATGCTGCAAATCCTATATAATAAAACCCTAATATGCAAATCAACTGGAGCACCGCTCAGCCAGAAGCCAGGCTCATGGCTGGCAAGCACAGTGGCGGTGGCAGGAACCTCTCCCGCCTCCCAGGCAGTGCTAAGGAATAGCTAGCCAAGTGGTAAGGAGCAGCAAGCAGGCGGGTGGTAAGGAGTGAGGGGTCCCCAACTGCAAGAGAGATCCTGGACTGCAAAAGGGATGTCCAACTGCCGAATATCCCCCAAGGGGTCCCGAACTGCGAGAGAGCACAGGCTGGGCTGAGAGGACCCCCCCCCCCCAGTGCATGAATTCTTGCACTGAGCCCCTAGTTTTAAATAAGTTTCCCAGTTTGTAGTAGTTGTTTTTTTATTTTATTTCTATATAAAAGAGTTTAACATTTTTTATTTGGGGGAAAAATAATCTGAAACATGAATTTAATTCAGAAATTAAATTAGTTTTTTAATTACACTATTTTTTTAAGGATATTTGATATTTACATATTTACAACAAATTATGTAATAACCTTGTCATGTTTCAGTAGAATGGTTGCCCTTGGAATCTGTGCTACTGAATTTAATAGTTTTTTAAGATTTTATTGCTGCAGAAAGTCTATGTTGCTTTGGGACTTAAATAGAAAAACAACCTTAGACAATGGCCCAAGATAGACCTAACAAATACCAAATTTTATGCTACCCCATAGTGAAATTCCAAGTATTCACATTTAAATGAAATAACTTTGGTAAATTGGAAATGCTTAAAGTGATTACTTGTTTCTTACTGTTACCTGGTTATCTAATTTATGTCATACTTTTTAAATGATTTTTTCTTACTGTATATAATTTTGTTACCTAGTGAGATAAATTATTAATGCCCTTTAATGCTGCTTGCTAAATGCCTTGAAATGTAAATGATCAATATTTTTACTCTTTCTCAAACTATTCCTTTAGTAATTACTCACTTGGTTAATCCTATAAAACCTTTTAAAAAGTTCTAGGGTAAATAAATTTTCTTCTCTTCTAAAGAGTATAAAAATAAAGTCTAGCCCTCTGGTGTAGCTAAGTGGTTGAGTGTCAACCTATGAATCAGGAGGTCAAGGTTTGATTGCTAGTCAAGGTACATGCCCAGGTTGTGGGCTCAATCCCTGGTAGGGGGAATTCAGGAGGCAACTGATCAGTGTTTCTCATCATTGATGTTTCTGTCTCCTTCTCTCCCTTCCTCTCTGAAATCAATAAAAATATATTTAAAAAAATAAAGTTGAGTCTGGAGTCAAAGAGTTTAATTCCCAGCTTGAGCCTAGGGCAAGCTCATTTAACCACTCCTAACCATAGTTCTTATTTAAAATGGGGATAATTACAACTCACCTTATTATACAGTTGTTCTGAGGTTTAAGTGAGATATAATGTATGTAAAAGCATTAGCAAGTTGCTTGGTGCATAGTCAGTGCTCAATAAATATAGCTATTGTATAGGTAAATGTGTGACTGTTTAAAAATTCAAAGGAATCTAACAGATGAGTTGAAGAAGAAAGAGCAAAATTTAATAGAAGTCTTGGATCTTGGTCTGAGTAATCTACCAGTACCCTGTGGAAAACTCATTGATTCTTAGATCTTTGAGATTATCTAGTTCAGGGTAAGAAAGGATATTTGGATACCTTTTGGTTTAGATAGGATTTATTTTGACCTGTTAGTTCCTACTAGAGTAGAGGCTAAGTGAACAGAAAAACACTTACTCCATCTGTTTTAGAATCTTCCCAACCAGGTTAATCTGAACTCAGGCCAGCACTAGCATTATACCATCCTTTCCTAACCTCCAGCAGTGTTCTAAAATAAACGGAATTTCCTATAATTTAAGTTTGAATTGTGAAGAAGTTTTATAAAATATTAATTTATTCTTTATATACATAGAATTTTCATACTGTTCATTTTGTAGACTTAACATTTACATTTTCCTTGCAAAAAATGATATTGACAGTCTGGTTGAATGCTAAATTTGAAACCTGCCCTCCCTGTCTCCAAAATGGCCACTGGAGTAACAAGTAAAGAGAAAGAACTACTTGTATACACACACTCCTTTTGTCTACTAGATTTCAAGATTGAGGCCCTGTTCTTTTAGGGTAATGTGGTGATTTAGGTGACAGTTTGAGAATAGTGAGATAGATACAGAAGGGTTGAAAGGCAGCTTTCCCTTCTCACTTTTATTTATTTTATTTTATTTTTTTATGGGTTAGGGTATTAACAGTGTCCATTGGTCTCCTACCAAACTTGTTAACTAACTGCCATAATGAATTGGTTTATAATAGTGAATACTCTATAGCAAATAGCACTCTTTCAGGTATCATCATATATAATAAAAGGTAATATGCAAATTTACCCTCACGCTCTTACAAGGTGGCTGCCTACGACCAGGCCGGCAGGGGGGTTAGTGAGGGACAACCAAACGACTGAACAAGCAGGCTGCATGGGGTGACCAGGCCAGCAGGGGGGTTAGTGAGGAACGACAAACGACTGAAGAGCAGGCTGCATGGGGCGACCAGGCTAGCAGGGGGCAGTTAGGGGTGACCAGGCTGGCGGGAGGGCAGTTAGGGGCAATCAGGCCAGCACACAGAAGCAGTGAGGGGCAATCAGGCCAGTGGGTAGGGGGGCAGTTAGGGGCGACCAGGCAGGTGAGCGATTAGGAGCCAGTGGTCCAGGATTGTGAGAGGGATGCCTGACGGCCAGGGATTGGGCCTAAACTGGCAGTCGGACATCCCCCAAGAGGTCCCGGATTGGAAAAGGTGCAGGCTGGGCTGAGGGGACCCCCCCCCCATGCATGAATTTTGTGCACTGGGCCTCTAGTCTATATATATATATATATACATACACACACATACATATACATACACACACACACAAGCCTAAGCCACTGAACGACCAGTCGCTATGAAGCGCATTGACCACCAGGGGGCAGGCGCTCAGCGCAGAAGCTCCCCCTTGGTGGTCAGTGTGCTCCCACAGTCAGCCTCACGGCTGGCAAGCACAGCTGCGGCAGCGCAACCCTCCCGCCTCCATAGCAGCAGGGCCAGGATGAGCGGGAGCAGCGCCCGGCCTGGGCTTGGGCTCCTCCCTGGCCATCTGCCGCTTCGCGCACTACTACATCCCCCAGGGGTCCCAGATTGTGGCAGGGCGCAGGCCAGGCTGAGGGACCCCACCAGTGCACAGATTTGTGCACTGGGGCTCTAGTTACTTTATAGAAAGTGATCATTATATGGAAAAAGGTTTGTACTGGATTCTTACAGATAATTTGGTATAATCTGGTCCACAAACTTTATTAAAGTGTTTACTGAGGGAGGCATAATTTAACAGAAATCATGAAGGAAAGTTTCACACTTTCACAAGGGAAGTCGGAGCTGATGTTTACCATGGTGCCCAAGTTATTTAAACCTTTTTTCCCTACAGATTAATTTAGAATATAATACATTTTGGAGTCCATATGTATAATTTTTGTGTGTGTTAATCCTCACCTGAGGATGTTTTTTCCATTGATTTTTAAACAGAGTGGTAAGGAGAGGGAGAGACAGAGAGAGAAACATTGATGTGAGAGAGGCATATCAATTGGTTGCCTCCTGCACACGCCCTGATGGGCTGGAGATCAAGCCTGTAACTGAGGTACATGCCCTTGACCAGAATCAATCCCAGGACCCTTCAGTCTGCAGGCCGACACTCTCCACTGAGCCAAACCAGCTAGGGCAGGGGTGGGCAAACTTTTTGACTCGAGGGCCACAATGGGTTCTTAAACTGGACTGGAGGGCCGGAACAAAAGCATGGATGGAGTGTTTGTGTGAACTAATATAAATTCAAAGTAAACATCATTACATAAAAGGGTACGGTCTTTTTTTTTTTTAGTTTTATTCATTTCAAACGGGCCGGATCCGGCCCGCGGGCCATAGTTTGCCCACAGCTGAGCTAGGGCCATATGTATAATATTTTATCAAAAGAAATCTTTGTGTGAAAATAGTTTGTTGTATCCCCCACAATCAGGTGTCAAAGGAGGCTTTATTTCTTACTAGAGGGCCAGTGAACGAGATTCGTGCACTGGAGAGGGGGCGTCCCTCAGCCCGGCCTGTGCCCTTCCGCAGTCTGGGACCCCTTGCTCCTTACTGCCCACATGCAGCGGAGGCAGGAGAGGCTTCCGCCACCACCGCTGCACTCACCAGCTGTGAGCCTGGTTTCTGGCTGAGCAGTGCTTCCCCTGTGGAAGTGCACTGACCACCAGGGGGCAGCTCCTGTGTTGAGCATCTGCCCCCTGGTGGTTAGTGTGCATGATAGTGACCAGTCATTCTGCAGTTTGGTTGATTTGCATATTACGCTTTTATTATTTAGGATAAGATGAGGAAGTTTAGGGACTTTTTTTTTTAAATATATTTTATTGATTTTTTACAGAGAAGAAGGGAGAGGGTTAGAGAGTTAGAAACATCGATGAGAGAGTTCGATCAGTTGCCTCCTGCACGCCCCCTACTGGGGATGTGCCCGCAACCAAGGTACATGCCCTTGACCGGAATCGAACCCGGGACCCCTCAGTCCGCAGGCCGGCGCTCTATCCACAGAGCCAAACCGGTACGCGAAGTTTAGGGACTTTTATGCTTGTAATACGTACTTTATAATACATTAAGCTTGTCATTTTAAACTCACCTAATTTAACATATGAGCTAGCACTTTTTATGTTTGTTTCCTTTTAACTTTAATTTTAATTTTTAAAAATACTGGTCTCACCAGTAGAAAAATAATACATAGGTTCCCATTTACCCTTTACTCATCTTCCAATGGTGATATCTTTATAACTAAGTTACCATGAGCTGTTGTCCTATATAATCAAAGGGTAATATGCAAATTGACCAAACAGCAGAATGACCGGTTGCTATGGCGTGCAGTGACCACCAGAGGGCAGACGCTCAACGCAGGAGCTGCCCCCTAGTAGTCAGTGCACCACTCAGTCACAAGCAGGGCTGATGGCTAGCAAGCGCAGCAGCGGTGGCAGGAGCCTCTCCCGCCTCCGCAGCAGCACTAAGGATGTCCGACTGCTCCCCATGGGGCCTAAGACATCAGTCAGACATCCCCCAAGAACTCCCAGACTGCTAAAGGGTGCAGGATGGGCTGAGGGACACCCCCTTCACAAGTGCACGAATGTCATGCACTGGGCCTCTAGTAATATCGTAACCAGGAAATTAACACATTGTATGCGGGAAACGTGTTTACACGTTTTACGTATTTATACGTTCTACCAGTGTAGTAGAGCGTGGGACACGTATTAATACGTTTTTTATAGACTAGCGGTAGAATGCGGGTAACGTATAAATACGTAAACTAAAGTTATCATAATTTTACTGAACGTTGCCATTTGCACAAAAAAATAGCAAAAATGGCCCGCGCCACCTGTTAGCGCGCGATAAAAACTACCCGCAAACAATGTGTTAATATTGGTGCATTGCTATTAAGTAGAGTATGGACTTCATTCAGTTGTTACCATTTTTTTCTACGTACATTTGTGTGTGCGTGTGTATAATTCTATGTAGTTTTAACCCACATATAGATTTGTGTAAACACCACCCCAATGAAGATACAAACTGTCCCATTACCATATATATGTTATGCCAATACATTCACACACACATACCCGCACTTGGCAGCTGCTAATCTATTCTCCAGCTGTGTAGTTTTTTTATTTTGTGAATGCTATAGAAGTTACTCCATTTATACATTATACAGTATTGTAAACTTTGGTAATTGCCTTTTTGCACTCAGCATAATTTTTTGGAGATTCATTCAGGTTGTTGAATGTAGCAGTGGTTTGTCCCTTTTTTATTGCTGAGTAGTATTCCATAGTAAGGATGTGCCAGAATTGGTTTAGCAAACCATTCATTGCTGAAGGACATTTGGATTATTTTCAATATTTTGCTACTATGAGTAATAGTTACTATGAGCTGTTAGGAATATTTATGTGTTAGGAATATTTATGTGTAGTTTTTTGTATAAACATAGGTTTTAATAATTTTGTGGAAAATTCCCTAGAGCCAAGTGTTGGGTTGTATGGTAAGTACATGTTTAGTTTTATAAGAAACCGCCAAACTATTTTCCAGAGTGTCTGCTACATTTTACATTCCCACCAGCAAAATATGAGATATCAACTTTCTCCACATCCTCACTAACCTGTGCTGTTATTTGTTTTTTATTTCAATTGTTCTAATTGGTGTGTAGTGATATATCACTGTGACTTTATGTTTTACTTGAAAATAAAATACATCATTTTTAAGGTTCTAATTTAGATTTGGCGAACATTGTTTTCACCCCCTTCCTGATTGGTGATGGTTTTTATTACACTCCAATTATCAGTGATTTTTTTTTAATGATAGTTTGGCCAGGACTATTTCTTACTTAAAATATTTTATGTCATCTAACATATTAAGTACAGTTCTTTTAACTAATAATATAACTACTTTTTGAATAATTGTTTATATTATAGTGGCTGGAATGGCTGGTACTGCGCATATCGATGGAGACCATATTGTTGTTTCAGTTCCTGAGGCTGTATTAGTTTCTGATGTTGTCACAGATGATGGGATAACTCTTGATCATGGCCTTGCAGCTGAAGTTGTTCATGGGCCTGATATCATCACTGAGACCGATGTAGTAACAGAAGGTGTAATTGTTCCTGAAGCTGTACTTGAAGCTGATGTCGCTATTGAAGAGGATATAGAGGAAGATGATGGTGATCACATCTTGACTTCTGAGCTAATTACAGAAGCCGTTAGAGTACCTGAGCAGGTTTTTGTGGCTGACATTGTTACTGGTCCTGATGGACACTTAGAACATGTGGTCCAAGATTGTGTTTCAGGAGTTGACTCTCCCACAATGGTATCGGAGGAGGTTCTTGTAACTAATTCAGATTCAGAAACTGTGATTCAAACAGCTGGTGGTGTTCCTGGATCTACAGTTACTATTAAAACTGAAGATGATGATGATGATGAGGAGGAGGATGTCAAGAGCACTTCTGAAGACTACTTAATGATATCATGTAAGTGGAACATAAAGTTCATAAGTACTTGAGAGATTGATTTATATATAACCTGGAAAGTTTTTGTGGGATGAGGGATTTACTCAATAAAAATCATGGGGGTAATTTTTTTTAAAAGAAAATTTTCAAAACTATTGTTGACATGCTTTTTTGAATTTGCTCATATTTTTAATTTACTGAATGAATATTCATATCCAAAATAAAATAACATAATTTAGTAATATCTTAGAACAGAAATATAGATTTAGAAAGTACAGCAAGAACATTAACTGATACAGAATTTTAATGGTAAATATATGTATTTTAAAATGGGAAATTTATTTTAGGTAGCCATTGCTTTAATTTTAATATGGCAGGTATTGGTGTTGTTCAGTTTTGCTTAGGAATTTAAGCATAATATGTTCAAAAATGTGTAATTAGTTTTTATGCAACACTTGAAAAGTAAATTATAAACTCAGATTGTGTTCTACAATTTTCCCTGTGTGTTTTTTTTCTGTTTGTGTAAATACGTGTGTTTATTTCAGACTGCTTTACGATGTCCTTAAGACACTCTATCTGGAGGAGGAAGATAGAAATATCTTGTTCTCATTCTAAGTGGTGCGTTTGCCTGAATAGCAACAATAATAAAAATCTAATGATAAGTTATAGATGGAGCTAGAGATAGAAGTGGGTATATACATTATAAATTTGAAGGGATCATGCTGGAAGTAGTAAAGCTTAGGTAAAGACTTCACTTTTCCGTAGAGGATTTTTGTTCTTTTCTTTATAAAATTACAAAATGGTTGATTGGGAGCTAGAGTATATGTATGTATGTAAGTATGCATACAGTGATTATTATATGTGTGTATCAGTGAATTTAAAATGAAAAAAATTAGATTACTTTAATTTTAAATATGATTATGAAGTCTAGTGTGTTAACTTTTTTCTCTATATGCAATTTTGAATATTTACATTGTTTTTAAGGGAATGATTCAAGCTACTAAAAGACTGTGTAAATGTTACTATCTATTTTTAAACTAATGTGGATTACTAAAGCAACTCCATATTTACATTTAATCTTACATAAAAAAACAACCTACAGTTATGTTTGTATATAATGGTATGGCAAAGTCAGTAGTCTTTCTGTACCAACACAAATTCATTATGCCTTTAAAATGGGTACTTGTCAAATTAAACTCTTTAGTGTTAACATGGTCTAAAATTTGAACATCATATGTAATGTAAATAGTCATCCCTTAACATATCATCTATAATTTGATTCTATAAAAGGGTTTTTTTTAAGTTTCTAGAATATTTTAGTTTATATTATTTATGTTGATATTACTATATTGACAAATGTAGAGAATTTCTGTCCTACTCTAAGTAGGCTGAAAATTATTTTTTTTAAAAAAAGTATATTGCTTGAATAATATTGGAACTGCAGCAGGGTCATTCTAAGAGGAATTTAAACTAGGGATTAATGAATTCCTTATTCATTAGTAGAGAAACAGCAACATTTAAAAAAATCCCTTTAAAACTTAAGCATTTTTTAATTTTGGAAAGCAGGATATACAAATAAACAAAAATGAAGTTTTTTATATCACCCATTTTCCCACAACCCAGGTCCTAGACTATATTTTATAAAGGTTAAAATACTCAAATAAAACTAGGTACTCTTTCTTTCCATTTTCATGTTTTATTTTATTATTATTTTTATATAGCTTTTCTTTTTATCCATCTCTTAATATTTACTTCATTTTGTTTACCTCTTGGTTTCTGTTGGCCATTGAATCTTTTAGGAATTCGAGAATAAATTGCCTTGAAAGGATTCGGTGTTAAATTAACATTAAAGTCCTATTGTTTGCTTATTTTTCCAAGATAGAGATTTTCAAAATATCTAAGAGATAAAGTTGAGAACTTAAAACATACCTTTGTCTTATTTCTGGATCCCTGAATAATCCTATAAGGAAATCTTGTCAGTAACTGAGTTTTAGAGGTAGAGTTTGTCTTCTCTGAATATCTGAGGTGCATCTGAATTTTTTCTGCTTTCAGGCCACACTTCACAAATCCTTTATCTTAGATGGTTAGGTTCTTCCACTTGTGCTAAGTAACTTGGATATCATCATCATCATCATCATCGTCATTATTATTATTTTATGATGGCGAAGATATGAAGGAAAAGGAACGCTAGTACACTGCTGGTAGGAAGGCAGACAGGTACAGCTACTATGGAAAACAGTGTGGACTTTACTCAAAAAATTAAAAATGGAACTGCCCTTTGATCCAGTGATCCCACTGCTAGGAATATAGTCTAAGAAGCCTGAAACACCAATCAGAAAGAATATATGTACTCCTGTGTTTATAACAGTGTTATTTACGATAGCTAAGATCTGGAAACAGCCCAAGTGCCCAACAGTAGATGAATGAATTAAAGAACTATGGTATATCTATGCAATGGTATACTATGAGCTGTAAAAAGGAAGGATCTCTTACCATTTGAGACAGCATGGAGGGACCTGGAGAGTATTATGCTAAGTGACATAAGCCAGTCAGAGAAAGACGAGTATCACATAATGTCATTTATATGTGGACTCTAATGAACAAAATAAACTGATGAGCAAAATAGAGCCAGAGACACTGAAGTGCTGGGGTCCAGCCCCAGCAGGTCCAGGGGTCCCCAAAGGTGTGGACGGAGTCGGCGAAGAAGGAATGACACGGAGACAGTGTTCAGTTGATCAGCAGCCTAGCCAGGATCTCTAGCCAAGTTCTGGTCAGGATCTCCAGCGAAGTTCTGGTTAGGATCTCCAGCCAGGTTCTGTGTCCATGTTTTCTTGCTAGGTTCTCCAGCCAGGTTCTCCAGCCAGGTTCTGTAGCCATGTTCCCTCGCTAGGTTCTCCAGCCAGGTTCTGTCTCTGGGTTCTTCAGCCAGGTTCTGTCTCTGGGTTCTTCAGCCAGGTTCTGTCTCTAGGTTCTTCAGCCAGGTTCTGTCTCTAGGTTCTGTGGCCAGTTTCTGTCCAGGATCTTTTGCCATGTTCTCTCGCTAGGTTCTGTCTCTAGGTTCTGTGTCTAGGTTCTGTCTCTAAGTTCTGTTGTCTTGTTACATCTGTATTTATACCAGTTGATTCCAATCCTATCAATCTCTATTCCAAAGGTTAAGGCGTTTCTTATCTCCATTCCAGGGAGTAAAGATTATGTAGCTTAAGCATGATTGTTCGTAGTTAAAGTGATTACTTACCTGCCTGGCACTTAGTTAAGGGGTTTTATTCCCTCCCTAACTTCAGGGGAAAATCCCTACCTGGGGAAACAACCTTTCTCAGAGAGGTGACCTTGGTTAAAACACATAGTGCCAAGAAGGTGAGCAAACATATTAAGAACAGTATGCCATATATGCCAGGTCCCTTGAAACAGCAAGGATGGACCGGCTCCTGGCACTGAAGCATGCAACAGACTGATGTATACCAGACTGAAGGGAGGGGGTAGGAAGAGAATAACCAAAGAACTTATATGCATATATGCATAACCCATGGACATAGACAATAGTGTGGTGAAAGCCTGGGGAGGGGGTGGGAGTAGGCTGGAGGGGGTCAATTAGGATAAAAGGGGACCATCCTATATAATAAAAGCCTAATATGCTAAGTGCCCGACCGTTAGTTTGACCAGTCACTATGACATGCACTGACCACCAGGGGGTAGACCCTCCTACCGGTAGGTTAGCTTGCTGCTGGGGTCTGGGTGATATGGGCTGGACACACCCTGGAGCCTTTCCGCAGTCCCTCTTTGACCCCGATCGTGCACTGGTGGAGTCCCTCGGCCTGGCCTGTGCCCTCGCAATCTGGGACCCCTCGGGGGATGTTGGAAAGCCAGTTTCTGCCTGATCCCCACAGGCCAGGCCGAGGGGCCCCCCTGGTGTACTAATCCATGCACCGGGCCAGTTTCGGCCCAATCTCTGCAGGCCACCCAAGGGACCCCACCAGTGCACAAATCCGTACACCAGGCTTCTAGTCTATAATACTTTCAACAATAAAGATAAAAGTAACTTGGATATTAATAGCATAACTTTATCTAAGACAGAGTTACCCTAGGTTTGTTTTTCTTTAAAATACGAAACTCCCATTAAGACATTTATAGGTGCTGATTTCCTTTATAAAAAGCATCACTGAAGGAGGGAAGTTCTTTAAATGATGAACTAATATGCTGCATTTAAATTACTTTTGACCTATAAAATCAGTTTATATTTCTTTCAGGAGCATATTTTTATACAAAGCACAATATCTTGATAGGGCCTTTAGGGGAGATAACATCAACCTCATTAGCTTTATGGGTAAAAGAGAAAAGTAAATACCTATTATAATCTTTTTAATATAATAGTTTTGTTGAGATATAATTCATATGCCATACAATTTACCTTTTAAGATGTGTAGTTCAGTGGTTTTTAGTATATTCAAGGAATTGCACAACCATTACTATAATCAATTGTAGAATATTTCTTTACCGCACAAGGAAACCCCATACCTTTTATCAGTCACCTCCTCCACTTCAACGCCTCCTAGGTAACCACTGCTTCAATTTCTGTCACTATAAGTTTGCCTATTCTAAAATTTTCATAGAAATGGAAGTGTATACTATGTGGCCTCTTGTGTCTGGCTTCCTTCACTTAGCATAATGCTTCCAAAGATTATCTATGTAGCATGTCAGTACTTCAGTTTTATTACCAAGTAATATTCATTATATGGATATACATTTTATTTATCCATTTGATAAATCATAGTCATTTGGGTTGTTTCTACTTTTTGGCTATAATGAATAATGCCAACATGAATAATCATGTACATGTTTTTGTGCAACTATATGTTTTCAGATCTTTTTGGTATATACCTAGGTATAGAATACCTTTGTAATAAAATGTTACTAATTTTTTTTTCAGCATTGTGAAATACAAATGTTTTACACATATCCTGACCCCATCCCTGTGGTACATCAAACACTGTATACTGATAATATTATATCCACCATATAATTTTGGGATGTAACATAAAAGGGGTACAGTAGAAAGCCTACTTAGCTTTAAAAAGGAATGTTATATATTTTGCTAAAATGAAATTTTGATCACATTGTGTCAATGGTTTATAAAAAAATATCGAACGTTAACACTTTACAGTGTTGGCTAACACTGCACCTTACTCATTTAGGTTATATTTAGTGCTAACAGAATTCTGTCGTGTATGTAATGTCACCTGCTTATTGCTGAGTGGAATGCCATATGAGTTGAGAAACAGCACTGTGAGACTTGAATATTGTAAACCTTATAACACGCAAAAAGGTTAAGTTTGAATTTGGGGTATTTTGAATACTAAATGCATTAAGAAGAGTCTTTGAGGATCTATTTATAAAGTCATTGATTGCCAAGAACAGTGGCCCTATGTGCATTGGGTAATAGAGCAGGAAGTGGTGCCTTAGCTGTTGCCACCACCACCTCAACCTTACCCTTTCCCCCAACTACTAGCAGCACCCCCCTCCACCACACTGCTTCCATCACGCTGCCATTCTCTCTCTCTCTCTCTCTCTCTCTCTCTCTCTCTCTCTCTCACAAAAGAGTTACTGCACCTGTCTTATTCCCCTTTCCTCAAACAATTGAGCCCCTTCCCCCAACCCCCTCCACCATCTACCCATACATACACCAAGTTGCTATCCCCTCACCTCCTTTGCCAGAGCAGAGGAACCCCTCCCCCAACCCTTGCCACCCACAACCTCCCTTCCCCTGCACCCCTGCCAGAGCAACAGAGCAGCCCCTGGCATGCAAGGGTAGCTGTGACTCCCACACCTCAAGGGAGGTCCACTAGCTCAACAATAGGAGAACCACTATCTCTACCCTCCCAACTCCTGATGATCCTGCAGTATTGTCAGTGAACTTGGCCAGCCTGGTCCGTAGGTGCAGAACATATTCCAGGAAGTCCGGACATACTCTGAGAAAAAATGAATTGTGTGGCTCTTGGGTGGGGTCCATTTTTCCCTCTCACTTCCAACTGGTGCCACGGTTCCTATTCAGAGCCCTCCCTACTCATGGACAAATCTTGATCTCTTTGGGCCTGATGATCTCTGCTGGCCTTACCCTAAAGACTCCTTGAGACACTACTCTACCACAAAAGTCCCAGAGCACCCAGTGGGTGGCAGTTGACCTTGAATGTACCTCACAAAGCAAAAAAAATCTCAAACTAACTTTACACTTAAAGGAACTAGAAAAAGAACAACAAAGGCAAAGTTAGTAGAAGGACAGAAAGATCAGAGTGGAAATAAATGAAAGGGAGTCTAAAAAACAATACAAAAGATCAATGAAACCAAGAACTGATTCTTGACAAGATAAACAAGGTTGATAAACCTTTAATCAGAATCATTAAGAAAAAAAGAGGACTCATAAATAAAATCAGAAATTATAAAGAGGGGAAGTAACATCTGACATCACAGAAATACAAAGGATTATAAGAAAATATGAACAACTATATGCCAAGAAGTTGGATAATCTGGAAGGAATGGATAAATTCCTAGAAACATACTATCCTCCAAAAATGATTCAAGAAGAAACAGCTCTAGCCAGTTTGCCTCAGTGGATAGAGCTTCGACCTGCAGTCTGAAGGGTCCTTGGTTCGATTCTTGTCAAGGGCATGTACCTAGGTTTCAGGCTTGATCCCTGATTGGAGCATGTGCAAGAGGCAACAAATAGATGTGTCTCTCTCATATCGAAATTTCTCTCTCTGTCTCACCACCTCCTTGCCACTCTGTTTAAAAACCAATGGAAAAATATCCTCGTGAAAATTAACAAAAAAGAATAATAAGGAACAGATTATCTCACTAATATGTGGAATGATGAACAAAATGGAACCAGAAGCATGAATATGTGGAACACGCTGGCTGGTGCCCAAGGGGTGCAGGGTGGGTGATGACTGGATAAAAAAGGTGAAGGAGATAGCTAAAGAACATATGTGCATACTCCATGGACATGGACAATAATTTGGTAAAGGCCAAGGAAGGGAGTTGCCAGAGAGGGTGGAGATGGACAAAGATGGGTTTGAAGGGGAACACCTGCAATAATGTCAACATTTAAAAAAATTAAATAAAAAGAAAAGTTGAGTCACAGCATAAAATTATCAGTTTTTTAAACGAAATAGAAAAATCTGAACAGACTGATTAAAACTAATGAAATCAAAGCAGTAATAAAAACTCCCAGCAAACAAAAGTCCTGGACTAGTGGCTTCACAGGTGAATAGTACCAAACATTCAAAGAAATAACACCTATTCTCAAAGTATTCCAAAAAATTCAGGAGGAGGGAAGACTTCCAAGTTTATTTTATATAGCCAAGCATATACAATAAGCTTTATCTAATTCCAAAACTAGATAAAGGCACTAAAAAGAAATAATATTATAGGCCAGTATCCCTGATGAACATAGATGCAAAAACCCTCAACAAAGTATTAAATCATATCTGGTAATACATTAAAAAACTCATACACCATGATCAAATGGGATTTATTCCTGGGATGCAAGGTTCGTACAATATCTGCAAATCAATAAAAATGATACATCACATAAACAAGATGAAGGATAAAAATCATATCAATAGAAAAATTATTTGGTAAAATCTAGCACCCATTTATGATAAAAATTTTCAGCAACGTGGGAATACAGGGAACATACCTCAACATAATAAAGGATGTTTATGACAAACCCACAGCCAAGATCACAGTGATGAAAAACTTAACATGTTTTCCTTAAGATCAGGAACAAGCCATGGATATCTGCTTTCACCACTTATTCAACACTAGAGGCCCGATGCATGAAATTTGTGCAAGAGTAGGCCTGCCTTCCCCCAGCTGCTGGCACTGGCGTCCTTCTGGCACCCGGGACCTGGGCTTCTCTTGCTCGCAACCCTGGCTCTCTCTGGAAGGAAGGTAGTCCAAAAGGATGTCCAGTCTAATTAGCATATTTTGTTTTTATTATTTTAGAGAAGTGATGGCGAACCTATGACACGCGTATCAGAGGTGACACACGAACTCATTTTTTTGGTTGATTTTTCTTTGTTAAATGGCATTTAAATATATAAAATAAATATCAAAAATATAAATCTTTGTTTTACTATGGTTGCAAATATCAAAAAATTTCTATATGTGACACGGCACCAGAGTTAAATTAGGGTTTTTCAAAATGCTGACACGCTGAGCTCAAAAGGTTCGCCATCACTGTTATAGATAATACTGGAAGTCCTAGTCACAAGCAGTCAGACAAGAAGAAGAAATATAAGGCATCTGAATTGGAAAGGAAGAAATAATAATGTCATCATTTGCAGATGACATGATGCTGTATATAGAAAACCCTAAAGATTCCACCAAAAACTACTAGAACTGATACATGAATTCATTAAACTATCAGAGTACAAAGTTAATATTCAGAAATTGGTTCCATTTTTATACAACAATAATGAATTATGAAAAAGTGAAGGTAATGTTATCCCATTCACAACTGCATCAAAAAGAAAAACAATGTAGGAATAGATTTAGCCAAGGAGGTAAAAGACCTGTACTGGGAAAATTGTAAGATACTGAAGAAAGAAATAGAAGAAAATACAAATAAATGGAAGCATAAACTGCCATCATAGATAGGAAGAATTAACATCATTAAAATATCAATGCTAACCAAATCAACCTATAGACTCAGTACCATTCCTATCACATACCATCAGTGTATTTCACAGAACTAGAAGAAATAATCAAAAAAATTTACACGTATCCATAAGAGAACCCGAATAGTCTCAGTAATCTTGAGAAAGAGGAACAAAGTTGGAGTTATCAAAATACCTGAAATCAAGCTATACTACAAGGACAAAACAACTTGGTTCTGGCATAAAAACATAAAGATCAATGGAACAGAATAGAGTGCCTGGAAATAAACTGGCACCATAAATAGTTATTGCAATATTATTGACTATATTCTCTATGCTGTACTTTGCATCTCCTATGACTTTTGTAACTACAAGTTTGTACTTCTTAATTCCTTCACCTCTTCCAGTTTCCCACGCCCCACCCCCTCTGGGAAAGCCCAGTCCATTCTCTGCCTATGATTCTATTTCAATTTTATTTGTTTATTTGTTTATTCTGTTCTTTAATTCCAAATATAAGTGAAATCCTATGGTGTTTCTCTCTCTGACAGACTTATTTCACTGAGCATAATACACTATTTTAAAAGAGAATCTATTAAACCAATAATATATACTTCATCATCTTTTTTTAAAATTGATTTCAGAGATGAAGGGAGAGGGGGAGAGAGTTGGAAACATCAATGATGAGAATCATTGATCAGCTGCCTCCTGCACGCCTCATGCTGGGGATTGAACCCGCAATCTGTGCATGTGCCTTGACCAGGAGTTGAACCATGACCTCCTGGTTCATAGGTCAACGCTCAACCACTGAGCCATGTGAGCCGGGCTTCATCTTTTTTTTTTTTTTTTTTTTGAATCTGTTTCATTGCTTCCCAAAAATATTTGCCAGAAATGAAGGAACAGAATTAGAAGCTATGAAGGAATGAAAATATTTAACTTGTTTATATTGATCGTTTTGGTGTTTTCTGTCATAGACAAATAGTTTGAACACTTAAATAGTATTAAGTTTATATTTAATCACAAAGTTAAACTTTGCATTGTAAAATAATTTCTGGAATTTATTGTTTTTCACCATTTTGAAAGGCAAAAGGACTATTTTTGAAAATGTATGTATAAAATTTCAAAGTGAGGTAGGGAAAATCTAGACTTTGACCCATTTAGATTTTTAAATTAAATTTATTAAGGTGACATTAGTCAACATGAACATATAGTTTTCAGGTGTATGTTTCTATGTTACAAAATCTGTATATTGTACCATGTGCCCACCACACAGAGTAAAATCTTCTCCAGTCAACATATATTAGGACCCCCTCCTCACCCTACCCCATTCCCTCTGGCAACCACCACACTGCTGTTTGTGTTCACGAATTTCAGTTTTATATTCCACATATGAGTGAAATCATGGTTCTTAGATTTTTCTGACTGACTTATTTCACTTAACATAATATTCTCAAGATCCATCCATCCATGATGTTGTAAATGGTGCTATTTCATTCTTTCTTATGGATGAGTAGTATTCCATTGTGTATATGTACCACATCTTTATCTAGTCCTCTATTGTAGGACACTGGTTGTTTCCATGTCTGGGCCACAGTGAATAATGCTGCAATGAACATAGGGTGCATATGTTTTTGTGAATACATGATTTCAAGTTTTTCAGGTATATACTCAAGAGAGGAATTGCTAAGTTGTATGGTGGCTCTGTTATTGAATTTTTGAGGATTCACCGGACTCCATAGTGGTTGTATCAGTCTACAAATGATGAAAAAGTGTTCCCTTTTTTCCATAATTTCTCTAACACGTTATTGCTTGTCTTGTTGATAATGACCACTCTTAACAGGTGTGAGGTGGTATCTCACTGCAGTTTTGATTTGCAGTTACCTAAATTTCTTGCCCTTAGTCTGCCTCCACCAGAGGCATAAAATGTTCTCTTTCACCGAGGTCCATAAATTTGGTACCTATATATTCTTCTATGTAACTTATTGTTTCTGGTCTTATATTTAGGTCTTTGACCCATTTTGAATTAATTTTTGCACATGGGGACAAAACGTAATCCAGTTTCATTCATTTTCATGTGGCTTTCCAGTTTTCCCAGCATCTTTTATTGAAGAGACTATCTTTACTCCATTATGTGTTTCTGGCTCCTTTGTTGAAAATTACCTGTCCATATACATGTGTTTTTATAGCTAGGCTCTCTATTCTGTTCCATTGATGAGTGTGTTTGTTTCTCTGCCAATACCATACTGCTTTGATTATCTTAGCTCTGTAGTATAATTTGATGTCAGTTAGTATGATACCTCCAGCTTCATTCTTTTTCCTCAGGATTGCTTTGGTTATTTGGAGTCTTTTGTGGTTCCATAAAAATCTGATGATTTCTCATTCTGTTTCTTAAAAAATGATATGGGATTTTGATGGAGATTGCATTAAATCTGTATATTGCTTTTGGTAATATGAACATTTTAACTATGTTGATTCTTCAAACCATGAACACATGATATTTTTTTTATTTTTAGTGTCTTTTTCAATATCTTTTAATGATGCTTTGTAATTTTCAGTATATAGGTCTTTCACATTCTTTAAGTTTATTTCTAGGTATTTTATTATTTTGTTGCAATGGCAAAGGAATTTTTTTTTCTCATTTCTTTTTCTGAAGTTTGTTAGCATAGCAGCGGTTCTCAACCTGTGGGTCGCGACCCCTTTGGGGGTTAAATAACCTTTTCACAGGGGTCACCTAAGACCATCGGGAAACACATATATAATTACATATTGTTTTTGTGATTAATCACTATGCTTTAATTATGCTCAATTTGTAACAATGAAGTTGGGGGTCACCACAACATGAGGAACTGTATTAAAGGGTCGCGGCATTAGGAAGGTTGAGAACCACTGGTATATAGGAAGGCAATGGATTTTGCACATTGATTTTGTATCCTGCAACTTGACTGTACTTGTTTATTGTTTCTAATAGCTTTTTGGTGGAATTTTTAGGGTTTTCTACACACAGAATCATGTCATCTGCAAAAAGTGACAATTTTACTTGTTCCCTATTTGGGTGCCTTTTATTTCTATTTCCTTATTCCTCTGAATAGGACTTTTAGCACTATGTTGAATAAGAGTAGTGAGAGTGGACATCCTTGTCTTGTTCCGTTCTTAGAGGAAAAGCTTTCAGTTTTTTGCCGTTGAGTATGATATTGCTGAGGGTTTATCATTTATAGCCTTTATTATTTTGAGGTACACTTCTATTATTTTATTGAGTGTTTTAATCATAAATAAGAGGTATCTTATCAAATTCTTTTTCAGCATCTATTGATAAGATCATATGATTTTATACTTTCTTTTGTCAATGTGGTGTATTACATTAATTGATTTGTGTTATTCAACCATCTTTGTGCCCCTGGAATGAACCTGATTTGATTGTGGTGTATTATATTATTTTTTGGATGCAGTGTTGTATTTGGTTTGCTAGTATTTTGCTTAGGGTTTTTGTATCTGTATTCATCAGAGATATTGGTCTGTAGTTTTCTTTTTTGTGTGTTATCTTTGCCAGATTTTGGTATCAGAGTTATATTGGCCTAAAATGTGTTAGGAAGTATTGCTGCTGCTTCTTCAATTTTTTGGAATCGTTTGAGAAGGTCAGGTTTTAAATCTTTGAAGGCGTGGTAGAATTCACTGGTGAAGCCATCTGTTTCTGAACTCTTTTTTGGGAGGTTTTTGATGGTTGTTTCAATTTCCTTACTACTTATTGGTCTATTTAGATTTTCCAATTCTTCATGATTTAGATTAGGAAGGTTATATAAGTATAAGAACTTATCCATTTATTCTAGGTTATTGAATTTTATGGCATATAGTCTTTCATAATATTCTAATATGATCCTTTGTATATCTATGATGTCCCTGGTGACTTCTCTCTTATTTCTGTTTTTTGTTTCTATGGGCCTTTTTGCTTTTTTTCCTTAGTGAGTCTAGCCAGGGATTTGTCAATTTTATTAATATTTTCAAAGAACCAGTTCTTTGTTTTATTGATTTTTTTGTATAATCTTTGTTCTCTATCTCATTCAGTTCTGCTCTAATTCTTATTATTTCCTTTCTTCTGACTTTGGGTTGCTTTTGTTCTTCTTTTTTCTAGTTCTTTAAGATCTGATGTTAGGTTGTTTACTTGGGATTTCTCTTGTTTCTTGAGATAGGCCTGTAGTGATACAAACCTCCCTCTTATTACTGCTTTTGCTGCATCCCAGAAGTTTTGATATATTGTGTTGTCATTCTCATTTGTCTCTATATAACTTTTGACCTCATCTTTTATTTCTTCTTTGAACCAATAATTTTTTAGTAGTATGTTGTTTAATCTCCACATATTTGTGGATTTCTTTACTTCCTTTTTACAGTTGATTTCTAATTTCAAGGCATCGTGGTCAGAGAATACATTTGGTATAATTTCAATCTTCTTGAATTTGTTGATGCTAGTTTAAGAACCCAACATATGATCTATACTTGAGAATGCCCTATGTGCACTGGAGAAGATTGTATAATCTGATGGTTTTTTTGTGTGTGTGTGTGTTTTTTTTTTTTTTACTTTTTCAGGCTTTTATTTTTCATCCATTCCTTCCAAGTAAATTAAAGAACAGATTTGTACCACATAGATGCTATGGTTTGAAATCAGTCAATCAATAAACATATCACACTGATTCCTTTCTTTCTTGCTTTTCTTCCCTTTCTCCCTGTCTTAATTGCCTGCCTTTTCCCCTTCATTCCTTCTTTCCTTCCATCTTCTCTCATGTTCTCTTTTTAAAAATTTCTTTATTGATTAAGTTATTACATATGTGTCCTTATCCCCACATTACCCCCCATCCCCTCTCTCATGCCCTCACCCCCCTGTTGTCTGTGTCCATTGGTTAGGCCTATATGCTTGCATATAAGTCCTTTGGTTGATGTTACGGGATGAAAGGTTCTGCATATGTCAATTATGTCCATTTGGTCTAGTGTTTGATTTAAGACTATTTCTTTATTAATTTTCTGTTTGGTTGATCTGTCTTGAGCTTTCAATGGAGTATTAAGGTCCCCAGGTATGATTGTGTTTTGATCTGTTTCTCCTTTAGTTCTGTGAGTAATTGTTTTATATATTTTGGTGCTCTCTGGTTAGGTGCATATATATATTAAAGAAGTGTTATGTTTTCTTGATGTAGTGTCCCTTTTATCATTATAAAGTGTCCATATTTGTCTCTTGTTATCTTTGTCATCTTGAAATCTATTCTGTCAGACATATGTATGGCTGTACCTGCTTTTCTCTGGATGTTATTTGCTTGGAGAATCGTTTTCTACCCTTTTACTTTGAATCTACCTTTGTCATTGCAGCTTTAATGTGTCTCTTATAGGTAGCATATGTTTGGGTTTTGTTTATTAATCCACTCTGCTACTATGTGCATCTTTATCGGGGAATTCAGACTATTTACGTTTAGGGTAATTATTGATGGATGAGGATTATGTATAGCCATTTCATTTTTTGTTTTCTGGTATTTCTGTGCCTTCATTGGTTCTTTTCCTTTGTTTCTGTTATTTTTGTTTGGTTGTATTCTATACTTCTTTCCTTTGTTTCCTCTTTTGAAGCTATGTATCCTGGTTTGGGGATTTGTGTGTGTGGTTACTATTAGGTTTGTAAAAATAAACTTGTATATATACTCTAGTATTTTTTCTTTTGAGTGCATCTGATATTCATCCTCCTTTGCTAGTTCAGACTTTTCTCCCTCTTCTTTTATGTTTTCGTCACAAATTATAAATGTCAAAAAGTTAACCAACTATAAGGATTTCTCAACAAAGAAATCCCTGCTCAACACAGACGCATGCCTGAGAGACCAGTACATTGAAACATCTAGAGGTGGGAAACCAGGAATAAATGGGGAGACAAGAATGGAGGAAAGTGAAGATGGCCCACAGATGCAACCCTGCAAGCAGGAGCTCACCACCCACCCAGGAGAGGAAGGATGCTGGTGGTAGCAGGAGCTTCCTTTGGCTTGAAGAACAGAGAACTGCCGGGGAAGGGCAGTTCAGCAGGGCGAGCAGCAATTGGAATGAACAGTGACTGAGTCAACAGACTCCTGACAGAGCACAGGGTCCTGCCATGTGGAAATCCACTGTTGGGCCAGGGCGTGGTATTTCAGATAAGAAGCACAACCACTGAGCCCTCCCACCACTCCCAAAGCTCTCCTCCTGTTGCCCTGGGAGTTGGGTTGAGGAGCATATTATCCATAAACCAAGAGCTGTTGCAGTAGAACCACTGTATGTATCCCTCTGTGACTGATCCCCAGGAGGAGTACTTGGGGCAGGACCCCACAGAGGTCAGGTGTTGTGATTACAGTGAGGGCAAAACAAACTCCACCTCCAAGCAGCATATCTGTATTGTCTTAGGGAAGCTGTGGAGGTCAAGCCTGGGAGACCACAGAGGTAAAAAAAATCTTGCAATTCAGTGCCATCTAGTAGAAAATAGTAGGAAAACCTCTTCACTAATATGGACAGATATAAATGCCTAGGCAAAGAATAACTTCAAATACCATGAATAACCATGGTAATGAGGATAATCAGAAAGAAAATGAAAAAAATTCTAGAAAGCAAGCTGGAACACATGGATATATGTGATATAAATGACAGATTTCAAGATTGCAGTTCTGAAAATAATAAAATGTGAGAAAATACACACAGGCAATTCAATGTACTCTGAAAACAAATCAATGAAAAAAATGAGTACTTTACCAAAGAGATTGAAACTTTAAAGAAGAAGTCAGAAATCCTAGAAATGAAGGGTACAGTTAAGGAGATTAAGAGTAAACTACTGGGTGGGGGGTGGACAGGAGCAGGATGGAAAAGGTTAATGGAAAAATGAGGACCTATGTAATACTTTCAACAACAAAAAATGTTTTAAGAGTAAACTACTGAGCCCAGCCAGCATGGCTCAGTTGAGCACCAGACTATGAACCAGTTCCATTCCTGGTCAGGCCACATGCCCAGGTTTCAGGCTCTATCCCTAGTAATGGGGTTTTCAGGGAGCAGGCAATCAGTGATTCCCTCTCATCATTGATATTTCTATCTTTCTGTCCCTCTCCCTTCTTTAAAAATATGTATTTTTTAAAAAGAGTAAAACTACTGAGCATAGAAAACAGCCAATCAGATGGAGGAAAGAATTAGTAATATCAAAGATAGGAATCTAGAAATTAACAAGAGAGAGATGGGAGCATAAAGAAGAAAAAATGAAAGAGCCCTACAAGGACTATCTGATTCCATTATAAAAAGCAATATTAGAATAATAGGCATTCTGGGAGAGGAGAAGAGGGAGCATGGAATAGAGAGTCTGTTCAAACAAATAGTGGATGAGAACTTTCCAAACCTATGGAAAGAACTAGATCTTTGAATCCAAGAAGCAAACCAAATACCTAGTGTCCTCAATCCAAAGAGGCCCTCTCCAAGGCATTTGTTACTGAAGCTGTCAGAAATTAATGACAAAGAAAAAATTCTCAAAGCAGCCAGGGAAAAGAAAGAAGTGACCTACAAAGGAAAACCCATCAGAATTTCATCAGAATTCTCAGCAGAAACTCTACAAGCCAGAAGAGATTGGAACCAAATATTTAAATGTCTGAAAGAGAATTTACCAGCCACGAATAATATATCCAACAAAATTATCCTTTAAATATGAAGGAGAAATAAAAATGTTCCCATCCATATGGAAGCTGAGGGATCTTATCACCAGAAACCCTTTATTGCAGGAAATACATAAGGAAGTTATTCTACATGAAACAAAGAACATAAAGTTGATCTTCATTTATTAAGAGTAATGGGTTGATGATTGTATAGTGTCACTTTTTATTCTGTTTTTAGTACTTCTGGAATTGTTTAGATGTAGTCAGACTTCACAATTTTATGTTTCATATTCGGCACTATGATGTATACAATAGGGAAGAACAGATTTTCAATTCAGATTACATTTCAGTTTCTTAGGGACAAACATTAAAATAAAAAATGGTAAGCATTTAATTTTTGGTGGGAATATATTGTTTAATATTTGTAGTAAAAGAAGGGAGTGTATTATGTTCATTGCACAATTTGTACATAGTATTCATGTGAAACTAATATTCTTAAAGGCTGCATGTATGGCAAAGAATCAAATTTTTAAAGTATACTTAAAATGTAAGTAATATTCTCAAATAATATTGCTTTACCTATGTATATGATTTTGAAGTATAGCATATGTTGGTAAATCTAGAAATGTACTAAATTTCTGGTTTGAAGTTGCCTTTCATTGAATCAGCAGAAATTAAGATGTGTACTAAGATTTTATTTTGTAATGATTTCTGAAAAGCCCTTTTTATAAAACCAGGTATTTTCTGTATTCCCTCTTTTTTTCCAATCCTAAATTCCATATGTTACTTGGTTTTAGAAATACAACTTTTTAAATTTGGGAATTTTTATGTGAGCATATTTTATGACCACTACTTTTTTTAAAAAAATTATTGTTGAGAGTATTCCAGATGGCTCCCCCCTCCATTTTTTCCCATTGACCTGATACACCCTATACCTGCCCCTCCCAGGCCTTCACCACACTATTGTCTGTGTCCATGGGCTATGCATATATGCATATAAGTTTCCCAGTTAATCTTACCCCATTACCCACCCCTGCCTTCCTTCTGAGGTTCTTCAATCTGTTCCATGCTTCTATGTCTCTGGATCTATTTCGTTCATTAGTTTAATTTGTTCATTAGATTTCACATGTGAATGAGATCATATGATACTTGTATTTCTCTGTCTGGCACATTTCACTTAAAATAATACTCTCCAGGTCCTTCCATGCTGCCTCAAACGGTAAGAAATCCTTCTTTTTCACAGCTGCGTAGTATTCCATGATATACGTGTACCACAGCTTTTTTATCTACTCATCTGTTGATGGGCACTTGTGCTGTTTCCAGATCTTAGCTATTGTAAATTGTGCTGCATATAGGGGTGCATATATCCTTTCTGGTTGGTGTTTCATGTTTTTTTAGGATATATTCCCAGAAGTGGGATCACTGGGTCAAATGACAGTTCCATTTTTAAATTTTTGACCAAATTCCATACTGTTTTCCATAGTGGCTAGACCAGTCTGCATTTGACCAGCAGTGTAATAGAATTCCCTGTTCTTCACATCCTCACCAGTACTTGTCATTTGTCGATTTGTTGATGATAGCCATTCTGACAGTGTACATCTCCTGGGGCAGTGGTTGGCAAACCGCGGTTCTCGAGCCACATGCGGCTCTTTGGCCCCTTGAGTGTGGCTCTTCCACAAAATACCACGTGCGGGCGCGCACATACAGTGCTATTGAAACTTCGTGGCCCATGCACAGAAGTCAGTTTTTGGCCTGGGCGAGTCTATTTTGAAGAAGTGGCGTTAGAAGAAGTGGGGGGTGTCAGTCAGTCGGACGACGGGAGACGCAGCGCATGGTGGCGCCAAATATCAGCAGTACTTAAACTATATAGGTAGGTTAATAACAATGTACCTACCTATATAGTTTAAGTTTAAAAAATCTGGCTCTCAAAAGAAATTTCAATCGTTGTACTGTTGATATTTGGCTCTGTTGACTAATGAGTTTGCCGACCACTGTCCTAGGGCAAGGGAAACTAAGGAGAAAATAAACAAATGGGACTAGATCAAAATAAAAAGTTTCTGTACAGCAAAAGAAAACATCAACAAAATGAAAAGGGAGCCCACTGCATAGGAGAACATATTTGACAATGATATATCTGATAAGGGGTTAATTTCTAAAATATATAAGGAATTCATACAACTTAACAAAAGGAAGACAGACAATCCAATTAAAAAATGGGCAAAGGACCTAAATAGACACTTCTCTAAAGTAGACATACAGATGGCCAAGAGACATGGAAAAAGCTCTGTCACTAATCACCTGAGAGATGCAAATTAGAACGACAATGAGGTATCACCTCACATTTGTTAGAATGTTCTAATTTTTATGTTATTAAATTTGGTATAAGGATTTAACTTAAAATATTGAATGTGAAGAAAGATTATTTTATCTTTCCCAAACCATTTTAATTAAAGCTATATAGGTATTAAGTGTTATATATGTACATATATATGTATATATATATAAATTGAAACCTGTGAATAGTTTTTTATATAATGTGATCATCATGTAGTATATCTGTTGTACACCTTTTTTTCATGAAACATACCACTTTTAATGGTTGTATAATAGGTCATTAAATGAATACAGTGGGTAGGTGGTTAACATGCTATTTCTTATTGCACTTATGCTTAACACCCACTAAATGTCGGTTACTTTTTGCTGAGATATATACTTTTTTATATTTTACAGTGGATGATGTTGGGGGGAAATTGGAGCATATGGGGAACACACCATTAAAAATCGGCAGTGATGGTTCACAAGATGTTAAAGAAGATGGATTTGGTTCAGAAGTAATAAAAGTGTATATATTTAAAGCTGAGGCTGAAGATGATGTTGAAATAGGTACAAAGACTTAGTTTTTTGCTGTAATAGTCAATAATTAGAACTTATTCTTATCTTTTCTAGAGACTATACATAAATTGACTTAAAAGTGCAGATTTTTTTATAGGTTTCTTTGGGGATAGAATATAAAATGCATATGAAATATGAAACAGGAATTGAGAATATATCATACTTAGGTTCTTTCAAACATGAGTAGAATATTACAGTTGATATATTAAAACAAATGAGTGGAGAGGATTTAGTTTATTGGTGAAAATTATAATGAGTATTTAAGGGCAGGCTAGAATTGCCTGCTTGGATTTCAGTCCTAGTTCTGCCATTTAGCTGAGTGGCCTTTTGTGATTTACTTAACCTCCTTCTGCCTTAGTGTTCTCATCCGTAAAGTAAGCCATAATGATAATAGCTACCTCATGGGGCTTTTGTGAAGATTAAATGGGTAAATGCATGTAAAGGTCTTATAGAATGCTTGGCGTATAAGTGTGATGTGTTATATTTGTTATTTGTCAGTGATGTATAAAAAGTTAAACTGTAAATTATAAGAAAATTTTCTTGACATTTAGAAATTTATATTGGAATATTTTGGAACAATATTTTTCTAAAAAATATTTATTATATTCTCAGTAATTTAAGAAATTATTCCATGATACTTCTCTATTTTGATATGTGTTTTAATTTTTTAAGGTGGAACAGAAATTGTCACAGAGAGTGAGTACACCAATGGACATTCTGTAGCTGGAGTGCTTGACCAGAGCCGAATGCAACGGGAGAAGATGGTTTACATGGCGGTTAAAGATTCTTCTCAAGAAGAAGATGATATCAGTAAGAACAAAAAGGCACTGGAGTGACTTATTAGTAGCCATCATGCATTCTTTTAAAAAATAAAGTATTCCCAGAAATACAAGCACTATATAGGGAAAAAAAAGTCACTAAAAATAAGCTTGACCCTTTGCTAAAATAATTTAAAAGGGAATGGTCCTTTTGATTATTCATACATACATGTATTGCTCAAATTAGCAAATATGAAATAGTATGTCCAGATACCAGGGATACAGAGATCAGCAATATACTGTTGCTGGCTTCAGTAGAACCCACAAAGATACAGGGAATTATGGAGAATCTACTTTCTCTGTGTTAATGGATATGTCATGTGTATATTATCTCATTTAATTCTCACACCTCATCTGTGAAGTAGGTGGTATTATCCCTGTTTTATACAGGAAAAAAATGCTCAGGGAAGTTAAGTAATTACCCAAGGTCATTCCAATATTAAGTGAGGAAGGTAGGGTTTGAATTCCTATCTATTACTCTACTGCCACTGTTCTTTCCACATGGCAATTACCACTGTTGGCCTTTATCTGGATTTAGCAGTGAAAGGGAAAACTGGTTGTTTGCCTACTATCCCTGAGGGATTGGTTGAGTAAGTATTTTTCCAAGTCAAGCTGCCAGGATCTTTACTTATGATTCCTTTGATAGTCTCCAAGTAGTTGCTATTTAAGGCTTCTTAGGGCTGAGTATCACAGAGTGATCAAAGATCCTCAGATTTCCTTTCCTGCCATTTCCTTATGAAGACATTTTATTCTCTGCTTACTTTCTTCTCACTTCTTTGTAGGAATGCAGCCCTTCCCTAAGGCTTCTTCTGTCTTCTTGCCATACTAAAACAAAAACTGCTTTGTTTTGCCCTAGAAGGGCAAGAGCCTCCACTTAAGTGCATTACCTTGACAGTACCCATCTTTACCTATACTGCATTTTGATCCCCACTCCTCAAATTTCCTTCCCTTAAAAGCCACAGAGAACTGGATTCTAATTCCAAACATGAATAATATACTATACCTGAAAATATTGAAACAAACTTGTCTAAAGGATTTGATTGAAGAGGTAGAGAGTTAAATGAAATAATTTCTATTTGGTCTCTAAAGTCTTTATTTTTTCATCATTGGTAAGTAAAGGGGCATGGTAGAAGGTGGGAGATGGAGACTTAGGTTACCTGATTCCAGAATTCCATGGGAATGTGTGTAACTTACACCAATGACTTTTTCTGGTTAATTGAAAGAACAGAAACTGAGAAGAAGAGGAGCACTTTTTCCCCACATGTGTCCCTTGTTTCTTCTATAGGGAACAGAAGATCTCATTATGTGAATGAAAGGATAATCATAAATTCAAGACAATTTAATGAATCTCATTTATTGCTTTTTTCCTTTAATAAAGTCTCAGAAAATCCTATCTTTTGACTGAAAGGGCATCCACATATTCTTGAGCACCAACAATATATATATATATATATATATATATATATATATATATATATATATATATGACATGTAATATATATATATGTATATATGTATATTTGACTTTAATTTAAAATGTTTTCATTATTAATATTTTTTACCATTTTCATTGAATATACAGTACCGTATGTAAGTTGCAATATGTGAGATAATCATGGGCCACTTTTCTAGTATTGATGCTACAGGAAATGCTTTCTGAGTTCCAAATAACTATCAGGCAGAATTATGGAATACGATTCTTTTTTTTAATATATATATTTTATTGATTTTTTACAGAGAGGAAGGGAGAGGGATAGAGAGTTAGAAACATCGATCAGCTGCCTCCTGCACACTCCCCACTGGGGATGTGCCTGCAACCAAGGTACATGCCCTTGACCGGAATCGAACCTGGGACCCTTGAGTCTTCAGGCTGATGTTCTATCCACTGAGCCAAACCGGTTAGGGCTGGAATACAATTCTTTTAATATAGTTATGCCAATGGACTATAAAATCAGTCAATATATTTCAAGCACACATATTTTATATAATCTAAAAGCCATTTTTATAGGAGGACTAGGCTCTAAGAGGAGAAAAATAATTTTGATAAATTATTTTCTCCCAGTGGCACTAGCTTCTAAATTGCCTATTGTAATTTTTAAATTAACCAAATTGAAATAATGAAAGTTAAAAGATTTAAATTGTTTGGAATTTTTACCCATTTATTAAATATTTAGGGTTATAAACAAGCAATTATTTCTAAAATTTAGGTTGTGCTGAAATAGCAGATGAAGTTTACTAGTATATGGAAATCATTGTAGGGGAAGAGGAAGGAACTTATCTCCCGGAAACTCAGCTTGAGGACTCTAATGTTAATAAAACAATTGCCCCTGTTGTCTGGGCTGTGGCATATGGTAGGACATTGACATTTTTTCCCCTGATAAGTACATAACATATCTCATTTGACCAGCCTTTAAGTCATTAAATATGTTGTGCTAATACCCTTTATGAATTGGCTAATATTATAAAACTAGAGGCCCAATGCACAAAATCATTCAAGGGGCTCGGCCCTCACAGCTCCTGCTTCGTCTGGACGGTCGTTCTGCTGTTGGGCCGTTCGTCCAATTTGCATATTACGCTTTTATTATTATAGATGTTTTGCTGTGGACTGATTCATCTCTAGTTACCTACATGATTTTCCTACCACATATATTGGGCTATTTAAAACGAACCTTGCTGCCTTGACCGGTTTGGCTCAGTGGATAGAGCGTCGGCCTGCGGTCTGAAGGGTCCCGGGTTCGATTCCAGTCAAGGGCATGTACCTTGGTTGTGGGCACATCCTCGGTGGCAGGTGTGCAGGGGGCAGCTGATCGATGTTTCTCTCTCATTGGTGTTTCTAACTCTCTATCCCTCTCCCTTCCTCTCTGTAAAAAAAAATCAATAAAATATATTTAATACGAACCTTGCTTAATGCATTGTGCTTTTCAAATAGGATTTATTTAAAATCCTACCGATATAAGTAAGTGCCATAAAATTTTTAATTTTTCTAAAATAGGGATAGCCTTTGAAAATTCTTCCCCTTTTGGAAAATCGTATTTTCATGTATTAACACCACAGATAATAAGATTTTGAGGTTTTGAAAAGGAACAGAAACCCAGGTTATAAAAAGTAAATTTATCAAGTTATTTTTTCTTTCTACTTTATTTTGTTCCTACTTAATTTACAAGATGGTCCATGTATACTCTGAAAAATTTTGGTGTTCAAATGTATTAATTTATCTTAACTTGGTTTTTCTAAAGGTGTATTCATTCAAGAGTTTTTCATTGAAAATCTTCAATTTTAAGGGTACTCTGCAGAATTATCTACCCAGTTTTTATTTAGAAAGTAAGATTTTTCTGGACATTACAGTTCCAAGGATGCTGATAGCAGGCCTTATTTTCAGTGTGTGAAATTATCTAATCTATGGGATGGAAGAAGTCAACAACAAAATTTAATTCAAGGAATGGTGGTCAGAGTAAGATTTTATAGATTAAGATGTGATCTGCTAGTAATCATTATACTCAACATATCAGTTTTTAATTAGTCTTTTTTTATTTTAGTAGATGAAAGAAGAGTTTCAAGAAGGTATGAAGATTGTCAAGGTGAGAGAGCTTTATATGTGAGTTGTAAGTCAAATAGCCAAATTTGTATACTGTTTGGCAGATGAAGAGTTATTAGTTTATATGTACAGACACATTTTTTGGACTTTTACTTGCCTGACCATATCTAATTAGTTACAGAGGAATTTGCCTATTTATTAGTTACATAAATAATTTGTATTATTCTGTGAATGCTGTTAATTTACATTTACCTTAAAATACAATACCAGGCAACTTACCACACGCTTTATAAAAGGCTGTTATGGAAAAAATATACAAAATATCAATTATTTTGACAGAAGTGTAAAACTTGTCCATGATAATCAACTATTTATTAATATCTTCTTTGGGGCAGAACTGTTTTCTATTTTTTTATTGCAGCCAGTAGATTTATGTAACTGGTACATAAAACCCATGTGTCAGCTTAATTTTTTTTTATTTTAACACACTCTATATAGTGTTATACCATGGTTAATAGTTCATTTTCTTTTCTTAAGCAAAGAGACTTTTTCTTATGATAAAGTGTATGTCTATTCCATTTTTGCCCTTAGGAGGTATTTTAATCTCTATATTGAAATATAGATTTCAGAGGAATTGATGAGTGGCAAAAATTACAGCATATAATCTAAAGAGTTTTGTTGGTCTACATTTTTCAACTAAATTGCATAACACAACAGATTTGTGACAACTGAGATTTTATTAAGTGCTTTATTCTGTATACACTGATCACACTGACATTGCCTGCCACATCTATCTTAAAATGCATCTTAATACTTTTCACATTAAGTAAACTATTCTAAAGCGTATATATGAGATGTTTATGTGTTACACACAGTCACCATGACTATATAGGTTCACTGACACATGTATTTCTTTTCTAAATCTCTTTAATTTCATCAGCCTTCATTGGTGATAAATTGATCTGATGCCAAGATTTTATTTAGGGTCATAACAACTTTTTATATTATGTTCACCTTGTCAGTTTATTTAAAGTGTTTGCACATGTGTGTGTGTATATAAGAGTGTAAAAGAGGATAACATAGGTATACTTTGTGGAATGTAATACCACAATGTTAAATTCAGTACCATAAGGGCAACCTGATGCCATGTAATCTCTAGTAATTCATCTAACAAAATCCAAAAATGTATAACGATATGTAGTTTAATTGTGTATCAATTTTTCAGGAAATACTTTGGACTCAACATTAGAAAACAGAAGTAGTACAGCAGCACAGTACCTTCAAATTTGTGATAGCATTAATACAAATAAAGTACTTAAACAAAAAGCCAAGAAGAGGAGACGAGGAGAAATGAGGCAGTGGCAAACAGGTAAAATACTAATACTTTGCTTTATTGATATTATAATAATTTGAAAAGTGGAGTTATTTTTTTTTGTAATTGGAGAAAATATCAGTTGTTTATAGTATAGCTCTACTCCCACATACCTGTTTGTGTTTGATCTAAATAGTTGTGTTTCTTTAAATGTGTTTGACTCATACTTAATAAAACTATACTTGTTTGCTCTTTACCCAAATGGTGTTTTAAAAGGGAATTGTCAGGTTGGTTTTACAATAAAGGGTACCTGTTTCTAGTTTACAAATTGCATGTGATATAGTATTTTGGCAGATGAATAATATATAGCAGAGTGCTGCTCATTAATTTGTGTGAGCTATTTTATCATAAATTGCTTTTAATGTGCATTTTATCTTAGAAAATTTTATTCCACTAGTATAGTTCTCACAGTGTGAATATTGGCACTTTTGTTGTAAAATCTTTTTAAACAGTCTGGCTAAATGTCACAACTTCCCTATTTTTTTAATCTAGCTGTTATAATAGGCCCTGATGGACAACCCTTGACAGTATATCCTTGCCATATTTGCACAAAAAAGTTTAAATCAAGGGGATTCTTGAAAAGACACATGAAGAATCATCCTGATCATTTGATGAGAAAAAAATATCAGTGTACAGATTGTGACTTTACAACTAACAAGAAAGTGAGTTTCCATAACCACTTAGAAAGCCATAAGCTTATAAACAAAGTTGACAAAACCCATGAGTTTACAGAATATACACGAAGATACAGAGAGGCTAGTCCACTGAGTTCAAATAAACTTATACTAAGAGATAAGGAGCCGAAGACGCACAAGTGCAAATACTGTGACTATGAAACTGCAGAACAAGGACTATTAAACAGACATTTACTGGCTGTTCACAGCAAGAATTTTCCACATGTTTGTGTTGAGTGTGGGAAGGGCTTTCGACATCCTTCTGAACTCAAAAAACACATGAGAACCCATACTGGTGAGAAGCCATATCAATGTCAGTATTGTGTTTTCAGGTGTGCAGATCAATCAAATCTGAAAACTCACATTAAGTCTAAGCATGGTAACAATTTGCCATATAAATGTGAGCATTGTCCCCAAGCATTTGGTGATGAAAGGGAGCTTCAACGCCATCTGGATTTATTTCAAGGACATAAGACACACCAGTGTCCTCATTGTGACCATAAGAGCACCAACTCAAGTGACCTAAAGCGGCACATCATATCTGTCCACACTAAGGATTTTCCTCACAAATGTGAGGTTTGTGATAAAGGTTTCCATCGTCCTTCTGAGCTCAAAAAGCATAGTGATATCCATAAGGGTAGGAAGATTCATCAGTGTAGGCACTGTGACTTTAAAACATCAGATCCATTTATTCTTAGTGGTCATATCCTTTCAGTTCATACTAAGGATCAGTCATTGAAGTGTAAAAGGTGCAAGAGAGGGTTCAGACAACAAAATGAGCTGAAAAAGCATATGAAGACCCACACTGGAAGGAAGATTTACCAATGTGAGTATTGTGAGTACAGTACAACAGATGCATCTGGCTTTAAACGACATGTGATATCAATACATACAAAAGACTATCCACACAGGTGTGAATTCTGCAAAAAGGGATTCCGAAGACCATCAGAAAAAAATCAGCATATTATGAGACACCACAAGGAGGCTCTTATGTAATAAGACCAATATAAAGAAAGAAACTCTGGAAAATATGATATGCTACATGGCAGTAAAACTTCATAAACCTTTTCATCTGGTTACAAAGTTGATATTAAATCATAACTTTGCATTCTTTGTATTAAAAATATTTGAATTGACAGGGTGTCTCATAGCCCTTTGAAAATTACTTAAAGAATTTAAGAAGCACCATAGAATGGTTGTAGAAAAACCTATTAAGTGTCAATTTAATAGGATTATATGCATAAACTACAGAAGGGAAGAGTAAAGATAATGACTTTATTTGGCTGATCATACTAGAGACATGCTTCTGAAAAAAATCTTACATAATTTAGGAGTTTAGCAATGCTTTGCTATGACAAGCCTCACTTTTATGCAATTTTAGAAATGGGGTGGGAAATAAAATGCAGTGATCCATCAGGCATTTTGTCATTGAGCCTTTTATATGGTACCTGGAAATTGAATTCCAGAAATCTAAAAGTTTATGTATTCATTAAAGTAACTTTTACTGAAAAACAGGTTAGATTAATTCAATACTATTAAAAAGAATTTCAGAGCTGCTAAAATTTTATCACAGGACAGGATGTTTAAAATAAAGCATTCTGTGCTAAACTCTAAGGATTAAAGTTCCCTTTTTTATGCTGTTTGAGTTGGTTATTGTTCAGTATGGCATATATGACAAGCGTATATTTGAGTCAAATATGGCTTTCTAAAACGAATGCAACCAGTAGTGTTGCAAACAAAGTTAGCACTATATTTCTTAATGATCTAAAGATTAAGTTGAGAGAACTCAGTTTTCTTAAATATTATAATGTTTAGGTTTTTTTTAGGACAATTAGCAAGTATGATGGTTCTAGCCTTACTTGCTCTAATGTTTAAAGGTGCAATTTTATGCCATTCTTGAAAATTTTGATTTTTAAAATCTATATATATACCATATAATTAACATGCATTTTCAGTACAAGGCAGTGTTTATGCAGTATTTAACAAAACACTGTGCTGCCAATAGAATTCAGAAGTGGATATTCAGTTTACAGTGTATAAATTTGAAATATGCATCCCTTTAACAACGCTTTGTGTTAGCATGCTGGAAATCAAAATGGCGCTTAATATAAAAAGCTGGTTTAGGGAAATTTAATGAAATCCTGTTCATAAATGTATTGCATATGATGTGTACTTTTAAGTTTTAGTTGCTTCATGTTTACACTCAGCTGTTCAACATTATTAAAATGTAATTTTACTTCATACTATATTGTGGCTTTGTATTTCAACTAATGTTCACCTTTCTGTTTTTTTGCACCAGATAAGAATCAGTTTCTTGAGAATAAATTTTTTATCTTTCTTAACTTCAGAATATTAAATTTGGAAAATCTAAAATTGTGTGTTATGTGACTGTAAATGATGTACACGCTGTAAAATAAGATTGTCTCTGTTACGTGGGATTATTTCTAAATGTTACTCATTGAAATGAGCATACAATAAAAAGCATTTATTGCACTTCAAGGTTGTACAAATTTATTTAAAGTTTTGCTGTAAGGTTCATTCTTTATTAAGAGACTTTTCACTTAAAGTTGCTCTTAGGCAATTTGGTCTGCAGATTAACATGTAGAATTTTGTGCATTAGCAACAATACAAGTTAAGAATTTGAAAAATTATAATGATTATGACCTGATTATTCCTCAAAAATATAAATTTTTGCTAAAACCATGACAGAATGCTATAAAAGTGCCCATCTTAAGACTTGATATTTAATATTATAGAGAAAACTAAATATTTTTAACCTGCTTAAGTAACACAATCTTGAGAAATGAATCTAAAATTATGTTTCTAATAGAGCAAAATACATTTTAAAGGAAAACTATTAAGTACTTGGGAAAGACTTCTGCGAATGAGCATAAAAATAATCTATATTCAAACTAGTTATCATTCAGTAGAATTAATGTACCTAAAGAGCACTATTGCTTAAGACTGTCAATTTGGTTAATTGTCCTTTAATGATCACTAACAAAAAAGAATATGTTAGTCATTACATGTTAGACCAGTGCTTTTTTAAGCTTTAATATCTATATAGTTTATCTAGGGATCTTGTTAAAATACATATTCTGATTCAGTAGGTGTGGGATGGGGCCTTCAATTCTGCATTTCTAGTAAGCTCCATATGAGTAATAAGGTGTTAAGATAAAAGTCCCCAGGGTGATTCTGGTACACTCTGGCAACTTTGTTTAAACAGATAGCGATGGACATGGCATTTGAGCTGAGACATGAGTGAAAAGAAGAGCCAGGTCATATGAATATCCTGTGGAATAGCATTCAAGGCAGAGAAATGTACAAATGCAAATAACCAGAGATGGACCAGCTTTGGCTGGATCATGGTAAGGGGGACTGATGAGAGATGAAACCTGTGAGAATTTGAAATGGGAAGCCATTGGAGAGTTTTAAGGAAGGGAATATGTAACATGATTTACATTTTGAAGATCACTGTGCAGGTTGTGTAAGGAATATATTGTAGAGGAGACAAAGGAAGTAGAGATCCATATAAAGAGATTTTCCAATTATTTGTGGTTACAGTGAAGCTGGAGAAAAATAGATGGATTTTCTTTCTTTCACTTATAAATTGGGTCTAGAAAACCTCATTCAAGATGGAACAAATAAAAATTTAGCTTATATTACAAACAAAATTGTCTTAAAAATACAAATATTACTGGCACAGACCTGTCTTATGACAAAACAGATTTCACCCTAACAATGCAGATCAAAGTACCATCATAAGAAAGAGAAATAACTTGGTAATTATTTTAAAAGCATTTTCCCAGAACAGTTCAGGACCATTTTGTGGAAATGGATTTTTCTGATTTTCACTTCTAAATGGCCTATACCATGATAGAGAGGAAAAGATTGCTACTGTCAATTGCTATTGTCGCTCAGGGACAGCTCTTAAATTTAACTCATGCTTATATAGGACAACCACCAGTTTGAAACTTAAACTGTCCTTAAAAATATATATGATAGAGCCAAGCTAGGATGGCTGTCAGTTGGGCGTCATCTTGTGCACCAAAAGGTTGCTAGTTCGATGTTCGATTCCTGGCCAAGACATCCTGTGTACCAAAAGGTTGCTAGTTCGATGGTTTGATTCCTGGCCAAGGCCAACTCGTTTTGGGTCCTATCCTCGGTTCTCTCTCACTCCCTTCTTTTCCCTAAGCATGTCCTTGGGTGAGGATTGGAAAAAAATGTATGGTAGTGGGTGAGAGCGTTGGCCTGCAGACTCAAGGATCCCAGGTTCAATTCCGGTAAAGGGCATGTACCTTGGTTGTGGGCACATACCCAGTAGGGAGTGTGCAGGAGGCAGCTGATCGATATTTCTCTCTCATCGATGTTTCTAACTCTCCCTCTCCCTTCCTCTCTGTAAAAAATCAATAAAATATATTTAAAAAGAATAAAAATAAAAATAGAAGAATATAATGAACCCCTACAGTATGTAGCCACCACCCAGCTTCAGTCATCATTTTGTGGCCAACTTTGTTTCGTTTATATTCTTCCTCACTCCTCTCTGACCCTCCTACCTAACTGATTTATGAAGCCCCCTAATCTCACTGGTTTAATTTGAAGTAAATCCCAGACATTTTTTGAAAGAATATATAGCAAAATTCTTAATCTTAAGTATGCCTACTTACAGAAAAAAATGACTCATCTCACATAAAGTCAGAGGAACAGAATAATCCTCTTGTTTAGATATTTTGTTCAGACATCTTGTTCAGATGTGTTGGTGAGAATAAAAAAAAAATGCTGTCCTAATTCTATCCAATAAGGTTTTTTGGCTCTTAATAGGGATTCTTTTGGAGAATATGCAGAAAATCAGTGCTCTAGAATATCATTGGATTAGAGAATGTTTCTAACTTTGTTCGGCTCCATTCTGTTCTTCAAAATATAATTAGCTTGTAAATTTGATACTGGTTTAAGAAGGTCTCTTAGAACCTTAGATCCTAGATAAGAACTGGCTAGTGTTATTGGCAGTTTAGAGGCTCTGGAAAAGAAATTGTGACACTTGTAGGGTCAAGACTGTAGCACTAGATAATCCCAAATGAAAAATATTTCACCTGCTTTGTTCCAGTTGTGTAGCCTTTCTCTTTGAACATTACCCAAATAACTATTTCAAAGAGAGCTCTGCTTCATTTTAAATTTCGGACCAATTGGCAATATTTAAACTATCCCATTTTGCCCATATGTAAGTCCCAATCATTACCTATCTGATCCCAAAACCCTGTCATCCTAGGTCCCAATAACAGCTACTCATGGCTGGCTCATCAGACTCCTTTAGAGAACTACCTCATAAAGCCTATATATTTTCCTATTTTAAGAAATTGGTCTGACTTATTATATCTTGGTACAAATGAGCTAGGAGCATCCAACACTGATTGTGTTAGCAAACCAGATATTGAATCACAGCATTATATTGCAAAAGCTATTCCTTAACATAGAGGATCTCTGGAACATAAAATTTAGTAACAAAAAATTATTTTAATGTAATTGGTTGGGAAACCAAACCAAAGACCCTGGACTTAACATTTCATCCACAAGAGACCAATTCAACAAGGTTACCAAGATTGTCTGGCTATCATATAATTATTTCATTTAGCAATTCTAGTGTTCCTTTGTAGACTCAAAAGATGAATGTCTTATTTTGACACTAAATATTAACAATTTTATTAAAACGGAATTATTTATTATATTATTTAATTTAAAACTTATATTTACTATTTTATCCAAGTATCAGCATGAAATACTTTATATTTTTTATTAAACAAAGTACTATAAAAATCCAATAAATTTAGCAATGGTGTGTGGTGGTGGAAAGAACCTTGTAGAGAAGTTTTCTTACTTTCAAAAGAATTATGTCTACACATCTTTGTAGATTATAATAATAAGAAGTGAGAATGGCTTTTTGTTTAGGTAATCCAAATTGAGGGGTGAGATGAAAATTTTTAAACTTCATTTTGATCCTTTTGTACTGTTTGTGTTAAGAAAATGTATTACAGTTAAAATACTATTACAGGGATGGGAAGAATGCTTTATGGAATCATATTTGCAATAAATGAGTTATGGAAATTAGAAGACTAGGTTTATAAGACTAGGCTTTTAAATAAGAAACCTGCAACAACCAGAGGTCCAGCTATGTTGAATTGTCGTCACTAATAGTTCACATCAGGCCTTTTTGTTTTTTTCAGTTAAGGGGGTGTTTTTAGTTCTAACATTCACATGATAGCAACTTCCTGACAAAAATGTATAGCTAAGCTAAAAACCTATCCTGCATGTTTCTTACGAGGACTTCCACAAAAAACATACAGATACTTCACATATTTTATTTAGACACTTAAATAACTTGTCTTGCATTTCTTGCAGTCTCCATTTTATTTGACATCTAAAGTGAAACATACTCAAATAGAAATTAGATAATAGGCATTTCTCACCTGACAACATTTTTGTTGTTGCAATTTTCAGAGAGAAGCTGTGCGAAAATTGTGAGGGAAAAGAAATCACTACTATTTTTATTGATCTTAATCAGAAATTGGAAAAGAAATACATACATTTAAATTTATTAAGTGCAATAAGTACCTTGTCATGACAACTCCATTCAATCACTATGCTTAGATCAAGTAAGCCAATGACATGCTGACAGTTCTAATTTTCAAAAAGTTATGGTGGTAGTTTTCTATTAGGCTACTAAAAACCACCATTTATATCATATGTAATGGCTAGAAAATATGGCATAATTTTCTTACAGGTACATATATGAGTAGTTAGCAGAAGGGAAACTGCCCTGTTATTCCCACACCAAGGGAAAAAATGTAAGGACTATCTAGCTCATGAAAAATATTAACACTTTCTATCACAAAATATTGATAAAATTGGAATTGTATCAATCCATATTAGAGAGCTTGACCTTTTAGTCAAAGTATTAAGATAACAAAATAAGACTTTAGCTTTGTATCAAAACCTATTTGGAAGTTATGAGTATTAAAAGCATTTTTCTTATTATGGTTTGATTTAGTGTAGTGCCTCATCTGTTCCTATCTTAACATAGTATAATGAATAATTATTAAAGTATAATTATAAAACATGATAGGTTCTATACAGATATTTGCAGAGATATTTCAGTGCAAAACCTTATTTAAATGTAACCCATATATATTTGTTGCCTTAATTTATATTTTGTCAAATGCAAACATTTTAATTTTTGCTAATTCTTAACTTTAAGCAGAGGGCTTGAAATTAAGAAATTTCATTCCTATCTACTAATATACTTAGAAAATACTTTCGTTCACTTTGTAAGGTCATTAGAACCAAATTAATCAACCAACTTCTAAGTTCAGTAAATACTCTACTATAAAAGCTCTTTCTCCCAAGTTAGATGCAAATATCAATAATTTGTTGTTTCTTTTTTACTTCTTAAGCCTTTATGCAATATTTCAATGTCACATTATATATTCTACTATAAAAATGTCTACTTTCTTTCTACCCACTACTACAATATATTGTTATATGTTTTCAAGGAAGTGGGTGAGCTCATTTGGGGGATGATATGCTTTGAAAGAACAGATTTGCCAAGCCATTGATATGTACTTAGAACCATAATATTACAATGTGCAAATTAGTGGATTTATTTATTTAAAAAATATCCCACTTCCCTACTTAATGAAGCTAACCATCACCCTTGGTTTAGTTATGTCTCTAAGAGGTATAAATAGCATGTAATGAAGCAGCTCTTTTAGTCATAGGTTCAATGTGAGAAAAACAAATATATACTGTATAGATCAGTGATGGCGAACCTTTTGAGCTCGGCGTGTCAGCATTTTGAAAAACCCTAACTTAACTCTGGTGCCGTGTCACATATAGAAATTTTTTGACATTTGCAACCATAGTAAAACAAAGACTTATATTTTTGATATTTATTTTATATATTTAAATGCCATTTAACAAAGAAAAATCAACCAAAAAAATGAGTTCGCGTGTCACCTCTGACACATGTGTCATAGGTTCGCCATCACTGGTATAGACCATGCACTAAACTTTAAAAAAAAAATCCAATAGTTTGCCTATTTTTTTGGTAATAAACAGTATCAATCCTTGTAGCTGAATTGCATATCTAATATCAGAGAAGATCTTCTAGTGGAATAACTTGTAAAATCTCTGCCCCAACAAATTAATTCAGTATCTAGGAAGCATTCTATTGAAAAGTAGTGAATTATGTCCTATATTGACTGCTATGGAAGTTTAAATAAGTGATATATTGCTATATTAATACAAGAATGTAGATTCAGGCCTCATAAATGGTTGGAGAAACTCATCTTCAGGACTAATTCATTCCATTTGATTCACTGGGTAGTGGCATGGTTCAAAATTTTGATTGGCCTTTTGTTATGGAAAAATTAAAGTACTGATGCAGACCCCCAAAATCTTCTTCTGAATTTGAGAGTCATTCATGGCTAGAAAGGAAAAAAAAAGTTAGTTTACAACTGGCTGATAATTGATTTTAGACATTGTCATGGTATGAACACAGTTTTGAAAAGTGATTTAAATTGATAGATATAAAACCAAATGAAATGCACTATTATTTTGTGGTGCTCTTTTATATGTATACTAGAGGCCCGGTGCACAAATTTTATATGGGGGGAGGGGTCCCTCAGCCTGGCCTGGACCCTTTCCAATCCGGGACCCCTTGGGGTATGTCCAACTGCCAGTTTAGACCCGATCCCACAGTCAGACATCCCTCTCGCAATCAGGGACCGCTGGCTCCTAATCGCTCACCTGTCTGCCTGCCTGATTGCCCCTAACCACTCTGCCTGCCTGCCTTATTGCCCCCAACTGCTCTCCCCTGCCGGCCTGATCACCCCTAACTGCTGCTGCCTTGGCCCCCGCCACTGCGGTTTTGTCTGGAAGGACGACAGGAAGATGTCCGGTCGACCTGGTCTAATTAGCATATTACCCTTTTATTAGTATAGATTTAATGATACAGTGGTTTGTCTAACTTTAGTCTAGGTATATATTTCAAATTATTTTAAGCATTAGGGAGGGAGGATTCAGTAGAGTTCTTCCTTGATGTCTATTTAGAGGTTAAATATATCCAAATGTCTCTAACTGTTAATAAATATAGATTTTGAACTAACTCTCAGTATCTAGTCCTTTAAGATATCAGGTTTGGTATTTATTGCTACACATTTTTAATGGGGACAGTAGTAATGAATACTATTTGACAGATCTTCACATTGATGTAACCCCTGGGGTACATATAGTTAGTAGCAGCAATTGCTTTTCACTCTTAAATTTCAACATCAAATAACCTCTCAGTGACAAATTTTAAATCCTATACTGACTTTCCCTTGCTGCTCATGTGGTTCTTGGGCTATCAGGTACCCTTTATTAGTTAACAAGTAGTAATTAGTAACTCTCAACTAATTAATAACCTAAGAAACACCTATGTCAAAGCTCAAATTATTTTTATTTTGGGGTTACTAAATGTTGATTGCTTTTATAGATGATAGACAACCACTTATACAAGATTAATGGCTTAATTGTAGTTAGAAAAGGGCTTCAAAGCTAAACAATTTTGAATTTTTTTTTAATTAAATAGTTGAGTTTGTTCAACCAAAAGGTAATTTTTAAAAGGAGTTATTTAATAGATGCTTAATTTTATTAACTCTACACCTGCAGTTATTTATTAACTATACAAATATAGTATTTTATTAACTATAAATCTGTGATTTTAAATTTTCTTCAAAAGGTTCTGCAATTGATTGACATTTATATATTTATCTATTGTATTTTGTGGCTTATTTAAGCATTTTAAGTCTTTTATTGAAGTATCATAAACATGTAGAAAAATGTGCACATATAAGTGTACAACTAAATGAATTTTCCCAAACTGAGCACATGCAGCCATCACACAGATCAAAAAACAGCATGCTATTAATACCCTAGTAGTCTTCCTTATGCTCACTTCCACTAAGTACCCATCCTCAAGGATAACCACTGCCTGAGTTTAATAACCATATGTTAGTGCTATCTGCTTTTAGTACCTAAGCAATTTTTAACAAGGCAAAGGCTGTCATTTTCACAGTGTTAAAGTCAGATACTGTATAGTTTCCAAGCTTGGAATCTCAGCTTTTTTCTGTTCATTGTATTTGAGGAATATCATACATTCCCATTACTATCAATGGATTATTGTTACAACCCCTTGGCAGTACTATAGGCGTATGTAATTAGAGAGAAAAAGAACCTCAAGGTCATTCTGTTGTGTTAGTAGGGTGTTTCAAACTCGGCACTATTAACACTTTGGGCTAGATAATTCTTTGTGGTGGGGGACTTTCCTGTACATTGTAGCACCCCTGGTCTTTACCCACCAGATACCAATAGTACTCAATCCCCAGTTGTGAAAGCAAAAAATGTCTTCAGCCCTGGCCAGTGTTGCTAAGTGGTTAGAATGTTGGTCCATGTACTAAAGCGTTCGATTCCCGGTCAAGAGCATGTACCTGGGTTACGGGTTTGCTCCTGCCCCTGGTCTGGGCTCTCACACAGCTCTCTCTCTCTCTCTCTCTCCCTCCCCCCCCCTCATTTAAAAATTATTTAAAATTTTTATTCTCTCCCTCCCTTCCACTCTCTCTGAAAAGCAATGGAAAAAATATCCTCTGATGAGGATTAACAACAATAACAAAAATGTCTCCAAACAGTGCTAAATGTCCCCTAAAGGGAAAAATTGCTGCTGGTAGAGAACCACTATGCTAGAAAAAATATACCCTTTGTTTGATGTTCATTACTTTAAAGGTTAATAGGTTAATAAGTAGAAAAGTTTTAGGAGAGTAGCTTTCAGTCCTGCAGAAAAAGAGGGTTTTAGTAATTGTCCCCCTTACTAATGTATTGGACTACTGTATATAGAAAGAGGCTAAGGTCTGTATCATCTTGTCATCCTGGAGAATGTCGTAGAAGGTAGATATTAGAATACATGACATTTAAAGTACTCTTCATCAATTTAACTATAACTATGGGATTTAAAGGTGGATAATCTTATAATCTAGTTAGAAAGACAGGCAGACCTTTTCTCTTTCAAATCTTAAAAATTTAGAATCTACAGGACATATATGATTGCAAGTATTATTAAAACATGCTTCTCCATTTTCAATTCCCCTTCATAATCATCTATAATATTTCCTACCTGCTTCAGAAACAATAAGGTTTTTGGAAAATTTTAATAGAATCATTTCAATAACTCCTAAGGTGTGCAAGGAAATAAAACCCAATGTTAATTGTGTTCCTATTTGGGGTAAAATCATATCTAATTTATTACAGTTTAGATAATTAATTATAATGCTCCATGTATGAATCATTTCAAAGTTTATTATCTCTTATTACATATCAGTAAGGGAAATGTGGAAAAGTCTTAAGAGGAAAAAATATTCTGTAACATTTTAGTTTATTCTGATATTTTACCAGAATTTTTAAAGGCTGTTATATATAAAGAATATACATGCATTTTAGTACTAATAGGACTAGATACACTAAAGTGAACTTACACAAGTCCATTTGTCTTCTGTTTTCTCAATCACAATTGTCTGTGTGTCACTACCTGGTGGTATATATTCATAGTCGTCATACAGGAGTCCTAGGATTGGATATTGTGTTCTGTACCTACACAGAAAAAAAAGTTAGTTTACAAGATGCACATGAAAATAACTTTCATTCCTACGTAGTCACTCCTAATTTGATTCCCCTTATTAAAATAATTTTTCTCTGCAAGACTTTTAACGTTTTCTTCTTAAAAATCCCCTGTTAATGTACAAAGACTTACTACTATTATTTTTAAAAAGAGTAAGGGGAGGTACTTCTATTTCTGGAAATAATGGACCACAGGCAGATGAAAGAGTGATAAAAACGAAGGGAAGCAAATGACATAAGCCCTAAAAGTGCCTGGAGATTTCCTTGATCACAGCATAGGAAAAGGGAAGCCAAACAGATTCTAGCAGTTTCACCAAGTTGAGGTAACAAAATTTCAAGTAAAACATGCCAAAGCAGCCAGAATTTGTGGAGCAGAATAATAGACAGGAGAGAGATACATAGATAAAGAGAGGTCAGGAGACCTGTAGAGGGTTGACCACAAATCTTTTCGTGAGTACGGATGGATCATTGTAGGCATGTGAAGACTTGGGAAAGAGCCACTGGAAAGGAGTAGTATGGAAATTCCTAGAGCTCACATAGTAATGGGAATAGTTTGTTCCACTAACCAGAATGGAAAAAACTAGTATGGGGAAAAACAAGCAGAGACTACAGGAGATTATTGCCTTAGTAGTGGGATGGCATTAGTCCTAGACTATATAGTTTGTTCTAATAGAGTTTAAAGGCAAGACTTGAAAGTATTAAACTATTTCCAAGTAGCTTAACTTTATCTCAGAATAAAACCACAAAATGCTTAGTGATATAAAAATATTCAGAAATCCAGTATGAAAAATCACAATATATGGCATTCAATGAAAAATTAGTAAGCATGCAATGAAGCAGGGATATATGACTAATAATGAACAGAAAAATAAATTAGTAGAAACAGACCAAGAAATTGTAGATAAAAGAAACAAGTTGGCAAGGGAATATAAAATTTATACTAAAAAAAAAAAAACAAACAAAACAGAGGGAGGCATGAACAATATGAGGAGAACAATGAAGGATATAAAGAGTTACATTGAACTTATTTACATGAAAGTTACACTGTATGGGATTAACACCATTTTAGGCACTGCAGAAGAAAATACTGTTAATTTGAAGACATCAAGAAAAATTATCCAAAATAAAACGAGAGTAAAAACACTGAAGAATATAGAATATGAGTTAGCTATGGAAAATATCAGGTTCGCTCAATGTGTGCAATTGAAGACCCACAGGATTGGCAGTAGACAAAAGTAATTGAAGAAATAATGAACAAATTGTTTCCAAAGTTTTTGAATACTACAAACAGATCCAAGAAGCTCAATGGACATCAAGGAAAAGACTGATGAAGAAAAAAACAGAGAAGCGCATTATTATCAAATTGTTGAAAACCAGTGATTGAGTTTCTTGCAGCCAGAAAAAAAAGAACATTAAGAGGAAAACAATCATAAGATAAACAGCTAACTTCTTATCAAACAGTGAAAGTCAGAAGACAGTGGAATGACATCTTTAAAGTATTGATGGAAAAAATAATTACTGACTTACTATTCTATACATAGTAAAAATAACTGAAAAATGAAGGCAAAATAAAGATGGTTTTCAGATATAAAAAAAACACACACACACAAGAGAAGTCTTCACCAGCATGACAAGAAATGTTTAAGGAAGTCCTTCAGGCAGAAGGAAGATGATATCAGATAGAAATTTGGAGCTAAGCAAAAGAATGAATAGTAACAGGAAAAAAAAATGTGGGTAAATTTAAAACAAGATTAGATATTTTTCTTATTAATATTTCTTTAGAAATAATTGGCAATTGAAAGGAAAATTGTATTGGGAATTTATAATATAGGTAAAGGTAAATATATGTGTCAAAAATACCAAAAAGGCCCTAGCCAGTTTGGCTCAGTGGATGGAGTGTAGGCCTGTGGACTGAGGGGTCCCAGATTTGATTCAGGTCAAGGGCACGTACCTCAGTTGCAGGTTCCTGCCCACCCTGGCCCTGGTCAGGGCTCGTGCAAGAGGCAACCAATCAATGTGTTTCTCTCACATCGATATTTCTCTCTGTCTTTCCCTCTCTCTAAAAATCAATGGAAAAATATCCTCAGGTGAGGATTAAAAAAAAAAAAAAAAACACACCAAAAAGATCATGAAGGGAAATGGAAGTATACTATTATAAAGTTTGTATGCTACATGTGATGAGGCATAATAATTTTATTTGAAGGTAGACTGTGATGAGATAAAAAATACTTTAATCCTTTACAATTATAAAAAAGAAGTATACCTAATAGGCTAATAAAATAGATAAAATGCAATAATAAAAAAGATTAATTAATCTAAAAGGAAAAAAGAAAAGAGGAAAAGTGGAATAAAGGCAATATGGGACAAATAGGAAACAAATTGCCAGATGGTAAATTTAAACTCAAACATAATAATCACATTAAGTATAAATGGTCTAAACACTCCAATCAAAAGGCAAATATTGCTACTTAGGATAAAAACACAAGATCCAACTGTGTGTGTGTGTGTGTGTGTGTGTGTGTGTGTGTGTGTGTGTATAGTGTCTAAGTGACCGAATGACTGGTCACTATGATGCACACTGACCAGGGGGCAGATGCTCAATGCAGGAGCTGCCCCCTGGTGGTCAGTGTACTCCCACAGCGGGAGTGCTGCTCAGCTGACCTACAGGCGCCAGACACAAGGCTCAAAGCTGACTGGCTGGCTGGCTAGCGCTGCTATGGTGGTGCTAGCCTCTTCTGATCAGGACTGAGTGGACCAGGATGAGCGGGACTGGCAGGCAGTGTTGGACTGCCGGGTTTGGCCTGATCCCCACAGGCTATGCTGAGGGACCTTACTGGTGCATGAATCCATGCACTCACTGGGCCTCTAGTTATTTATTTTAAAAAAAACTTTAAATATAAACAAATTAATAGAATAAACTAAAAAGAATAGAAACATTTATCCTACAATCTGTAATCAAAAGGAAGCTAGAATAGTTATAATATCAGATGAAGTAGCCCTCAAACCAGGAAGCATAGAAGTTCACTTAATAATGACACAGGTGTCAACTCATCCACAAGATACTGCAATCCTTAATTTTTATTCAATAAGACATAGCAATCCTAAATGTTTATGCACCACCTACTAGAAAGTCAAAATACATGCAAAAAAACCTGATGGAAATTAATGGAGAAATAAATTCACATTATGAATCGGACATTTTGTCATGCCTTCTAAGATAATTGATATTAGAAGGAAACGGAAAGTCAGTTAAGATATAATGAACAACATAAACTGATGAACAAAAATAGACCCAGAGACAGAGAAGCATCAAATAGACTGTCAAACCTCAGAGGGAAGGCGGGGGGCCGGGGGGGGGCGGGTGTGGTAAGAGATCAACCAAAGGACTTGTGTCCATACATATAAGCATAACCAATGGACACAGACCCTAGGGGGATTAAGGGAGTGTGCTTGGAGGTGGGTGTGGCTGGGGAGAGGTCAATGGGGGCAAAAGGAGACATATGTAATACTTTAAACAATAAAGAATATTAAAAAGATATACAAGCTATGAACAATAGAATTGAGCTAAGTAAAATTTATAAAATGCTCCATTTATCGTCAATAGGTTATACATTCTTTTCAAGAACATGGAACACTTACCAAGAGTCTATTCTGTGCCACAAAACAAGTTTCAATAAATTTAAAATGATTATAATGAATACAAGATATGTTCTCTGTCCATAATGAAAATAAATTAGGAATCAATAACATAAATATATCTAGAAAAGTCCCATAGATTTGGAAACTAAAGGATACAGTTCTGAATAACCCAAAAACAAATCAAAAGGGAAATTTAAAAATATTTTGAACTGAATGCAAATGAAACTACAACTTAAAATTGGGGGATACAGCTAAAGCACTGGTTAAATAGAAACCTGTAGCATTAAAAGCTTATATTAGCAATGGTCTAAAACCAATGTCCTATGTTTCCAGGTTAGAAACTAGAAAAGAGAAGATTAAGTGGAAAATATACATAAAAAAGAAAATAAAGATAAAATATCAATGAAATTTAAAATGGTAAAGCAGCCGTAACCGGTTTGGCTCAGTGGATGGAGCGTCGGCCTGCGGACTGAAAGGTCCCAGGTTCGATTCCGGTCAAGGGCATGTACCTTGGTTGCGGGCACATCCCCAGTAGGAGGTGTGCAAGAGGCAGCTGATCGATGTTTCTCTCTCATCGATGTTTCTAACTCTCTGTCTCTCTCCCTTCCTCTCTGTCAAAAATCAATAAAATATATTTAAAAAAAAATAAAATAAAAATAAAATGGTAAAGCAGTAGAGGAAAACCAATTAAAACCTGGTCCTTTAAGAACATCAATAAAATTGATATAGCTCCAACCAAACCAATTATCAAAGAAAGAAATACACAATTTTCAAAAATAAGAAAGAGAAGTTATCACCTCACATTTGTTATAATGGCTATTATCTAAAAGACAAGAAATAGCAAGTGTTGGTAAGGATGTGGAGAAAAGGGAACTCTTGTGCACTATTTGTGGGAATGTAAACTGGTATAGCCAATGTGAAAAACAGTATGGTAGTGCCTCAAAAAATTAAAAATAGATCTACCATATCACACAGCAATTAATGTATACACACACAAACGCACAGTGAAGTATTATACAGCCATAAATATGAAGGAAATCTTACCATTTATGACAGAATGGATGGATCTTGAGGACATTATGCATGGTGAAATAGGTCAGAGAAAGACAAATACCATATGATCTCACTTATACATGGAATTTAAAAAACACACAAATAAATGAACTCACAGAAACAGAGAACAGATTGGTGGTAGCCAAAGGAGGGGGTGGAGGGGTGGACTCTGAAATGGGTGAAGGTGATATAAACTTCCAGTTATAAAATAAGTAAGTCCTGGGGATATGATGTACAGCATGGCGACTATAGTTAATAAAAGTATTGTATATTTGAAAGTTGCTAAAAAAGTAGATCTTAAAATTTCTTATCTTGCCCAGCTGTGTGGCTCAATGGTTGCAAGTCAACCCAGGAACCAGAGGTCAGTGGTTTGATTCCTGGTCAAGGCACATGCCCAGGTTGCAGGCTTGATCCCCAGTAGGGGCATGCAGGAGGCAGCAGATTGTTGATGTTTCTCTCTCATTGATGTTTCTATCTCTCTATCCCTCTCCCTTCCTCTCTCTCTAAAAATCAATAAAAACATATTTTAAAAATGTCTTATCTCAAGAAAAGAATTTATAACTGTGTGGTGAAAGATGCTAACTAGACTTAGATTTATACATTTTGTAGTATACTGTATATGTCCACACAAATCTGTAATGGCCCCCAATTTTAAACAGCCTTAATGTCCATAAATTGATAAGTGGATAAATAAAATGTTGTATATTCATTAGATGGGATATTATTTAGTAACAAAAAAGCAATGAAGTACTGACACATGCTAAAATATTGTTGAATCTAGAAACATTATGCAAAGTGAAAGAATCCAGTCACAAAATACCACATTTTGTATCATTCCATTTATATGAAATATCCAAAATAGACTTTTGCTATAACTATCCTATATAACAAAAGGCTAATATGCAAATAGACTGAACGGTGGAACAACTGGAACAACCGAACAACTGAACAACTGGTCACTATGACACGTGCTGACCACCAGGGGGCGTGTATAGAACATGGCAGGCGTTGGCCATGGAGGGATGGTGGAGCAAATGAGCAAGGGTACCAGACCAAGGCAGGGAGCTGGTTGCTGTCATCGGGGCATCTGGTTGTTACTGAAAATTCTTTGCTCCCCGCGTGCTGCGGCCCTTCCTGGTACTCGCACCTGCTGCCGGCACTGGCTCCACTCACACCCACTGTTGGCACTGGAGCCACTGCTTGCACCCATTGCTGACGCCCACCACCGGCCCTGATTGCTCGGCGCTGTCAGTGGGTGTGAGCGGCAGCTGCTGGCTCTGATCGCCCCTGAGGGCTTCTCCACCTCCCCCTCCACCTGACGGGCGATTGGGGTAGCAGCAGCCACTTGCACTCACTGAAGGCACCGGCCCCGCTTGCACCCACTGCTGGCACTAGCCCCAATCTCTCCACGCCATCAGCAGGTGTGAGCGGGGCCAGCACCATCAGTGTGTGGGAAAGGTGACGGTGGGAGCGGGGCTGCAGGCAGACAGGGGACGGGGGGGGGGGGGGGGGGCAGGGCCACAATGGGAGGGGCCAGGTGGGGGCACAGAGGATGGGCTGAGACCTGCACCTGTGCCCACTGCAGCCTCGTGCCCCCAGTTTCTTGCAAGGTGCACAAATTCGTGCAGTAGGCCCCTAGTTTATATATATAAAACCCCAATATGCAAATAGACTGAATGGCCGAACAACCGAATAACTGGTCACTATGATGCGTGCTGACCACCAGGGGTCATACGTGAAACATGGCGGGCTTCAGCAGCAAGCGGCAGAGTGCGGAACATGGTGAGCGTAGGCTGCAGTGGGATGGTGGAGCAGGTGAGCTGGGGCTTCAGACCAAGACAGGGTGCTGGTCACTGTCATCGGGGCAAGCCTCTGGTGGTTACTGAAAATTCTTTGCTCCCATGCGCCATGGTCCTGCCTGGCACTTGCACCTGCTGCCAGTGCCCCGCACTGGCCCCGACCACTTGGCACTGGCATCAGGTGCGAGTGGTGGCTGCTGGCCCCGATCACCCCTAAGAGCTTCTCCACCTCCCCCTGCTCCTGAGGGGCAATCGGGACAGCAGCCGCTGCTCACACCTGCTGCTGGCGCTGGCCCCAATCACTCTGTGCCATCAGCGGGTGCGAACGGGGCCAGCACCATCAGCACATGGGAGTGGCAGTCATGGGAGCGGGGCTGCCAGCAGAGAGGGAACCGGGGGTCGTGGTAGGAGAGGCCGAGACCCACCCCTGTGCCCGCTGCAGCCTTGTGGCCCACAGTTCCTTTCAAGGTGCATGATTTCATACATTGGGCCCCTAGTTTATTCATAAAGGATCAGTTTCTATTTTGTTATGCTAAATTGTTGGGATGTATGCTATGGTCATATTGCTGAGGGAAGACACTGCCTAAGAATCACATCTACACAGGAAAGAGCATAGCCAAGAGACAGAGAAAGCTTTCGAAAATGTATTTTCAACACAAGAATCCATGTAAACACCAAGCAATACCAATTAAGTGAATTATCTAACTCCCAGTTTAAGTTGGGTTTCTGGCATGTGCAACTGAAAGAGTCCTGACTCATATAGTTTGTTAAACAATCAATTATTTTCTTTTCACTTCCATTGTACTTAATATATTGTAAATACAGGAAAGGTGTTCTACAGAATTTTATTGACCATAATAGTGATGTCTTTTTGTGAATATTTACTCTTTAGTAGAATTACTGTCCTGCAGAAGACATCAAACTCTGTCTAGGGATACAGAGATAGATAGATTAGATAAGTGATAGATAGATAGATAGATAGATAGATAGATAGATAGATAGATAGATAGATAGATAAAATATAGAGATAGGGATATACATATATAATTTACATATAAATTATAATGCTATAACTTGGATTATAAATAACCAAAGTCATATTAAAATACATTACTTTTTAGTAGTAATTGTAGTCCTTCCACCACTGGAGAGTTGGTTATGAGATGAATATATTTCTTGTCTCAACTTCGAGAGTTCCTTACAAATAAAAGGTAGTATAATCATTTGAAAACAGTAGAAACATGAGGTAAGAAGTATGTTCAATCATTTAATAAGGTTACTAAGAATAATTACTTGTTTTTCTTCCTTGTTAACCTTTAGGTCAAATGTTTTAATTCCATTTGTTGAATACTACAGATTCTTGCTTCATGGTACCCCAAAAGGTACATTATATATCTATGTAGCAATCCACTAACTGGTAGAGGATTTCTATATTTGAGGGATAACATGATATTAAATGGACATAGTTCTCAAGATGATGTGAAAGTTTTTTCCTAAAATACTTGACTAGCATAGCCATAAGAGAAAGCACTGAAACTTCAATATGGAAGCAGGTATTGTTTTCTAATGATAGTGAATCACTGAACATTACTACAAGTACCATTTGTTCAATAACAGCAATACAACATTACCCACCATTTTTGGTAGTTCCTTCCTTTGATATTGATTTTATAACAGATCCTGGCTATATGCTACAGATACAGAGAAAAATATAATACAGTCCCTTGCTGAAGCAACTAATAATCTAGTAAGGAGCTCACAGTCTTATGGAAGTTTTATTGCTAATGAGATAATAAAATCAAAGTCTTAAAAATATTAAAACGCACAGTGCCACTTATTTGTGCTTCAATTCTAGCTTTCATTTGAATTATTTCTCCTGAAGTATGAATTTTCCACCTCTTTGCACTCACATTCTACTTCATGAATAAAGTGAGTCTTAGAAATGTGTTCTCCTCTAATGCATGGGAAATATTTATCCTACAGGACTGAATTGCATTGTTCCTCTGTACCCTATTCCTTCCTTTCTTACCTCTGACTGACGCTTTATAAGGGAATCCTTCTCTTCCAGCAAGCTTGTCAGTTCATGAATCTTGAATTGGAAATCACTGCAACTTCCTTCTCTTTTTGAAACATCTTTTTGATACTGATTTAATTGAGTCTAATAATTTAAAAAGAAATAAGAATGATTATAATTCTCATTTGCAAAATAGGTAACTGAATTCTAGAGAGGTTAAGTGACATAAAGCCAGATAGCTAGCTATGATATGAAAAACTTTATGAATATAAAATATGAATTAAAATGCAAATTAGAAATTTCTCATCTTTATAAAAGTGCCTTTGCTATTTAGGGCTAGGCATTATGTAGGTAGCATTCTTAGGCTACAATTATTAAAATAAAGCTTTAGATTCCTTCAAATTATTATTAAGGAAAACTCAATAATAATAATGAATATTATATCATGATCTGCAATTCACAAAATATTACTCCTGCATGACTTATCTCAATTCTCACAGCAGCCCTGTGAAATAAGTATTGTTATAATACTTATTTACAAAACAGAGAGATGAGATCCAGAGAGGTTAAATGACACAGTTATACAGCTAATAAGAAACATAGCTGCAACTAACTCTAATACAGATCTTCTGACTCCAAATCCTGCCCATTTTCCTCTTTAGTATATAATGTCTGCATAGATGGTTATTAGGTTGAAGTGTTATTAGTAATGCGGAGATGAAAAAGAAACTAGTGGAAGAAATTTGCTAGAAAAATCACTAGACTTTTGAACAAATTATATTTTGTTTCATTTTTTATTTTTGGTCAGGATTGTACAGTGATATTTGGAGAGAAAGACCTGTGGTCAGTTTTTCTATTAAAATATTTAAGTATATTTAGCTACATTTAGGAATCAATAAATTAAGAGTTAGTCAATTTGACCTAAAATTACAAGATAAGGTAATGTATACTTATTCTCACAAATATAATACTTTTATACCAATTACACATACACAATTCAACACTGCTTTTATGCTTGTGCTTAACAAGGGTCTTGCTATGTATCATTCCTCAAAGTGAAGTGAGGATTTTTATGAATCCAACTGTGGCTTTGCTAGTTAATCTCAAATGTTGCTCTTGCCTGCATAAGCATGCTGTAGGCAAGCTCACAAAGTGTCCTGTCTTCCTGCTATCGAATAAAAAATAGATAAAAATTAAAAACAAAAAGCTTAAACTTAATATATTTTTATTTCCTAGAGGAGATTAAGCTAAATTAGAGAACAATTTAGCAATGTTCTATACACAGTGATATGTATTTAAACAAAAGATTCTATGGCATATTATTAAAACTTTCACTTGATTTTTCCTTGTAGCTTTCAATGTGAAACCATCATTATTTTATTAGAAATGTTGTGCTGACCTGTGTATTTATGTAGTGTAGCATCAACTTACCCTTAGCTTACAGATCTCTCTATCTTTCTCCACTCTTAAGTTTTTTAGCATCTCCTTGTAATGGTTGCCAATCTCATCCATTTTAGCCTGTAGCATAGGGCCTGTGCATGTCTCAGAAACCTACTCAAGACAAGATAACTTTCTGTAATTGGATTGTTATGAAGGAAATATATATTATATTACAAGGTTTATTATATTAAAATCACATGATTAAGTAAAAAACTGAAATAATGAGAGCATTTTTTAGGAATTGCATTATACAGCCCAAATGGCAGTGAGATAAGACCTAACTGCACACAAGAACATCAGAAAGCAGTCCATGTATTTTCTCAAAATGAATAGGATTATATCTATATATGTATACATATATACACATATATACATATATATACATATATAATATACACAATATAATTACAAATATATATAATATAATATATGTTTGCCAATGCTAACATCACAATAGTATAACTAAGGTAATAACATATATTTAGAACAAAGTTTTAATACCTGAATTCTAAGGTTTTTATTCTCTTGTTCTAAATTATGTTTACAGTATTCCAGCTCTTTTAATCTATATTCTATGTCTGATAGTGTATGTCGAAGAGAGAGATTGCTTTCTTCCAATGCTTGGCATTTTGAAGTTGAGTCTTGAAGTCCTTGCTGTAAAGAAGATACAAGTAAATAAGACAAATGGTTTCTACTTTGGGGGAAAGAGTGCTCTTTTAGTTGATTAATTCTATTAAATAAAGTAAATATTTTTCCATGCCTCATTTTCTTAAATATTGGTCCTTAAATTGTCAGTTAAATCAGCCATGTAAAATACTAGATTCTTGCCCTTATTCTGGCTTACCTGTCTTGAGTGAGAAGGAATCAAGACTAGATGAAGTTTCGTTGTACCAATTTAGCAATCTCACACTTGCTACTCTTGACAGTGCTATACACTGCCTACTAGAAGACACCAAAAATAACCATATGCCTAGTTATTTATGTGACAAATGGAAGCTGTATGAAAATTTGGGATTGTCATGGGAGTAAAGATTAGGAAGGGATTAGCCTTAGAGACTCATTACAATTTCCTAGGAATCAACTCTGCTCAGACATCTGGAAAACACTTCTAGAGTTGACTCTTTCATTTATTCATTGAACAAACACGTGTTAAGATCTACAAAAACAAAAATCAAAAACAAAAACCCAATGATTTTATGACACATTGTAGATTAAATCCATGAGTGAACTTGGGTTTTCAATATTTATGCAGTTCTTGTCACCCACCAGCATAGGTAAATGTGGACTGTATAAACTTTATATCTAAAATACATATGGTTATCTTTTTCTGAGAGTCTTTTTAGTCATTAGAAATAGCCAAATCTATTCAATTCTTATAGGAACAAATTATTCCATCATATTTTAATTGTGTCTGGATCCGTGGTCGGCAAACTGCGGCTCGCAAGCCACATGCAGCTCTTTGTCCCCTTGAGTGTGGCTCTTCCTAAGCCTTAGGAGTACCCTAATTAAGTTAATAACAATGTACCTACCTATATAGTTTAAGTTTAAAAAATTTGGCTCTCAAAAGAAATTTCAATCGTTGTACTGTTGATATTTGGCTCTGTTGACTAATGAGTTTGCCGACCACTGGCTGGATTGAGCTCAGAACGCCAATGTGTCAGTAATTATGCATAGGAAAAGGCTTCAATCTAGTTTTCCATCAACAAAGATGTCAAGTTACCTGCTGCTGACGGTTATTTGCTCTCACTGATGCCAAGAGATCTTCATATTCTTTTATTTGAGTTTCTTTGAAAACCAAGTCTTTTTCAAGTCTTAACTTGTCATTTTCCAGCGACTAAAATAAAATTATGTGTTATGATTCAGAATTAAAAAAACCTTTTCCAAGTTACATAATACAAAGACTTATTTACATTGCAGGTTTAAATAAATACTTTTCATTTGTAGTTGCTTAATAGGCAGAATTCTTAAAAGTTAAGCAAAATATAGATACGACAGTATTGAAACTTTAAAAACCTGCACATTGAAAGAGACAACTTGATGGATTGGGTAATTCAAAGTGCAATGAAACAGAAACTTCTGAATGATTTTAATGTTTTGCCTTAATCTAAAAAGAATTCTTGTTAATCCTAGCAGGTGGTGAATTTTCAAAGTAGAGTCTAAATGTTTTCATTGGAACCCAGAAACAAAAAATTCCACTCCAAAGTCCTCAAGCAGTTATTCATCGTATGAAAAGCATTATGAATGTACCTAGCTGATGGCACCAAGAACACAAATTAAAATAAAAAAAGCTAAATGCTTGGAAAAAAGAAGTTTTCAAGTATTCAAAGAAATTCATAGTATGCTTTATTATTACAGAAAATGGGGAAATTCCCATTCAATGAGTCAGATTATTCTAATTTTACAAGCTATTCCCTTGCTTTAAGCTGTAAATTACTTTAGTGGTAAACTAATTAATAAGTGCATTCCCAACTTTTTTCCTTTTTAGTGGGGCAATTCCTTTCTCCTCTCAGGCTCAGTTAAGTGTTTCAGGAAAATAACTACATTTGGGTAAGTATAATGTTGTGTTCTACTAAATTTTTAAAAGGTAGACTGAGTGCCTTGACTTCTGTGTTAAGAAGGTGGGAACTAGAAAAACTTTGGGGAAAAAAATCAAAATAAATGTTACTGTCAAGTCATTTTGAAGATGTCCAAGCTCCTCCCGAATGTTGCTGAATGTGGACAGCACTAGCCGGAGTGACTTATCTGACATACCCCTCATCTGGAGGAAGAAAACAATTAATAATTTATTTTTACTAGCATTTAAAAATAAGCAATATCAGTGATAGTGATCTTAGTTTTCTTTTCTTATAAGCAAACTTATTAACATTTTTATTTTCGATATGGCAATATTGTTAATAACATGTATAAATAATTCAAGCAAGTCTCCTGAAGCAATCATAGCTATGTAATTAGAACGGGGTCTATTATTTTTTCCATGATGAAGTATCACCCTTTTCACAAGACAGAAATTTCTCAGAAAATTCTCAAATTTACTTTTATTGTTTATTTAAAGATGAGAAAAGATTAGGCAAGTCAACCTTCAAATAATAAAATACATCTTCTTAAGTGTGCTGCCAAATGCATGGATTTTGTCTTAAGATGAGAAGAAAATAATACTAGGTAAGTTTAACCTTAAAGTATAGAAACATCTCCAATTTTAAAGAAGTGGGAGAAAAGCCCTTTTACAAGGAGAAATTACTTTCTTCAAAGGAAAAAAAATGTTTAATGAAATTGTCATTTCTGGAAAGATGATATAGAAATACTTTTCCCTATTTTTCCTGCTAAGTATAACTAAAGCCCTGGCTGTTATGTATAAAAAGACCCTGAAACGAGAAAAGAAAGAAGTCTGGTTAGGAACACTGGGACCTGAAGAATGACACAGAAGTGAGTTCCTGGGTTTTCTTCCTTCTTGCTTTCTTCATATATCACAGATTGGTTTTGTGGAAATCAATAACTCAGAAACACACATGGGTACAAATAACAAAAGTCCCTAGAACAGCCTGATCTCTGTAGCCAACGGACCATGAAACGGGCAGTCTAGCCAGGTGAAGAACTTTTAAATAATAATCACTCTACTCTAGCTAAATACCATAGAAAAAAAACCCCTACAACTCTACTCCTACCCAAACCATCAAAAGCCAGGAAGAAAACCTACATTTTCCCCCTCACCAGGCCTTAAAAAGGTGCAACACCACCCACCAGATTAGTGTGAGAAAAGGTAGGGTGGAAAGATGAAACTTTCATTCCCCCTGGGCATAAGCACTGTGTTGTCAATTAAGACTATGCAAGGAACCTAGGCTCTCACCTTATTCAGCAGTAATGAGATACTGCTCCACCTTCTTGCTAGGGTGATGTCTGAGGATGCTTAGTGGAGAGTAAGGAAATGATACCACTCAACTTGCCGTGTCAGTAGAAGCCAAGTGGGAACAGTGATAAGGTACTCTTTCCTACTTATACCAGGTCCTAAAAAGGTGGGTGCCTAGTAGAGGGCCACAATTCTTACCCATGTTCTGGAGGAACAAGAAGCAAATTTCCTGATCAGTGTCAACAAAGACTAAGTGGGCACTTGGACTTCCAGCCCCAACTGGCAGTAACAGACAGTACCCTCACTTCCCCTGTTGTTTCAATATCAGAGGAAGCCTGCTACTACAGAAGATTTAAAAAAGATCCAAAGATATAATACCAAAATGTCCAAGTTTCAATTTTAAACAATCACTCCTCATGCCAAGAATCAGGAAAATCTCAAGTTGATAAGAAAAAAATCTAATAGATGTCAACATCAAGATAACAAAAATGTTAGACTTGTCTAAAAAGAATTTGAAAACAAACATCATAACAATGCTTCAACAAGAAATGACAAGCTTGACACAAATAAAAAATAGAAAGTCTCAGCAATAAAATAAAAAAATTAGAAAAGAAGTAGAAGATATAAATAATAAATGATTGGAAATTTTAGAATTGAAGAGCTCAGTAACTAAAAAATAATAACCTCAGTGGATGGACTAAAAATAAAGGGAAATACAGAGCAAAGAATCAGCAAACTCGAAGGTAGAACAATAGGAATTGTTACTCAATCTGAACACTGATTAAAAAACTTTGAATAAAACTTCAGAGACCTGTGGCAGTATAAAACATATCTAACATTCATGTCATCAAAGTCCTTGAAAGAAAGAAGAAAGGGTGGAGCTGAAAACATATTTGAAGAAATAACGACTGAAAACCTCCCAAAATTAGCAAAAGCTAAAAACATACAAATTCAAGAAGCTGAGAAAAGTCTAAATACAATAAATCCAAAGAAATTCATGCCCAGATAAATTGGTCAGATTTCTTAAAATGAAAGATAAACTTAGAATCTTGAAAGCTATATAATTTTATTAATCAATGTCACCCCAATAAAATATATTGAAAGGAAATAAAATTATATGTCATAATTTGTGGGACACAGCTAAAGCCATGATGACAGGATATTTATATCACTAAATGCTTGCCAGAGGGAAATGGGTGAGGGGTAAAGGGGGTCAAATATATGGTGATGAAAGATGATTTGACTTTGGGTGGTGGGCACACAGTACAATATATAGATCTTGTGTCATAGAAATCTACACCTGACACCTATATGATTCTATTAACCAATGTCACCCCAATATTTTTTATAAAGAACATAGGAAAGGTCTCAAATCAATAATTTAACTTCCTATATCAAGATATTGGACACAAAAGAGAAAAATAAAGCAAAAGCAAGCAAAGGAAGTAAATAATACAGACAAGAGCAAAAATCAATTGAAGCATAAATAGGAAAATAGTAGAAGAGATCAATAAAACTTAGTTATTTGGGAAAAAAGTCAATAAGCATGATAAACCTCTAGCAAGACTGACAAAGAAAAAAGGGAAAAGACACAAATTACTAGTATCAGCAATGAAATAAGGGATAGTAATACAGACCCTGCAGACATCAAGAGGATAATAAGGGAATACTGTGAACAACTATAATAATATAAATTTGACAATTTAGATGAAATGGACTATTTCCTTGACAATCATACTACTCAGCCAATATGAAACAGATCATTTGAATAGACCTATAACTATTAAGGCATTGAATTTAGAGTTTTAAAAACTCCTGGCAAACAAATATTCGGGTCCAGATATTTTCACAGAAGGATTCTACCAAATGTTTGAAAAAAGAGAGAACCCAGAAATTGACCCAAATCATTATGTTCAATTAATATTTGACAAAGGAGGCAAGAGCATACAATGGAGTCAAGACAGTCTCTTCAATAAATGGTGCTGGGAAAATTGGACAGGTAAATGCAAAAAATTAAACCAGACCACCAACTTACATCATACACAAGAATAAACACTAAATAGATAAAATACTTAAATGTAAGTCATGAAACAGTAAAAATCTTAGAAGAAGCCATAGGCAGCAAAATAGCAGACATATGTTGTAGCACTAGCTTTACCAATATAGCTCCTAAGGCAATGGAAACTAAGGAGAAAATAAACAAATGGGACTACATCAAAATAAAAAGCTTCTGCTCAGCAAAAGAAACCATCAACAAAGTGAAAAGAGAGCCACTGCATAGGAGAACATATTTGCCAGACATACTAGCATCTGATATAAGGAGCTAATTTCCAAAATATATAAGGAACTCATACAACTTTAAAAAAGGAAGACAAACAATCCAATCAAAAATAGGCAAAGGATCTAAATAGACACTTCTCCAAAGTGAACATACAGAAATCCAAGAGACATATGAAAAAAATGCTCAAAGTCACTAAGTATCTGGGAGATGCAAATTAAAACAACAATGAGGTATCACCCCAAACCTATCAGAATGGCTATCATCAACAAATCAACAAATGACAAGTGCTGGAGAGGATGTGGAGAAAAAGGAACACTTGTGCACTGCTGGTGGGAATGCAGACTGGTGCAGCCACTGTGGAAAACAGTATGGAGTTTCCTCAAAAAGTTAAAAATGGAACTGCCATTTAACCTAGTGATCCCTATTCTAGGAATATTATATTCTAAGAAACTCAAAACACCAATCAGAAAGGATATATGCACCCCTACGTTCATAGCAGCACAATTTACAATAGCTAAGATTTGGAAACAGCCTAAGTGCCCATCAGCAGATGAATGGATTAGAAAACTATGGTACATCTACACGATGGAATACTATGCTGCTGTAAAAAGAAGGAACTCTTACCATTCACAATAGCATGGATGGACATAGAGAGTCTTATGCTAAGGGAAATAAGCCAGTTAGAGAAAGATAAATATCACATGACCTCACTCATTTGTGGAATATAATGAACAACATACACTGATGAACAAAAATAAATCCAGAGACAGAGAAGCATCGAACAGACCCTCAAACCTCAGAAGGAAGGCAAGGGAGGGGGAGGGGTAAAAGATCAACCAAAGGACTTGTATGCATCCATATAAGCTTAACTAATGGACACAGACAGTAGGGAGATGAGGGCATGTGCTGGGGGGTGGGCATAGCTGGGTAGAGGTCAATGGGAGAAAAAGATATGTGTAACACTTTAATCAATAAAGAATAAAAAAAGAAAGAATATGTTAGACTTGTCTAACATGCTCATAGCAGTGCAATTTACAATAGTCATGATTTGTAAACAGCCTAAGTGCCCATCAGCAGATGAGTGGATAAAAAAAGCTGTGGTACATTTGGAATACTATGCAGCCACAAAAAAGAAAGAACTCTTACCATTTGCAACAGCATGGATGGACCTGGAGAATATTATGCTAAGTGATATAAGCCAGTCAGAGAAAGATAAGTGTTATATGATCTCACTCATATATGAAATCTAATAAACCAAATAAACTGATGATCAAAAATAGACCCAGAGTCGTAGAAGCATGGAACAGACTGGTGAATTCCAGAGGGAAGGTGGAGTTGGGGGGTGGGGAGTGATTTACTGGGGAACTTATAAGCATAAATGGACACAGACAATAGAGTGGTTAAGGCCTGGGAGGGGCGGGTGTGGGGTGGAGGAGGTCAATGGGAAAAACAAACAAATAGACATCTGTAATACTTTCAACAATAAATAAAAAATAAATAAATAGAAGAAGACTTGATACCAAGTCTATGACTATCTTCCAGAAAATAGAAAAGGAAGAACCCCTCTTCATTTCATTTTATGAAGCTAGTTTTATTATTATCCTGACGACAAAACTAAAGATAATACAGGAAAGGAAAACTACAGACCAATGTCTCTCATAATCTTAGATGCAAAAATTCATAGAAGGAGTTTGGGTTGGGTTTTTTTTTTTTTGCAGAAATAAATTATGAATGCACTTTAGATGAGCATCCCACCTCCAGAGATAATATTAAGAATTTCTCCAAGATTCAGGTTCTGCAGAGCATATGTATGCCCCATACCACTTTCTCTTTATTATACAGAATGCATACCACTAAAAATAATATTTCATTTAATTTTTACAAATATAACACCAAGTCCAAAATTTAGATAAACAAAAGTTTGAGACCAACTATCAAATTTAGATATTGTCTTCAGAACCCTTTTTTGTAAACACATGTATTCTTTTTAGTCATATTCTCACAGCACCTATCTTGGTCTATCTCTCCCTTCATTATATTGCTCCAGGGGTCTCCAGCCTCCCACAATTTAAGAAAAGCATGGCACTTGCTTTTCCATCTCTCACTGGCAGAAGTATGGTGGAGACGGGTAGAGGAGGAGAAAAGGAGGGCAACAGATATAAGTCAGGTTTTGCTACAGCAGTGAGGAGAGACTAAGGGCATTCCACATTGAGGAGTAAAACAGGATGGGGGAAAAGTAAGTTTACAGTTGTTCATATGGAAAATAATACACTAATAAATAAATAAATAATAATATAAGATAAACTCTGTGTTTCACATACTCACAACTGTAAACCTACGTTTGCCCCACCCTTTATTTCTTGAATGCTTTCCTGTATGTTAGTCATATTCTACTTGTGTTTGTGATCTGATCAGACTATAATGTAATCCTTTTAAAATCAAAATACAGTATAATCAATTCTTGTGAAAAAGGATTTTTATTTGAAAATTTCTGTTCTTAATTAAGGGAACCATTCTAACCTAAAGGTTTGTTAGTATTGTTCTCACACCCACTCTTGACACCATCTCACCTGCAAAATATAGCGAATTTGTTGTTTTGTAAACTCTGACAATCCTTTGGGAATCAAGGATTCAATGTCTTCTGACTATAAGAAAAGAGAATGTTATCCATTGAACAGTTACACATTATTATTTTAATCTTAGGGTCCGCAGTCCACAGACTTGTGCATTGGGCTTATTTTTAGGGACATCAAAAACTTATTTCACTTTTCATGTAATAGTTGCTACAAATTTCATTTCTAGCCTAATCAGTTTTTACTTTTAAAAGTTAGCCCTAGCTGGTTTGGCTCTGTGGATAGAGTATTGCCCTGCGGACTGAAGGGTCCCGGGTTCAATTGCAGTCAAAGGCATATGCCTGGGTTGTGGGCTGGATCCCCAGTAGGGGGCTTGCAGGAGGCAGCCAATCAATGATTCTCTCCCATCATTGATGTTTCTATCTCTCTTTCCCTCTCTAAAATCAATAAAAATATTTTAAAATAGATTATACTACACACACCATGGGAAAACCCCTCAATTTTAGGCACTGTAGGGAAAAGCTTTGGACAACCAAATGTTCCATTTTTATTTTTTCAAAAGAGCAGTTGAAAAACAAGAGGATGGCCCTGTTCTCAGTTGGTTGGAGCATTGTCCTGTACACCAAAAGTTTGCACGTTCGATCCTGGTTGGGGCACATATGGGATACAACCAATTTATGTTTCTCTTTTCTCTCTCTCTCTCTCTCTCTCTCTCTCTCTCTCTCTCTCTCTCTCTCCCTTCCTCTCTTTCTAAAATCAGTGGAAACATATCTTAGGGTGAGGTTTTAAAAATAAAACAAATTTAAAAATCAGAATAAGAGGATGGCCTCTTAAATCCCATGAGACACTTTATTTCAGTGTATCTCTTGAAAACCTTTTGGAATTTTTGTTGTGTGTTAGATATGACATTTTAGAGGTTAATTTTAAACAATAAAAATTTGGAGAAATACAATAATATTAAGGGTTTATGGAAATTTACATAGAACTGTGGTGATTTTTGAAAGATGATGTTGCCACAGCAACACTGAGAATCTTCAACTAATTTTAAGTGAGAGGCTATATTGAAGTCAGTATTTTTAAAGGCAATTTAGAGCTTACTGAAAAAAATGAAATCCAGTATATCAATAAATTGGAAACAAAGATAAAAATTCGCACGAAGGAGGCCATTGTGCTTTGTTACATTGAAATATATTCTTTCTCTATTTTATGACTTATTCCATTAAAAGTAATTATTAACAAAATGTGCATATATAATAGAATTAATATTTGAAAAAAATGCTTTGAGCTGCTATTTGTCACAGGACATACAAGGTTTCAAAGTACATTAAAACTAAATTTGCTATTTATTTAGTTAATATATATTTTACTTTTATAAAGCAGAGAATATGTGGTCAATTAAATTTTAAATATCCTGATAATCAAAGACAAATTAAATCATAAAGTGACAGCTGATAAAACATTTTTTGTGTGACTGATTTCAGATTATTGCTTTTACAGCCATCACAAAGACATAAATGGCTATATCACATTAAAAGCAAAATGATCATTATTTCTTATTCCATGTTTGATTTTTAACTCTCTTTTACACTTACCTCATCTGTGGACTCAAATTCTTGTTTGCTGCAAGAATGAAAAAAAAAAAAGATAGACAACCTTAGGGAAATATGTACATTGATCATACATAAATGCTAATGTTTTAATTACTTTATCTCACTTTTCAATATATCATAAAAGCACCAATTCAATTTATAGTCCAAATAAAAAAATTTTAAAATAACTGAAATGTCACTTCAAAAATGTAAAGATAATTTTCTTGTAACTAGCTAATCTGTTAAAAATAAGCAATACCCAAATAACAAACCGACAGAATATGCAGAATTGGTTAGTATCATCCATTAACACCAGTCTGTTTGAGGCTGGATGTCAAAGTCCTCAGTGCTTGGCAATAAATACTGCCTGAGTGAATAAATAATGATAATAGTTGTTGTCTATTTATACATCCTCTTCCTCTTTGTATTGCTCCTTTTCAATGCTGATTCCAGTGATTTCAAGTATTATCAAAATCCAAACTTGCAAAACAAGATTGAGAAATTCATTCAATATACACTACAATATAAATGGCAGAGACAAAGTTTAAAGGGTATTTGAATATTTGCATAGGGACAGACCTTAAGCAACATGACCAAAATTTTAGTATAATAATATAATTTCCAGCATCAAAATGAGGGTTGGAAGGCCCCTTTTTTAAACTTATTGACACTATTACAGATGTCCCCTGTTGCCCTCTTTTATGCAACCCCTTTTTAAAGCCGTATTAGGAAGGCAAAAGCTGGAAGAGAATTGCTAGTGACTATATCAGTCTGCCACTTGCTTCTTTGGCGAGTGGTAAAAGCTGGGAAGCATACAGTTCTAATGTTGTCAGTGGCAACAGACAGGCCTTTATTTTTGCCTATTTGCTCTCTCTGCACTTAGTGGAAGAATTGGGCCCAAAATACATTTAGTGAATATACTTCTCAAACAAACAAAAACACTACACATGTTCTGACAGCAAGCTAGAATATCTTAAAATCAGACAGTCTTAGAAAATCATAAATATATGATTGACATATCCTCAGTAAAACAGAAAAGTGATTTAGAGATATTAAGCTAGTACAATAGCTCCTATATTTCCTACATTTACCTTCTAAGTAAGTGCTTATGAGTAATATACTGCTAATTGAAATAAATGGGTCACTCACTGGGCAAAACCTTGTGTATGCATTTATAAAAATATACAAGCTAATGTGGAGAAGAACTGAAGATTCCATTTCCCAAGACATGACTACATTTGTGCAATCATATGCATGTATGTATATATGTATGCATGTGGTATTTCTGTGTTGTCCCCCAAAATAGAAATTGTGAGGAGGCCATAGCAAAACAAAATAAAGTATCTTCTACTTATTTAATATTTTACTAAAGTAATTACATGCATATATTGGAAGGTAAAACAAGTTAAAATATGAATCACAATGCAGTTTTAGTAGTCTTGCCCTACTGATAACTGGAATCATCACTTTATTAAAATTCCAATTCTAATGCCGACCTAGTACACAGGCCTCTAGTCCCTTACTTTTTTCTACAAATAAGAAAATAATACAAAGAAATAAAGCAAGAAGCACTGGAATATTAAAGAGTAACCAGAATGGTTTAATGAGACAGCTTTCCTTAATTTTGACCCTGAAATTTTGGGTCAAATTTTGACCAAGGATTACACTCCTTGCTGAATTGTAATTTGGAAAGAGAAGTGGAGACAAAAGGGGAGGGAGGGAGAAAGTGGAAAAAGAGCAGAGCAGGGAGGTGGAAAGGTCATTGTGGATTACATCTCTATTCAGCACTGGCAGTTGGTGTCTAAAATTACATTGTGTGAGAAATAGAGTGGCACTCACTTTATACCATCTCATCTCCTAGGTAGAAAGAAATGTAACACGGAAAAACAAAACAAACAAAAAAAGAGAAACAAAGAAAGAAAGAAAGAAAGAAAGAAAGAAAGAAAGAAAGAAAGAAAGAAAGAAAGAAAGAAAGAGAAAGGAAGGAAAGGGAAAGAACGAAGAGAAAGAAACTGACAACCTTATGACAAACAGAAACATATAAACTCCTCTCCATCCTGGAGCGTTTACTAATGTTGCAGATGCTAGCTTTCAACATTTTTTGTTAGCTACTCTAGGAATTAAATTCAAAGCTTTGCAGTCTTTAATTACACATTTATATCATCCATGTATATTTATCAAAACCTTCACATGAGAGAAAGTTCGTTAGAGACCTCAGATTAAAATTTACCTGGATGATTATTATGAAATAATTGAACTTTCCTTGTATAGCTACTTCTTCTACTTTTATTTAGTATGAGACTATAAATTTAGAATAAATTGAACTCTAATTCTGTAAATCTTTATTTAACAGAGACTTTGTCAAGGCCACATGCTCTGAACTCTTTTGGGGCAATACAAAACACAAATATTATCTTGTATTTTATACAAACATAATTGTTTCAAGGCAAAGTTTGCACAATATAAAATTGGTCTAAATCCTGTGACCTTTGAAATTTGATGATTCAAATTTTTGATAATTTCTTAAAATTGTCAGCAATATTTTAAACATTTTGGAATACATATCTAGTAATGAAAAGTCAAGTGATTTGCCCACAGAGAAAGGCTCTCAGAGTATAGGTACTAGTCCCAGACGTTGCCACTTTTGTAGCCTTAGGCCAACGATTTTCAATCATTTTAATCTCATTGCACACATAAACTAATTACTAAAATTCTGTGACACACCAAAAATATATATTCTATTTTCTGCCATTCTGACAAAAATACAGGTATAATTTTGATTCATTCACACTGGACGGCTACTGGTGTGTTGGCTGTTGTCATTTTTTATTATTTTATTCTTTATTAAGGTATTACATATGTGTTTATTTGACAATATAAAGGAAAGAGGTCAGTGCCCCTGACTAAGTAGTCAGGTATTGCATGTTTTGAAAATTCTTGTGGCACACTGGTTGAAAATGCTGCCACAGGTCAAATGCTTCTCAAACTTGAGAATGTATCAGAATCCTCTGGGGTGCTTGTTGCTGGGCCCTACCCTCAGAGTTTCTCATTCTGTAGGTCTGTTTCCAAGCTCTCACATGATGCTGATGCTGCTTGTAAGTACATGGATCTAGAATCAGGGTACTTAAGATTATGTCTCTATATGCTCTCGATTTTATAATGTGACACTTTGATACAAACATTCACAGGACATTATTAATGTACAGAAGAGTAGCACCAAGACCAAAATGAATATCTAAGGAAGACTTTGTAGAAAAGCTAAGTCATAATTTATAGCTAAAGAGTACTCAAAATGTTTTAATTCATCTCAAGCACTTAGAAGGTATGTGACCTTAAGTCAATAACTTTCTCTTTGAGTCTTCATTTGAAACTTTCGAGGGTAACTGTGTCAATTAGATAATATTAAAAAAGCACAGAGTGTAGTATAGAGTAGACAATAAATAATTACTCAGAGTAAGGGGGAAAGGTTTTAAAGTAGTGACTTATACAAATGGATGAATCTGTGAAACAGTTGTTTAGGTAATCAGAGAAGGTGTTGATTTGTATAAAGAGTAATGAAGGCTTAGCTTTGAAGATGGGACTCATGTGCTGGCAGTAGGATTGTATCTTGTCCAAGAGGCTGCATTTGCCACCAAAATACATTACAGAAGAATATATATAGAATTTTTTTACTGATCCTAGAAGGGCTGGTGTGATCTCTTTGATGATTTTCATAAAGTACATTAACTCTAAAAATGAAACATTTGCTATATCTGCATATATAATTGTGCTGTTTCTCCATTAAAAGTACTAGAGTTTTGCTGTGGACCTAAAAAGGCTCTAAAAATAGTCTGTTAGAAATACTACAGTATTATAAATGTTTGATTAGGTACACTATCAAAGCAAATAATATATTAACCATACCTTCCTCCAATTCTCTGCAAATGTTCTAACAGGCAGTGATAGAGATCTGCATTTTTGCGGTTTAGATCAGCAAGTAACTCTCCAAAATATTTGGGATCCAATTTTTCAGGGCCATCATCTTGAATTATCACCTGAAGAAAACATCAACCTCAATTATAAACAATATTAAGTATTTCTAAATTCACAGATGTTTTGATATGAAATGAAAAATGTGAAATAATGACTAATACAAGTAACTAATTACAAAGTCACCTCATGAATCAAGCCACAATTTTTTTTTTTGCATCTGGGGTATACATTTTTCAATATGGGATGAATTTAAAGTAAAGCAACATTGTGATAACATTTTAAATTTCATTTCATACAAATCTAAGTGACCTAATAAATGCAAAACTTGAATAATTTATATAAAAATTCTGGAACATAGATGCTTAAGTAAAGCAGTAAAACAAGTAAATGAAAATCTCTGAATTGTGCATTATCACCACATGGCTTACCCATCTGTCCCATTTTGGAAAAGAAAATGTGAATTCCTTGAATTATACTGACTATAGAAGAATTAATTTCATTTGGAATTGCATCTTCTCAGTGAAAGTTTGATTTATTAGTATATCTTAAAGTTAGATTAAATAAACCTTAATGTAATGTGTTTCTATGTATTTCTTTTTTAAATCTTTTTTATATTTTAAAAATTTAAATTTATTGTTTAAGCTATTACAAATAGTAGTACATATGTCTCCTTTTTTCCCCCATTGACCTCCCCGCGGCATTTATTATTTGGATTGAATATCCAATCAATTTGACATTGGAAAGAGTGGCATAGGGCCAAATGTAGAAAATTCTTAGACCCAGGAAACTTTTCAAATCCTAAACACAAAATACTCTGAGTAATATCCTGAATAAGATCTATTCTAATAAATTCATGTTGTTTGGTCCCAATCTTTTCTACTTTTTTATCCACCTTGCCTCTGATCTCCAAAACAACACTACTTGGATGTTAATAACTTAAGCTGCATTTCAGACCATCTTTGATATTGCATGTGGGACCAAAGGTGCCCTATAAACACACATATTCCTAAGTATATGTATAATAAATATACTTCAAATTTGGCCAATGATATTTCCTTTTCAACCCATCTTCTGGATGCAGACCCTAAAAATCACCCATGCTGAGGCAAATGGAAGAATTGCAAAATAAACAAAGATGAGCTTTCACAATTATGTCTGTGATATTATAATCCATTTATAAAATAGATAAATGAGGGAAAGCCATACTCAATATACAGTATAGTGTGATCATGTTTTTATTAAGATATACATTTTTCATATTTTTAAAAGTCTGAATGAATACATTACAATGTTATCTTGTCCATGTACCCTTTCAAGTTGCTTTATTAGAGAAGGATTGTTTCCTAAACAGAGTAGGCTTCATTACACAGTATATTAAAATTCCATAGACTTAATAAGTTGTATGTATTCAATATAAAACCTTTAAATGCATAGTCACCAAACATGAGTCTGCTCTCTATGTTTATGTGTCTGTTGAGATTTTGTTTGGTGGTTGCCAAAAGGAAGGGGCTTGTGGAACTGGGTGGAAAAAAAGAAGAGATAAAGAAGTACTAATTGGTAGTTACAAAAATAGTTATAGGATATAAAGTACAGCATAGGGAATATAGTCAATAATATTGTGATAACTATGTATGGGGCTAGGTGGGTAATGGAAATATCAGGAGAAACATGTTGTAAAGTAAATGATGGTCTAACCAACCAGTATGCTATACACAGGAAACCAATACAAAATAATATTGAAAGTAAACTGTAATTGAAAACAAAATCAAGCCTGGCCAGTGTGGTTCAGTGGTTGAGCATGGTTCAATTCCCAGTTAGGGTAGAAGCCCAGGTCGCAGGCTCCATCCCCAGTAGAGGGCATGCAGGGGGCAGCCGATCAGTGATTCTCATCATTGTTTTTTCTGTCTCTCCCTCTCCCTTCCTCTCTCTGAAATCAATAAAAAAAAGCATTTTTTAAAAGAAAAAAATCAAGCTTAACTAGATAAGAGGAAAATCTAGCTGTCATGTCAATATCACTCCATTGATCCTTAGGTTATTTCATTGCTGTAGCTGGCCAAATAGATACTATTTTCCTGCCTCACCTCTCTATGTGTGCCCCTTCTAAAACTAAGTTTTCCAAGCAGAAAGATTTTATTTAGCCAAGGATATTCAAGTACTGAGCTCCCCTGTTAGAATCTCCAAACAACTGATTTGATATGTTTAGTGTTTTGCACATTTTTTCTAATAGGGGATTGTAATCCCTTCATCATATGTGAAAATTGTTTCTTTTTTCCTTCAAGTTTGATTCATTTGACATAGTACTTCCATCATTTCAGATTGTCTTGAAATATTTATTTCTTTTTGCGCAAATATTTTCCTAGCATTGCACTTCATACTAGTAGATCTTTCATGTACATAAGACTTCACCCACATGAATCTTAATGCCATTATTAAAATTTTTACTTATGTGATTTGGATGTGGTGGAAAATGTAGGTACCTAAATAGAGAATTACAGAGCTCAGGACAAGGAATGATTTACATTAATTGTGTGTTTCATATTTAGAAAGCAGTATTAAAAGTTACTAAAGGTATGTGATTTTATTTTGAGAAATGGTATTAATAACTACTGTTTATTAATCTCTTACCATGTGCCAGGCATTGTGCTGTAAACTTTATGTAAATATTAAATGAAGTAATGCAGTCTTGTAACCACTACACAATATTGCCTCCCCAGATGACCTCTTCTGTTTGTTTTCATTGCAATTCCAAAGGAGTTACTTTGGAATTGCAATCTTCCTAACTGCATTATTTTGGAGGTTAGTTGTTTGATTTTATTAGTGTGAAACTATGCTAAGTATGCCTGAAATTCAAATAATAAATTTGAATCAGCTGGAGAAAGGGTTAGAACATTAGAATTAAAGAATCAGTTCTTTTGGAAAAAGACATGTCAAGGTGGAAAAGAAGGGAACACAATTTCACTCCTTTGTATATATATTCATTCTCAGTTTTGTACAACTTACTATTTACAATAACATTTGAGTACACTCAGTAAAATCCAAAACCCAGTTGGGTTCAAAAGTTTGGAGGAGAGAGGACAGACAGAAGTCAGCTTCTAAACTACTGTTAAATCTTTGACAGGACTATGCTCAACAATAAGATGACATTTTCTAAGCATGAACGGTGATGTGCCAGTTCACAATTTTTTGCATTTACTAAATCACAAGTCTTTAGAGCTTCTTAGGTTTTTTTGTGGGGTTTTTTTGGAAGGTGGTATAGCAAAGGTGAAGATTTATTGAAGAACAAGTACAGACTCCCACGTGGGGAGGGGGAAAGAGTCCCCTTCTTAGTTTTATTTTAACTGTTTGCAGGTGTGTTTTGAGATATCTTTTTAGAATTGGCTCAATGTCATGCTCATATATATACATTAACACATTTTTTAATTCTCACAGAGGAATAATGAAAAATTCATAATAAAATAACATGACACCATGAAAATGTAATCTGCAAACTGAGAGTAATAAGAGCCATCCTCTGGTTGCCTTTAAAAAGCCAATATCAGGAGCCTCCCAAGCCAACTTGAATTTGGGGTCAGAATAATGATAGAAAACTGGGTAGAGGTTTTCTCTCTGTGACAATAGTGAGTTGATAAGATATTTGAGATATGTGCATAGCCCATATCTACTCTCTGCCTAATGAGTGAGAGCTATTTTGAATGTCAATTTTGGATAATAGATTTAACTTTTTTATATATAAACAGGGAAGGGATACAAACTGTGTTGAAGAATAGTAATTTTCAGATATGCAAAATGTGATATTTCTCAAAAATTACAAAAAGTTAAAGATTCTTTAATTAGTTAACTATTTGACTATAATAATGGCCAAGCAATCTAACATCTTGTCTCTGATTGTAGGTAAAACACACACAAACACACAACTTTGATTAGAATTGCTGCCACAAACACAAGGCAAGGCAACAATGTTAGGTATGAAAGCAGAGATAAATTAGTGATCATTTCTCAGAGAATTTGTAGAAAGGAAGTACTTTGTAAAGGGAAAACTTGGGCCTCACCTCACTATTGCCTTGGAAGTTCTTGTTCTGGTTCCAGTTTTGTTTTGTTTTTCTTATTTGTGGTTGATGATATTCTGGGAGTGGAATTTCTTGCAACCATCTACTTTATATTAACTTTGATGTTTAAAAATGATAATTTTGACCAACCATATTTACAAAGTTTAATGGTAGTGATAATAGAGCCCTGCAGATAGTAGGCACAGAATAGATAGAGTTTTGGCTGAGCTATCTAAATATTCTTGCCTGCTCCTTCCCCTCAAACTTAATGGCACACATTTGTGAGAAATGTTGCTCAGGATTATGGAGAGTTTGTAAGCAAGATTCAGTCACAAACCAGTAGTATAGGGTGTTGGCTTAATTAAATTTATGACCACTAGGTAACTGGCTTAAGTGTGTGCATTTTTCACATATTTAGAAAGGTTGCTCAGCAGACTTATAAAGCGCTTAAAATGCCATGTTATAGAAAAGATATCATACATAAATGTCTAATCCTCTTAAAGATCATGGACATGTTAAGTAACAAAGTTTGTTCTGCTTAGACCTTAGTGGGTAGTAACTTTTTGTTACATAAAAACAAAAAACATCAGGATTAATAAAAGATTTACAAAGTATAAATTATTAGCCCCCCAAAGCTCATAATATGGCAACATTTTATTTTATTTATTTATTTTTAAATTTATCTTTATTGTTGAAAGGATTGTAGATGTCCCCTTTTTCCCCACTGACCCTCTCCACCCTGCGCACGCCCCTCCCAGGCTTTCACCACACTATGATATGATAAGATTTTAGATAAATAAGGTTACTTCTTCATTTATTTTGCTTTGGTTTGGGACAGTTAATAACTGTTAGACTGATTGAGATCACAGTTAATTGAGTAGACATTAAATTAAATACATTTTAGGCACAATGTCTTTTGGCTAATAGGGTAAAAAACATAGTAAGAAGAAATTTTGTACCACAAGAAGAAATCTTGGCTAGAGAAAATGTCAGAATTTTAGGTTCTGAAAATTTTCACTGCTATTTTAATCTCTATAGATATTTCAGTAAAACTATGTTGCATTATACAGTACATGGTACATAGATTTTCAACAAATGTCACTGAATTGAATGTACTGTATAACAATCACAATTCTAAAATGAAGACTTTACTCCTAACAACAGCTCTGTAATTAAAATAAAACCCTAATTTAATTTTCTATATGAGTAGACCTAGGCAGCAAACCACTGAAGTGAAAAAAAGAATGGAAATTGGGGCCAAAAGTGGAGTTCCCACTTCCTAGTTTTAGATTAATTATATTGCTTAAACTTTCTGAACTTCAGTTTTCTCAACTGGAAAATGTAGGTAACTTAATACCTACTTTTTTTTCCTTTTGGTAAAATGTTAAACCATCATATAAATAATGGTCTTATTTAATTTAAGGCATATGGACAATTTGCTATTGGAATAAAGATAGAAGGATATTTAAAAGATTGGTATCAGTCTATGAGGGCTGAGGATGTAGTAGAAATAATAAAAAAAATGAGGGTAATGAAGAACCATGAGGACAGAGTGTGGGAAATACCACTGATATATATGAGTGGTGAAGTTCTCATAGATAATTACAGGTCAGGGGTCATCGGGAAATGGAGAAGATTGTAAGCCTGCCAATGAAACTGTGAAAGGATAGGGAGAGTGGCTAGAAGGTCAGTAGATAGTGGTAATACAAGTCAAGAGGGCTCGTGTATACGGATTGCAGGGTTTTAAACAGAGATGATTGATCAACAAAAACCAGAACACTTAAATGTATAAAATTGCCTTGAGAAAAGAATTAGCAGAAGACACATAGAAAACGAAACAAATAAAAAATAGGAAAATATTAATATCAGCAAAAATAGTTATACTAATAAAAGAAGCAAAACAGTACGCAAATTGGTTCAGCAACAAACAATACTTTCATGTCAATAGTAGCATAAACACTGAGTACTGATTTAGACAAAACTTGGGATTTATAGAACTAAATTCTATGTGTCAGAATTATTAAGAGATAATATACAACTTCAATAAATCAAGAAATAGCAGCATAAGTATATGCATACTATTTAGGTGTATGGAGGTAAGTACCAGAAGAAAAAGCTAAGAGTTGAAAATGATTGCCTCTGGGGGATCAGGTGTGCATGAAGAAGGTTGGAACAGGGAATTGCTGTTTCTTATATATCTTTTATTATTTGACATTTTAAGCATTACAGGCATTACTCTAATTAAAAAAATAAAAAAATATTTTAAAGAGCTAATAAATAGCAATTCTTGTTTGCCATAAAACAAGAGTTCAAAGGAGCACCAGAGCAGGAGGTAGGGGGACACAGATAAGGGTCGTGTTTGGAAAAGATGGGCTCAACACAGATATGAATTAAATTTTTGGAAACAATAGCAGGGGACAGAGGTCTGAATAAAAGACATTCATTTTCAATAATGGGGGTGAAGAAGGCAGTTAATATGGAGGGGGATATGAGTCACGTGTTAATAAGTAAGGAAGCTTCTGAGTTCATAGAGCTAAAAGGCCCAGAGATTCCATCATTAGTGAAGGACTTATGTTAAATAAGCATTGTGGAAAGCTGCCTGGGTACTTTCCAGAAAAAAACACCTGACACTAAGATCTATGCTGTCTTGATATTGACATAAATTGAATTTTCAAATGAAAAACATCCAAGTTGGAGTATTTTCCTTTGGCAATAGCACTATCCAAGTAATCAGAATTGTTCTTTTTGTATCCTCCCATGACTCTTAAAGGTTTTTTGGAAGCCTTGAGCCAAGTGGAAAAGAATTGCACATACAATATACATAATTACTTGAGTTTTTCTAATAACCACCACCTGTATGACAACTTGTAAAATGAGTTCAGCTGAGTTTCCCCCTGTCACTAACATATGTGAAATTATCTATTTCTTGCTAATGGCAGGGAAATGATCACAGTGTGTTATTCTTAATGTCTCCAGGAAAGACATGTGATTAGTGATGTTTTGAATTTGAAACAAAAATTGTGATACTTCTAGGGAAAACCATGAAAACATACATAGATTCGTTTTCTAAAAAATATTTTGAAACCAAGTTTTTCCACATTTTATTTTCAAAAATATTTGAATATATTTTGCTTCGTGGAAAGCATTTTAGTTTCATTTAAAAATATCATTACAATGAGAAAATATTAATACAATTTCATATATTTATGCTTGGAAAGATTTGTGGCATGGTGTTCAGGGAGGGAGAAGATAGAAAATTGGACATTCATTTGAGCATCTACTTTGTGCTTGACACTAAGCCAGGTACTTTAGATATTTTATCTCATTGAACTGTATTGTAGATACACTACACATTAAGTATGATTCTACCTCTTTTATAGATGGGGAAACTGAGGTTCAGTTCAGTTAAGTCAGTTACTTCAGTTAAATCAAACACCTCAGATCATACAGCACAGGCTTTTATAAGCCTAAATAATTGAATTTAAAGGCTATATTTTTCCCACCTTATTATGCTACCTCCACTTACAATTGAACTCTAAACACAAACTAAAAATGGGCCCACCTTTAGTTTTAAAAAGGCCCAACTTGCCCTGACTAGTTTGGCTCAGTGGATAGAGCGTCAGCCTGTGGACTGAAGGGTCCCAGGTTCTATTCTGGTCAAGGGCATGTACCTTGGTTGCGGGCACATCCCCAGTAGGGGGTGTGCAGCTGATTGGTGTTTCTCTCTCATCGATTATTCTACCTGTCTATCCCTCTCCCTTCCTCTCTGTAAAAAATCAATAAAATATGTATATTTTTAAAAAGCCCAACTTACTTCTGCTCTATTACTCTTTAAAGAGACTTCTGCCAGGTGGAAGAGACATATAAACACCAAGGAACCTAGGTGAGACAACTCACTCCCTGTCATCCCTTGTCCATGGGATTTGCACAGTCAGGTTACTCTTCACTCTGACCAAGAATGTATCCAATCCTATGTAACCCCATACAAGTAGAATTACCACATCTAAGATTCCCAGGGCACTGTTCTATTTTCAACAGCACTTCAACTTTATCATCAGAAGCTATTGAAAAACTAGAAAAATGTTATATATACAAAAAAGCCACCAGCATTTGACAAATCTCAAACTGAAGTATGAATAATAAAATAGAAAGTAATATATTAGTTACCCAACTCTACCCATTTTTTTAAATAGACAATATCTGGTCTGGTCAAATATATTATTAGTTGTACTGAGCTAATGAAAGAATATAGCATCACCATTGCCACTAGTCAAGATTCTTAATCCTAGCATGTTATTCCCATCTCTGATAATTGTCCCTCACTCCCTACCTATTGTTATGACACCTTCATCTGATCACTGTGAGAATAAAATTAATCAGTATGCCAATCTGTCTTGTACAAAGCTGCTAGGATTAACCTCCTAAAGCACACCTATCAGTATTTTCCTACTTAATAACCTTCACTCACTCTGCACTGCCTACCAAATAAAGTTCAACATTTTAAACTTAACATTTGAGCCCCATGATCTAGTACTCCTCATTCTGTCTTCCTTTCCATACAAACCAAACCACTAACTGTAAACCTATTCCTGAAGCCCAAAATGTAAATTCCCAAACCTATAACTTTTTTCAGGTAATTCCCTCTTAGGATGTCAACTCTATGCCACACCACAATACCATATACAAAAATTGGCTCACTCTTCAAAGCCCAGTTCAATTCCTGCCTCCTCAACAAAGCTTTCCTTGACCTTCCAGCTGAAATTAATTTCTTCTCTCTTCTGTTCTCAAAGCACATTACTTGTTCCTCTGTTATGACAGAAGACACTTAGTTTTGTGTTATGTTTTAAGTTTGTCATTTCCATATTAGATAGTAAACACTTATAATAAATGTGACAATGCTTTACCCACTTTAGTATTTTTCATAGGACCTGGCATGAAGATTTAATGTTTATAAATAATAATTGCTACTAAAAACTAAGAACTACTATTTTGTTAAGTACTTTCCAATAGCACTCAACTATGGTAAGTGCTTAGCATACAAAACATAATTTATTCTTAGAACAGCCTTTAAGAAATGAGTGATGTAAAATCTTTATTTTAAAATGAAGAAACTGAAGCAAATTACAAGATTTAGCTATATTTCAAGTGACTTAATCTAATAAGATGGTTCAGAGAAAATATCATTCTAAGGCTTTATAGATTGAAAATGGTGGATTTTTAAATTATTTGTGGTTCTTTTTGACAAATACAGATAAAGTGCATATTTCAAATTCACAGCCCTTAGAAGTAATATCATGTATATTTAATATAAATCAATCAAATTCTTATGTGGACAGGTTCCTTTATTTTTTCTTATTTTTCTCCTTTTGTCTTTTACTAAGAGTTGCCTATGAAAGGGTCAATTTGAGCAAGTTATTCTTTACTAGAAAAGACATCTGAAAACATACAAATGATGTTGATTATTCATTGTTCCTGTTGTTAACTTTACCAAGATACAAGAAAATCTTTTTTCCTTTAACACTTGCATAACAGATGTTTACAAGATTCCAAAGTTTTCAGAACATAAATTAGTCACTGGCAATTATATCACAAGAGATTAATGCTTAGAAACTACATTTTAGTTTATATTTTGTTTATGTAATATACAATAAATTATATACATTTTAACTTGACTTAATATACCATATTTTCAAAGAAGACATATAGGAAGTAATTACCAGCCTGTGAAATGAGACCATTATAATAATCTTCAATAATATCATTTGCAAATCACTGTTCATTTAAGTACCATATCTCATGAAAGTATTTAATGTTTAAAAATATTTAATGGTTTTACAACCATTAGACCCAATTTAGACCTGAGGATCAGCTATAAATCAGGAATTTATTAATCAATTCATGATTCCTTCATAGATTTAGTTCATTAATAGACCTGAAATATTTTGTGTTCTGAGAGGAAAAGGAAATTTAGTTTTTAAAATACTGTAACAAATTACAAATCCTAGTTACATAACTTTTCAATATTTTGATGAAAATTTAATATGGGTACTTGTACAGAGTGAGAAGTGTTTAAGGGTATTATTTCAATTTTGTAAGGTATCAGTTAATTGAACTTACCTGTTCATGTACATGGCTTGATTCACCATGGCAAAGGTCATTTCCAATGCTTGTAGATGTTGAGTCACCTCCTGTGATAGTTTGGATTTGCTGGCTAGAATGGGATTGTTGACAATGAGGAGAGTGGATGATCTGGGGCTGTTGGACAATGTGATGATGGCACTGAACCTGAGGATAGAATTCCTAAAACACATACCAAAAGAGTCATTGAGAATAAAAATTACTGATCAAGAAAAACCCAACTGAAACTATTTTAAAATTTTCTTTCACAAGATATTTGAAGCCCTAGGATTTGTAGCTTTACTAAGTGATTTTTTCTGTTTCTTTTCTTTTTTAAATTTTATTGAATCTATTGAGGTAACATTGGTTAATACAATTATATAGGTTTTAGGTATACAATTCTATAATACATCATCTGTATATTGTGTGTTCACCATCACAAGTCAAGTCTCCTTCTGTCGCCACTTATCCCTCCATTAAACCTTCAACCTCTCCCTCCCCCCTCCCCCACTTCTCTCTGGCAATCACCATACTGCTGTCTGTGTCTATGAGATTGTTGCGTTTTTTTTTTTTTGGCATAATCTCTTCACCTTTATCACTCAGTTCCCCAACACTCCTTCCCTTTGTGCCTATGGATCTGTTTCTATTTTGTTTACTTTCATCAAATTTAAAGTATTCCATTGGGGGAAATTTTATTGAATTCTATTTTTATTTGATCAAGTGGCTGTGACCATCCAAATACTTACCTAAATGGGTCAGGGACTTGAATGTTCTGATTAAATTAATATTCCACTAATAGTTATCACTAAAACTATAATGAATATTAATATTAAGTCCTCTTTTTTGATGATTCAACAGATACTTCAGCACCTAATTACCTAATAATACTATAATTCTGAAGCTGTAGATGAATTATAAAATTAGAAAATAATATAATGTAGTGATTTTCAATGTTAGGAATCACAGTGGAGGTGGAGAAAGTTCTTACGCTTATGAAAACTGAGTATGAATTAAGAAAAAATATTCAAAAACAGTGACTGAAAATTCAGATCCAGAAAATATGTCTTCTAAGTCTGATTTTATTACTTACTGTGTGATCTTGAGAAACTGCATATGCAATCTTTATTAGCCTCAGTTTCCTCCTTTGTAAAAGTGGAAACAATATGTGTCGCATTGGGTTGTTATGAAGAATAAATGAACTAATGGATGATTATCTTAAAATTACACAACTAATCAGTGGCAAAATTGGGACTGGAACTCATGATTTCTATATCAGAGTTCTTTTAGAACATTAAGCTAAATTTTTACTGCCATTAATATGTTCTGTAACTTGTTTTTTAATTAAATCTTTGCTATCTGCTTGTTCATTTGTCATGGAGGGTTTTTCCTCCTCATAAGTATAGAGCACAGAATAAAAAAGATATTTGGTTATTTCAGTTTGAGGGCTTTCAGGTTTATTTGAATTTCCTGCACTTTTTTTGTTAATGTTCTACTTTGATAACAGGCACCTGAAAGCCAATTTTCAAAGAAAAAAATAATACTTTTTGACTTATAGTAATATATTCATGCACATACAATTAACTGCAAAAGTATAAATTGAGTGCCCTATTTTCTTTGACTGTGGAAAGCTGACTTGTATTAATAAAACACTTCAGATCTTCAGTTTTTGTATGAAACAATTTTAAACTATGTTAAATGGAAAAAGCAAGATGCATAAGAATCAATATAGTATGCTCCCTTTGTATAACATTTTTAAAAATGTACATATATGTATATTTAAAAATATATATGATGGCTTTGAAATGCACAGAGCAAAAACACTTTTAAGAGTGACTGCCTGAGAAGATGAACTGAGGGACAAGAGAATCAGGATAGATAGGCTATTTATTCACTGTATGCATTTTTATTCTCTTTTTATACTTTTTTGTGCCTCTTAATACATTTTATGCCTTGATGTTTTTAGCTATGTGTATTAATTATCATTTCATGTATAGAAAAAGTATTTTGAAAGAAAGAAAAATATTTAAAGAAACACATTTTACAAACAGAAACTGAATTGGTAGACATATAGATACTAAAGATCATAGAATCAGTTCATAGAATCATTTTCTATAGGCTCTTTTCCAATATGACTTACTTTACAAACATACAAGCACTAAGATGTCTACAGTTTAGAAGTCTGGCTGTATACTAATCAGGAACTCTTACACAAATTCAGGGGGTAAATGTATTATCTGTTCTTTAATGTTACAAAATACCTTCACACATTGGATTAGGATAAAGTCAGTGAAAGTCTGAACTCTGAGAAAACTTTCACACAGTGGGAAGCTCATACACTACTGAAATAGAATTTCTCCTGAAAAAAATATAATGTATTTCTTCAAAAAAACAAGTTAGGAAACACTTTGAAAGGACATATCAATAAAGAATAATAAAGAAAACAAAACTAATTTCTCACTCATCTTCCTTTATTAAAGTATCCATTGCCTCTTGAATAGAATGGGAATAGTCTCTCCATTTGGGGTGCTTTGTGGTTTCCCTGAACCTATTTGGCCTCGTACCCACTCACTAGAACCACTGAAGTCTTAGCAGGTACTCAGTTTTCAATTCTCACACATGACTACTAAAATTGTTGTTCCAAAGCAAGATATTCTCATACTTTTGAAGCATACTATAAGCTGAGTTTTTAACCTGCAAGAGATCAAACACTTTTGATTTATCATATATTTTGTCTTCATTGATAGAGAAAAAATATAGAGTACAATTCATATGAATTGGATAATATCTTGCAACTGGTACCATTTTAACAGCCTTCTAATGCAAAGACCTCTTTCTTGGACAGGTCCCATCGCCTAAGAGCTAATCTTATTTGAATTAGTCTCATGTCATACTAAACAGGTTTGTACAGATTCTGGCTTTATCCAGATCATCTCACTGTATTTCTATCACTGAGGAAATTCAACTACAACAAAGCAATTGTAGTTTATCCTATATGAATGGCTCCTTTTACCTTGGGAAATCTCCATGGTAGCTCCAAAACTCCCAAATCAGTTAAGTCATTCATGAGAAAAGTGGAAATAGAAATGTAAATATATAAGTTAATAGTAAGTAGTGGCAGTGTTCTCTTAAAGGGGTTCTTCTTTAATTAATCCAGATGCAAAGCAATAATAATGTACAGGGTGTTCAATTCTTTCCTCTAGGGACAAAAATTTAGAAAACGTTTATTTATTCTCTTTGAAACAAGAAGTTGGAAGCATCATGAAATGATGTGCCTCAACCATTCCTTGCTGTTGAAAATGTGCTAAACTTATTATTTTGGCAGTTCAGCTCGATAAAGGAAAAATGATATAATTTGATAGCTTGAGGAAAGTGCCCATTGAAGAACTGACATAGTTGATGAAATTTTTCTATTTGGAATCATAATGTTCAGAAATATTTTGCTTGTTCTTTGGAAGATATGTGTACTGTACCCTTCAGACTACATACAGTTTTACAAGCACCCCAGAATCTTAAAGATTTGGATGCCTATAAATATGAGTTTACCCTATTTATTTTTTATTGGGCAACATCTAAGTAATATACATTAGTTTCTATAAATATGGTAACAACTGCCCAGAAATGCTCAGAAAAATAATTTTCTCATACCAAGAAAATTACAAAGGAAAATTTAGTATATTTTAATCTTTCATTCCTATATGAAAAAATATGTTGTGATTGAAATTAATTCAGTATTATTTAACTGCCTATTTTTTGGCTGAATTGTGCCCCTTGCTCCCCCTAAAAGAAATGCTAAAGTCTTAATCCCCAGTACCTCAGAATGTGACCTTATTAAGAAACAGAGGTATAATCAAGTTAAAGTGAAGTCATTAGGATAAGTCCTACTTCAACATGACTAGTGCCTCATATGAAGGGACAGACATGCACAAAGGGAAAAGGATATGAAGATGCCGCTTAAGGGTCAAGGATTAAAGTTATGCATCTGTAAGTGTAGGAACCCTTACCTCCAGAAACTAGAAGATAGCCATGGAAGAGTTTCTTCTCTAAAGTTTTCAAAGGGAGCATGGCCCTGCCGACACTGAGATACCCTAACTCTAACCTTCAGAACTGTGACAAAATAAATTTCTGTTGTTTTCAGCCATCCAGAGTTTGGTAGTTTGTTACAGCAACCTTAAGAAATTAACACACTGTCTAGTTCAAGAATGTCCAGGAGATAAGTCTCAGGCTTTGTGTGGGCTGGGCATGCTTGAATCCACCAAACAGGTCATGTGGAAACCTCTGCAGGTTACAGTAACAACTCTGCTTTGAAGGACTGGGCCTTCAGAGCTGCAGTTTTGTACCCTGTACTTCAAGCATGTCATACTCCAAGACTAACACGGGCTAAGTAAACAAGGTTTAAGTTTACGGTATGTGGGCCGCAAAAAAACAAAAGTTTCAATTTTCATAGAAACGTAGGTTTATTTCGATAGAGACATGTTGAATACAAAGGGCTGAAATAAGTGAGTCATTGTTAACATAAAATAATAGAACATTCAAATAAAAATTAATATTTTTTCTTGAACATTAACTTACCAGACACTGAATAACTGCACAAATTAATAAGCATAATGCAAAAAACCTATTTTTCTTGTTCTACGAAAGTGAAATATTTCCTGTTGTGCACACCAAACAAGTCAGTCCAAGACTGTAGATGTGACAATTGGCTGCTAAAATATTCTAGTATTAGTGGAGAGAAATGATGTGCCTGCACGTAAAGCACGTAAAGGAAATAAATGCAACATGATTATAGTAATCATTAGTGAATGTTGTAGTCCGTTATTAATAATTATGTATAACAGGATATTATAAAAATTAAGTTACAAAATTTTTATTAAAACGTTTCTTACCATTATATTGGCTGGGCTGCAAAAATATTCGTTGTGGGCTGCATGTGGCCCACAGACTGCGAGTTTGACATGCTTGCTGTACTTATTAAGTTCAATGGAATTTTAAAAGTGTGACTTGAAGCTTTCGTTTTCTAGAACTTTTATAGTATACAATATTTTTCATATATAGTAATTTAACATTTTATGTTAAATGAATTAAAATAAAATTATAATGTTTTAAATTGTGATTTTTGTGAGACCAGTTTAAAAGAAACATACAAAGCATGGGATATTTATATTATGTTCAGATTCTACCATTAATTGTCTATGTGAATTGACATATCTTTACTTCAGTTTCCCATTCAGTATAACAGGGACAATAATATTTCACATGAGGAAATGGATATGAAAGTGTTAAGGATGATATGAAGTGCTGCAGACATAATAAGATAGTATTATGACTCAGAGGTCTTGTCTAGCACTTGACATTTGAATGTCATTTAAGCTCTACTAAAGTATTCATAATTCAAAAGTATATACTTACAAAATAAGCCTTAAAACAAATTTTACATACCTGATCCATATTTAGCTTCTCCACTTTTCTTATTGTTTTTTCATAAATAACATTGTTTCCTGGGAAGAAATGGCCTCCTCTTAGGAATGGAGACAGTGGTTCCTATAAAGACAATAAAAACTGTGTTGTGCTTTGAAAGGTACCTTTTCAGGGAAACATTAACTTAAGTAAATATACAGTCTTTAATAAACTCTGAGGTAGTGGCAGACTATAGGAAGAGATATTTCAATAAAGTCTGAGAGATGTAAAGAAATAGTAATAAAGATAGCCTATTTTCTCAAACAGAAAATCTGGATCTCTCCTACTACATTTAACGAGGCCTAACACAGTGTTTTGGGGAAATTATAAAGGGGTGGAAAAGAGAATTTGTTTCTGTTCCTAAGGCAAGGTATAATTTTCTCAGAGTTTTCTCTGAAGTAGACAGGCATGAGGTCAACCTCATTTAAATTTGGTTCTCGGGCAGGTTTCACTCCCCGTAAAAGTATTATTAGAGAAATGCAAAATAAACATAATTCATCACCACTGAGCCACAAAGTAGGTAGAACTATATTACATAATTTCTTTTCCTGGAACTCAATCTGGGTACCCTTGAAGTGTACAGTTCTTATTTGAGATGATAATCAAAGCTAAGGCTCTCAGTACAATATGTTTTGAATACTGAGAACAGAGTAAAGGTTTTAAGAGCCACTGTATCTCCATATAATCAACTAAATTGATGTAGTATTATCTTAGAAGATGTCAGCCAGTGAAATAAAGGCTGGTGACATGTTCAAGATATGAAAGAAACCAGGAAAGAGCTATTGAAATTATATCTGGAGTCTAAAATAAATGTAACATGCACTATATATATTCCTTTCCCTTCTTTTGGTTTTCATGAGTCTTTAACTTGTAGATGGGGAGTTGGAGTTGTTTTGTTACAAACCAAAAATTGCATTGATCTGTTTTGGGACACAGGAACAGTTTAGAAAGGGATTGGCCAAGGTTGTTACTAGTTAACATATTTAGGACCATTTCAAAATCAACAAAAGGTTCTAGCATTTTTGCAGTCTGCTATTGTAATATAGTTTAGAATAATAGAACTAAAACACTGGTTGTTGAGAACACAAGACACTTTTGAACACAAAGCTATATATACTTCTTATATTCATGTTTGAATAAAGAGTGCTTGAACTAAATGACCTGGGATACTTTGGTTGAAAAGCATATAAGTAATTAAAATTGACTAGCTGATGAGTTACTAAATGTAAAGATGGATATATTTAGATAAATTCCCTAGAAGCTATTTTATACTTGTTTGTTTTTGAAAAAACAACAACACCTTTTGGGTAGTTACTTGCAATCATTGTAGCATGTTTAAAAGGTTACTATGCTCAATATACTTTGCTCAGTGTTATAAAGCATGAATCATACTTAGATTATTACCAGGAGCATTAAATGTTGATCAGAATTTATCAAACTATAACCAGCAGCCTATTTTTGTGATGTCTTCAAGCTAAGAATGGTATTTAGATTTTTAAAGGCCTGTAAATAAAAGGAAGGACTGAGACCCTATGTGGCCAGAAAAACCTAAAATATTTACTATATGGCCCTTAACAGAAAAGTTTTTCTAATCTCTGGTCTAGATAATATATGAACATAAATATCTATAATACAAGGTAGAAAGTCGTAAGTGTAAAAGGTACAGAGAAATAACTTATGGGATGGAATTCAGGAGACAAAATGGAATTTCATTTAGCAATGGTCGGTACATTACTTTGATCAGATGGCATTTGAGAGAAAGTTAAGTTATGCTTTGAATATGAAGAAATGGAAGAAATAGTATTCTAAGTGAAGAAAACAAAATAAGTCAAGGCACCAATATTGGAAAAGTGTAAGTTACATACAACATATTCCCTACATACAGGGAACATACTTGGCAGATGGGGCTTGGTTCTGCAAGTAGTAAGAGGTGAGAAGCTTAGGTGTGCAGTGAACTTTGGGAAGAGTAATTGGAGAAAGGAAAGGATACATGTGAGGAGAACAGTTAGCAGATTGTCCTAAATCATTAAGGACAGTACTTTTCTAAGATGACTCTGAGATCTTGAACATGAGGAATATATGATATGATCAGTGATGACAAAAAAAAAACCCACAAAAAAAGTTGAGACATTTTGAGTTTTATATGCTCCCAAGAATCCAGGTTTGATTCATGGTTTTGTTTCTCATAGCACTTAATAAGGTATATAGTACATAGTAAACACTTAAGCATGTGTTAAATTATTGCAAAGAACTAGCAAAAAGACTCTTACAAAAATGTGCAGATGGGCATTCAGATATAGATGTCCAGCACACAGTTGAAAACATGTCTGGAACTGAATAAGGATCTCATGGCTACAGTTTTGGATTTCAGAATCATATGCTTATAAGTTCTAGTAAAAGCATGCCATTGTTGAAAAGGTAAGTGGAGCTCAAACACAGAACTAGACAAGTCTTAAGGAGTATGAGAATCAGAAAAGAAAAATGTCATAAAATCAAGAGAAGAGAATGCACTATACAGACCATGTATCATAGAAATGTACACCTGAAACCTATATAATCTTATTAACTAATGTCACCCCAACAAATTTAATATACAACTAAAAAAGGAAACAGTGGGAAGGTGAATGAAGGTATAAAAGATTCAGAAACTCAACAGGTGAGAATTGCAAAGGATTGAATTTGGACTAAAATTAGTGGCAGCAAGTGTAATGGGAAAAATTATGGAGTCATAAAACCTGTATGCATTCCTGTATATACTACATGCTTGCTGTGGAAACTTGCACAAGTAATTTTCCTTCTCTGAGGCTCATAGGGATAATAATGCAGGGAACTTTATATCAAGCAAAATAATATATTTTAAAGAACCTTTCATCCATAATTTTAATATACAAATGACATAGTTTTTAATAATATCCTATATAATAAAAGCCTAATATGCTAAGTGTCCGGTCATCCAGTCAGCTGTTCAACCAATCAAAGCGTAATATGCTAATGATAAGCTAAGGCAGCTCAACCACTTGCTATGACATGCACTGACGACCAGGGAACAGACAGTTGACCAGTCGACCAGCCACTATGACATGCACTGACCACTAAGAGGCAGATGCTCTGACCAGTAGGTTAGCTTGCTGCTGGGCTCCAGCCAATTGGGACTGAGCAAGATGGGGCCGGACGTGCCTTGGTGCCCTCCCGCCGTCTCTTCCAGCTGGCCAACCTCTTGCATCTCTCCCTGGCCCCAATTGTGCACTGGTGGGGTCCCTCGGCCTGGCCTGCACCTTCTCACAATCCAGGACCCCTTGGGGGATGTCGAAGAGCTGGTTTTGACCCAATCCCTCAGGCCAGGCTGAGGGACTCCACTGGTGCACAAATTCGTGCACCTGGCCTCTAGTAGTAATATAATATTTAAAATCCATACTGATTTAAAATAATTTATGAGAATCTTGTTAAAACTTTTCTAGGATACCAAGTTAAAAAATATACTAAAGTAGACCTATTGAGTACAGGGACTTTATCCATCCTGAATACCACATAGCAAATGAACAGATGATTGGATGAGAAGGGATGAGCTGAACCTTTATCTTAAGGATATATGCATCTTCTAAGAGGCAAAAAACAAATATAGCAAAAATAATGAAATGTTCTATGTGAATTAAAGTTTACTGTACTAGTAAATGTTGAACCATTATTTTCAAGAAGAAAAAAGGTTTAGGTGGTGACAGTGTTGATTCTCTCTGAAATAAGTGTGGGCATTATTATTTTAAATGCCATTATTTTAAATTTGAAAAAAAAATACTTTCAAATTTAAGGGACTATTATTTTCCCCAAATTGAAAAGAAGGTAAAACCAAATGATACTATGAACACATCATTCCGAGTGAAACAGGTTAACAAAATAAATTTAAAGTCATAGATTTCTCATAAATGTGCTACTGGACAGTTTTACTGTTTTGTCATCTTATTTTTTTCTATCTGTACATTTGAATTGGAGCCAGATACACCCTAAAAATTAGTAGGTGTTTTCAAAGATGCCTGATCTTATAATTATAATTGTTACTTTTAAGACCTTTGACAATAGTTCTCACATCTAACAAAGTCCATAATCCCCAACACCTACTTTACTGTTCCAAGGTCATGAAACCTTGCTGGAGAGAGAAAAAAAAAAAGATTGGCTGATTAAGCTCAATACAAATTCATCTAAATTTAAGAGACCCTCCTAATCTTCATGGTCATACTTGCATTTCTCAAATTATCTATAATTATGGTTAAAATATTTTAATTTTCCTCAATCCTCTATGCTCATGATCCCTCATTTTCCTTTTACTTATTGAGAAAACCAAGATAATCTATCCAATGAGATTCACTCATTTTCCTCTCATTATAGAGAAAGACATACTCCTCTTCCCCCCCTCCCTCAAACTCACTTCTCTATCTGTACCTGGAATCCTATCTTCTCATGTTTCTTCCAGAATCTTATCCCAGTCGTCCCCATTTAGTCTTTTAGTCTTCCGTATGAACTGGTTCTTTCCATCTGTCTACAAATCTCTCATAATTCTGTTTTCTTCTTTAGCTACTATCTCCTCTCTTCTTCCTATGACCAATACCTTTTGTGGAATAATAATCCTCACTTACTTCTTCCCCTGCTTCTTGATCTATTCACCCATTAACTTATTGCATCTGGATTTTGCCTCCATGGGTATACCAAAAATGCTCTCTCAAATATCACCACTGCGTTGTTAATGGTCAAACTCTATTCTTAAGCATCCTTCTCCTTGACCTTTTTGTCACTTTAGACAGATGATCACCTCCTTTCTAAACTTGTTTCAGTTACTCTGTGTTCACTCCCTCTGTGGCAGATACTCTGCTTGTGTAAATGGTTCCTTCCTTCTAGTCCCTTGAAGTAGGAATTTCTCAAGATTATAACCTCAACCCTCTCCATTACCCCTTAGTTATCTCACCCATTCCCACAGTCACAATAATAATAATTTTAAGAGGAATAACTACCATAGTCTCTATCTCAAATGGGACCTTTCTCCAAGTCATTTTTAACTGTCTGTTGAGCATCTTCTGTTCCATTCCCCTCAAATGCCACTGGTTCAAACAAATATCAAATCTTCCACTTTCCCAAACCAGCTTCTTCTCCCCTAACTTCTTCATCTTTTTAATTGGCTACCATACTCCCAGTATCTAAAATTGAAAAGCTTATGATCATGTTTGACTGTTCTTCTTTTAACCCTATATCCAATATAAGTCATCAGATCTTATCAAAACTACTCCCAGAATAACTGTGAAAAAGATAACGAGTGATAGATTTAGAGAAAAACAAAACAAAACAAACAAAAAACCCACAAAAAACAAACAAAAAAAACTGAGCAAGTTATACTTATTTAAGCTTTAGTTCCCTTATTAGTAAAATAATACTAAAAACAGTGTTAATTGTAAAAATGCCTTAAATACCACAATAAATCCTTCCCTAATTCCACCCCCCCTAAATAAATATGTTATCTCCAACCTTTAAACTTCAATAAGACTTCATCAGTATTTCTTTCATGGCATCTATCATGCACCTCACCATGTATTTTACATAGATGTTTGTGGCTATATCTTATTTCCCTTCCTGAAAACAATTGTAAACTACATTGGTTTGGGAACCATGTCTTATTTCCCTTTTTTATCTGAAGGCTGTGCAGTACCCTCCCCACAGGAGGATCTCCACACTGGAAAATTAATGAAACTGAGTAATATCAACAGGACTCTGACTACTTAAAGCAACAAATACTTCTCTGATTTCTGGGTCAAGTTATATATCGTAATGTATAAATACTTTGACTAAAATGACAATAAATGAAGAGTAAAGAAAGTCAGGAACAACCAAAAATAAAACAGCTCATCAGAATTTGAAGGAAATCATATTGAGGAAAGTGAAATGGCATCAGTTTAATTACAGGGAGGATAAGTAAAGATTAGAGAAACTGGGAGGTGAAAGAGGATAAAGTTGCCACTTAGAAGGCTCAGCTTACTATAAATATTGTAATTAAGACAGAATCTATTCCTGGGGAAATTTAAAAGAACAAACAAAAAGGCATACACTTAGATAAATAAAATGCAGAATATATCTAGACAGGATTTTCAACTGCTCTGTAAAACCGGTTAGATTATTTTTGTTTACAAAGCATCAGATTGAAATTCGTTTTATTTCTCAATAATGGAAATAGGTAAAAGCATTAAATTATTATTTTTCTTTAACCCTCTATAGCCTCTTCTCGCAAAGAAATTATTTGCTTCTTTGTAGTTGAACATAGCCATAATAATAAGCAAGTGCAATGTTACAAATATGTTACACACTTGAATACATCCTTCTAATTTATCTGTGCTTCTGTTTTCTCACCTTTTTAGAATTAAATGGGATAAAATATGTAAATTGCCTAGCAAGGAATATATTTCAAATAAATATTCATTCTTCCTTTTCCCCATTAACTAAATAATTTATCCAAAGTCACATAAGAGCCAGAGAAAGATAAGTATCACATGATCTCACTCATATGTGGAATCTAATGAACAAAATAAACTGATGAACAAAATAGATCCAGATACATTGAAGCATGGAACAGACTGATGAATCTCAGAGGGGAGGCAGGGATGAGTAGGTGGGGGGAGAGATTAAACAGGGAATTTATATGCCTAGATGCGTAACCCATGGACACAGGCAACAGTGTGGTGAAGGGGCGGGTGCAAGGTGGAAGGGGTCAATGGGGGAAAAAACAAAGGGGGCATCTTTAATACTTTCAACAATAAAGATAATTTTTTTTGAAGTCACATAAGAAGTGCTGGCAAAGTGGGTGGAATTCAAATGATTTCATTTTTTAAATCTCTCTGTGGACATATCCTAACAGCAATTCTCACATTATGAAAAAAAGCACTATTTAGAATTATTTATTTGAAAGCCAGAGTTATCAAATAAAATATGCATCCTAATATACACATTCTCTAGTTTGTGTGCAAAAGAGGCACACTCTCATCTTCCACGCCATCCTTATGGCCTCCTCCCTGACACAATTTTCATATTTGTTGCTTTTGATTCTGCAAAAGAAGAAGCAAGCAGTTCTCTTTTGATATTTATGGAAACTCAAGCAAATACTTGAAACAATCACCCCCAAGACAGAGAATGCATGCTCACAGGTTCTCTCTCTCTCTCTCTCTCTCTCTCTCTCTCTCTCTCTCTCTCTCTCTCTCTTTCACACACACACACACACACACACACACACACACACACACACACACACACACACACACCAGCCTCCCTGGCTAAAGAAATATGAGAAAGTGATTTAAAAATAAAGAAGATGGGAGATTGATACAAACAAAAGAATAGTACACCCTCCTCATCTACCTAGAATAGTACCAAGTGTGTTGACCTAATTTAACCCTTTGCTTACCACAGCTGAAGCAAGTGATCAAATTTATTTTGTGAAAAAGGGAAGGGTTGTTTTCTGCAATAATGAAGAGATATAATAAAGAGCAAAGCAAAGAACAGCTGTGTTACTATCTGTGCCACACTGTTTCTATTTGTGAAACTCTTGTATTTGTAACCCAATAGGAAAACCTCCTGTTGCAGCTAAAGAAGGGCCATGTCTGGCTGCACGTGTGCGAGCAGGTGTGTGTGTGTGTGTGTGTGTGTGTGTGTGTGTGTGTGTGTGTGTGGTGTGTTTGAGGAAGGCTTATTACTGCGGGGGGAAAGTTTTCTTAATTTTATCCTCAAAATAGGTAACAATATCCTAGTTTGTAAAATATAAGGTCATATGTTTTATATAATTATGCAGTTTTCAACAGCCCATCAATGGGAACAAAAGTTCATACACTATATGCAACAAAGGCATGGGGACACTTTTGAACTTTTCATTTCCTTCTTCTAACCCATATCTCAATGGCATATTTAAATATACTAAATACTCCAACCTGTGATATAACAACTGATAGCTGTATATATATATTGATTTCAGAGAGGAAGGAAGAAGGAGAGAGAGATAGAAACAATGATGAGAGAGAATCATTGATTGGCTGTCTCCTGCATGCCCCCCACTGGGAATTGAGCCTGCAACCTGAGCATGTGCCCTTGGCCAGAATTGAACCTGGGACCCTTCAGTCCGCAGACCAATTCTCTATCCACTGAGCCAAACTAGCTAGGGCACAACTGATAGCTTTTATATGAAGCTTATGAAAGAACTTTGTCCCTTTTTCTTTGGTTCAAAGTGCACAGAAATCCTTTGTGGCACAGGGGTGGGGCTATGAAGTAGATTTTATAACCCAATGATTTATATAATTCTTGGAACTCTTACAGCTCTGAGTCAGAATGTATGGGCACATGATTGTCTAGAATTATGGTGATTAAGAATTAACTTTATAACCAGAAGAAAGTCCAACAACTGATTTTAGGGATATGGTAACTGACTCACACATCTAAGGAATTATAGGTTGGGACAAGATTTTTGTGTGACATCGATTACCTGTTCAGGATTTTGTACTATATATCTCCTAATAGTGGTCTGTGGATATGTAGTGACTTTTACTATTGGAGAATGAAGTTCCTGTGAAGAAAAGATAAAAAATGCATATAATTATAGTTATTTAGTGACCTTGGAGCCATCAATAATAACAGGGAGCAATTTTCAGAGTAAAAGTTTTAGTCATTTGCATAAATAATGACATCTGACTTAGTGTTGTCGTTAATTTCAGTCTCAAAAACATGTATGAAAGCATATTTTATGTGCTGAGCACTGTGCTAGGTATTTCTATTATACTAATTTCATGGTAAATTCATCACACCTTCTAAATTATATTTTATGAGAGTTTCAAAATATTTATTGCATTATAAATGCTTCCACATGATTTGAAAAATATAGCATAACATTTATTAATTATATCTGTTTGAAAAGGACAACCTATATTTTTTTTAAAAATGGAAGGAGATGCAAAGAGAAAACTGTGTATGTGTGTGTGTGTATGTGTACTTAAACACTTAAATCTTCAGTGTAGTGGTGGGGAGGGCCATAAATAACATTAAAAGGAAGACAAAATACTAAAACAAAGTAATTTGCAAAGTTTTGAAGGAAAAAGAGTAAATATTATTAATACAATGAGAGATTTTATACCTCAGTAACAAGAAAATCTTCACACTAATAGAAAAATGAGCAAACAGCATATAATAGAAGAAAAGCAAATGGTTATTAAATAACAAAAGTATTCAACCAAACTAGGAATCCATAAACATAACAAAAGAACACCATGTTTTAACTGGAGAAATTTTTAAAATAATAATGTTGATAGGGTGCAGTAGCAGGAGCACTTTCCTATGGTGAAGGGAAAGATTAAATAATCACATGTAGGCAAAACTATGTAGCCATCAAAATAACCACCTTGAGTAATGAAAATTTACATGAAAAAAGCTCACAATATTATATAAGGTTACGTGAAAATGAAGATATAAAATTGCATATATGGCATGATCACAATTTTTTATTTGAATGGAAGGAAACAAAATACTAAGAGTAGTATCTCTAGGTAAGGGAGGAGATCATGAAGGAGTTTTATTTTTTTCTTCTTCATATTCTTTTATAGTGCCACAATTCTATAATAAACATATTTTTATTGTCAGAAATAAAACATACAGTAACCCCAATTTTAAAGTCCTTTTATTATGAGAAATATCAGTGAATGCAATTTTCTGACAGGATTTAAGTATAGTGAACAGCACTATGATTTAAGTGGACCCACTTTTCTGAGGTAATTATATCTTGGTGGTCCCATAAGACTCCATTTTAAATTCAGTTATAGCCTTTATACCCCTGTCTTGTGTTTTGTCATGTATATGACCCAGGTTAGTCTGTGAGCTCTTTGAGAATAATAATGGTGTCTAATTCATCTTTGTACAATATTTGGTACATACTTGGCACTAAGCATAACTCCAAATGACCTAGTTCCAAGTTAGGCCAAATTGGGATGAGGTAGGCAAACTTTTCTTTGATAATCTTTTTTGTTCTACATAATATCACCTTTTCCTTACTGTACCCAAATTCTAGGGACCAGTTTTTGTACATCTGTGCCTATACTGTCCAAGTTCACACCCTGAAACCTCATCTTTCTCTTATCCTCAAAATCCCATACACTTTATACTCCCCTACTATGTAGTAACACAATTTGGATGTTTTATATTTTATGTTCTTAGAATCTACTTTTTGAGATATGGTGACTAGCTCATTAAACACATATATGTTAATATGGCATTTCAGTATTATTATTATTGTGTCTTTTAAAGATCTAATGCTTAGGCTCAAGAATAATCTTAAAAATGGATATTAGGTCATACATACTAAGGAATCTAGATCCTTGTGTGCCTTTTAAAGCACACACTTTTGAGAAGGGTTAGTTCTGACCGCATAAGTTATTCTCTCTGAATGTAAACTCATAGTACTAACATTCACACAGTTAGGTCCTCAATCAATCCAAGATCTGTGAACTTCTTTTGTGCTCAAATCAAGGACCCTTAAAATATACATAATCATAAGGAGATCCTTGGCTAAAAATAAACTACACTCAAACTAAAAGCAATTAGATTGAGTAGACAATGAAACTGATAAATCCCAATTCACAGCAATTATTTTAGCACTTGCTTCACATTCTTTGATGGGCTGAACTAATGCTCATATGTGAGAATTCCCTTTCTAGTTTTATGTCCCTGGCATTTTTGAATGCGTAAAACCCTTGAGGGTCTAAAGATTGTTTAAGCATATGAGCAAGGCTTACATTAAAAGAAAATAATAAAATCTAATCTATAAAATCTTTTACCTGCTCAGTAGTTGGGGTCATGTGTAGAGTGCTTGGGGTACAAGTAGATATTTTCAGAGTTGGAGAATGGAGTTCCTGTTGAGAGAAACAAAAAGGAGTTCAAAAATTGTTACTGATTTATGTCATTTGAATGCATTATTTTCTTTATTTTTATGATAACCCAATTTATCAGTAATAAGAATGTTATGCTTTCCTAGATGATGTCTATCTATCCAAAGAGCACATTACTGAATTCGTTTGTCAACTTTACACGTAACCTAATAAGAAAATAATTTCAACAGTGCTTTCATGATAATGCATTCTTCTTGTATTTTTAGGTTGCATTCTTTTTTCTTTTTTTATCTCTGTTAATATACATCCCAATGTATACTATGTCTGAAAATAACAATATGCAAAATTTATCAATAAAAAATGTTAAATGTAAAAATTCTCAAACCAATATAGGAAATTCCCTTTGCAAACTCAACTAAGACTACTCCCCATAGATTCCTTCCAGCTGACCCTTAATTATGCTTTATTTGGTCTGCGTCTGGTTTAATTTCAAAGAGTAGGTTCTGATGTTTAAAAACAATCCATGAAAGTGAGAGTATTATTTTATTAATGAGTAGATAAAAGTCACTCTATTGATTATCTCAACATTCTTGATTTTTTCTCAAATCAACAAAGGTGCATAGCTTTCTTAAGAGTTGCAAAGAGTTGATAGTATTACTTAATCTCTTTATATATTACTATAATTTACAACAATTGACACAACTCCAGGATATATTCCTATAATGATAAAAGTATTTTTTTGAACAAGGAAGCTATTGAATATCAGAATATGGACTTACAGAGGAAATACTGACAGACTTATATGGAAGTACAATAATATAGGTGTGACATGCTCTTCTTAAAACAGATACATGCATAGCCCTAGCTGGTTTGGCTCAGCGGATAGAGAGTTGGCCTGCGGACTCAAGGGTCCCAGGTTCGATTCCGGTCAAGGGAATGTACCTGGGTTGCGGGCACATCCCCAGTAGGAAGAGTGCAAGAGGCAGCTGAATCGGTGTTTCTCTCTCATGGATGTTTCTAACTCGCTATCCCTCTCCCTTCCTATCTGTAAAAAAATCAATAAAATATATTTAAAAAAAAAACAAACCAAAAAACAAAACAAAACAAAAACCCAGATACATACATTTACTCAATCTGCCAAATGTCCTGCACACCATGGTTTTTCTTTTTCTTTTCCTTTGGTTCAACTTGTAACATTTTCATTCTCCCTCCCCCTGTTATATCAAGACCAAAATTCGAGCTTAATGTTACAAGGAAGCCTTTGAATGTGTTTCCAGATTTCCTGCTGGTTGCTGAGGAAAATGCTTTAAAAGGCAGAAAATTTAAGATAGCAGACCAAGCAGGTACATGTTCTTCGGTTTGGGAAAATGGTTACAAATACAACTAAGTTCAGGTGGGTTTGGCTCTCAGATCTAACAAAAGCAGCTTCTGAGAGATAAGGGGAAAAAGGGGTGCTTTTAAGTTATGCAATAGTACATAGACACATTGTAACATAAAATGGTATACAGATCTTTTTCCATGAAGTCAAAGACCGTCCCTTAACCATGCTCCCTGCATCAAAATCCCTTACCCAAAAGTAACCATCATTGTCAGATATATATATATATATATATATATATATATATATATATATATATATATATATAGCATTTATTCATTTATTATTCTGAAACATTAACCAAACAATACAAACAATATATCTCTTGTATTATAGATTAAATATGTTTCAAGTCATTATTTTAAATTAATACATAATGTTCTATAATGTTTGTTTGTTACCTTATTTACCAAAATTTAAATTATTTCTGGGTTTTTCTATACTGCAATGAGAATTCTTGTGCAGTGTGATTATTTCTCTTAAATACCACAAAGAAGTGGTATTCCTGGGGCACAGAGTATGTGTACTGTTTGTTTTAACAGATACTGCCCAATTCAATTCCCAAATGGCTATACTCATACACATCCACTAGCAATGCATAAAAGTATTCATGTCTGGAGGATGCTTTTCCGCAGCTCTTAGGTTTTTCTGGCCAGGGCTACTAATACTGGGATCACTTCAAGAAGACAGTTTGTGGACACTGCTTGACACCTGGTACAAGGTTTATAAATGGTAGTTATTTCCCCCTCTTTTTAACCAATTCAAATCTGATGACATCAGGACATTAAACAGAACGGAACTTATTGGCCAAGTGAGCTAGCTTTTAAGATAAAAGAGTGTGCTGTGAAGTTTTATAAATTTTCAGAAATTAACACAAGTAGGCCTACACACAAAACCCCCCACATACATATCTCTATCAATATCCATATCTATATCTATCTATCTATATATATATATATCATAGCTTTAGGACATTTATTTATCATAGTATAGGCAGGGTTACTTTATTCAGCTGCTAAGGTAGCAAATATTTAAAAGGGGAATTGGTACATTTGCACAAAAACTAGTCTGATCCTAAAATAAAGTATCCAAATTTCTTATATTTAGAAAGCTGACACATTAATTCTTAAATAATTAAGACATTATTAATTATTAATTAAGATTATAACTTAATTATTTTGAGTCTATTATTAGAATTGATCTAGGCAAATATGGCTTGCAATCCTCATTAAAAAAAAAACAAACAGAACAAATGGGGTAGCTACAAAAAGCAAAATATTAAGGTGGTAGCTTGATATGCCTCAAAGAACATTAAGATATATGATACTGATCAGGGTGAAAAACTGTAGTAGTATTAGGCTGGTTATAAGGTGGAAAAGCAATCTGAATATAAAGTTTATTAATTCCAGAAAGACTTGCTAAAGAAAACTCTTTTCCCTGGAAATCTACAGAATTAGGTTTGATGGTCTGAGTAAATGTCCAAAATGTACATTATCTTGATAATGGAAGGCACTCCAGTGGTATCTAGCTCTAGGCAGAAATGCAGCAAGTCATCCCTCAAATAACTATTACCCATTCCATAGGAATTGATAAAAATGTGAATGAAGAGGATGCCTTAGTTTTAAAGGCACCCCAGGAATAGGAGTTTAACTTGCCCTCTTGATAACCTGTTCAGTGTTTAATTTTAAGTGTCCCTGATCTGTATATAGCTTACCTAAATCCTTCATGTTGAAGTCATTAAATTAAAAAAAATAGTTACATCTTCTGTTCTTATGCTCTCTGTGACACAGCCCCTGGGGTGCCTTTTATTAAATTAACAAAATAATTAAAATTTGGGGAAGGGGTGAGTGGTGATTACTACCATAATATAGTGGAAAGAGACCTATACATGGAGTCAGGAGCCCTGGGTTCTACTTCTAGTTATATTACTAGATAACTGTGTGACATCAAACAACTCACATCATCTCCCTGAGCTTCAGTTTCCTCGTGTGAGAAATGGTATGTAGGTGTGTGCTAGTGTGGATTAGAGGATCTTAAACTCTCCTTTGTATTTCTAATATTCTGTGAAGATAGGAGATCATTCCCAACATATTTTTCCATAGAGACAAAACAATTTCAAATCCTTTAAACTTGTCAGTCTTTTCTTTTGATGATGATAACTATCACCTATTAAAAGCTTTCTGTGACAAATATGTTACACAGATTGTCTTTTTTTAAATATATTTTTATTGATTTCAGAGAGGAAGGGAGTGAGAGAGAGAGAGCTAGAAACAATGATAAGAGCGAATCATTGACTGGCTGCCTCCTGCATGCCCCTCACTGAGGTTTGAGTCCCCAACCTGGGCATGTGCCCTTGACTAGAATCAAACCCAGGACCCTTCAGTCCTCAGGCCGACACTCTATCCACTGAGCCAAACCAGCTAGAGCTACACAGATTATCTTAATATTCAAAACAACCCCATGAGGAGGATTCTACTATACCCTTATTTTACATATGAATAAAGTTAGAGAGAGATTGGTTAAGTAACCAAATGAAGATCACACAGTTAATACTAAGGTGCTGGAGCTGAAAATTAAGTACCATGACTCCAGAACTCACGCTCTTAATTACTATACTTTACCACATATATAGCATATGTCATTATATTTTCTGCTTTTCAAGTTATAGAACATAATTCTACTCTTAAATTTGACTAGTCCTTATAATAGGGGGGGTAGATATTTGTCCTTTTTATTATTTACTGTCAAAGGCAATTTTTGGGTGCCTGAAAACAAGAGAGCCACCCAAAAGTGACTGTGTGAGAGAATGGCTCTGATTAAATAATTTAAACTTCTAGAAATCAAATAGATTTCTATAAACTGTGCCATATATTTATAGTGTGTACTCTGAAGCCTCTAAACTAAAAAGAAAATTTTTACTTAGTACTCATATTACTTAAGTCCTTCAATTTTTCAAGTAAGGCCCTACCTTTTTAATCAAATATTCAGCATAGTATTCAGCCATTTATTCCTGTGCCTCAGATTTGCTAAATACATAAATATTGTCTTGTTGTCAACTTTTTTTGGGTAGAGGTATAGTGAAAAATAATTTTGTTTGTAATTAGGTGGGCTCAGCTTTAGTATAAAATTCAGGTCTTCTTTTCCCATACTGCCTAAAGTAACAATTTTCAGCTTTGGGAAAGTTGTAGCATCCCTCTTCCTCCTTTTGCTCCTCTTTCTCCTGCTCTTCCTCCTTGTATAAACTACATATGGAATTATTAATTCTAAGATCAAAGTGGATTGAAATCAGTATGCTTTGGGGGATAATTTCATTATGTCACTCGAGATAATTGTCCATACCTTGATATACCCTAAATCACAGCTAGTCACAATACTATCTTTATTCTATTTGCTAAAACAGCTGTTTTTCAGAGTTAGAAAATCATATTAAATGGAAAAGGAGCAAGTTTCCCTGTTATTTACTTCAGTGAGAGAACTTTTGAGTAGCTCAGTGCAGTGGAGAAATGAAGGAAAACAGGAGCTGGAGAGGTGTTATTTTCCTTCACACCTTAAAGACTTAGCACATGCTCCTTTAAAATATTAAAAACAGCACATACTCTCTAAATAGCATGATTATTTCAGGGCAGGACCAATAAAATCAGATCAGAAACTATTTTTGTCCTCTAATATATTTTTTATACTTTCTGTCCTGATAATGGAACATTGGAATGGAAAAAATATACAGTAAGGGTAATCATCAAATGATTTGCTGAAATCAATAAATATAAACTTGTTTAAACTGAAAATACTTTAGTAAGTAGGTTAAGTGAGATAGCTGATACAGTAGAAATATCAAGAACTAGTTTCTACACCCAGGGCATTCATTAACCAGCTGGTATGACTTGGAAAATTTATTTTGAGCTATTTGAGCCTTGATTCCTTTATTTGTCCAAGAGAAATAACACACAATGCATATTTTTATTTGAATACTGTACAATTTGTACAGTGTCTGTAATAATGCTTTTTCTACTTAATATTTGGAGTTCTAGTGAGTAAAAATGTATGTAAAAGAATTTTGAAAAATAAAATGTACCATCTATTTATATAAGGCATTATTTTTACTGGATTGGTTACATGTGCAACAAAGTTATTTGTTCAATATTTCTTACGTAATGGTATTGGAAGAGATAAAAAAGAACTATAAGAACTTACTATGGAAGTTCTGAGAGCTAAGAGATAGTTTTCTAGAGAACTATTCTTAGATGTAACTACATTTGTAAAGATTTTAAAATAATTTATGCAGGAATCTATGCATCAAGCTGAAGCCTGTGTTAGAAGAGAAATGGGTAAATAATATGTTTGAGGACAAAAATATTTCCTTGGAAAGTTCTAAATGTATTTTGGTGTGTGGACAAGTACTGAACATTATTAGTAGTTTTATGAGGGAATTTTGGAGCACATAACTAAATCAATTACAGAATAACCCAGTTAAAATTCAATAAATAAAAACACTTTACTTAGAATTTCAGTAGCAGGGGAGGTAGAGGGACTGCCTTTCTAAGCAAATTAATTAACACCTTCAAGCTAATTTGTTTACAGGAAGTATCACAGCAAATCCCAGGGAAATGACATAATGAGAGATCAGAATCACTAACCCTTTAAAGCATTGATAAAAGAAGTAATCATAAATATTTGTCCATAGGGAAAATATAAATAAAAAATAAACAAGTGAAATCCAGTTGCTTAAAGGAACATGAGAACCAGAATAGAATACTAATTGACTTTTAAAATAGCTCCTTACGTTTAATGTGTTGTTTACTTTTATAAAAAGACAATTTGTGTCCTACTACCCATTTTCAGTTCAAAAAGAGGGAATCGAAGAGTGAAACCCACAAATAATCCTTGTCATATATCTTTATTAAAGCCAGTGCTGACAGCCACATTCATACATTTTTGCAAGCCTTAATCACAAAGACAGGGGGCGAGCGGAGAAGGGAGGAGAACAAGTGGAGAGGCAAAATTTTCATTCTATTCTTCCAAACATTTATTTTGATTTGTGTTTGTGTTTTGATTTTTAAAAAATCTCAACTCTCAACAGATCATGATTGGGGGAAGAAAGACAACAGAAATTATAATACTTGATATAAGTACATATAGTTAAATGATTAAAAGTGATACTCGCTTTAAGATGAAGACCACATCTGGAATAAATTTGGAAGTGCAATATTGCATTGAGGAGAGGGTAAGAAGATTCAGGGCTGGAGAAGATATCTTAAAGTATACGGCTTTCCAGATGGATTTTGAGGGATAGGTAGAATTCCAGCAGAAATATGAGGGAAGAGTGAATGTTGCCAGAGTGAGGGATAGAGTGAACAAAGTGGGGTGGGTAGGAAGGAAGCAAAATCATCAGTTTATTTATGAAACTGAGAGTAATATAGTGTGTCTGGAACATCAGGTAGGAGGAGTTGAGTACTGTGAGAGAGGACTATAAAAATAGGATGGGACTATCCTAAGGAGGTCCTTTAACATCAAGGGGAGGGCAGCTGGGGGGGACCCAGGCCTGCAGGGGAGGGAAGTTGGGGGCAATAGGGCCAGCAAGAGAGGGCAGTTGGGGGCAATAGGGCCAGCAGGGGAGCAGTTAGGCACCGATCAGGTCATCAGGGGAGTGGTTAGGGGGTGATCATACTGGCAGGCAGAAGCACTTAGGGGCAATCAGGCAGGCAGGCAGACCAGTGGATGGGAGCCAGCAGTCCCGGATTGTGAGAGGGATTGTGAGAGGGAAACTGATGGTTTAGGCCCGATCTCAGACATCCCTCAAGGGGTCCCTGATTGGAGAGGGTGCAGGCTGGGCTGAGGGACACCCCCCCCCTGCATGAATTTCATGCACCGGGCCTCTAGTAATCAATAAAATGTATGAGAATAATATAAAAACCCTGAACAGCAACAATAATATCTGCCTTCTTGGTAAATAACATAATATTTTTAAAGAATTGAAATGTTCATTTACATTATTTATTTATGCCCAAGCTTATGTCCCAAAAGATTTTAAGTGATTCATAATGGGAGCACCTATAAGAAAATGACCCCAAAGTATAAATGGGAATCAGATATTGGAGACTGTGTAACATAAATAAAAGTCAAATGTGTAGACAAGGAATACACAGTATACTGTTGTGGTTACAAGTACAGATCTGGAGATAGACTGCTAGATTTAAATCCTAGATCTACTATACACTAGTTGTATGAACTTGAGCAAGTCATATAACATCTCTGTGCCTTGATTATCTCATCTTTTAAAAATGGTTATGATATTTGAACTTTTACTGAAGTTTAAAAATTCAGTAGGTTAAGGGAGATAGGCAGTTTCAGAGAGACTATGAAACACAGTTCATAGTCCCAAAAGAAAAGAAGATGCATTTTTAAGAGGAGATATTTTTCATCTTATTCCTCTTTTTAACCATTTGCTCTGTCAAAAAATGAGGTTCAGGGAAAAATTCACAGACAGACAAAAGTATAGATATATGCATACATACATGAAAATCTTTCACTCAAGTTCTTTTTATTGAAGGTTTATTAAGTTAATTCTTCCTGTACTGAAATAGTCACTCTAAACTTATACTTTGATAATGTGTACCTTCATTTTTTGTTTCATTCCTATGAGCCCACTATAGCTGATTATGTAAATTGGCATCACTTTGATCACACATTTGTACCATCATGAATTTCTTTGAATGTGATGATCTTAGAGGCATTTTTATATTTAAATGAGCAGCTTGAATATATAGATCTGCCATTTCCAGTAGGCCTCTCTGTAATTGTCTTTAACTGTACTATCCAACTAGCCATATGTGGTTGTTGAGCACTCAAAATGTAGCCAGTGCCACTGAGGAACTGAATGCCTATTTAAATTTATTTGATGCTAATTAATTTAAATGTAAATAGTCACATTCTATCCTATTGGGAGTCCATTTATACAGAAAACATTAGGTAAGAGGCAGACTGCAAGCAAGCTTTCATGCTCAGTGTCACTACGATTTAAAAAGGAAAAAAGAAAAAATAACATGAAAAAACTCTATTTCAAATATTGAAGCTCAAGTTCTAAGACTCTAAGAGTATGAGAACTTCCAAATTACTCTTTCTAAAGGATATGCCAGTAAATATTATAAATATATTCCTACTGTTATAGTCTTTTGATCATATACCATGAATTTTAGAAATTGCTTTAATGCTTTTCCTTATTAGTCTTTCTTAGCTAGTAGAGCCGTAATAAGCTTTTCAAGCATATGTGTTTGCCTCATCTTTCCAGTGTGAAAGAAACTCTAACTTTATAGTCTAGTCATTAAGTTTATTAACTTATTTTGTCTGTGCAGGTAGGGGCTTTAGGATACATTTTATAAGATAATAATACCAATGGAAAAAATTATTGAGTGCCAAATCTGTGCCAGTCATTGTGTTGGACACCTTCGCATGTTATCTTATTCAATATTCACTACACCTCTGAAGGAAGGTATTATTGTCCTCACTTTACAAATGAGAACACTGAGGCCCCGAGAAGTCAAGTAATTTATTCTAGGTAATGCAGCATTAACACTTACTATGTGTCAGGGCAGTGTGCTGTGTGTTATTCACCGTACATTATTGCATTTGCCTCTAACAACAAACCTATGAGTTAGATGTTAATTCCCCATATTATAGATAAGGCAACTGAGGCATATAGCCCTCGAACCAGGAATTAAACCCAAAAAGTTTAAAACCTAAGCCTACACTCTTAGCCATTACACTGGGCTCTAGCACTGATCAGAGGGGTCCTCAAACTACGTCCCGCGGGCCACATGCAAATACAAATATTGTATTTGTTCCTGTTTTGTTTTTTTACTTCAAAATAAGATATGTGCAATGTGCATAGGAATTTGTTCATAGGTTTTTTTAAAACTATAGTCTGGCCCTCCAACGGTCTGAGGGACAGTGAACTGGCCCCCTGTTTAAAAAGTTTGAGGACCCCTGGCCGAGTGTCATAGTTTGCTTCTGTCAAAGTCACCACTGAACATTTATTATTTGCAACTCTCCAGAGACACATTCCACGTAGATTCACTTGTATGGGCATTTTCTACACACAATGTTATCTGTGACTGATCTTTAGTCTCTGCAAAATATGAACCTCTTCAGTAAATAACTTTTAGTTTTCATTTTCCTATTGATAACTCTGATCTAAGAGTTAAAGACCTTGGTGCAATAGATGCAGGAGGGATGGTGAGATGGCTAGGAATGAGAATCAGGTAATAAACAGAGGAAATTACATACATAGTGCTGGATTTGGTTCTCTAAATATTTGGAAGCTTATTGAAATGAACATGGAACGTTTTCATGTTGTCTAATTTAAGTTTTAAAACTTTACTTGGAAACTAGTAAATAATATAATGTTTGAAGAAGAAAGTCATGGGACCCTTGTGGATGCTACTATCAGTCCTAATGACTGAGAATCACTGAAAGTAATAATAGGGACATCCTAGGCTGAACAGTTTCCAAATAGGCAATATGTTTAAAAGCCACCTGACATTTATGCTGAAAAAATTGGCCAAGGTAAACTTCCATTTGCATAAATTCCCAGAATAGTATGGGAGATATTTTGTTAGAATCTTTCAAAGCCAGTGATGTGGTTAAACACCTGCCTTAGGTTATTGTTGAGATGTTATTCTGAACTTTGTACAGGAAGAAACTTGTAAAGTACAATGATCTGTCTGTAGATGAAACAAACACTTCCTTAATTAAAGTCTGATTCTGTTCTCATGTAAAGAAAGTGATAAAAATTACTAGAATGTACTAGTAATAGAACTACTTCCCCTCATCCCTTTCTTCCAATAGCAATTCTCATTTAAGAGACTCATTCCAATATATTTTCTCTTATTTTCCTACAGGAAACTAGGACAGAAAATACAGTATACAGTCTTTTTGCAGTACGTGATTTTTGTCTTTAAAAAAATGAGAAGTATATATGCTCTACTGGAAGTCAAAAATTATCACTATTGAAATAGCTGCTGGTATGAAGAAAAAGTTAGCTCAAATAGACTAGTTTAGAAATGTTTTCACTTTTAAATGGGGTTTAAAAGCATGACAGATACCCTAGTTGTTTTACCATGAATTATCAAGAAAGAAAATTTGGATCAAGACAGTTAAAGGACAAGTTCACCCCCTTCCCCTTGTCTCAAGTCCCCTACCTTGACACACACACACACACACACACACACACACACACACTAACAGCTTGTGTGAGTGCCATTGACTGAAAACAGGCCCAGAAATTTATCAGACCTCCCTTAAACAAAAGGCAAAGACAGCTGGCATGGACAATTTCATCCAACAATTAGGTACACTCACAATTTGTATGGCTTAATTTAATTGTAAACACAAAGGGGATGACCAAGGTTGAAAATGTGTGCCTCTTTATCCTATGACCTCATTCCTTTTGCAGGCAACCTACTTCCCTGAACAATCATTCACTTTAGTGACCACACCTTTGAATAAACCACGCCCTTGAACAACAATTTATCAAAGCACCATGTCCCTCCCCACAGAACAGAAAAAATTTCTGATAGTCTATAGAAATCCTGGCACAATAAGGGAGCTATTCACAATCTTTGTAACAAAAGAAAAGGGAAAAAAATAATGTAACAAAGATAATCCCAGCTGAATAATTACTGAGAGCAGAAACCATTTATAAACATCCATTCTCCCCTGGGCCGCTCTCTAGAGTTAAATTTGTTTGCAAGTTTCAAATTCAAAAGAATGGTAATCCATATAACACATACATTAAGAGGTTCCTTCTTTCACCCAAATTTGGTGTATTCAATAAAATGAGAGATGGCCAAAACACAAAATAAAATTTAAAAACGAAATATAGATATATGGAATACCTAAATCTAGGTCCTGTATATCTGTTTGTAATATGGCCTCTCCCTAGATAGCAAGTGGTATTTATCCCAATAATCACAGTGCTTTCTATATAATAGACACTTAATAAATATCTGTTCAATGAATAACTGGCATTAAAAACATATTTTCATCTATTTCTCTCTCACACCACAGAGCTCCTCTGAATACATGGAAAATTCCTTGAACTTCATGAAAAATTAAATTAATGGAATGGAAAAATACATGTCTAGTGAGTAATTAACATCAATGCTACTCATTTGAGACAGTATGTAATTTTGAGTTGTAATGGTAGATTAATATTTAAGCTTTTAGAAAGGTTGAGCCGTGAAGCTTTTTATTTTGTTTTATGTGTTTTTTAGAAATACATTTATTCACAGTATCATATTCAGTTTTAAATGCATCTATGACCTTTATTTCACTTGTGATTGATTTTACCTGTTCATATAAATAAACCTGGTAATTTAATTCTATCATCAATTTTGAATATTTCACCAGCAACTGGTTTCTATATTAAAATTTCTCTGAGGAACACTCTATCAATCAGACAAAATAATAACCAAGAGAATCATAAAATATAGCTGATCAGTTATTGGCAAAAAAGAAAGCAACATATATCTGGAGAAATTGAAAATACATTTACATCTATAAACATCATTTTAGTGCACAAGAAGGCGATAGAGAAAAAACATATACTAAAAAGCCAGATATAGAAAATACTAAAGTGCTGCAAAAAACATTTGGTTAAAACTAAAATTCAAAATATAAGCTAAAATTAAGATTCAGGAAGCAGAGTAGCATCAATTTTGATTTCTCAAAAAAGAACATATTTTACTACTGGCAATTATGTATTTTAAAAAAATCATATGAATTCTCTGAATGTCATCCAAACACCAAAATGCTAAAAACAATTAAAGTAAAAGTTTAATTGAATTTATGATGTCCAACCATTTCTCTAGGTGATATGGTCACAAATTCTAGCAGCAGAATAATTGCCACATACCAACTCAAAATGTCTCTGAAACATAGCATATTAAGAGACTTTATTAAAACATAAGACAAACAAAAAAGAATTTTGTATAATATGTCCTGCTTGCTTGTGCTTGGCATAATGCATAACAAAGCTATCACCATATCTTACCCAGTTATATCTTAACCTTTTTGTTAGCATGAAGGTAATTTCAAATCAAATTGAGGTTCTACTTTACACAATGCCATCCTTCCAATAAATAGGGAGAAAAAAATAAAATAGAAAAGCTTCCTAGTCACATTCTTTGTGGCAACTATCTAAAAGTTTTTTGACAAATTATCTTTTAGTGGCGTTGTTAATCCCCTTTGATATCTAACTCAATTTTAAATGTTTTGGTCAAATTTTCTCTCTTCTTTGTTTCACTAAGGGAATGAAGCTACTTTTTGTTGTTGTTGTTTACCACATATCTAAAATTTCACCTGGATCATTTTCATCCAGCCCTTACTTTTCTTTCCTTTCAATTGCAAATAACTTCAGGCTTTACAACATCCATTCAAATCTCTTATCCTAGTTTCTGTGGCCATATTTTTGGTCCCTAGGGTTTCTTATAGAGCCCCCTATGGAGAACTACATTTCTGGATGAAGATAGTCTCCTAATCATCACTTAAACAAATATCAGGTAAGAAGAAGGAAAGACTTGTAAAAAGCTCGGCCAGCTTGGTCCCAGGATTATTACAAAGGTAAGTTGAACTAAAGAGCATACAATAAAATGTACTCCTCAAGTTCTGTAGTCAATATTCATAATTTATCAAATTTCAGCTTTTTAATTTTTTACCTATTTATCTTGCTTTTTCTAGCAATTTGACAAGAAAAGAGGTTAATTGTTTAAATAACTATGACAGATAGGGTGGTTTTAGCATTCTTATGATAATGGTAACTGTTGTCTTTGACCTCATTGTTTTGAGGCTACTTAAAAACACAGGTGACACCCACTTAGTTGTTAATTAGCATCTAATATAGATGATTGGAATGTACATTTGCATTATTATCACTTATATACACTAGTATTTTTAAACTTTATATTTTTCTCCCCTTTGAATTCAACATAGGTGGAGTTTTTCTCAACTAAGAAATTACCAACAGTAGATCATGGGTTTTTCTTCACATTTTCCTCTCAAAGTAAATTAGAGGTAAAAGAAAAGAGTAATATTGTAGCCTCTGTAGTTGTTGAGTTATTTATATTTTCTCTAAAATTATTTAAAAATAGTTTTATTATATACTTGAGAAATGTTGCTTTATATCTGACTTTAAATTGGTCCCAGGATTATTACAAAGGTAAGTTGAACTAAAGAGCATACCATAAAATGCATTCCTAAAAATTCTGTAGTCAATATTTATGATTTGCCAAATTTCAGCTTTTTAATTTTTATCTATTAATTCATCTTGCCTTTTCTAGCAATTTGACAAGAAATTGAGGTTTTAGGGAAAATAATTCATATTATTCCAGATTGGTATGATAATGCAACATAGGATAATATCCCAATGGTTGTATTCTTTTATCTCTCTTTCTTTTTGAGCTCTTTACAGTACAAATTGTATCTTGAAAAACATAATTTCAGTTTGGACAGAAGTTTCCAGAAAGTTTAAAAACATGAAAATTTAATGTAAAGAAGGTCAAAGAATGAAAACATAGAGCTGTTAATTTTATATAGTCTTGCAATGTTCCTTTACATTCATTGGCATGATTATTAGTACAGATCTTGATGCTAAAATAACCCCTTTACAAACACATTTATTTAATTTTAAAGGGTGTCTTAGAGTTCCACTCTTTTTAGTTTTCAGATAAGCAATTGTTTACATCTTGCCTTCCTTATCCGATATCCACTCTTTCAATACTCTTTTACCAATATTCATAAATTATTCACCTTAGCTATGCAAGAGAAATGTGTCATTTCCAGAATATGAAACACATATGGCAATTCAAACAGGTTTTTGTGCCTGTCATTTATCCTAGAACAGCATACTATTTGCTGAACACAAATATTTGCTTGTCACACAATACATGCCATTGACCCTGAGCCATTATATTTGATACAAAAAATCTATTTATTTCTGTTATGAAGTTAATTAACAAAAAAATGTTCTGTAAAAATTATCGTATTCAAGTTGAGGATTGCTTTGTGGCAGGAGCAAAAGACTACCTCAGATCAGATATTCCAATCAAATGCAACAAAATACGAGCCATCCTATGCTCTAGTTAAATTATAAAAATTACGGGAACTGATTACAAACAACCACAGGCATGAGTAAATGAAAGAATAGCCAAGAGATGAAATTTTGACTTACTGTACATTGAATATGTATCTGTATTCCACTGAGAGATAACATTCTTTATAACAGAGGCAGAGAAACAGAAAGAAAAGAAATGACAAAGGACTTGTATGCATGCGTATGAGCATAACCAATGGACACAGATGGGATGGGGGGTAAGGGAATGTACTGGGGGTTTGGGGCGGCCGGGGAGAGGTCAATGCGGGGGAAAAGAAGACTTATGTAATACATTAAACAATAAAGAACTTAATTTTTTAAAAAAAGAAATGAGGTTCAAGATTGCCCCTCTCTTACTAGCCTGACAGCTGTCTTTGTGGTACCTGGGAATGGTCGCTCCAAACCAAATTTTGGTAGGATGAAGAAGTTTTGAGAGGGGAGAGCACTTCCCGGGAGCCGATGGGATCCAAGGCTTGAGCCACCTTATTCATGGGTCCACTGTAGGTCCTCACTCGCTCATACACTACATTTTTTTCTGGAGGCTGCTGGGCTTGACTTGACTGATGGTAGCAGTGGTAATGCTGAGGCTGGCACTGCAGCACCTCTGGGAGTTGCTGAATCCCACAGCTGCTGCTGTTCATCTCGTTCCAATAGCTTGAACTCATCATCTTTTCGGTGGTCAGTAAGGTACACACCAGATGTTCTCCCTAAGGAACAAAACAGAGAAGGAGAGAGACAGAGAGATCATGAAAGGAAAGGATAGGAAGGCAGACAGGCAGGTACATGTACAAGCCTTTTACCAACCACCTCTGTCTATAGTGGTGCCAGGGGGAAATGAGAATTACCTGAGCAGCAGCAGCAGGAGCAGGTCTGGCAGCTGCAGAGGAGGCAGCAAAGTATTTGAACACTAATGGAAAGTGGAGCCACCCTGTGAGATTGCTCCAGGAAATGGTACTGACACGCCTCTGATGGGCGGATTCACCAGACAGGTTTACCTGCCAGGAGAGGCCCTGCATTGCCATGGAGATAGTTACAAGGCTGCCCAGTAGATAAGGGAATCTGGAAGAACAGAAATGTGGAATTTTAGGTCTGAAGCCAGAGCTGCCAAGTCCACAGGCTTGGAAATTCACTTTAACTGTAAATAGGCAGACAAAGACATGCCCATGCCAAAAGTTATTAGAGAATAAAAAGTCACAAACATGACACTGAAGTGACTTTGACCTGGTTCTTTTGAAGCTTAGCAAAGGTGTGATTATTGTCATTAAAGTCCCAGACCTAAATATGGTGTTAGCCTAGGGACATGCTAATTCGCATATAAATTTGGATTCTTTGTAAAATCCAACTGATAATTGCAGTTAAGGGAGATTACTATGGGGTCTCCATCTGGCAACTCTTTGTAATTTATGGACCTGTTTATCTTGCTCCGAGCCTAGTATGACTTTCTAACTTACATTGAAGTAGATTTGTCTAAATGATTGTCTGTTTATACATGGGGAGTGGTAAAAAAATCTAACAAGCTGAAACCGGTTTGGCTCAGTGGATAGAGCGTGGGCCTGCGGACTGAAAGGTCCCAGGTTCGATTCCGGTCAAGGGCATGTACCTGGGTTGTGGGCACATCCCAGTGGGGAGTGTGCAGGAGGCAGCTGATCGATGTTTCTCTCTCATCGATGTTTCTAACTCTCTATCTCTCTCCCTTCCTCTCTGTAAAAAATCAATAAAATATATATATAAAAAAATCAGTGTCTCTATATATTATTAAAAAAAAATCTAACAATTTCACAAATGTTTTGCATTTTAGGATTTAGATTTATTCTTTTGCATTTTTTTTTTTTTACAAAATAATGTACCTCAATTGTATTTGTTCCCTAGGAAACACTGAGTTTGATTACTTTCAAAATACCTAGTTAAGGGTTCGGCAAGTCCTGAGGGTTGATTACCTGATATGCTCAGCACTGACAACCCAGACCCTGACCACACCAGCTGCAGACATCGGCAGAACCTCTGCAGGCCTGGCATGCACCCAGCCTGAACACATGTGCCCAACAGGGACTTATCCTGGACTTTATGCCACCGCTGTGTGACTTCCACTGACCTGGCAGGACTCTCGTCCCTGCCATGTACTCACCCACTGCCACTGCTATTGTGCTGCCCCCGCTGCCCTAGAGCTGCTCAGTTCCACCGCCAAGGCTCAGAGGCAGGACCTGTGCTGAAGGCTAGGAGGTGGATGTAGCCTCCCCTGACTTGGACCTACTAGAATTGAGACCTGAGGAGACTGAAGAGGCTGCAGATCTGTAGGTGAGACGGGAGTGCCTGAGAATGAGAGAGGAGGCCTCAAGGGCACTGGCTGTGGAAATTGCAGAGTCGGTGCAGCAGTGGAAGCCTGAGGCTGGAGTCCCTGGATAGAGTAGTGCTAACACCCCACCATCATGCAACCTGGGAAGCTCCTCTGACCTGTGGGAAGGGCCACGTAACTGAGCTCAGGGCCAGACTACACGGGAGCCAACACTAAGCTCATGACACACCCAACATTGAACCTGGGGTGCCCTCTATTTCTTGATGGTGAACAGAAAGGGGGCTGGACAGTAGGTCCAGGAAGGAGGATCAGCCCTGCCCACCTGGAATTCAGAGAAGATCTCCTCTTTCCCGCTGACAAAACAGCTGCTTCTGACCCAATTTGCAGTAACCTCAGGCAAGAAGGAACAGCTGGGGCAGGAAATCTGTGCCCCTGCAGGTGACAGAGAGGAGGTGCCAGCAAACCAGGCATAGTTGAGGCATTAGAAAAAGAGGAAGAGCCTGCCCACCCCCGCTACAAGCTACTGGCACCACCCCCAACATGAGTCTGATCAAACCATCCCAGCCAAGACCAGGATACCCAGACAGAGCCCAGCTCCATGGGACAAGGAAGTAAGCTCAGAACAAGGACAATCAAGACGTGACACTTGAGGCAGACGCAACCTCTGGGCTAAGGAGTCCCTGCCAGCTGGACTACTAGGGGCTTCAAACTCTCAGACCTCAATAAGGTGGCCCAGGGCCAGAAAGGGACAGTGACTCCAATTTACCTGCACCAGAGAAGCTCTGAGGAGGCCCAGGATAGACACACCAAGGGACCAGATTCAATAACATCAGAGAAAAATCCAGTGAGCTCCACAAATAGCAGACCCAAAGATTTTTGACTGTCTGTGTGTGGTTTTGTTTTTGTGTGTGTGTGAGTAGATTTATTTTGTTTTTGTTGTGTGGTTTTTTCCTTATTTCTCTTTCTTCTTACATATCTCTAATTTCTTTCCTTTGATTCTATTGTACTTTTGTGTATTCTTATTGTTATTATTAATTTTTCTTATTTTATTTTTCTCTTTTTTCCATTTTACTTTTCCTATCAACATCTTAATGTATCCCTTATTACTGCATTTTAAATTAATTATTATTATTTCATTTATTTTATGTTCCTTTTCTTTTTTCTTCTTATACTAGTTCTTTTGGCTTCCTCCTTGCTTCCATATAGCCATTTCTTCTTCTTCTCCTTTCTCCCTTTTTCTTTATATCCCCTCTTAGTCTTTGATCACATGTCTTTTAGTATTCTTTTATTTTATCTTTGCTTTGCTTTTTCTTCTTTTTCCTTCTTAGTCTTTCCTGTTCTTATTGCATTGCATAGTTTAATTTTCATGGTGTTTTTTTGTTTGGTCCTGTTGTGTCTTCTGTTCTGTCATTCTGTCAGCTGGCACAATGACGTTGGGGTTGAGCCTGTAGTTGGCATCAAGTTGGAGGGGAAATCCCTCCCATGAATGGGACATCAACAGTCAAGCCCCAATTACAAAAGGAGAGCCCAAAAACACACACAAGGGGCATTCCTAGAGTACCAAGTTCAGGAGATCAAAGAGATTGCACCACTGGATCCCTCAAGACACTTTCTGCATAAGACCATCCCACAAAGACTGAGAGGCATAACAGTTCTATCTAATACATGGGAGAAAATACAAAGAGACAGCTAAGATAGGGAGACAAAGAAACAACCCCCACATGAAACAAAAAGGAATCTCCAGGAAAAGAATAAAATGAAATGTAGGCAAGCAAACTATCAGCTATAGAGTTCAAAGTAATGGTTCTAAAGGTGTTTAAGGAGCTTAGTACGAATTATAAGGAACTCAGTGGGAACTATAGCAGCATGAAAAAGGAAGTAGCAACCATGTACCAGAACCAGATATAAATGAAGAATAATATATCTGACATTGAGAACACAGTGGAAGGAATTAAAAGTAGACTGGATGAAGCAGATCAGATCAGCAATTGGGAAGACAAGGTAGAAACAAATACGTAATTAGAGCAGCGAATAGAAAAAAAGAATAATGCCCTAACCGGTTTGGCTCAGTGGATAGAGTGTCAGCCTGCGGACTCAAGGGTCCCAGGTTCGACTCCGGTCTGGGGCATGTACCTTGGCTGCGGGCACATCCCCAGTGGGGAGTGTGCAGGAGGCAGCTGATCGATGTTTCTCTCTCATCGATGTTTCTAGCTCTCTATCTCTCTCCCTTCCTCTCTGTAAAAATTCAATAAAATATATTTTTTTAAAAAAAGAAAAAAAGAATAAAAAAGCAGGAAGATAGCTTAAGGGAGCTCTGGGACAACATGAAACTTAACAATATCTTCATTATAGGAATATCAAAATGAGAACCAGGTGAGCAAGGAACAGAGAACCTATTTAAAGAAATAATGACAGAAAACTTCCACCAACCTGGTGAAGGAAAATGTCACACAAGTTCAGGAGACAGAGAGTCCCAATCAAGATATAGCCAAATAGAGCCACACCTAGACACATTTCAATTAAAATGGCAAACATTAAAAGCAAAGAAAGAACCTTAAAGGCAGCAAGGGATGGAGACAAAACATTACCTACAAAGGAGCTTCCATTAGAAAGTCAGCTGAGAGAAACCAAGATGGCAGCATAGTTAAACACCGGAGTTTGATGCCTCGAACAACCACTTCAAAAATACAACTAAAAGACGGAATGGACATCATCCAGAACCACAGGAAGGATGGCTGAGTGGAAGTTCTACAACTAGGAGGAAAGAGTAAAACATACCGAGACTCAGAGGAGGCGCAGTGCTGAAGTAAAATACTAAGGTGCGGAGTGCATGCGGAGCGGGCTGGCGGCTGAGGGCGTGGTTGTTGTTTTCAATCGGGAGGGAGTCTCAGACTCTGAGCTCCAGCTCCGGGCGAGTCTCTAGGGACCCAGACTCATACGGGAGAAGCGGGACTGTCTGGCATCACTCAGAAACCTAGGGCAGCTTTCTCTCCGTGGGGCTTGCAGCAATTACTGGGACACTGAGAAGAAGAGCCTCTGAGGGCAAGACTGAAAGCAGCCATAATTGCTCACCCTGCCCTGTTAATCCCGTGGGACCCGCTCCGCCCAAGCCCTGAAGGGAGACTTTTGCTGGATAGCCTCAGGCAAAGGCTAGATTAGCACCTTCCTATAGATCCAAGAGCCAGGAAACCCAGAGGTCAGAGTGGGACCATCCAGTTTGCAGCTCTGTGGAACCGTAAAAGACACACTCAGGGGGAAGACTCAGTGAGCACCAAAGCCCCATTGAAGCAAGTCTAGCCCCAGAATTTCTGTGTCTCCAGCACAGAAATTCTCCCACTGCAGACACAGCTGATTCTCACAGCCAATTGGCCTGGAGGTCAATTCCTCACAGTGATAACTACAACAATCAAGGCTTAATTACAACAGACTGTGCACAAAGCCCACAAGGGGGTACACCAAGAGTGTCTACCTCAGGTAATTGGGACACTTAGCACAGAAAGGAACTCTATCGACACAGCGAAGCATAAAAAATGCCGAGACAAAGAAACAGGACACAAACGACAGAACTGGAGGAAAGCAAACTGCTGTATATAGAGTTCAAAACCACACTTTTAAGGTCTTTAAAGAACTTTCTAGAAGCCGCCGATAAACTTAATAAGGCCCTCGAAAAGACTGGTGAAACTGCCAATAAATGTAGTGAGATCTTCAAGAAGACTGATGAGACCGCCGATAAATGTAGTGAGATCCTCAAGAAATCTAATGAGACCCTCGATGTTGTGATAAAGGATCAATTAGAAATTAAGCATACACTGACTGAAATAAAGAACATTATACAGACTCCCAACAACAGACCAGAGGATCGCAAGAATCAAGTCAAAGATTTGAAATACGAAGAAACAAAAAACACCCAACCGGAAAAGCAAAATGAAAAGAGAATCCGCAAATACGAAGATAGTGTAAGGAGCCTCTGGGACAGCTTCAAGCGTACCAACATCAGAATTATAGGGGTGCCAGAAGAAGAGAGAGAGCAAGATATTGAAAACCTATTTGAAGAAATAATGACAGAAAACTTCCCCTACCTGGTGAAAGAAATAGACTTACAAGTCCAGGAAGCACAGAGAACCCCAAACAAAAGGAATCCAAAGAGGACCACACCAAGACACATCATAATTAAAATTCCAAGAGCAAAAGACAAAGAGAGAATCCTAAAAGCAGCAAGAGAAAGAAAATCAGTTACCTACAAGGGAATACCCATACGACTGTCAGCTGATTTCTCAACAGAAACGTTGCAGGCCAGAAGGGAGTGGCAAGAAATATTCAAAGTGATGAATACCAAGAACCTACAACCAAGACTACTTTATCCAGCAAAACTATCATTCAGAAGTGAAGGCCACATAAAGAGCTTCACAGATAAGAAAAAGCTAAAGGAGTTCATCACCACCAAATCAGTATTATATGAAATGCTGAAAGGTATCCTTTAAGAAGAGGAAGAAGAAGAAAAAGGTAAAGATACAAATTATGAACAACAAATACACATCTATTAACAAGTGAATCTAAAAATCAAGGGAATAAATAATCTGATGAACAGTATGAACTGGTGATTGTAATAGAATCAGGGACATAGAAAGGGAATGGACTATTCTTGGGGGGGGGGAAGGGGTGTGGGGTGAGGGAAGAGATTGGACAATAATTGTGCACCTATGGATGAGGACAGTGGGTGGGGAGTGAGGGCGGAGGGTGGGGTGGGAACTGGGTGGAGGGGAGTTATGGTGGGAAAAAAGAGTAACTAATGTAATAATCTGAACAATAAAGATTTAATTTAAAAAAAAAAGAACGTCTGCTGACTTCTCTATAGAAACACTTCAGATCAGAAGGGCATGATATGAAGTATACAAAGTAATAAAAAGCAAGGGATAGAATCCAAGACAACTCTATCCAGTAAAGTTATGATTAAAAATTAAAGGAGATATAAAGAGTTTTTCCTTAAAAAAAAAAGGCTAAAGGAGTTTATTACCACCAAACCAGCACTGCAAGAAATGCCAAAGGGGCTGTGGTAAGATGGAGAGAAGGAAAGAGAGAGGATGACAGGTATAAAGAAAATAAAAATTCCAATAAATACCTATCCTATATAATAAAAAGGGAATATGCAAATTGACTGTCACTCTGCCACAAAGATGGAGGCACACACAGTAGAGGCAGGGTTTCCGCAACACAAGATGCTGCACCCACAGTGGAGGTGGAGTTCAGTAATGAGCCTTAATGAGCAATTAGCAGGGACCTGAGGCTATGCACCCCCAACCCCATGGGGCTTGACAGAGGACCTCAGGCAATGCCCCACACCCTGGCACAAGGCCAGGGGAACTCAGGCCATGTTCCCCACCCAGCAGGGCTTGATGGGGACCTCAGGCCATGCCCCCCACCCAAGTGCTGGGCCAGGGGACCTGAGGCTGCACCCCCTTCCTGGTAGGGCTTCACAAGGATGGGACCAGCTGGGTCTGGATCTCGCCCAATAGGGGGGGCACGACCAGGTCTGAGTCTTGCGTGATTTTGAGGCGCACGTGGGTGGGCGGGGACTTGAGTCTGGGTCCCATAGTGTGCCCCGGACTCTGACAGGAGGAAGATTTTCATATACATTTTACTAATTTTCTTTCATCTCTGACATTTCTATTATAGAGAAAGGGCAAATAGCAATATTAAAATATTGCCTTGCCCTAACTGATTTGGCTCAGTGGATAGAGCATCGGCCTGCAGACTGAAGGGTCCCGGGTTCGATTCTGGTCAAGGGCATGTACCTTGGTTGTGGGCACATCCCCAGTAGGGGGTGTGCAGGGGGCAGCCGATCAATGTTTCTCTCTCATCAATGTTTCTAACTCTCTATCCCTCTCCCTTCCTCTCTGTAAAAAATCAATAAAATATATTTAAAAAAATATTTCCTCTAATTAATCCCCTTTTAATGTGCATGAATGTCGTGCACCAGGCCATTAGTCAATAATAACCTTAAATGTAAATAGATTGAATGCTCCACTCAAAAGAGATAGGGTGACTGAGTGGATAAGAAAACAAGCCCCATATATATATGCTGTCTACAAGAGACCCACATCAGAACAAAAGATACACAGACTGAAAGTGAGGGGATGGAAAAAATACTCCATGCAAATGGGAAGGAAAGAAAAACTGTGGTAGCAATACTCATAGCTGACAAAATAGACTTCAAAACAAAGGCCATAATGAGACAAAAAGAAGGCCACTACATAATCCTAAAGGGAATAATTTAATATGAAAAGTTTACCCTTGTAAACATATATACATTATATCCAATATAGGAACACTCAAGTACATAAAAATTCTCTTGATTAGCTTTACGGGAAAGACTGACTGCAATACAATCATAGTAGGGAACTTTAACACCCCACTGACATCATTGGATAGATCTTCCAGAGAAATAATCAACAAGGAAATGGAGGCCTTAAAAGACACACTAGATCAGATGGATCTAACCTATATTTACAGAATATTTCACCCCAAAGCAACAGAATATACATTCTTCTCAAGTGCCCATGGGACATTCTCAAAGATAAACTGCATGTTGGGACACAAAACAAGTCTATGCAAATTCAAGAAGATTGATATAATACCAAGCATTTTCTCAGATCACAATGGTATGAAGATATAAATCAACTACAATAAAAAACTCAATAACACTCAAATACTTGGAGGCTAAATAGCATGTTATTAAACAATGAATGGGATACCAATGAGATCAAGCAAGAAATTAAAAACTTCCTGGAAATAAATGAACACACAATCACCCAAAACCCATAGGACACAGTGAACACAGTCCTGCAAGGGAAGTTCATAACATTACAGGCCTACCTCAAGAAGCAAGAAGAAACACTGATAAACTATCTAACCATACAACTAAATGAAATTAAAAGAGAACAGAAAAAAATAAAGCCCAGATGAGGTAGAAGGAAGGAAATAATAAAGATCAGAGCAGAAATAAATGACATAGAGACAAAAATAAAAAAGTACAAAAGATCAATAAACTCAAGAGTTGGTTCTTTGAAAAGATAAACAAGGTTGATTGTATTTTTATACACCAACAATGATCTCTGAGAAAGAGAAACTAAAAATAAAATTCCATTTACCATTGCAACAGCGACAAAAAATAAGATACTTAGGAATAAACTTAATGAAGGAGGTAAAAGACCTATACTTGGAAAATTATAGGACCTTGAATAAAGAAATGAAGATACAAACATATGGACATGTATACCATGTTCATGTATTGGTAGAATTAACATCATTAAAATGTCCATACTACCTAAAGCAATCTATAGATTCAATGAAATCCTTGTTAAAATACCAACAGCATACCTCGCAGAACTAGAACAAATACTCCAAAAATGTATATGAAAACATACAGTACCCCAAATAGCTGCAGCAATCCTGAGAAAGAAGAACAAAGTTGGAAGAATCACTATACCAGATATGAAACTATACTATGAAGCCATTATAAGCAAAACAGCCTGGTACTGGCACAAGAATAAGCATATAGACCAATGGATCAGAACAAAGACCCCAGAAATTGACCCACACCATTATGATCAATTAATATTTGACAAAGCGGGCAAGAACATACAATGCAGTAAAGACATTCTCTTCAACAAATGGTGTTGGGAAAACTGGACTGACGCATGCAAAAAAAAAAAAAAAGAAAATACAACTAGACCACCAACTTACACCATACACAAGAATAAATTCAAAATGAATAAAATACTTAAATGTAAGGCATGAAACCATAAAAATCTTAGAAGAAAACATAGGCAGTAAAATCTCAGACATCTCACATAGAAGAATTTTTGTTAATATATCTCCAGAGCAAAGGAAACTAAGGAGAAAATAAACAAATGGTACTACATAAAAATAAAAAGCTTCTGCATAGCAAAAGAAACCACCATCAAAATGAAAAGGGAGCCCACTTTATGGGAGAAGATATTTGCCAATGATACACCTGATAAGGATTAATATCCAAAATATATAAAGTAGTCATACAACTCACCAAAAGGAGCACAAACAATCCAATTAAAAAATAGGCAGAAGACCTCAATAGACATTTCTTCAAAGAGGACATACAAATGGCCAGAAGACATGAAAAAATGCTTAGTCACTTATCATCAGAGAAATGCAAATTAAAGCCACAATGCGATATCACCTCATACCTGTCAGAATGGCTATCATTAAAAAATCAACAAACAACAAGTGCTGGTGAGGATGTAGAGAAAAGGGAACACTTGTGCACTGCTGGTGGGAATGCAGACTGGTCCAGCCACTATGGAAAACAGTATGGAGTTTCCTCAAAAAGTTAAAAATGGAATTTCCATTTGACCCAGTGACCCCACTTCTGGGAATATATAATAAAGCCTCCCAAAACAACAATTAGAAAGAATGCATGTACCCCTATGTTCACAGCAGTGTTATTTAGAATAACTAAGATTTGAAAACAGCCCAAGTGTCCATCAATAGATCAATGGATACAAAACTGTAGGACATTTACACAGTGGAATACTATGCAGCTGTAAAAAAGAGGGATCTCTTACTCTTTGGGACAGCATGGATGGACCTGGAGAATATTATGCTAAGTGAAATAAGCCAATCTGAGAAAGACAAATATTACATAATCTCACTTATTTGTGGAATCTAGTGAACAAAATGAATTGACCAACAAAATAAGATATGAAGCACGGAGGCTTGGAACAAACTGACATAACTCTATGTGGAAATGTGGGAATGAGAAGATATAAACCAAAGAACTTACATAATTATATGCATAGCCCATGGACAATGCAATAGGCGGGTGAAGACTGGAGCAAAAGAAACCTGGAGGAGGAGATAAGGGGGGAAAATGGGAGACAACTGTAATACTATCAACAATAAAAAATATTTTTTAAAGTAAAAAAAATAAATGTGCCCAGCACTTACATTCATTAGTACTTGAAATTACAATCATAATGCCTACTTACCCACCATATCTTGCCTCACAAGATACTTCAGCATCACTAAACACTACAGTACCCACTGAGTGTATCTTCCGAAAGAGGTAGCTTTGTTGTGTGTATATACACTATTGAATCTAGCTTACCACCACCATTTTGGAGAGGAGGTGAATATCATGAAGCTGGCTCATCAGCTTTTATCTGCTGGGTGAACAAAAGATAGTGATTCACTGCTGGTCACTTACTATCCCTAAGTACTGTAAAAGAAGTTTTACATGGATTTTCTGTCATCCTATCAACTTTATGAGGTTTTATAGGTGAGGAACTGTTAGGGGCAGAAATAAAATATTGGGGACTAGCTATAATTATAAGAAATATTAATCATGCTGTTAACCGTGATGGTTTTGTTTTGATTACAGAAAGCACATTCTAAACTGTCTGAGAGTTGTATGACCTGGGACATGGAGCTTACATCGGAATGCAGTCCATCCTCCTTTCCAGAGAACTGCCTACCCTTATGGAAAGATTTACAACCTGTGGCTAAACAATCTAGTCCCGGAGGCATCTGCCCTCTGCAACTCCCCACGCCCTCCCAGGCTGCATGGCCTGTAACCTGTAACCATTATACCTTGCCTACTTTCCCATGCCTGTAATTCTTGCTCTCTCTTGCCTTCTACCCAATATAAGCACCTGGCTTATGTGGAGAGGCAGATCAGGTTTTTGTGGATGACCTGCTACTCTTCCATACTGATAGCATTATTTGAGTGAATGCTCATATATGATTCAATCCTGTCTCTGCTTAATTTTCTCAAGTAATAACAGGCAGCCCAGACCCATTGGTTGTCTGGTTATAGAACTGAGGCACAGACACAGAAAGGTTGAAAACTTCCCGAAGTTAGACAATGAGTAAGTGATAGGTCTGAGATTTGAAAATAGGGCACCTCATTTTAGAGTCTAAGCTCTTATCTATATTATACTGCTAGATAATTATATTTTTATTCTTTATTTGTCAAGGTATTACATATGAGTCCTTATCCCCTAATGCCCCCCACTCCCAGTTTGTACCCTCACCCCCCCCATGTCCGTATCCATTGGTCAGACTTATATGCATGGATACAAGTCCTTTGGTTGATCTCTCCCATTCCCCCCACCCTTCCCTGCCTTCCTTCTGAGGTTTGATGGACTGATCAATGCTTCTCTATCTCTGGATCTGTTTTTGTTCATCAGTTTATGTTGTTCATTATATTCCACAAATGAGTGAGATCATGTGATATTTATCTTTCTCCAACTGGCTTATTTCGCTTAGCATAATGCTCTCCAGGTCCATCCATGCTGTTGCAAATGGTAGGAGTTCCTTCCTTTTTACAGCAGCTTAGTATTCCATTGTGTAGATGTACCAGTTTTCTAAGCCACTCATCTGCTGATGGGCACTTAGGCTGTTTCCAAATCTTAGCTATTGTAAATTGTGCTGCTATTAACATAGGGGTGCATATATTCTTTCTGATTGGTGTTTTGAGTTTCTTAGAATATATTCCTAGAAGTGGGATCACTGGATCAAATGGCAGTTCCATTTTTAATTTTTTGAGGAAACTCCATACTGTTTTCCACAGTGGCTGCACCAGTCAACATTCTCATTAGCAAAGTACTAGGGTTTCCTTTTCTCCGCATCCTCACCAACACTTGTCGTTTGTTGATTTGTTGATGATAGCCATTCTGACAGGTGTGAGATGGTACCTCATTGTCATTTTGATTTGCATCTCTTGGATGATTAGTGACTCTGAGCATGTTTTCATATGTCTCTTGGCCTTCTGTATGCCTTCTTTTGAAAAGTATCTATTTAGGTCAGTTGCCCATTTTTTTTTGGATTGTTTATCTTCCTTTTGTTAAGTTGTATGAGTTGCCTGTAAATGTTGGAAATTAAACTCTTATCTAAGATAACATTTGCAAATATGTTCTCCCATGCAGTGGGCTTTTTTGTTGTTTTGTTGATGGTTTCTTATGATGTGCAGAAACTTTTTATTTTGATGTAATCCCATTTGTTTATTTTCTCTTTAGTTTCCATTGCCCTAGGAGCTGTATCAGTGAAGATATTGCTTTGGCATATGTCTGAGATTTTGCTGCCTGTGGATTCCTCTAAGATTTTTATGGTTTCCCATCTTATGTTTAAACCCTTTATCCATTTTGAGTTTATTTTTGTGTATGGAGTAAGTTGGTGGTCTAGTTTCATTTTTTTGTATGTATCTGTCCAATTTTCCCAGCACCATATATTGAAGAGATTGTCTTAACTCCATTGTATTCTCTTGCCTCCTTTGTCAAATATTAATTGAGCATAGTGATTTGGGTCAGTTTCTGGGTTCTCTGTTCTATTCCATTGGTCTACTACTATATGTCTGTTCTTATGCCAGTACCAGGCAGTTTTGAGGACAGTGGCTTTGTAATGTAGCTTGATATCTGGTATTGAGATCCCTCTTACTTTGTTCTTTTTCAGGATTGCTGCAGCTATTTGGGGTCTTTTTTTATTCCATATGAATTTTTGGAGAGTTTGTTCTAGGTCTGTGAAATATGCCTTTGGTATTTTAATGGGGAGTGCATTGAATCTATAGATTGCTTTGGGTAGTATGGACATTTTAATGATGTTGTTTCTACCAATCCCTGAACATGATATGTTCTTCCATCTGTTTATGTCTTTCTTTATCTCTTTTTTCAATGTCCTGTAGTTTTCTGAGTACAGGTCTTTTACCTCCTTAGTTAAGTTTATTCCTAGGTTTCTTCATTTCTTTTGGTTCACTGGTAAGTGGATTTTTTTTTAATCTCTCTTTATGTCAGTCCATTATTGGTGTATAAAAATGCCATAGATTTCTGGGCATTAATTTTGTATCTTGCTACATTGTTGAATTCATTTATTAAGTCTATTAATTTTTTGATTGAGTCTTTAAGGTTTTCTATGCACAGTATCATGACATCTGCAAATAAGGACAGTTTTACTTCTTTTCAATTTGGATACCTTTTATTTCTTCTTCTTGTCTAGTTGCTATGGCTAGCATGTCCAGTATTATGTTGACCAGGAGTGGTGAGCATGGGCATCCCTGTCTTGTTCCTGTTCTTAGGTGAAATGATATTAGTTTTTGCCCATTGATTATGATGTTGGCTGTATGTTTGTCATATAAGGCTTTTATGATGTTGAGGTATAATCCCTCTATTCCCACTTTGCTGAGGGTTTTTATCAAGAAAGGTTGTTGACTTGTGCACTACTGGTGGGAATGCAGACTGGTGCAGCCACTATGGAAGACAGTATGGAGTTTCCTCAAAAAACTGAAAATGGAACTCCCATTTGACCCTGTGATCCCACTTCTAGGAATATATCCCAAGAAACCAGAAACACCAGTCAGAAAGGATATATGCACCCCTATGTTCATAGCAGCACAATTCACAATAGCTAAGATCTGGAAACAGCCTAAGTGCCCACCAGTAGATGAATGGATTAAAAAACTGTGGTACATCTACACGATGGAATACTATGCTGCTGTAAAAAGGAAGGAACTCTTACCATTTGCAACGGCATGGATGGAACTGGAGAGCATTATGCTAAGTGAAATAAGCCAGTCAATGAAGGAAAAATACCATATGAACTCACTCATTCATGGATAATAAAGACCATTATAAACTTATGAACAAAAATAGATACAGAGGCAGAGCTGCCTCAAACAGATTGTCAAACTGCAGCAGGAAGGCCGGGGAGAGTAGGGGGGCAGAAGAGGGGTGGTAAGAGATCAACCGAAGGACTTATATGCATGCATATAAGCATAACCAATGGACATAAGACACTGGGGGGTAGGGGAGGCCAGGGGATTGTCAAGGGTGGGGGAAATAAGGAGACTTATGTAATACCCTTTGTAATACTTTAAGCAAAAAACAATTAAAAATAAAAATAATAAAAAATAAAATTAAATTTAAAAAAATGAAAGTTTTGAACAATGGTAAAAAATAAAATAAAGGGTGTTGAATTTTGTCAAGTGCTTTTTCTGTTAATTGATATGACTATGTGATTTTTATCTCTCAATGTGTTTATGTGATTTATCACATTTATTGATTTGCAGATATTGAACCATCCTTGTATCCCCAAGATAAATCTTACTTGGTCATGGTGTATGATTTTTCTATTGTACTGCTGGATCTGATTTGCTAGAATTTTGTTGAGGATTTTGGAATCTATGTTCATGAGGGATATTGGCCTGTAATTCTCTTTCTTTGTGTTGTCTTTATCTGGTTTTGGGATTAGGGTAATGCTGGCTTCATAGAAAGAGCTTGGAAGTGTGCCTTCCTCTCAAATTTTTTGAAATAGTCTGAGGAGGATAGGTTTTAGTTACTCTTTGAATGTTTGGTAAAACTCTCCTGTGAAGTTGTCTGGCCCTGGGATTTTGTTTGCTGGAAACTTTTTGATGACTGCTTCAATATCCTCCATAGTTATCAGCCTATTGAGATTTTTAAATTCTTCCTGATTGAATTATGGAAGGTCACATTTTTCTAGTAATATGTCCATTTCTTCTAGGTTGTCTAGTTTGTTGGAATAGAGTTGTTCATAGTATTTTTTTTTTTTTACAATTCTTTGTATTTCTGTGGGGTCTGTTGTTATTTCGCCTCTTTCATTTGTGATTTGGTTTATTTGGGTCCTCTCTCTTTGATACTTGGTGAGCCTGGCTAGAGATTGATCAATCTCATTTATCCTTTCAAAGAGCCACCTCTTGGTTTCATTGATCTTTTGTATTATTTTTTTGGTCTCTATGTCATTTATTTCTGCTCTGCTCTTTATTATCTACTTCCTTCCACTCACTCTGGGCTTTTCTTATTGCCCTCTTTCTAATTCTTTAAGTTGTAGATTTACATAATTTATTACCATTTTTTTAATGTAGGCTGTAGAGCTATGAACTTCCCTCTCAGGACTGCTTTCACTGTGTCCCATAGATTTTGGATTGTTGTGTTTTCATTGTCATTCATTTCCAGGATGTTTTTAATTCCTTCTTTGAACTCTTTGGTAACCCAATCATTATTTAATAGTATGCTATTCAGCTTCTAAGTGTTTGACTTTTTAAAATTGTTTTTATTGTAGCTTATTTCTGGTCATCTAATAAGTCTTCTAGATGGAATAATTAAAAAAAAACAGTTTTGAACTGCTACCTCATGAGTTACATTAAAAGGAATATTTGGATGTTTTATGTACAGAAGTGTCAAAAATGCTGAAAATCGACCTTAAAAACTCTTTTAAATAATTTATTATATATTTCCATTTAAATTTGTGTGTCATGTGCTGAGATTCCAAATGTAATCTTTATTTTAATGTTGTTCCTCAGTAATCAATGAAAACTTAATTAGAAACACATTTAATGCCAAACAGCCTGGCAAAATATTAAATCAATAAATTTTGAATATCATTAGCAGTAGCATTTTAAATAAGTTTTATGTGTGACCAGGGTATAAGTGTTAAATGGGGTCATCCAGTTAGCTCTAATTGTTGAACTCTTAATTTAAAACACACACCAGCCCTAACTGGTTTGGCTCAGCGGATAGAGCATCGGCCTGTGGACTGAAAGGTCCCAGGTTTGATTCTGGTCAAGGGCATGTACCTTGGTTGCGGGCACATCCCCAGTAGGATGAGTGCAGGAAGCAGCTGATCGATGTTTCTCTCTCATTGATGTTTTAACTCTCTATCCCTCTCCCTTCCTCTCTGTAAAAAATCAATAAAATATGTATTTTAAAAACACACACACACAACAACATATGAACACATACACATTCTGCAACTAAGAGGTGACCTAATAAATAAAGAGACTAAAATGAAGATTAAAAATTTCTTCATCCATTAAAAGGTGACCACACCTTTCCTCCATATTTCTTTGCTATATTGTATTTTGAAGGCAGCCACCTAGATGCATTTGGGCAAAAATTGTGTGAAACTGACATCCTCATCTAAATCTTGAACTTGATCTATCACTATTCCCAATTGCTGGAGCAGGGAAGGGTTGGAGAGAAAGAAAGAGAGAGAGCTTGGAGCTCATAAAGTATATAAGAAATGAGATTAGGCATTAACTGCAAGTTACACTACATGTAACTATGAAGCATGTGTTGACAACCGTACTAACCTCAGAGAGTTTTATCAATCATTCTCACCAAAGTTTCTGCTTCCTCTCTGAAAATACATGTGTGCCTTCAATGATCTGCATCTCTAATTGTTTTATTTCTCCTATATACAGATTATGTTAATGCTCTCCTATTTTTATGAATAAATAGATTTGACTATTTTATAATGGTACTTCTCCTGTTTTCTACTTTACACAAACAACAACAATAGATTGACAGTGTGCATTCTGCCAACTTCACGATGTTACCCCTCCAATGTTGGTGACTGGGATAGTAAGAATTGAATCCTTATTCTTAGCTCCAGATTTGTTCAGAGAATCCTTAATTACATTTCTGGCACTTACTTTGTTTCACTCAGTAATATAGATATTTTGTGTTCAGTACCCAAAAAAACTTATTAATGATAATAAATTGTATTTCCCCTTAGAAGTGATATCCCTTGAAAAGCTAATTCAGTCCTAATAGATTTTTAAAATCTTTATTGTTTCTGATTGTAACATAATTCATTTGTTAAAAATTCAAATAACCATTTCCACAGTGGCTACATCAATCTGCGCTCCCATTAATAGTGCATCAGGGTTCCCTGTTCTCCACATCCTCACCAGCACTTGTTGTTTGTTGATTTATTGATGATAGCCATTCTGACAAGTATGAGGTGATATCTCATTGTGGCTTTAAATTTACATTTTTTTTCATATGTCTATTAGCTATTTGTAAGTCCTTTTTGGAGAAATGTCTATTCAGGTCATCTGCCCATATCTAGATTGTTTTTTTTGATGTTGAGTTGAATGAGTTCTTTATAAATTTTGGATATTAACCCCTTTTCAAATGTACCATTGACAAACATCTTTCCCATTTATTGAGTTGTCTTTTTGTTTTGTTGATGGATTTCTTTGCTGTGTAAAAATACTTTGTTGATGTAGCTCCATTTGTTTACTTTTTCTTTTGTTTCCCTTGCCCAAGAAGAATATGACTAAAAATATGACTAAGAAATATTCTAAATTTTACTACCTATGTTTTCTTTTAGGAGTTTTATTGTTTCTAGTTTAATATTTGTCTTTAATCCATTTTAAGTTTATTCTTGTGTATGGTGTAAGAAGGTGGTCTAGTTTCTTTTTTTTTTTTGCTTGTATCTGTCCAATTTTCCCATCACCATTTATTGATTAGTCGGTCTTGACACCAATGTATGCTCTTGCCTCTTTTGTAAAATATTAATTTACTATAAAGATGTGGGTTTATTTCTGGACTCTCTACTCTGTCCCTTTTTATGCAAGTGCCATGGTGTTTTGATTACTACAGCCTTTCCTAACCACTATGTTGTATATGAAACTAACCCAAAATAATATTGAATGTAAGCCATAATTGAAAAAATAGTAAAAAAGTCAAATAACTAAAGACATAAATAAAGCAGAATATGAAACTTCTCATGTTGATGGTTGGATTAAGGGATGCAATAAGGATCAGGAATGTCTGCTGTATACATATTGATAATAAAAAAACAAAAAAAGTGATTTGCATTTTGACTAAACTCTTTTTATGGCCATCTGAAAAAGTCTTTACCAACCTCATAAAATTTTTTATGGGATCAAATGTGAAAATGCTTGCTAATTGTAAGGCACAATCCAGATATAATATTTTTAAATATATTATTTACAGATGGTGTGACATGATTTTTGTGAAATAGTAGGCTTTGAAAAGCAAATATGAATGTCCCTTGAGGCTATAGGCCTGGGATTTTGAAAAGCTTACTTACCTAAAACCATTAAGGTACCATTAAGGTAAACAGATCAGTAATTAATTTATCAAAGATGATGTACAGAACTGTCTTAGAATATTAAACAATATAAGTAATTATAAATGTAAGAACAAATGAATTTCATCAGCATCAGCAGCAGAGATTTTTATTTGCTTGTTTTTATGTTTTGTTTTGTGAGCAGTGGAGTTTTTATGTCTATATCTAATCCTATACTCCACCTCTTGTTTTATGGGATGATGCTCAAATATATCTCTAGCCCTGTTTCACTCCTTGAGGCTAATGGTATAATGGCAAAGGATAAACTGATTACTCAGGTCTTTCTATTTCTGCCTTCGCTATGATAAATGAGGGGCATGTTCATACAGAAAGGGTCAACAAGCATTGGTCAGAGGGAATGGAGTCTATGGTGGTGAGATGATTGTATAAAAGCACCCATGTCTTACTAAACAGGTCCAAGTTACTTGATCCAGCAGAACTCCATTCCAGTCTTCTGACAGAACTTAAAGTTGAGCTTGCTTAACTGCTGTTGGGAAACTTTAGACTGGGCAATGTTTCAGAATATCAGATATGAAAAAATATTGTCTTGATTTTTAAAACGAAATAAATGGCAAAGTTTAAAACAGTTTAGTCTGACATCAATTCAAGTCAAAAGTTTATATCACGCCCTAGATGGTTTTGCTCAGTGGATAGAGCATTGACCTGTGGACTGAAGCATCCCAGGTTCGACTTAGGTCAAGGGCATGTACCTCAGTTGCAGGTTCGATCCCCAGTCTGGGTGTGTGCAGGAGGCAACCAATCAATGTGTCTGTCTCTTTGTAATTCCCTCTCCCTTCCAGTCCCTCTCTAAATCACCAAAAAAATATCCTCAGGCGATTATTAACAAACAAAAAACCCAATAACTTTATATGAGATTATCAGGTGCCTGATGCTACACATACTTAGAATAGAGTTAGGTGATCCGTGGAAAGACCTTTGGTATCCCCTTTGTTTTTGTGTCTGCCATTATGTAAATTTTACCTGTGGCATAATTTTGCTCAGAAATAAATCCAATGTTCCAAGAGCCATACTAGAGGAAACCAGACCTAGATTGTGGGAAGAGTAAACAACTCCTCGGTATTATTTGAATGTAATTGAACAGGCGCCTAGTCTCTATGATTCTGGTAGATCCCCAGGGATGCCTGACCTTTCCTGTAAAAATATTATTTTGAATAGCTTTTCTCAAAGTGTGTGCTGAATAACACTAGTTCACAGTGTATTCTACATAGAAAGAAATGTTTTGTGACCAAATGAGTTTAATAAATTCTTGGTTGAATATAATTTGAGAGGTAGTTTTATTGACAAAACTGTTTATATCTTTTCATAAAATGATGTACACTGTGACCTCCTGAATGGGTCAATAATGTGTAGATTTTAAAGTTTTGTTGGTGATGGAATGTGGAATAACTTCAGTGACTTATGTTCTTCAGATTTTATTTTCATCTTTATACTTTTTTCCTTCATATGCGTTAAATTAAACTCATAAAGTAAGTGGGAATTTATATCTACTTTATTATTCTACCAATATAATATGAACATACCAAAGACCGTCCTGGCCAGTGTGCCTCAGTTGGTTGGAAGATTGTCTCATACACCAAAAGGTAGAAGATTTGATTCCAGGTCAGGGCACATACCCAGGTTGCAGGTTCCATCCCTGGTCAGGGTGTGTGTGGGAGGCAACTGATCGGTGTTTCTCTCTCACATTGATATTTCTCTCCTTCTCTCTTAAAAATAAATAAATAAAAATAAAATATTGTTCAATTATAACACATATTTTAAAAAAACATACCAAAGACCATTTAATCAGCCATATCACATACCAGTGATACTCAAAATGAGGTCCCTGAACCAGAAGCATCAGATTCACCTGGGAAGTTTTAAAAAATGCAAATTCTTGGGCCTCCCGCCAGATTTACTGAGTCAGAAACTCTGGGGGATGAGGCCCAACAATCTGTTTAACAAGCCCTCCTGGTGATTCTGATGTACACTAAGGTTTGAAAATCCTGAATTATACCAGTATGTTGGAGGCAGACTTGGACAAAAGAGGAAGATGGTAGTAACAGAGAAACAAGACTTCCAATGTATTGGGTAAAAAATTGTAAGCATCTCAGGAGTATGTCTTTAAATTATATGAGTAAGTAGATTTCAGCTACAACCCTGGGTAAAAGTCAAACATTTATACATATATGGAGAAGTTAGTATAAGAACAAACTATGTAGTTGTACATTAGTAATAGGTACGAAAGTTATTCTAATATTAAAAACAAAATAATTTTATTTTAATAAAAGGAGAATATTAGAGTATGCCAGAAGGCTAAATAGTATGGTGTTGAATGTAGCTTTGCAATCCGGCAGGCTTGAATTTAAATTTGGGCTCTACCACATATTAGCTCTATGGATGGGCTGGCAAATCATGTTCTCTGGGCTCCTGTTATTTTTAATGAAATGGATAACTACTAACAGGGACTTGTGTAGATTAGATTAAATGCATGTAAATTGTTTAGCATAATGCCTGGTACCTAGTAGCTACAAAATAAATAGCAATTCTTAACATTATGCTCTAGGTTTTATTAGGGATAAAGGAAGAACAGGCTAGCCAAGGTTTTGCACATAGAAATCAGATTATAGTATAAAGTATTATATGAGGCAACAGAAGCGGGAAAATTCCAGATGACATAGTCACAGAGAAGGCTCAAGCAACTTAACAAGAAGGTAGAATGAAGCTTGATTGTAAAGCAGTCATTTATAATTTAAAAAGCTTGGCTATGGTGTAAAAGCTTAGTTAAAAGGTAAAATCCTATTATTATGTTCTAGATATCTGTGTTCTAATGTAGAAAAAAATATATAGGGAATAATTTAATGTTATATATATATAACATTATAATATATGTTAATATATTTGCCCAAAGTAAACAGAAGAAAGGGAATCATAAATAATAAGTGAAATCAATGGATTAAGAACAAAAAATAGATAAAATCAATAAAATCAGATGGTTCTTTGAAAAAAAATCAATAAAATTGGTAATTCTCTAACAAGATGAAGAAAGAAGAAAGTACAAATAACCAAAATCATGAATGAATGAGGAGATATCACTACCGACTCCACAGACATTAGTAAGATAATGAAGTATCCTATGAACAACTCTTATGCATATACATTCTCCAAATTGGATGAAATGTGTCAATTCCTTGAAAACCACAAAATACTAGAACTCATCCAACTTTAAATAGACAAACCAATTAACCCTGTATCTATAAAAGAACTAGAATCCATAATAGTAAACCTTCCAAAAAGAAAAATGCTGAATTCCACCAAGCATTTATGGAAAAATTCATATATTTTCTATACAATCTCTTCTAGAAAATAGAAGAATTAAATACACACTTACTGTGAGACCTATTAATCGCACTTCTAGGTATTTATTCTAGAGAAATTGTAGCTTGTGTTAACAAAAAAGCATGCATGCAAATATATTTATTACAATTTTATTCATAAGTGCCATAAACTGGAAATAGCCCAGACGCCCTTCAACTGTTGTACATCTGTATAATGCAGTACTATTCAACAGTAAAAAGGAATAAATTTTGAATATGTAACAACATGAATGACACTTAATTTTACTAGTAAAAGAATTTGGACCCAAAATGATACATATTATATTATTCCATTTATGAATTTTTGGAAAAGACAAAAATTTACAAGGATAATAAATGCAATGGATTAGTACTGGGAAGAGGGTATGAATATAAAGGGGACAGCATGAGGGAATTCTTTGAGATATTGGAATTGTTCTTTGTCCTATCAGTGGTGACAATTACAAGAATGCCTGTGTGCATTAACTCATAGAACATTAAACCAATAGAGAAGTTAATTTTACTATATTACAACTAAAAATACTAATGAACTATTTTTAAAAATCCAGATAGCATTAGCACTGGAACTCTGACTTCTTGATGGTACATTTGGGAATAAATCAGTCTCTTTGGAGAATATTTTCATAAGACTTTCTTGAAAGGGAGGATTAGCATTAACTGTCAGGCCATGAATTATTAAAAAGTTATAGCCAAAGAAATTGGTATCTATTATCAGGTAGTTATCATTTACTCTGAGAATAAGGTGAAGTCATTGGGAGGTCATTTTCCTTGTTTCTCTGTCCTTTCAAGATCTTTCTTCAAGTCCTACTAAATGTGCATTTGTGTCACTATACAAGTATATTGATGTTTGTTAATGCCTTTCTTTAGGGGAAATAAGTAACTTGTAAGTAGAACAACCATGACTATATTTCAATTTTCTCCCATTTAAAAACAAACACAAACATATTGCTACAAGAGATGTCTGAAATTTTGCTGCCTATAATTTCTTCTAGGATATTTATGGTTTCACAACTTACATGTAAGTCTTTAATCCATTTTTAATTTATTCTTGTGTATGGTATAAGTTGGTGGTCTAGATTCAGCTTTTTGCATGTTCCCGTCCAATTTTCTCAACACCATATATTGAAGAGATTGTCTTTACTCCATTGTACACTCTTGCCTTCTTTGTCAAATATTAATTGTGTGCAAAGCTTGGGTCAGTTTCTAGGTTCTCTGTTCTGTTCCATTAATCCAAAAAAGATTGGATAAAAATAAGTGGTATATCTATGAAATGGAATACTATGCAGCTGTAAAGAAGAAGGGTCTCTTATCCTTCGAGACCGAATGGAGGGACCTGGAAAGTATTACACTAAGTGAAATAAGCCAGTCAGAGAAAGACAAGTATTGCATGATCTTACTTATATGTGGAATCTAATGAACAAAAATAAACTGGTAAACAAAATAGATCCAGAGACATAGAAGCATGGAACAGACTGGTGAATCTCAGAGGGAAGGTGGGGGCTGGAAAGAGATTAACCAAAGAACTTATATGCATATATACATAATACATGCATATAGACAACAGTGTGGTGAAGACCTGGGGGATGTGGGGGGGGGTCAATGGGGGAATAAGAGGGAGCAGCTGTAATACTTTAAACAATAAAGGTAAATTAAAAATAAAATAAAAACAAACACAAAACATGAAAATTCTCATTTGTTTCAGTGTAAGTAATCTTGCAACAAATTAGAAATAACTAGGGGATTTCAATATGGCAACAGAGTACACGGAAGCTATACTTATCTCTTCTCAGGACCAAACTGGAATTACAACTAAATTAAAGAACAGTCATCCTGAATAACCAACTGAAAACTAGTTGAAGAGGAGTCTTATAATGAGGATTTACAGAAGAAGCCACATTGAGGCTGATAAGAAGGGCAGACATGTGAGAAAAAAGGGCTGGCTCTACTCCAACGGGCAGCAGCTGAGATTATGGAGAAGTGTGGGGCCTAAACCCCAAGCCTGGCTCCCCAACCTAGAGGACCAGAGCCAGGAATAGGTACCCACATAACATTCTGCTGTGAAACCCCATTCTGGGGTTTCTGTCTGCCACTGAGAGACAGTCTGCTGCAGACACAGACACTCTCTTAAAAGGCCAATGCACAAAATTTTGTTTGAAGTCACTCACCCTGGGTTCCAGTGAGGGGAGAGCAGAGTGGACGATAGTTGCCTGAGGAGGATCTGGGGTTGTGGCTCTGGGGAGGGAGCTGGGGGATAGCCGCTATGATCCCTGTACTGAATTATTATTCTCCTATACTGTAGACACCATCTTTCTTGGATGGAACACTTCCCTTTATGTGGCATCACCCTGGGGGAAAACCAATGCCCCACTCTCTGGCCTTCCTCTCACCCCACACTGTGGAAAGCATAAAAACTAGGTTGCATGAAGCAGAGGATCAAATCAACAATTTGGAAGACAAGGTAGAAAAAAATATAATCAGAGCAGCAAAAAGAAAATTGAATGAGGATAGTTTAAGGGACCTATGGGACAACATGAAGTTTAACATCTATATTATAGGGGTGCTAGGAGAACCTACTTGAAGAAATAATGACTAAAAACTTCCTTAACCTGGTGAAGGAAAACAACACACAAGTCCAGGAAGTGCTGAGAATGCCAAAAACAGGAATCCAAAGAGGTGACACTAAGACACATCATAAATAAAAGAGCAAAGTTTAAAAACAAAGAGAATCTCAAAATCTGCAGGAGAAAGACAATTAGTTATCTACAAGGGAGCTCCCATAAGACTGTCAGCTGGTTTCTTAACAGGAGATTTCAGGCCAGGAGATATTAGCATGTAATACAAAGTGATGAAAAGCAAGCACCTACAACCAAGACTATTTTACCCAGCAATGTTATCATTTAAAATTGAAGGAAAAACAAAGAGCTTCCTAGATAGGAAGGTGGGAGGACAACATGGTAGTGGGCAAAACTGGAGTGGGGGTGAGAGTGTGAGGCGGTGAGTATGCGGGAGGCAGAGTGTGCATGGATGTGAGTGTGGGTGAACATCTGGGTTAGTGTGGGAACTGCAAGCAGGCTGTTTGGGTACCACTGATGGAGGAACAGCTGGCTACTGTCACACACTGCTGGGCTGGATGCTTCTCACTGCTTTGCTGGGGTCCAAGCCCAGCAGGTCCAGGGGTCCCCAAAGGTGTGGACGGAGTCAGCGAAGAAAGAATGACACGGCGGAGACAGCGTTCAGTTGATCAGCAGCCTAGCCAGGATCTCTAGCCAAGTTCTGGTCAGGATCTCCAGTGAATTTCTGGTTAGGATCTCCAGCCAGGTTCTGTGTCCATGTTCTCTTGCTAGGTTCTCCAGCCAGGTTCTCCAGGTTCTCCAGGTTCTCCAGCCAGGTTCTGTAGCCATGTTCCCTTGCTAGGTTCTCCAGCCAGGTTCTGTCCAGGTTCTCCAGCCAGGTTCTCTCGCTAGGTTCTGTCTCCAGGTTCTGTGGCCAGTTTCTGTCCAGGATCTTTTGCCATGTTCTCTCGCTAGGTTCTGTCTCTAGGTTCTGTGGCCAGTTTCTGTCCAGGATCTTTTGCCATGTTCTCTCACTAGGTTCTGTCTCCAGTTTCTGTCCAGGATCTTTTGCCATGTTCTCTCCAGCAAAGTTCTTCTGTCTCTAGGTTCTGTGTAGGTTCTGTGTCTAGGTTCTGTGTCCTGTTGTCTTGTTACATCTGTATTTATACCAGTTGATTCCAATCCTATCAATCTCTATTCCAAAGGTTAGGGCGTTTCTAATCTCCATTCCAGGGAGTAAAGATTATGTAGCTTAAGCGTGATTGTTCGTAGCTAAAGTGATTAACTACCCGCCTGGCACTTAGTTAAGGGGTTTTATTCCCTCCCTAACTTCAGGGGAAAATCCCTACCTGGGGAAACAACCTTTCTCAGAGAGGTGACCTTGGTTAAAACACATAGTGTCAAGAAGGTGAGCAAACATATTAAGAACAGTATGCCATATATGCCAGGTCCCTTGAAACATATGCTGTGCAAATGTTTCTTCCCTGCAGCGACTGTGTCAAGCAGGAAGGATGGACCAGCTCCCGGCAAATTCCCCCTTTTTCATTTTTTTAAATGATAGCGCATGTAAATCAGCGGCCACCTCTTGGATTGGGTTGTTTAAGACTCGGAAGAAGACTGACAAGCAATGATAGCGAGCATAGCTATAAACACAGTGAATGGAGTGCACAAGGAGCCTTGTTCCTGTAGAAGGTTGCTGGCCTCTTCAGTCAAGGGATTTCAGCTGTCCTCAAGTAGGGGGTTTGGTTGTCCTTGTTGATCTGGCTACAGGCGGCATCATTGGTGATGCGCTTCCCAAAGCATCAGCGAGTTGAAGGGCTGCATCAAAGGGTCCATCAGGGCCGTGCTTGATGGTGGTGTCGGTGTCCGGGGAGGAGTCAGCTGTGCCCTCTGGGTTGGCTGATATGGATAATACTGGGGAGGAGGAGGATGAGGCGGAGACGGAGGGTGGTGTGACATAAGGTCGGATTAGAGATGGTCTGGAATCCACACAGGTGAGTCTGCATCCTGTGGAAATATACATGCACCTCCTCTCCCCCAGGTTAAAAGTACATCAGATTCCTTCCAGGCTCCTGTAAGTAAGTCCATTTGATGAAATAAGTGAGTTTCTGCTAAATGAAAGTTTCTTTTGCTGATTTACTCAAGAGTCCTCGGACTTGGCTGAGAGAGTAGCTTCCACTTCTTGCTTTTCTACCATCTGTTGGGCCTCAGTTGTTAATTCTTCAGCTGACCCCATGTTGGCACCTCAGTCCCTTGCATAGACTTTCTTTTCTTCTTTTTTTCCACTTTTCTGTCATCGGGACAACTCTAAGTCTTTGGAACGATGGGACAAGGAGCTTCTCTGGGTCCATTGTGGTGACGCACGTAATGCATTGCCGGGAGCCGGTCCATCCTTGCTGTTTCAAGGGACCTGGCATATATAGCATACTGTTCTTAATATGTTTGCTCACCTTCTTGACACTATGTGTTTTAACCAAGGTCACCTCTCTGAGAAAGGTTGTTTCCCCAGGTAGGGATTTTCCCCTGAAGTTAGGGAGGGAATAAAACCCCTTAACTAAGTGCCAGGCGGGTAGTTAATCACTTTAGCTACGAACAATCACGCTTAAGCTACATAATCTTTACTCCCTGGAATGGAGATTAGAAACGCCCTAACCTTTGGAATAGAGATTGATAGGATTGGAATCAACTGGTATAAATACAGATGTAACAAGAAAACAGGACACAGAACCTAGAGACAGAACCTAGCAAGAGAACATGGACACAGAACTTGGCTGGAGATCCTGGCTAGCGATCCTGGCTAGGCTGCTGATCAACTGAACGCTGTCTTCATGTCATTCCTTCTTCGCCGACTCCGTCTACACCTTTGGGAATCCCTGGACATGCTGGGGTTGGACCCCAGCACTGCTTGAGATTGGTGAGTGGAGGATCTACATGGACATCCTCAGGAGAAGGCTGTGGGAATTGGCCATGACCCAGCACCTTCGGACTACAGATAAGTGTGCACTGCTCCACTGCTGTAACCTGACACCCCTGGAAGCATAGGCCTGACACCATGACCTGGCGAGGCTGAACCAGAGCCTTTGGATAAATGGCCCTGCCTTCTTAACATGGCACAACTGGGCTTGACATGGCACACCCAGCCCTGCCACTTTGATATGTTGTGCCTGACCTTGATATGGAGAAGGGACACTTGGCCCCACTGCCTTGACTCAGTGGCCCAGATGCACAGATTTATGGTTGCAACCTGGCTTGCCTGACCAGGCGCCCTGTAGGACTGGCCTAGATGCTTTGTGCCCAACTGTACAGATGTGACCTAAAGTCCCCGGAGGTGCATGGACTTTCTGCAGCCACTCAGCATACCTGACCCAGTGGTGCCAGATGACCAGCCTCTCTACTGCAACCAGTAGGCTCCACCATTGCTGCTACAAGCAGGAATGCCTGGTACCAACACTAGGTCCCAATGCTCCCAGCGGGGGAGGACCAGCCACCACAAACTTGCATGCCTGACCCAGCATCCCAGAAGATCTGCAAACATGGGGAGACAAAGAAACAACAGTGAAATGAAAGAAATGGAGGAATGACCAGAAAAGGAAATAAATGAAGCAGTGGCAAGTAATTTATCAGATATAGAATTCAAATTAATGGCCATATGGATGCTCAAACAACTTAGTGAGAACTACAAGGAACTTAATAATAATGATAAAGAATTTAGTGAAAACTTCATAAGCATGAAAAAAGATGTAGAAACCATGAAAAAGAAGCGATCAGAAATAAAAAATGCATAGTTAAAATATAAAATACCCTGTAAGGAATCAACAGTAGATTGGAAGAAGCTGAACTAGAAGGCATAGTAGAAATAGACACCCAATTAGAACAACAGTTGGAGAAAAAATTTAAAAAGCAAGAAGATAGTTTAAGGCAGCGGTTCTCAACCTGTGGGTCACAACCCCTTTGGGGCTCAAACAACCCTTTCATAAGGGTGGCCTAAGACCATTGGAAAACACATATATAATTACATATTGGGATTTTTTTATTGCTTAAAGTAATACAAAGGGTATTACATATGTGTCCATTTCCCCCCCCGCCCTAGACAGTCCCCTAGTCTCCCCTATCCCCCAGTGTCTTATGTCCATTGGTTATGCTTATATGCATGCATACAAGTCCTTTGGTTGATCTCTTACCCCCCTACCTCCTGCACCCCCACCCTCCCCGGCCTTCCTGCTGCAGTTTGACAATCTGTTTGAGGCAGCTCTGCCTCTGTATCTATTATTGTTCAAAAGTTTATAATGGTCTCTATTATCCATGAATGAGTGAGATCATGTGGTATTTTTCCTTCATTGACTGGCTTATTTCACTTAGCATAATGCTCTCCAGTTCCATCCATGCCGTTGCAAATGGTAAGAGTTCCTTCCTTTTTAGAGCAGCATAGTATTCCATCGTGTAGATGTACCACAGTTTTCTAATCCATTCATCTACTGATGGGCACTTAGGCTGTTTCCAGATCTTAGCTATGGTGAATTGTGCTGCTATGAATATAGGGGTGCATATATCCTTTCTGATTGGTGTTTCTGATTTCTTGGGATATATTCCTAGAAGTGGGATCACAGGGTCAAATGGGAGTTCCATTTTCAGTTTTTTGAGGAAACTCCATACTGTCTTCCATAGTGGCTGCACCAGTCTGCATTCCCACCAGCAGTGCACAAGTGTTCCTTTTTCTCCACATCCTCTCCAGCACTTGTCGTTTGTTGATTTGTTGATGATAGCCAGTCTGACAGGTGTGAGATGGTACCTCATTGTTGTTTTGATTTGCATCTCTCAGATGATTAGTGACTTTGAGCATGTTTTCATATGTCTCTTGGCTTTCTGAATGTCCTCTTTTGAAAGGTGTCTATTTAGGTCCTTTGCCCATTTTTTGATTGGATTGTTTATCTTCCTTTTGTTAAGTTGTATGAGTTCCCTATAAATTTTGGAGATTAGGCCTTTATCAGATATGACATTGGCAAATATGTTTTCCCACACAGTAGGTTTTCTCGTCGTTGTTTTTTTCTTTTTTATTGCTTAAAGTATTACAAAGGGTATTACATATGTGTCCATTTTTCCCCCCGTCCTAGACAGTCCCCTAGCCACTACATATTGTTTTTGTGATTAATCACTATGCTTTAATTATGTTCAATTTGTAACAATGAAAATACATCCTGCATATCAGATATTTACATTATGATTCATAACAGTAGCAAAATTACAGTTATGCAGTAGCAATGAAAATAATTTTATGATTGGGGGGTCACCACAACATGCGGAACTGTGTTAAAGGGTCACGGCATTAGAAAGGTTGAGAACCACTGGTTTAAGGGAACTATGTGACAACATGAAACATAACAACATCTGCATCATAAGGAACCTGTCAGGGCCAGCCTGACAGGTTGAGCTGGGCTGAGGCAGGCAGGTGGGAATTGAGAAAAGAAAGACAGGAAAGCGGGATAGGGAGGACTCCAGTTCTCGGGGAACTGAAGCAACTTTATTAGCCACACAATCCTATTTATACATAACACACTGAATAGGAGGTCTGTCAAGAGGAATGTATTCTTTGTTCCTCTTAATCTCTAAGGGAGAGACACAGCAGAAGGACAAGTTCTCAGTACAGCATATCTCAGTAAATAGTTACAGACTTCTTGGTAAACTATGAAAGGCTGTTCTCATTCTACAAAGGTTGCTCTTATTCTGATAACCGCCATCCAAACAAGTCTGGGAAAATTGTGTGGGTAAGAGTCCCAGCCTTGCTAGCCCCTTCAGGTGCAAGGACCTTGCCAGCTTACATCTGGCCCCCAACAGGAACCCTAAAGGGGAAGAATCCAAGCAAGGAATAGAGAACCTGTTTGAAGAAATAATGACAGAAAACTTCACAAACATGGTGAAGGGAAAAAATCACTCAAGTTCAGGAAACATAGAGATTCCCAATCAACATGAACTCAAAACAACCTACAACTAGACACATAATAATGAAAATGGCAAACCTTAAAGACAAAGAAAGAATCTTAAAGGGAAAAAGAGAGAGACAGAATGTTACCTACAAGGGAAATTCCATTATACTGTCATCTTTGTTCTCATAGAAATTCTTCAGGACATAAAGGAGTAGCATGAAGTATACAAATAATGAAAAGCAAGGCACTAAATCCAAGACTAGTCTATCTAGCAAGGTTATCATTCAGCATTGAAGGTGAAATAAATAGCTTCACAAAGAAAAAAAGGCTTAAAGAGTTCATTACCACCAAATAAGCACTGAAAGAAATGCCATAGAGGCTGGTGTAAGAAGAAGATGAAATAAAGACAAGAGAGGAACACTCATAAAAAGATTAAAATTGGAAATAAATAAGTACTTAACAATAATAACCTTAAATGTAAATGGATTAAATGTTCCAATCAAAAGACAAAGGGTAGCTAAATGGATACAAAAACATGACCGAAATATATACTGTCTATAAGAGGCCCACCTAAGAACAAAAGATTCACACAGAATGAGTGAAAAGGGATGGGAAAATTTTTTTCATGCAAATGGAAACAAAAAAAGAAAAATCTGGGGTAGCTATACTCATCTCTGACAAATAGACTTCAAAATGAAGGCCATCACAAACGACAATAAAGTTAACTACATAATACTAAAGGGCTCGATCCAACAAGAGGCTATAACCATGGTAAACCTATATGCACCCAATATAGGAGCACTTAAATATATTAAAAAATTGTGGAGAACTTTAAGGGAGAGAGCAACAACAAAACATAGTAGAAAATGTTAACATCCTGCTGACTTCACTGGATAAATCTTCCAGACCAAAAATTAATAAGGAAACAGAGACTCCAAATGATATACTAGATCAGATGTATTTAATTTACATTTATAGAACATTTCACCCCAAAGCTGCAGAATATAAATTATTCTCAAGTACACGTGGGTCATTCTCAAAGATAACCACTTGCTAGGATGCAAAACAAGTCTCTACCACAGTGGTTCTCAACCTTGGCTGCACATTAGAATCACCTGGGAATCTTTTTAAAATCCTGATTTCTGGGCCTCATCCTCTGGAAATTCTGTTTCTTTGTTACTAATGTTGTGGCCCCACCCCATAACAAAGAAACATAATTTCCGGAGGATGAGGCCCAGAAAGCATGGAAGGACCTGGAGAGTATCGTGCTAAGTGAAATAAGTCAGTCAGAGAAAGACAAGTGTCACAGGATCTCACTCATATGTAGAATCTAAATAACAAAATAGACTGAAGAACAGAGTGGATCCAAAAACATGGAAACGTGGAGCCGAATGCATTATCTCAGAGCGAAGGCAAGGGAGGGTTGGCGGGTGGGAGGTAATCAACCAAGGACCTCATATGCATATATGCATGGTCCATGGGCACAGACAATGAGGTGGTCAAGGCCTGTGGCAGGGGGCGGGGGCAGGGGCAGGCTGGAAGCGGGGGGGGGGGGGGAAGGGGACATATAAAATACTTTCAACAATTAAGAATTATTTTTGAAAGTTGTTATTTTTGCAGATGACAAGATTGCTTTTACTAAAAATGCTAGAGACTTCACCAGAATACTATAAGAAACAATAAACGCAGTAAAGTTGCAAGTTACAAATTCAATGTACAAAAATCCACTGCATTCAGATATACTAACAGTGCAATTTCAGAAAAAGAAATGAAAAAAAACACTTTTTTTGTTATTACAACAACAACAACAAAATACCTAGGAATAAACTTGACATTATTATTTGATGTGAAGGACCTATATACCAAATACTACAAAGCTTTATTAAAAGAGTTTTAAAAAGACACAATGAAATCAAAAGATATTCCGTGGTTATGGATTGTAACAATCAATATAGTTAAAATGTTTATATTACTCAAAGCAATATGCAGATTTAATCCAATTCCCATAAAAATCCCAGTGTCATATTTTAAGGAAATAGAAGAAAAAATGATCAGATTTGTATGGAAGCACAAAAGACCCTGAATAACAAAGACAATACTAAGAATAAAGCCAGTGGTATCACACTTCCTGACTTCAAATTATTCTGCAAAGCATCAATAAACAAACACCATGGTATTGGCAGAAAAACAGGCACACAAACCAATGGAATGGAATTGAGATCCCAGAAATAAACCCACATGTATTTGACCAATAATCTTCAATAAATGAGCTAAAACATACAATGAAGAAAAGAAAGCCTCTTCAATAAATGGTGTTGGAAAAATTAGAAAGCCACACGTAAAAGAGTAAAACTAGTGTACTGTTTATCCCCATATATGAAAAAAATTAACTCAAACTGACACCAAAAAATAAATACAAAGGATTGTAAGAAAATATTAACTACTCTATAAATGCTTGATAGTTTCTTGAAGACTGAATTTTTATTCTACTTCTATATCTCTTAGCAAACTACTGGTAGTTAGGATAATAAAATCTCAAGTTTGGAAGGAGCCTAAACACCATCTCATTCTATGTTACCATGTTCAAGAGGTTCTCAAATGTTTGATGTTCAGCAAATAGCATTGAATGAGTTGGGTGATTATTTCAGCTATTGACTCTCCAAAATTGAGAAGCTAGTGATTAAATTTCCAGATGTTTCCACATGATATGACTGCATCTGCTTCTATTTGTACCTCCCTTCTTTTTTCCCTTCCTTCCTCCCTTCCTCCCTTTCTTCCTTCCTTCCTTCCTTCCTTCCTTCCTTCCTTCCTTCCTTCCTTCCTTCCTCCCTTCCTTCCTTCCTTTTTCTTCATCCCTTCCATTCTATCTTAATATTTACTTATTAAACTACCAGAACAATGCACACTTATTTAGAAAATGCAAATGATACAGTAGGTATAAAATAAAACTGAAATCGTTGTGATCTTTCCCCAAACTCACTTTCCATAGGTAAACAATGTTAGCAGTTTTGAGTGTATTATGTGTTTTATCTATCTATCTATCTATCTATCTATCTATCTATCTATCTATCATCTATTATCATCTAATCTTTATAAGTACATGTATATATATGCATATACAAACATTTAATGTGCTCTCCTTCAAATAATTTATCATAGGCAACTTTTTATATCAGTAGCATATTAAAAATTTTCACTCTTATAAAAAGCTATATAATATTCCAATTTATGGAAGCATTATAAAGCAATCTCCATATTGTTGAACATTGAAGGTCTGTATGCTTTTATCTATTTTAAGGAATGTTGCAACATAATCCCTAGTTATAGTTGCATTTTCAATATCCGTTATCATACTAAATGTATAACTTAAATGAAATTATATGCATCAAAATCTTTGAAAACAGTGAATAAAACGAATCCAATGGATGCTTATAAATAAAAACTATTAAGCCTAAAATATTAAGTAGTACTGTTGTTTCATAAATAAGATTTTGTTTAAAAATAAAAATATTAGCTCTGCCTGGATTGGCTCAGTGGATAGAGCGTCTCCCTGCGGACTGAAGGTTCCCGGTTCGATTCCGGCCAAGGGCACATGCCCGGGGTGTGGACTCGGCCCCCAGTGTGGGGTATGCAGGCGGCAGCCAATTGGTGATTCTCTATCATCATTGTTGTTTCTATCTCTCTCCCTCTCCCTTCCTCTCTGAAATCAATAAAAAATATATTTTAAAAAATAAAAAAATTAAAAATTTAAAGAATAAAAGTAAATTATTAAATTGAGTAGAACTATTGAAACAGGTATTACAGAGCAGAAAACGACCCAATTACAAAGGAAAAACTGCACAATGAAAAATTGCAACTATACAAGTTGTTTAAATTTCATAGAAGCAATAAACATTGTGCAGTTGTCTGATAAAAGCTAGGAGAAATAATTACAACAATGAAAGGAGAACCAAGATGGTGGCATAGGTAAACACCTGCCCTCAACACCTCCCACAACAACCACATCAAAATTGCAACTAAAATACAGAACAACCATCATCCAGAACTGCCTGAAAGCTGGTGGAATGGAAGTTCTATAACTAGAGAAGTAAAGAAAAAAGCACATTGAGACTGATAGGATGGGTGGAGGCACAGAATGGGCTGGTCCAACATGGAGGGGTGCCATCTTTTTAATTGGGAGGGAGATCGTCTTTGCGGAGGCTGCCTGTGAGAAGCAAGGGGTCCCAGATCCACACCAGAGCCCCAGACCAGGGTCCCAGAGCTAGGAAGAGAAGTCTCCATAACTATGGGCTGTAAACACCAGCAGGAATTTTAGCAGAGTGACATGAAAGCTACTGGAGACCCAGATGTTCCTTTTAAAGGGCCAGACCATGAACTTATTAAGATTCAATTCCTCTAACCCAGACACACATGAGGAGGAACTGGATTGTCTGGCATCCAGGCAAGAACTTGGGGGCAGCTTTCTCCCAAGCGGGGGTGCTTGCAGGGGTCATTATTCCTGGGCTGGGACCTCCCTTGTTACAGGCCTGACTGGCAGCCATATCTGAGTTTCCATCAGCATGGCCCACACTGTTTGCTCCACTGTGGTAATTCCCTGAGACACCTGCACCACTGAACTTGAAGCCCCATCCAAGCTTTTTGCAGCAGCTTTTCCATATGAATGGCCTGTCCTTGCTCAGGCTTCAGAGTTTGCTAAAATCTCTCAAACAAGCTGAAGCTGGTGTCAGCATGCTCCAAACCTACCAATAAAAGGCCTAAGACTTGGCACCAGCCTGCCTTGCTTCACAGCTGGGCCTCACGTGGGCACCTCCAAGCCCAATACAAATAGCACCAATCTTCAGATCCCTCTGTAGATCCTGTGGGGGACCCCAGACAGTGGTTGACTTTGAACCTCCCTGGAGGCCCTAGAGCCAGTGCACCCAGTGGACAGCTTCAGACCATAACAGATTACAACTCTACACATCCATAAGCAACACACTCAAGGGGCAGATTCAGTGAGCAACAAAGCTCCACTGAAGCAAGTCCTGCTCCATAGGGGTGTTTCCTGCACAGCAATAATCCCACTGTAGTTGAAGTTGGTCTTCACAACCAATTGGCTTGGAGGTCAATTCCTCACAGAGATGACAATAGCAATCAAGACTCAACTACAAGACTGCACATAGCCCACACAGGGGCACACCTAGAGTGCCCAGTTCAGGTGACTGGGGAGGCTGAGCCACTGGGCCCTACAGAACACCTACTATAGAAGGCCACTCACCCAATCCCAGGAGACATAGAAGCTCTATCTAGTACATGGAAACAAACACAGGGAAGCAGCCAAAATGTAAGACAAAGAAACATGTCAGTAGTGAAAGAAATGGAAACAAGCTAACTACTGGATACAGAGTTTAAAACCATGATTATAAGGTTACTCAAGGATCTTTATGAGACTTTCAAGGTTCTTAGTGGGACTAAGACATGAAAAAGGACCAGTCAAAAATTAAGCATACACTAACTGAATAAAGAATAATTTATAGGGATTCCACAGTAGAGTAGAGGATTCTGAGAATCAAATCAATGATTTGGATTATGAGGAAGCAAAAAATGCCTAATCAGAGGAGCAAAAAGAAAAAAAAGAATCCAAAAATATGAAGATAGTGTAAGGAGCCCCTGGGACAACTTCAAGTGTACCAACATTCGCATTATGGGGATGTCAGAAGGAGAAGAGAAGGATCAAGATATTGAAAATCTATTTGAAGAAATAATCATAGAAAACTTCCCCTACCTGGTGAAAGAAATAGACTTACAAGACTAGGGAGCACAGAAAGTCCCAAACAAGAGGAACACAAAGAGGCCCACACCAAGACACAACATAATTAAAATGCTAAGGGCTAAAGTCAAAGAGAGAATCTTAAAAGCAACAAGAGAAAAGCAGTTACCTACAAGAGAGCATCCATATGACTGTCAAGCTATTTTCTCAACAGAAACTTTGCAGGCCAGAAGGGAATGGCAAGAAATATCCAAAGTGATGAATAGCAAGGCAAGAAAAAGCTAGAGTTCATCACCACCAAACAAGTATTACATGAAATGTTGAAGGGTATTCTTTTTTTAAAAAAAAAAAATATTTTATTGATTTTTTACAGAGAGAAAGGGAGAGAGATAGAGAGTTAGAAACATCGATGAGAGAGAAACATTGATCAGCCGCCTCCTGCACATCTCCTACTGGGGATGTGCACACAACCCAGGTACATGCCCTTGACCGGAATCGAACCCGGGACCTTTCAGTCCTCAGGCCGACGCTCTATCCACTAAGCCAAACCGGTTTCGGCTGAAGGGTATTCTTTAAAAAGAGTAAGAAGAAGAAGAAGAAAACAAGATAAAAAATATGAACAATAAAATGGCAATAAATACATATCTATCTAATCAAAATAAACAAATAATAAATCTAATGACTAAAACAAACTGGTGAATAAAATTGAATCAGAGGCATGGAAACATGGAGCAGACTAATGATTCTCAGAGAGAAGGGGAGAGAAGGGGTGGGAAGAGATTCACCAAAGATCTTAAATATGAACACAGAAAGTAGGGTGGTGAAGGCCTGTTGTGGGATGGGGAACCAAGCAGAGGGGGACAATGGGGTGGTCCTCAGTGCTCCAGGTAGGATTGGGAAAGAATGGTGGAGATGGTCTGATAGCCTGAGAGTTTCCAAGGTATTTGAGAGCTTTGATAAGTAGTTGGGGGAAGAATGGAATCTCCACTAGGGATATAGTAGTAGCCCAACTAGATTTATGATCTGTTGCTTCAGACTGACCTGGACCCTTGACTTTACAGGGTCACCAGGTCAAGTTTTGACTCTTACTGACTTTTAATGAGTGTGGACAGACACCAAGAGGCTTGGCAGCCTGAATAAAATTAGCCCACATACCTTGTTTTGTATTCTTTAATACAGAAGCTAAAACAATTGTGTAATATATATGTATTCAAAATATTAATATAAGATGTAAGAGGAATTTTGGAGAAATAAATATGAAAATGTTAGCATTCTGATTACAAATTGTTAAAGAAATCAAAAAAAAGAATCCTAATCTGAGATCCCAGTAGATATGTAGATGAAGGAACATACTATTTACCAAGAGAAGAAATACAAATAATAAAGGACATGATTAATAACATCAATAAAGGTAGCAATATAAAAATCATTAAAATAGCCGAAACCGGTTTGGCTCAGTGGATAGAGCGTCGGTCTGCGGACTGAAAGGTCCCAGGTTTGATTCCGGTCAAGGGCATGTACCTGGGTTGCGGGCATATCCCCAGTAGGAGATGTGCAGGAGGCAGCTGATCGATGTTTCTCTCTCATCGATGTTTCTAACTCTCTATCTCTCTCCCTTCCTCTCTGTAAAAAAATCAATAAAATATATTTTTAAAAAATCATTGAAATAACCACTATCCTCTAAAATTATATATACCCTATCTAATAAAAGACAAAAAGGGTAATTGACCATAACTTCGCTACACTTCCCATTGGCTAATCAGGGTGATATGCAAATTAACCTCCAACAAAGATGGCAGTTAATTTGCATATGTAGACTCCAAGTGGTGGAGCGAAGCCAAACGTACCTGAAGCTGGCCAAGCAGTGAGGCCTCACACCCCCAGGATCAGTGGAGCCACTCACGCCCCTGGGATCAGCAGAGCCGCGAGGCCTCACACCCCCAGGATCAGTGGAGCCACTCACGCCCCTGGGATCAGCTGAGCCGCGAAGCCTGACGGCTGTGGGGGGCTCTGGCCGGAGTCCAGCCAGAGCGAAGGCCTGGGTCCCGGGTTCCAGAGGAAAACTGGTGCCAGCAGCCAAGGGAAGGGAAGGCCTATATATATTAGAGACCTGGTGCACAAAATTTTGTGCACTCGGGGGGGGGGGAGCATCCCTCTGCCCGGCCTGTGCCCTCTTGCAGTCTGGGACCCCTCGGAGGATGACCACCTGCTGGCGTAGGCCTGCTCCCTGGGGGATTGGGCCTAAGCTGGCAGTCAGACATCCCTCTGGCAGCCTGAGATCCCTCGGGGGATGCCCACTTGCCAGCGGGGAGCAGGCCTAAGCTGCAGTTGGACATCCTTAGCACTGCTGAGGAGGCGGGAGAGGCTCCCACTACCACCGTTGTACTGGCAGCCATCAGCCTGGCTTGTGGCTGAGCAGAGCTCCCCCTGTGGGAGCGCACTGACCACCAGGAGGCAGCTCCTGCATTGAGCATCTGCCCCTTGGTGGTCAGTGTGTGTCGTAGTGACCAGTCATTCCCAGTAGATCTGCTGTTAGGGTCAATTTGCATAATAACCTTTTATTATATAGGAGTAACTGTCCAGCCTGGGTGAGGGGCTGATGGCTGTTTGCAGGCTGGCCACAGCCCCTTCAGGGTGGGGGTCCCCGCTGGGGTGCCTGTCCAGCCCGAGTGAGGGGCTCATTGCTGTTTGCAGGCTGGCCAAGCCCCCCAGCAGGGGCCCTCACCCTATGAGGGTGTGGCCAGCTTGGGTGAGTGGCTGATGGCTGTTTTCAGGCTGGCCATGGCCCCTTCAGGGTGGGGATCCCCGCTGGGGTTCCTGGCCAGCCTGGTGAGGGGTTGATGGCTGTTTGCAGGCTGGCCACAGCCGCTTGAGGGTGGGGGGTTCTGCTGGGGTGCCTGGCCATCTGGGTGAGGGGCTGATGACTGTTTTCAGGCTGGCTAAGCCCCTCAGGGGGACCCTCACCCCATGAGGGTGTGGCCAGCCTGGGTGAGGGGCTAATGGCTGTTTGCCACCCAAGCTCCCAGTGGAGGCTGGCTGGAAGCAGGTATCTGGGATTTATTTGTCTTCTATAATTGAAATTTTGTTGCCATGAGTGGAGGCCACAGCCGGCTCACGGCAGGAGGGAAGCTTGGCTTCCTCCATCGCCGGGGCAACTAAGCCTCCTGCTTGCTCCAGCTCTGTGGCTGCTGGCTGCCATCTTGGTTGGGTTAATTTGCATATAGTCACTCTGATTGGCTGGTGGGTGTGGCTTAGGGCATAGCAAAGACATGGTCAATTAGCATCTTTGTCTTTTATTAATATATATATATATATATATATATCCCAACTTTGCTATGCACATTATTTATCAGCATTATGTTATATATATGTACCTTTTATATTACACTAGTGGCCCGGTGCACAAAATTTGTGCACATTAAGAGGGGATTAGAGGAAATATTTTAATATTGCTATTTGCCCTTTCTCTATAATAGAAGTGTCAGAGATGAAAGAAAATTAGTAAAAAGTATATGAAAATCTTCCTCCTGTCAGAGTCTGGGGTACATCACGGGACTGAGAGTCAAGTCCCTGCCCACCCACATGAGACTCAAAATTGTGCAAGACCCAGACCTGGCCGCCCCCCATTGGGCTAGATCCAGACCTGGCTGGTCCCACCCTTATCAAGCCCTGCCAGGTGGTGGGCATAGCCTGAGGTCCCCCAGCCCAGGCCAAGGCAGGGGGCATGCCTGGAGTTCCCCCGTAAAGCCCCATCAGGTGGGGGACTTGGTCTGAGATCCCCTGTCAAGCCCTGCTAAGCGGGGGGCATGGCCTGAGGTGCCCTGTCAAGTTCTGCTGGGCGGGGGGGCGCAGCCTCAGGTTCCCCTGCCCAGTGCCCGATGGGGGGTACAGCCTCAGGTCCCCCATCAAACCCCACCAGAAGGGGGACACAGCCTCAGGTCCCCTGTCAAGCCTCACTGGGTGGGGGGCATGGCCTGAGGTCCCCTGGCCCAGAGCGAGGGGAACAGAGCAGCCTGTGTCCCCTGGCCCAGCACTGGGGTCGGGGAGAGCACCTTGAGGTCCCCTGTCAAGCCCCTCCAGGCCGAGGGCATGGCTTCAGGTCCCCTGGCCCAGTGCCAGGGCAGGGAGTGCAGCCTCAGGTCCCCCATCAAGCCCTGCCTGGTAGGGGGCACGGCCTAAGGTCCTCTGGCCTGGCGCTGGGGCAGGGAGCGTGGCCTGAGGTCCCATGTCAAGCCCTGCCAGGTGGGGGACGTCGCCTGAGGTCCCCTGTCAAGCCCTATGGGGGCAGGGAGGGCGCAGCCTCAGGTCCCTGCTGATTGCTCGTTAAGCCTCGTTACAGGAACTTGGCCTCTGCTGTGGGTGCAGCCATCTTTGTGGCAGAGTGATGGTCAATTTGCATATTCCCTCTTTATTATATAGGATAGCCAATGGCAAACCATAAACATATTTCAAACTTAGTATTGGTACTTAAATTCAAATTTCTGTATTACAATCAAGTTGCCTTAATGAATTTTATATCTAAGGACTATAGCTTCAATTAATTTATGGATGAGTCTGACAAACAAATAAATAAAATGACATTATGCAGTAACATTTACTTCAGGAGGTACAGAGTCCACAAAGGAAATTGTCTCAGGGATACCTTACTAAGGCATATTTCAAGATTGTTAATTGCTTGTCTCATATCCAACCCTGGTTACAACACATACTGACATACTGGTAGAGATTCAATTTTTTTTTATCTTACTCCAATCTTAAAGGAAGTATTTAATTTGTATCTCACAGGCCTAATTATTGGAGATGTGGCCAAAGATAGAGGGCAGAAATTTAGTATTTTTTTAAGAACCTACTCTGTTTTGGACTAAATACTTTTTTAACAAAGAAAAATATAGTATCTCTCTTTTTGACTCTTTGAATCTTTGTTGTCTGATAATGCTGCATGAATTCCTATAATAACCTTAAATTGGTCTCTCTACCTCTAAATTCATGTCTCCCACACTCCTACCTTCACTCTTCCCAACCATCCATTGTACTAGCACCAGATTTATCTTTTCAAAACATCATTTTTATTTGCAAGGAGTATGCTCAAAGCTCTCTAGTATCACCATTCTTCTGCATAATCAAGTTGAACTCCTTAGCCTTACTTTCAAGTACCTGGTACTTTGACATCAATATTATCTTTATTTGATTGTACCTCCTCTAATCCCCTTCCCAACTCCCACTCCACTGAACTTTTCAGCCCATGGATTTCTTATTATGGCTATTGAATATTATAAAGAAATCTGAAAACTTCTTTCTAACTTAGGATAATAATGAACTCTACTGGTATCTTTTAAATAGGTTACTTGCTGGATCAAACAAAAATATAGTGTTCATTTATTATTTTGTAATAACATTGACATTTCATGTTTTATGCTTTAAAGAAAAACCAACTCCCTTCTCCTTTCTAGTCCCATGGCCTTAATACCATCTTAATGCCAAGAAACTTCAACTTTATATCTGTAGCCTTTCCTCTGAGTTCCATACTCATATTTTCACTGTCTACTTGGCATCCCCACCTGGCCTAATAGGAAGCTCAAACTGAAGATAACCAAAATAAAACCTTAATTTCTTTTTGAAGAATCCTTTACCTGCTTCAGTCTCCTCCAGCACAAATACTACTACATTTCTTCCTTACAATTGCTCAGGAAAGCAACATTTTTTAATCTTTATTGCTGAGAGTATTACAGATATCTCCCCCTGTTTTTCTTTCATAGTCCACATATAATCTATCAGCAAGCCCTGTAAGTAATTCATTTAAAATTTTTTTGAATTAATTTACTACTATCTCCAACTCTATTGTTCTTGTCCAAGTCACTGTTATTTCTCTTCTGGACTACCACAAAAATCTACTAACTAGTCTCCCCATGTGTTATAGACTGAATTGTGTCATTACCTCTAAATCCAAATGTTGCAATGTTAACACTTAGTACCTCACAATGAGACTATATTTGAAGTTAGAGTCTTTGAAGAGGTGACTAAATTAAATTGACATAATCCAATATGACCAGTAGCCTTATAAAAAGAGGAGATTAGGTCACAGACATATACAGAGGGAAGATCATGTGAAAACCGTTAAAAGGAAACCATCTAAAAACCAAGGAGAAAGGCCTCATAAGAAATCATCCCAAACTAATACTGTGATTTTAGACTTTGACCCTCTGGAATTGTGAAAAAAGTAACTTTCTTTTGTTTAAACCCGTGGTCGGCAAACTGGGGCTCGCGAGCCACATGCGGCTCTTTGTCCCCTTGAGTGTGGCTCTTCCTAAGCCTTAGGAGTACCCTAATTAAGTTAATAACAATGTACCTACCTATATAGTTTAAGTTTAAAAAATTTGGCTCTCAAAAGAAATTTTAATCGTTGTACTGTTGATATTTGGCTCTGTTGACTAATGAGTTTGCCGACCACTGGTTTAAACCATTCAGTCTGTGGTACTTGGTTATAACAGCCATGGCAAACTAACACATTGTATACTGATTTTCTATTACTGCATATGAAATTACCAAAATTTAGCATCTTAAAACAGTACTCATTTATTAGGTCACAATTTTGTAGGTCATAAATCTGGTATGGCATGACAGAGTTCTCTGCTCTGAGTATCACAAAATTTCAGTTGGACTGAGTCCTAGTCTGGAGGCTCTGAGGGACAATCCACTTCCAAGTTTATTCTTGTTGGCAGGATTCAGATCTTTGTGGTTTAGGAATGAGGTCTCCATTTCCTTTCTGGCTGCCAGCCAAGGACAGCTCTGAGGTCCCAGATGTAGTCTGCATTTATTGCCAAGTGGCTCTTCCATCTTCAGGTCAGCAATAGAACACAAACCCTCCTCCACCAAATGTTTAGCTTTTTGTTTCCTTTTTTTACTTTGAGGGTACATTTATTAAAACTGGGGATAGTGAAACAAGGAAGGATTTAGCATAGAAGCAATAGGAAAGCCTGGGCTGGGCCGGGCTGCTTTGGTTTTCTAAAAATGTTATAGGAAAGAAATTCAATCAAGGTGGGGCTGCTTTAGTTTACTGTGAATTATGGAAAAGGAGGCCTTAGATATGCCCATAGATCTTCTGGTTGCAAGTCTAATAGGGTCCCATAGAATTTAGGAGATGCTTGCCTGTGGGGGATGAAGTGGAGGAAGGGAAAGGCATGCTCCCAGGAGGGAAAGCATTTGCTGGGATTTTTGTCTTGAGGGTTTTTCTCTCTCTCTCAGGTGGGAATCTTAGGGGAGGGTTTCAGCAGAATATTCATCAGTTTTCCCCGGTGTGTTCTTTCAGGGTTGTGGTATTTACTGATTACTCAGTTCCAGAGCTGGCGGTCATTAATCATTGCAACTGGTAATATCTCCGGCTTTCAGACAAAACTTTGTTTTTTAAGGGCTCACCTGATTATATCAGATCTATGCAAATAATCTCTCTATCTTAAGGTGAGCTGATTTGGGACATTAGTACATCTGCAAAACACCTTCACAACATCACTTTGATTATATTTAGATTGAATAACTGATGGAAAGTATGTCTACTTCAGAGGCTAGAAATCTTGGAGAGCCATATTAGAATTCTGCCTCTGTTCAGCACATGATTTGCCTAAGAGACTTTAAAAAATGTTTTATTGTTGCATGTATAAGATAAAATGACTGCTGTGTGTTTAGTCCATATTAGCTAAAATTGGATTCCTAGCTTTTTAAAAAAAGAGACAAATGTGAAACATTGTGGTATAATGAAAATATCCAATGATTTAGAGTCTTGATACCTGGACTTTGTCTTATGAATTGGGTGATCTTAGTAAAGTAGCAACCTCCTTGTTGAGAGACATACAATTGATTAAGAGACAGACAGAAACAAATTAAAAAGAGACAAAGAATTTTAAGAAACAAGGGGATACAAAAACTATCCATTCCTTTTATGACCCCCAAATACACACAATACACACACACACACACACACACACACACAATGAAATACAGTGTATGTACAGAGACAAAGAGAATAAAAGAGTGATAGGAAATTAGGAATGAATATTTCTGTCTTGTATTCTTTTGCAATATAAGGCCTAAGATATCTTACTAAATTAGTTTGTAGCATGGCCATTTAAAAGGCTATTGTCTTTGGGTAAAGGAAATGTTTCCCATCCTCACTTCATTTTTAAATTTAGTTGAAATCTCATGAACCTTACATGCTAGAATATAAGCTCTGTGAGGACATAACATTTTTGTTTGCTTTGTTCACTGATAAAATTTAGACATTTGGGGGAAATTGCCTTTAAGTTTAGTTTCTTGATGTTTATGGAGGTAATATTTTTCTATGCAAAGTAATAATGTGAATACATTTTTGACAAGATTAAGTTACCCTCAAATAACAAAGGCATATTTAATAGCACTAACTACCTTTCAAACATTGGCTATGATAATTTAAAACTCTCTTTTAAAAATCTAGTCACTAAATCAAATCCTATATAAAGTATTTTATAATTTACAGCTATATTTAATGGCTATAAAATTGCAAGTTATAAGCTATGTTTCTTTTAAAATAATTTATAATCATTTTTATATGTTCATATTCACATTTCCAACTGATCCAGAGAAGAGCTGGTTCATTATCTGTTAAAGTAAAAATATTGACTGAACTTCAGTTAAAGTGGCAAAATTTAGCCTGGTGTAATGTTTATGTGAATATGTAAATATATTTAATTCATTGGTAATATGAATAATTTAATGTTCCATTTACTCAAAAGCAACTTAAAGCTCTATGTAAACACTTAGAACATTTAGCTTGTGAAATTTAACTTTACACCTGTAGTAGTCTCCCCTTATCAGTGATTTTATTTTCCATGGTTTCAGTTACTCATGGACAATCACAGTCCAAAAATATTAAATAAAAAATTCCAAAGGACTTGTATGCATGCATATAAGCATAACCAATGGATACAGACACCGGAGGATGAGGGCATGAGTGGGGGTATGGGGACAATGGGGGGATAATGACACATTTGTAATATCTTAATCAATAAAGGAAAAAAAATCCAGAAATAAACAATTCATAAATTTTTAATTACTTGATACATGAAATCTCAAGCTGTTCCAGTCCATCCCTCATGGGGCATGAATCATCCCTTTATCCAGTGTATTTATACTATATATGATACCGTTATTTTAATTAATAATGGTCCCAAAGCTCAAAAGTAGTGATTCTGGCAATTCAGATATGCCAAAGACAAGCCATAAAGTGCTTCCTTTGATTGAAAATATGAATATAGTACAATAAGTTATTTTGAGAGAGAAAACAACATCTACCTGAATTTTATTATAATACATTGTTATAATAGTTATATTTTATTATCAGTTATTGCTAATCTCTTACTATACTAGTGCTGTGAGCCGGTCCATCCTTGCTGTTTCAAGGGACCTGGCATATATGGCATACTGTTCTTAATATGTTTTCTCACCTTCTTGGCACTATGTGTTTTAACCAAGGTCACCTCTCTGAGAAAGGTTGTTTCCCCAGGTAGGGATTTTCCCAAGTTAGGGAGGGAATAAAACCCCTTAACTAAGTGCCAGGCGGGTAATTAATCACTTTAACTATGAACAATCATGCTTAAGCTACATAATCTTTACTCCCTGGAATGGAGATAAGAAATGCCCTAACCTTTGGAATAGAGATTGATAGGATTGGAATCAACTGGTATAAATACAGATGTAACAAGACAACAGGACACAGAACCTAGACACAGAACCTAGAGACAGAAGAACTTCGCTGGAGAGAACACGGCAAAAGATCCTGGACAGAAACTGGCCACAGAACCTAGAGACAGAACCTAGCAAGAGAACCTGGCTGGAGAACCTAGAGACAGAACCTGGCTACAGAACCTGGATAGAACATGGCAAGAGAACCTGACTAGAACCTGGTGACTGAACCTGGCTGGAGAACCTGGACAGAACCTAGAGACAGAACCTAGCAAGAGAACATGGACACAGAACCTGGCTGGAGATCCTAGCCAGAACTTTGCCGGAGATCCTGACCAGAACTTGGCTAGAGATCCTGGCTAGGCTGCTGATCAACTGAACGCTGCCTCTGTGTCATTCCTTCTTTGCTGACTCCGTCCACACCTTTGGGGACCCCTGGACCTGCTGGGGTTGGACCCCAGCATACTAGTATTTAATTTATAAGTTAAACATTATTATAGATATGTGTGTACAGGAAAAAACATAATATACAGAGGTGGGCAAAATCAGGTTTATAGTTTCAATACAAATAAATAAGAATTAAGAAATAATAATACAAGAATAATCTGTGTTTCAACTATTCACAACTGTAAACCTACTTTTGCCAAAACTGTATGTAGGATTTGGTACCATCCACAGTTTCAGGCATCCACTCGGGGTCTTGTAACATACACCCAGAGAATAAGGCATGGCTACTGTAATTATATGCTGTTTTTGGATAGTTTTCAATAAATTATTTGAAATTGTATCAATTTCGTTCTGCACAAGTTAGTTTTTAAATTCCTTTACAAAATGGATCCAGTCATTATTTTCTCTTGACTCTTCCATAAGGCTTCTTCCAAGGCTTAGCTCAAAGTAGTCTTTCAATTAAATATATATTCACTGATCAAGCCAAGCAGTAAATATATACTGAGGGTATTCAACTTTGTGCCAGATATTTTTCTAGGTAATGGATGAAAATTAGAAATCAGAGTCCTGCAAAACTGTGAATAGTTCACTAATGGATCTTTATACAGAAAATATAGACTTACACTGTAT